>NC_136418.1:175234372-175919372 GCF_052625555.1 Lactuca saligna
ACGTGAGGCGAGCGTCTGAGTGAGTTGAGTGAGGAAGTGAGGGACCTGAGGAAGCGGAGGGAGCGAAAGCTGGACCGGGTTTCTAGAAACTCTTCTTCATACGCTTATTCTCTGCTTCCTTAAATATCGGGTTGCCAAGGGTTGCCTATTGATACTAGCATTAGTGCGACTGGCTCCCGGGGAAAAGGAATTACACTAGATCTTGGCAATGGCACTCCAACAAGCTCGGCAGGGAGAGAAAGAAGAGAAGGAGAAGAGGAAGTACGACGAAAAGGGTATGAAATAGGTTGCTTGTAGCGATTTCGATTGCTTATTCGGTTGGGATTACCAGCCGACTTGCCTGACCAAAGAATGAAGTCGAAAAAAGATCTGCTTCCGGATCAACTGAAGCAGAAGAAGAGACCTTTTCCCCTTGGGGAATGAAAAAGATCATCTTTCTAAAAATGAAATAAGACGTGTTCACTCTGTAAGAGCCCTTGGTCTTAGTCTTAAAGGCATTCGCTTCTGAAAGAATTTGAACTAATTGTGCCACAGTTGAGCGTTTCTGTCCCGAAGGCGGGAGATGAGCGGAAAGTCTTCAAACGGTTTTTTCCTCTTCCTCTATCCCATAGGTACAGTGTTTGAATCAATCGAGAACCTTTTCTTCTGTCTGAATCGATATTATTCCATTCCAATTCCTTCCCGATACCTCTCAAGGAAAATCTCGAATTGGATCCTAAGGTCTTCTTCGGCTAATGAGACCTCGATCCCGAAGCCTTCGGAGTATCTTTTTGATAGGCGCCTCCTCTGCAAATGCATCCCATTGAGACTTCTCCCCCTGGGCAGGAGCTCTCTAGCCGGGATATCAAGATTCACGTGCGAAGGGACAAGCGAAAGGCTTCCTGGTATAAGAAAGAAAGTAGCGCTAGGCAAGGTCTTGGCCTTTCCTTCCCCTATCTTTGTTTGCCACCACCCGACTTAATGGTAAGAAAGCCCGCCTCCTAAGAATAGGAATGGCCATAGGAATGGGCGCATCATGACATCGTAAGATGTCTCGCCCGAATGAATTAGTTGGTCCTAGTTGGTTTTCATCTGCCGGAAGAACACCAAAGAAGCGTCTTCGCAGAGCCTCCTAGTCAAGACCCGGAAGGTTCACTGTTGCTGTAACCATAAAAAAGAAGGTCCATCCGACACAAGATCTCGCAAAGAAACAACAAATTGTAGCAGTCCACATTGCTACTGTCTCTACCGCTCCAGCACCCGCCAATAAATATGCTGGGACTCTCCCAAAATGCAACAAGTGAAACTTCTATCACTATGGAGCCGGGCGAGAGATGCACTGCAATAGTTGCAATAGGAAGGGGCACACCGCCCGTTTCTGTAAGGTGTCAGCACAACAAACCACCCAAGCCACTAATGCCAGGGTAAGCCAGGCTTGCTACAGATGTGGTGAAACAGGACATTTCAAAAGGGAGTGTCCAAAAGCAAGGAATGACATAGGCGTGAGAAGGGTTTTAGCAATAGGACATGAGGAGGGCATGAATGATCCTACTGTGGTTACTGGTACGTTTCTCCTCAATAATTCATATGCCTACATACTTTTCGATAGTGGTGCGGAGAACACTTTCGTGAGCCACAAGTTTAAGCACTTACTTAAACAAAATCCCCAATCACTAAATGAACCATTCACCGTATAAATGGTAAATGGAGAGGCAGAGAGCACTAACAATATATAAATAGGATGTAACCTCACACTAAACAACTATTCTTTCCAAATCGACCTAATGTCAGTCACAATAAGGAGTTTCAACATTATCATTAGCATGGATTGGTTAAGTCCTCACCATGTCGATATCTTGTGTTACGAAAAGGTATTTCGCCTTAATTTTCCAAGTATCGAAACCCTTGTCATTTATTGCAACAAACCCGATGCAAATCTACAAATCAACTCTTGCGTCAAGGCTCAAAAGTATCTATGCAAGGAATACTACACCTTCTTACCCCACGTGGTGGATGAGAAACAAGAAGTAAAAAACATCAATGATATACCCCAAGTCTGTAATTTTCCTGATGTATTCCCAAAAGAACTTTCTGGAATACCACTAATATGCCAAGTCGAGTTCAGAATCGACTTGATTCCTGGAGCCGCTCCCATAGCCAAATCACCATACCGTTAGCACCGGCAGAAATGCAGGAACTGTCCAGTCAACTGAATGAAATGCTAAGCAAAAGATTCATCAGACCAAGCTTCTCACCTTGGGGAGCACCGGTCTTGTTCGTGAAGAAGAAGGATGGATCATTCCGCATGTGCATAGATTACCGGGAACTAAATAAACTCACCATCAAAAAATGATATCCTTTACCCCGAATCGACGACCTTTTCGACCAACTACAAGGATCAAGTTACTTCTTAAAGATCGATCTAAGATCCGGTTACCATCAGCTACGAGTCCAGGAGGGGGATATTCCTAAGACTGCATTCAGATCTCACTACGTTCACTAAGAATTCATAGTAATGCCTTTTGGATTGACAAATGCACCCGCGATGTTCGTGGACCTAATGAAACGTGTATGCCAACCTCACTTAGACAAATCATGATAGTATTCATCAACAACATGCTAGTCTACTCACGAAGTAAGCAAGACCATAGTCAGCACCTACGACAAGTATTGGAAACATTATAGGTGGAAAAGTTGTATGCGAAGTTCTCGAAATGCGAATTATGGATTTGAAAAGTGGATTTCTTAGGTCACGTGGTCAGTAAGGAAGGGATACACGTGGATCCCTCCAAAATCAAGGCAATTGAAAACTGGGCAACACCAAGGATGCCAACGAAAATCCATCAATTCCTAGGCCTTGCTAGCTACTACAGGAGGTTCATACAAAACTTTTCCAAGATCGCAAATCCACTCACCACCTTGACTCAAAAAGGTGTAACCTTTAACTGGGAGGAGAAACAAGAAGTTGCTTTCCAAACGTTAACGTGAGCCCTATGCAGCGCTCCAATCTTCTCCCTTCCAGAAGGAACGGAAGATTTTGTGGTATACTGCGATGCATCCAAGAAAGGGCTAGTCTATGTACTTATGCAATGAGGAAAGGTCATTTCAAACGCCTTGAGACAGTTTAAGATGCACGAGGTCAACTACACCACACATGACCTCGAACTGGGAGCAATATTATTTACCTTGAAGATCTGGAGGCACTAACTTTATGGTACGAAGTGCACAATCTTCACAGACCATAAGAGTCTTCAGCACATCCCAATCAAAAGGAGCTCAACATGAGACAACGACGATGGTTAGAATTGCTAAATGACTATGAATGTGAAATTCGTTATCATCCGGGCAAGACCAATGTAATAACAGATGCCCTAAGTCGAAAACAATACTCGGACCATCGAGTAAAATCATTGACCATGACCATCAATTCACTCCTGTCCACACAGATCAAGGAGGCGCAACTTGAAGTTTTGAAATCGGAGAACATCGCAGGTGAACCCTTGCGGGGAATGGATAAAAACCTTGAAGTCAAGGATGACAGAGCTCGTTACCTCATGAATCGAATCTGGACACTGAGATTCAGCGATTACAGAGACGTTGTCATGAACGAGGCACACAAGACCAAATACTCCGTTCATCCCAGTTCATAAAAGATGTACCCGGACCTCAAGAAACTTTATTGGTGGACAAACATGAAGCCAGAAATTGCTACCTGTGTGGGCAAGTACCTAACTTGCGCCAAGGTCAAGGTAGAATACCAGAAGCCCTCGGGTTTGCTTTAGAAACCGGACATACCTGATTGGAAGTGAGAACAGATAACCATGAACTTCATAACCAAGTTGCCCAAAACGACGTGTGGACACAACACCATTTGGGTGATCATTGACAGGTTGATCAAATCTGCACACTTCCTGCCAACGAAAGAGACCGACAAGATGGAGAAACTAACCATGATCTACATTAAAGAGATCGTACGATTACATGGCGTTCCAATATCCATTATCTCTGACAGAGATAGTAGAGTTACCTCATGGTTTTGGCAATCACTACAAAAGTCCTTGGGAACCAAACTCGACATGAGTACATCGTATCATCCCCAAACTGACAGGCAAAGCGAGAGAACAATTCAGACTCTGGAAGACATGTTGAGAGCTTTTGTGATAGACTTTTGTAAAGCTTGGGATACCCATTTACCACTCATCGAATTTTCATACAATAACAGCTATCACACTAGCATCAAAGTCGTGCCATTCAAAGCTCTCTATGGGTGCAAATGTAGATCACCCCTGTGTTGGGTTGAGGTGGGTGACACACAGCTCGCAAGGGGGCAAGTTCCTAACAACACTCTCACTGGACCCTAGATCATACGAGAAACTATAGAGAAGATTATTCAGATACATGAACGATTAAAGACATCCCGAGATCGGCAAAAGAGCTATGCAGATAAATGACACAAACCCTTAGAATTCCAGGTTGGTGACCGTGTTCTATTGAAGGTCTCACCCTGGAATGGAATGATACATTTCAGAGAACATGGGAAACTAAATCCAAGGTACATTGGGCCATTTGAGGTTCATGCTAGAATCGGCCCGGTAGCTTATAAACTTCGACTACCACAGGAACTCGGCAACATGCACCCCACCTTTCACGTGTCCAATCTGAAGAAGTGTATGTCCATCGAGACTCTGGTAATCCCAGTCGATGAAATCGAGGTAAAAGAGAGTCTACACATCATAGAAGAACCTGTGGAAATCATGGACAAAGATATCAAAAGGACGAAACAAAGCCGCACACCCATAGTAATGGTATGTTGGAACGCCAAGAGAGGACCTGAATTCACTTGGGAATGCGGGTACTAGATGAAACAAAAATACCCACATCTTTTCCCCAACCCTTGAAGTCCCACTCAAAATGCTAATTTTGGGACGAAATTCTTTCTAACAGGGGGATGATGTGACAACCATCATATTTGGTCAAGCGAAGTCAAACGAAAATCAAACAAGTCGTCAAAGGTCAACTGCTTAAGACCGCTAAACATTGTGATTTCCGTTGGCACCTGGATCGAAATCACTAGAAGATTTCGGTGGTACTGTGACCGAAATCACTTGGTGATCTCGATTGGTGCTGGGCCGAAATCACCTTGTGATTTTGGCTGGTGCTAGGCCGAAATCATTTTGATATTTCGGTGCTACCATGCAACTTGATTGGTGGATCCTTTTCCCAATGTGATATACTCCACATACCAATGAAAACATCACTTCACCTTCACCTCCTCATATATATAGTATGCCGAAACGCCCTCCCCATTTCTCATTTACGTCTTCAAAACTCCTTCACTTTTCTCTTAAGAAAGAGTTCATACATCTTCGAATCTTCATACATTTTCCCAGAAACATCTTCAAACATTCCCAGGTGACAAATTCTTCAAGTTGATTATTAGGAAATTGTTGTAAGTTTCCTTGTTAAATCTAGTGTTTATACAACACTTTCATGATAGTTCAACTAATTTACACACATTACTATGTGTTTAAAAATCATAGGATACAACCACCTTCAAAGTGTTCAAGCTTGAAGATCATCACCTCCACCTTGTTATCCAGTCACGAACACGCACCTCATACTTTTCGAGATTTTCAATGATTCAGGGGGGGGGGGGGGGGAATCCAAGTAAAACACAGGAGAACTTGTTTTAAAATACAAAATGGTTAAATATGTTTTGTTACTTGTTATACAAAAATGCTAAATTTGTGAAACAGCTTTACCTCCAAACTTACAAACTTTTACAAAAAAAAGTTTTGTGCAAATACACTATGATTTTCTGATATATATATATATATATATATATATATATATATATATATATATATATATATATATATATGTGTGTGTGTGTGTGTGTGTGTTTATATATATGTGTATATATATATATATATATATATATATATTAATTATAGGTTAAAATTAGATTGAGATAATAAACTATATAAAAATAGTTTATAAGACTTTAACACTTATGTAACATGTTGACCACCAATGTATAATATATAAATATACATATATAATTATTCCAATCCATATTATTTTATCATGGTAAATTAATAATGTCACCTATAAGTGATTATTCATTGCAACGACATATTTTATAAACTATGGTAAATATTGTTTATGGGACATACACACTATTTTTCCCTTCTGGGACAAAGAAATAATTATTAAAAGGGACAATTATTTTTTTACACTATGTAACCACTATTGGAAGGGCAATACTTTCAACTTACAAACAAAAGGGGGTTTTCATTACAGTAGACGTAAATCGGTTAATACGAATTGTGTGAGACATACCTTCACCGTACCTACTAGAGTACATACTAAAGTTCCTAAATTATAACCAGAGTCTTGGTAAGAGAGTGTGAGAATTGTGTATAGATCTATATGGGACTGACAATCTCACACCTAAACTATTAGTTGCAGTTAGACCGGTAGGTCTGGGGTGACAAATGTCGTCAATTTCTGACACCTGAAGAACGTCGTAGCATGCCAACTAGTTGCTAGAATGGTTATAATAACTCACATGGGGTATTAACAATATATTTGGTTTATGGGGCTAACTTACACTATTTTCAATTGGTTTTAAAAATGATAAAACTACATGATACTAATTTCCAGTACTATACTTATACATACTGGTCTTAGGGTGTCTAAGACTACAATTCATTTTCAAAGAAAATATTGGATTATCTGGGAGCAAACTCAATCACGATACAAGGAAGCACACTATCTTCAATTAGTTTTATTTAATTATAAAACTACATTATACTATCTTCTAGTACAGTTCAACTGGCATTTCTGGAAATAAACATACAAATGGTTTTATGCACATAGAACTACAGTACTCTCTTTTCAAGTACAATACAACAGGCATTTCGGGAAACGTACATTCAAATGGTTTTATATAGATTACAACTACAAATTACTACTTTGAGTATAGGAATGCTTACACGTACCGATCTTAGGGTTACTAAGACTACAGTTCATTTTAAAGGAAAATATTGGATTTTCTGGTAGTACACTCCATTATTTTACAAAGAAAAATGGTAGATTTTCGCTCATACTAAACGCCTATAAATTCACCAACTTAATTGTTGACACTTTTCAAAACTACTTGTATTCTCAAGAAATCAGTAAACATGTACCCATAAGGATTTTGAAGATGGGGTGTAGCAGCGTCACGCCACATATTTTTGTCATATGTATTTGGAAATCAAACAAAAAAACGATTCTAATATAATGTAAAAACTTATAATTTATCAATATGACGGTTGTAATGCTTTGATCTCTATTATTCAATTGTTATGATACTGTACATGAAGTCATCCACCCCGAAACGTTTACGCCGTTCTCAGTTTGGGGGTGTGACAATACAACATCATACCAGTAAATTATGCTCATACACACTACATTACGCACACATAGCCACCCACACACAGTTGCAAGTGACGGTGGAAAAAGCATAAATGGCGGCAGCCACCATGGTTTGCTGCCATGGTGGTCCTCTTGTTTTTTGGCGAACAAAACACGCCAAAACACACTGAAACACACACACACACACATGAGCAGAAACACCTATCACGCAGCTGCACTTAAATCTTGGAGGAGGACGACAACGGAGGGACGAAGAACGCAACGCTAGAACAAAACAGTAGCGGTGACGGCGTCAACAGATGGCACCAGCAACGGCAACGATATCAATCGGCGATGGCGGTGGTGTGGCAGACAGTGAGTCGGAGGTAAAAGACGTTGCGTAATTGAGTACAACAACAGCGACAACCACAATGTTATCCTCGATGGTTTCTGTCTTTGTCAGCAGCGGTGCAGCGATGGAATCCGGTGGCTCGTTGGTTAATGACAACAATACGGGGTGGCGGCTGGAAGAGTAGAGTGATAAGGTGGCAGCAAGAGAGTAGTCTAGGGTTAGCGTTTTCGGGTATAAAAGAGACTAGGGGAAGGGAGGGTGAGGGTTTAAGTCTCTGTCTCCCATTTCAAACTTAATTACATTTTTACAAGATCAACCCCTGCATCCACAATTCATTTTCAATTTAATCCATTAAGTACCCAACATTTACTGCCCTCGAAAAATCTATTCATAACAAGTCCATATGTTACAATTTTGACCCTCAATATCCAAAAAGATAACTTTTAACACCCCACTAATTTACTACGACTATAGGGTTGAAATAGAATAAAATAAAATATAATAAAATATATCTCGAGGTTTTAGGATTTATTATTTATTTATTTATCTGCTTTATTTATTTACTTATTTAATTATATTTATTGTAAACGGAATGTTACAATTCTCCCCCACTTATAGTAGATTTCATCCTCAAAATCAACTCTCGCTTCTACTTCAAGATGCACTCCCCATAACAACCATTTACTCGGTTCTAGGGATTCTCAGCCAAACGCCAACATGCAACCTCGCACATTAGGGCACTACCGCAATGAAAACTAACTGATCACATATTAACTAGACCACACTCCTGCTCGGCTTTGAGAACCCAACTAAGCTATCCACTATCAACACGGGGTCTCTCCCCCGATCAGATAATAACATACAAGCAAACCATCAACTTGAGCTCCTAATACCTTAGGTCCTAAGAACAAGCATGCCCTACAGATGTTATCACAACTAAGACAAATACGAATTGAAGGGAAGGTCCATCAGTTGACTGTGATCTTGTCGCGAAACCCAAAGATTTAGCAGTTGCTCAAAAATCTGGAACTTAAAGAAATCCGAAAGAGAACCGAATCTTGGCTAAGAGTCTTCCTGTTGCGAGGTTCTACTCTACCCCACTTGAAATATGCTAGAAACTGAGAACTTCATAGTCCTTCGATACCTAGACTAACTCGAACTCCACCACTTGATTCCAACTACCGATATCTACATACACATGAGAATTTGAACTCACTCAACATTCATACATTCCCACTCGCATACAATCAAGGACTATGATAATTAATCCATACATAATGAGAGATCAATTTAAACAAAGGTAATTAAAATAATTTCATTAAACTGATCATCTAAGATTACAACTGAACTTGAAACATAGTCGGAAGTTTCAGACGCACACCATTACTACCATAATTATTGGATAGAAGAACTACCAACTCAACTCTCGGTCCTCGGGACCCTAGCGGTCCCCTAATGGCGATCAGGTAACTGACAAGCTAAGGGTGTAGGATCCAGCACCTCACTGAGAAATAGGCAATGAGCCCTAATGTGGCCTTCCTGACTGCAATGAAAACAAACTCGCACACTACGCCTATAGTCTCTTCTAAAATGACTCTCCTTGCCACACCGGCGACTTGTAACAGATCTGCGCCTCCCTCCAACTGATCTCGAACTCTGATCGGTGGACTTAAACCGCTTCTCTGCAAGTTAAGACTAATCCAAAGCCTGACACTACTCTCTTATTTGGGTCTCTATCTCAATCTCTTGCCACCTCGCGGTGTCCTAAAGCTCAGTGAGAGAACCATAGCATTGGATGGACACAAACTAACGAATATTTTTCTTAAGCTTGCTCAAATACCAAGTCATCTGAGCTTGCTCTGAAGTAGCGAACTCAAGAGTGAATAAGGCCCTCTCAATGAACATATTTGTGATCTCCGTCACCGACTCGATCGTCTGTCTTAGATCTAGGTACTCTTGGGCCAGATTCTCCCTCTCTACTAGTGGAACATACAATGCATGGAACATCTCTGAGAACTGTTCCCAAGTCATTGCGAACCTCTGCTCAGGAGTATAAGAACTAATCACCAGTCTCTACCAATCCTTTGCCCCCAACCGGAGAAGGTTCAGGGCGCACTTAACCTTCTGCTCATCAGGACAAAAACACGTGAAGAAACAACCCTCCACGTCAAACAGACATCTCATCACCACATGTGGGTCTGAGACCCTAACAAAATCTGGGGGCTTCGTATGATCGAAGTCCTGATATTGGAAATCTCTCTCCTCGAGCCCCAATGGTAACAACAACAACCTCAGAAAATGCAGCATATCAGTCATCGAAGTACTCCATCATAGCCACCTTGACAACCCCGACCAGCATCAGTATCTGCCCCTAGACAAAAGAAACAACCTGCTCACTAATGATCTCCCTGACCTCTGGGTCCAGTTATCCTCGAGATCGAATACACCAGGTTGAAATGGGTCCACAGCTAAAAGACTGTATTACCCCTGAGCCCACAACATAAGTCTGGCTTGCCCTTAGCCCACACCTTATGTCTGGCTTGCTCCCTAACCAGATCAGTCCGCGGACTGAATACCACTAAGCCCTTAGTACAATTTTGAGATGCCAATCCCGACCATCAGATTGTATCTAGAATGCTCATTAGCCCTCAGTATGAGTCTGGCATGCCCTACCCGACCCTTAGCTCATATCTAGATTGCTCCAGGGTTTGTTGGCTACCGCACAAACAGTACAACCTCAACCCAACTCACAAAATATGTCGACATATAAACAATCAAGATCAAGTAGGCACATAATATAGGAAAACATCAATCATACATCTCAATACTACCTACTAATCCTCTCACAACATATAGTCCCGCTACCAGCTAACCCCCCATAGAATGCATAATCATAAGTAACCAGAGGTGAGATAGCCACCCGAACAGATGGTCCAACTCTAGATCCACAACCAAACAAGGAACATGCGAGAGATCCTAGACCAAGAGTTGTCATGCTATCTTACATGACCACCAATAGTCCCTAAGGGCACTCCATAGATGATAACCAGCAAACACAGATAACATACAGTTCTACAGATTATTACCACAAAGCAACATACTCAATACTAGGAGACACGTCTAATAGATCGCTACAGCATAACAACATACATACCAGAACACGGATCTAACAGATCATAACAACAAAATAGCATACTCAATACCAGAACATGTATTTAACATATCACTACAACATTGCATCATACTCAATATCAACAATCCAAGGAATGCATGGCTGTATATACTTAGAAGTGAGATAGTCACCCAGATAGATGATCTCACTCTAGAACCACAACCAAACGAGGAACATATAAGAGAGCTTGGATAATCACTGTAGCAATGAAGGACTCTACCAACTTCAACTCACTTCCAATCACCTATAAGAAGATACTTAAGTTAATACCCAATCACAAGTCATAGTCACTTGCAACAGTGACCACCTCACATGAAATGACGATTAGGGTTAAGTAAAAACACTTAACCCATTAAGGCCTTAATCAATTAATTGTAGGACTGATTAAGGTTTGACATAGTCATTCTCAGGTGTACTAACAATCCAATCAATAGACCGAATATACGCTCGATCATTGTCTAAAATAGAGCACCCCAATTCTAAGGTTTTTCACACAAAATGATAACTAGGGTTAGTGTTCCACACTCAACCCCTTAAGGACTTAATCCATTAAGTCCAATATTGCATTAAATTAATTGTAAGGCGCTATTAAGTATTATTTAAATCTTAATTAATAGTTTTAATGTAGGTCTCGGGTAATGGTGGTCGACGGCGGTCCGTAGCGGCAACCACCCACACACGGCGACGGTTCGAGTGATAGTTCCAACAATCCAAACATACATACAAGTTCTTACATCATTCACACAAATTAGCACTGAAAAGAATGTCAAAGAGTCCAATATAGCCACAAAGATGGTGGCAGATGGCAGTAGAAGGTAGCAGCCACCACCTCACGGTGGTGGTGGGTTTTCTTCGGTTTTCTGGCCAAGAAAAGTCCATACAACATCCTACCAATAAAAATACACTCACACACGCTACATTACACACACAACCACCCACACATAGTGGCTGATGGTGGCAGAAAAAGCATAAATAGCAGCAGCCGCCATGGTGGTCCTCTTGTTTTCGGCCAACAACATACACCAAAACACATTGAAACACACACACGAGTGGAAACACTCACCATGCAGCTGCACTTCAATATTGGAGGAGGATGACAGCGAAGGGACAGTGAACACAACAGTAGAAAAAAATAGTGGTGGCTACGACGCCAACAGACAGCACCAACGACGGCAATGTTATCAATCGACAACGTCGGTATTGTGGAAGACGGTGAGTCAAAGGGAAAAGACATTGCGTGACCAAGAACAACAACAGTGGCAGCCACGACGTTGTCCTCGACGGTTTTTGTCTTTCTTCGGCAGTGATGCAACGACGATATCCAGTGGCTCGATGGTTCACGACAACAATACGAGGGCAGCAACAGTTGGAGGAGTGGAGTGATAAGGGGGCGGCTAGAGAGTAATCTAGGGTTAGGGTTTTCGGGTATAAAAGAGACGAGGGTAAGGGAGGGTGACGGATATAAGTCCTCGTCTCCATTTCAAACTTAATTACATTTTTACAAGATCATCCCCTGCTTCCACAAATCGTTTTCAATTTAATCTATTAATTATTCAACAACCCCTACCCTCGAAAAATCTATTCATAACAGTTGCATCTGTTACAATTTTGACCCTCAATATCCAAAAATATAACTTTTAACACCCCCAAGGTGTACACCCGACTAATTTAATACGACTTTAGGGTTGAAATTGAATAAAATATATCTTGGGGTTTTAAGATTTATTATTTATTTATTTATCTGCTTTATTTACTTACTTATTTAATTTTATTTATTTTTAAACGGAATGTTACAAAGCCGAAGTGTACAATCAAGCCTCCGTATTCCTACAATCATCCTAAGTACCTGAAACACGTTTAATCCACAACTGTCAACATAAAGCTTTGTGATTCCTTCCCAAAATATCCCCCAAAGCACAACATAGTAAACAAATATAGGTTATCAACAACCCATAGGATTATCAGTAATCCCATTGGGCGAACAACACGCCCTGTGGATTAACAACGCATTTCAGGGGCTAATAGCAGCCTTGGGGATTCTCAGAAATCCCGGAGTTATCAACAAGTCAATCAATTCACATATAACAACAATCAGCCGTCAAGGCCCAGTTGGTCACATACAAGACACTAGCAACAATAAAGAAATACCCTCTCAATGTACACCCTTAAAACCCTAGTTTGACCTAAAAGTCAGCCATTGTTAAAATTCAACCATGGTCAACCTCAATCGATTGTCACATCTTGACCATATAGGTCACGTCATGACAGGACCAGGACAAAACAGTTGTGGACACACTCCTCGTCACGACATGGCATGCCATCCAACACATCGTGAGATCTGTTTTGGACAAATTTGAGCATTAAGCTCTTAATCACTTAATCTAATCCTCCAGACCTTCCAGTATGTCTTCCCCAACCCAAATGACCATAAAAATCGAAGCTTTTTAGTCATGCATGTCCAATGCATGACTTGAACACTAATTAGGTTAATAAAAATAATATGAGGCCAAAACTCATGCTTGGAGTCTAAAAGCACCACCAAACCTCAGATTCGAAACCTATACTAAATAAGAGGCCTCAATGATCCATAAAGTTGCTAACTTTATGGATCTCATGAATGCTATCCAACCCAACCATGAAGAGAAGTGAATAAAACTTAGATCTAGCATGCTTAATAGAGAAAGGCAAGAGCTTTAGGACTTAAAAAGGTCCATAAGCAATACAAGGTGGTAAGGAAGGGACTCTCTTGCCAAAAATGATGCACCCAAGGAGTCTTCTTCTTCTTTAAAGAGCCAAAAATCACTAAATGAGCTCTTCAAAGTCATAATAGGGGCTAACTTTGATTTGGGCAGGAGGGAGGTGATAGAGGCTGAGGGTATTAGCCCCTCACTTCCCCTAAATAGGGTGAATATCATGATATTAGAGTAATCCCATCTTCACGTCGTGACTGCCTATGCATCACGTCGTGACCAACGAAGATAGACACACGTTTCAGCCCGATGGTCACGTCATAAGGCTTCCTTTCTCACGTCGTGACCAACTATTAATTGGGGTTTCACATTCTTTAATTAAGTCAAAACATTAAAAGACCGAATACCTACATTAGATGTTACACTAAACCTAAAGTTAAGGTCCTTAAATATACGAGAAACCATAAAAATCAAGGGTTTAGGCTACAACAACCACCATGTCGTGGTGCTCATAAAAAATATGTGTAACAATCAAAAATTTAAGCCAAATTTAAACTTTTCAAAACACATCGAATTCATGAAAACATTACGACTTTGTTTTCAAAATACATTTATATCAGAGTTTCCAAGAAACATACCAAAATAGGAGGAGCTGTACGATCATGCCTTCGCCTTGCCGCGATCCCCTGAGATACCTGAAATAATAAACTTAAACTGTAAGCCCGAGAGCTTAGTGAGTTACCCCCAAAATACCGATACGCATACAGTCCACATAACCCTGTCACACCTTAACATATCATAACAAACTGAGCAGAACAGCACATAACGGGTCCACAGCTTTAGAAACCGGAATACCCCTGGGCCTACAGTGTGAGACCGGAATGCCTACCGGGCCCTCAGCTCACATCTGGATTGCCACTGAGCCCTTAGTACGAGTCTGGAATGCCTACCGGGCCCTCAACTCGTATCTGGAATGCCCCCAAGTTGACTCAACTCGACGAGTGCAGATCACCGACTCGCCGAGTTCTTCCTGAATTCGAGAAGTCGTGAAATCCTAGATTGGCTCGTTGAGGTCCCCTTTTAACTCATCGAGTTCATATGCGGCCAAGATTAGAAGAAGCCCTAGCCAACTCGCCGAGTTTTCTAACAACTCACCAAGTTCAAGGCAATCTTCAACGAACTCGCTGAGTTGTTCATCCAACTCGCCGAGTTCATGGCCATCTTCAACGGACTCGCCGAGTTCCTCTTTCAACTCGCCGTGTCCATGCAGTTCTTAATCCAGGCAGATGCTTTTTAAGCCATGGCAAGGCCCCAGATTACAGATCCAAGCTCCTAAGGCATGTTTATCACGTAAAGTTGCAATCTTTACGTACATGCAAAGCTCTAAAGGCCCTAAATGATCAATCTAAGCTCTTTAATGGAGTTTTACACCTTGGGAGACTCTCATCCTTGTACAAGCTGGGAACTTTATGGATCTAGAGGTCAAGGGAAGTCCAGATCTGAAGTTACAACTTCAGATCTTAGCTTAAACATGGAGATCCCTTCATAACACCCATCCAAGGGAGGTTCAAAGTGAAAAGAGCTTAAGGAACAGCCTAATATCTTCCAGAGAGTGATGACTGATGAAATCCCTTAGCTTCCCACGAGTTCCTGGCCTTGCTTTTCCTTGCTTATTCAAGTGCTTCCTTCTCCAAGGTTACTCCTCAAGCTTGGACACACCAAAGGACACACACACACACACGTTTTAGGGTTTGAGAGGGACAAGAAGTAGTAAGGGGAGGCTGGTGGAGGCCAATGATCCTTTAAATAGGGTGTAAAACCCCTATAATTTAGGGTTTCATCTGCCAGCTCCTACTCGTGAAGTCCCTTGGTGGACTCGCCAAGTAGGTCACTAAACACGCGTTCCATTCCCACTGCTACTCGGCGAGTAGGGCAACCAACTCGCCAAGTAGGTCATAACGCCAATTATTCTTTATTTAAATTCATACCTGGAATCAGGGTGCTAAAATTCTCTCCCACTTGAACTAGACTTCATCCTCGAAGTCTGCTGCGGTGAACAGTCCCGGATAATGCTCCTGCATTTCTGCCTCTGCCTCACACGTCCATTCGGATCCCTTCCGATGCTCCCATTGTACCTTCACCAAAGGTATTTCCTTGTTCCTTAGTATCTTCACCTTTTTCTCCAGTACGGCCACGGGCCTCTCCACATAGTTCAGGCGCTCATCGACCTGAATATCATCCAACGACACCACCACCTCCTGATCCATGACGCACTTTCGCAGCTGCGAAACGTGGAAAGTGTTGTGTATCCGACTAGGCTCCTCCGGCAGCTCTAGCCTGTAAGCCACCTTGCCAACCCTGGAAATGATCCTGAACGGCCCGATATATCGGGGACCCAATTTTCCCCTCTTCCTGAAGCGAATCACGCCCTTCCAAGGTGAGACCTTCAGGAGTACCATGTCCCCCACCTGAAATTCCAACTCGGATCAGCGTTTATCGGCATAACTCTTCTGTCGACTTTGAGCGGTCTGCAAGAACTGTCTAACTCGCTGGATCTTTTTGGTAGTCTGCAAGACTACCTCCGTACTACCCATCACCCTGTGTCCAACTTCGCCCTAACAGACAGGGGTGCGGCATCTCCGCCCGTACAACAACTCGAATGGCGGGGCGCCCAGACTAGAATGATGGATGTTGTTGTAGGCGAACTCTGCAAGCGGTAGGTGAGACTCCCAGCTCCCACCGAAATCAATGACACATGCTCCCAACATGTCCTCGAGGGTCTGAATAGTCCGCTCGCTCTGGCCGTCGGTCTGTGGGTGGAATGTCGTGCTGAAGTGCAACCGCGTGCCCAGCTCCTCGTGAAACTTTTTCCAGAAGCGAGAGGTAAACCTGATATCCCGATCAAAGAAAATGGATACAGGAACCCCATGGAGAGACACGATCTCCCGAACATACAATTCGGCCAATTTCTCGGCCGATGAGCCCTCTTATATAGCCAAGAAATGGGTGCTGTTGGTTAATCGATCCACGATGACCCATATAACATCAAACCCCCTTGACGTCTTTGGTAATTTGGTAATAAAATCCATCCTGATCTGTTCCCATTTCCACATGGGAATCTCTAAGGGCTGCAGCTTCCTATGCGGCCTCTGATGCTCGGCCTTGATCATCCTACAGGTCAAGCACCTCTCAACGTACCAAGCTATTTCCCGCTTCATGCACGGCCACCAATAACTCAACCTCAAATCTCGATACATCTTGGTGGCCCTCGAGTGAATAGAGAAATAAGACTTATGAGCCTCCTCCATAACCATCTACCTAACCCCACCCGTCATCGGGACCCAAACCCGTCCGCATCGGGTTAATAGTCCCCAACTATCCTTCACAAACTGGGTGTCCTCGCCTTTGATCCTTTCTAGCTTCAAATTTTCCGGGCGGATGCCCTCCAGCGGAGAATCCACTGTTATCATCATACATACCGCTGGGGTAGAAGACCCCGCTGACTTGCGGCTCATAGCGTCTGCCACTACATTCGCTTTACTGAGATGGTAAAGGATCTCACAATCGTAGTCCTTGACTACGTCCAACCACCTGCGCTGCCTCATGTTCAGGTTTGGCTGATCCATGATATGTCTCAAGCTCTTGTGATCCGTGTAAATGGTACAACGGACCCTGTATAGATAGTGTCTCCATATCTTGAGGGCAAACACCACCGCGCCCAATTCCAAGTCATGCATAGGGTATCTCGTCTCATGCGACTTTAGTTGATGCGATGCGTAGGCTATCACTCGTCCTCTCTGCATGAGGACCGCCCCTAAACCTGTGATGGATGCATCGCAGAACACCATAAAATCCTCGACTCCCTCCGGGAGTGTCAATACTGGACCCTCTTACAATTTCTGATGGAGGATCTCAAACGCCCTCTGATGTTCGGGACCCCATTGGAAATCTACTCCCTTCCAAGTCAGACGAGTAAATGGCACTGCAATCTTGGAGAAGTCCCGTATAAACCCCCGGTAGTACCTTGCCAATCCCAGAAAGCTCCTAATATCCGAAGGAGATTTCGGAACCTCCCACTGCATAACCGCCACGATTTTGGCCGGATCGACCAAAATCCACTCCTGGTTAACGAGATGTCCGAGGAACTGGACCTCCCGTAACCAAAACTCACACTTCGAGAACTTGGCGTACAGTCGTTCCCGTCTCAGAACTCCCAACAGCTCCCGCATATGCTCCTCATGTTGCTCTCGGGTCTTGGAATACACCAAGATATCATCTATAAATACTATGACCAAGCGATCAAGCATCGGTCTACAGACCCGATTCATCAGGTCCATGAACACCGTTGGCGCGTTGGTGAGCCTGAACGGCATCACCACGAACTCGTAATGTCCATAACGAATTCGGAATGCGGTCTTCTCCACGTCCTCCTCTTTGACCCTAACCTGATGATACCCAGACCTCAAGTCTATCTTGGAAAACCAAGATGCACCCTGCAACTAGTCGAAGAGATCGTCTATCCTCGGGAGTGGGTAACGGTTCTTCACCGTCAACTTATTCAACTCCCGGAAGTCGATACACATCCGGTGCAAACCATCCTTTTTCCGGACGAAAAGTATCGGTGCTCCCCATGGAGAACTGCTAGGTCGAATGAACTGCTTGCCCAGCAGTTCCTGCAACTGCGATGACAGCTCCTGCATCTATGGCGGTGCCAATCGGTACGACGCCTTAGCAATAAGGGCTGCACCTGGCACCAGGTCGATCCTGAACTCGACCTGCCTTTCCGGAGGTATCCCTGGTAATTCCTCTAGGAATACATCTACGAATTCCCTGACCAACGGTACGTCGGAAACCGAAATCTAGTCCCTGGCTCGCGTATCTATCACATACGCTAGATAACCTGTACACCCATGTTGAAGGTACTGTCGTGCCCTGGCAGCTGAACAAAACCCTGATCCCACTCTGGTGCCCTCGCCATAAACAATCAGTTCTCCCCCACTTGGGGTTCGAACTACTACACGCTGCCCCTCACAGTCGATCATGGCACCGAATCGACTGAGCCAATCCATTCCTACAATCACGCATACCTCCCCCATGGGAATCGGAATCAAATCTATCGGAAATGATACCCCGAAAATCTCCAAGTCACACCCTCAATAAACTGAAGAAGCAGAAACACCGTGTTTGTTGGTGATAGACACTCGTAATGGACACTCTAACTCGCCCACTGGTGCACTGAACCCCCTACTAAATGTCTGAGATACGAAGGACCGACTCGCCCCCGAGTCAAATAAGACCAAAGCAGGTAAGGAGTTCACTAAAAACGTACCTAACCATAGGGGCAATAGATAAGAATGCAACAGATATAGAAAAACGAGATAAGGATAGAAACATACCAGCAACCACATCCGGTGCTGCTTTGGCCTCCTCCGCTGTAAGCTGGAAGGCACGACCCTGAGCCTTTGGAGGCTCTACCCTGACTAGTCTCCCATCCATGATCCTCAAAGTAGCCGACACTGGAGCCTGCGCCGGCTTGGCGGCGAGTAACAGGCAGTTGGCCTTCAAATGGACAACCTGATCGTAGTGGTAACATAACCTCATACTCTGAACTGGAGCGGCCTGGCGACAGTCCCTCGCGTAATTCCCCTCCTTGTCACACTTGTGGCATCCACTACCAGCTCGACACACACCAGAATGACCCTTGCCACACTTCCCACATGTGCGGCTCTGCTGACCCCCGGTCCTAGTATCAGCGGTCTTAGACCGCTTCGGCGCCGACTGAGAATGTGTCGGGGCCTTCCGCTGTTCTCTCAATTGTTGCTCAATCTCCAACTCATGCCATCTGGCGGCCTTCTTCTGTTCTCTCAGTGAACATCCGGGTGATCTCCGTCACTGACTCCCCATCCTGTCTCAAACTCAAAAACTCCTATGACAATCGCTCCCGTTCAACCCGTGGAATGTAACGGGCACGGAACATATCCCTGAACTGCTCCTAAGTAACAACAACTCTCTGATCATCAGAGTATGACCCAGTCGCAAGTCTCCACCAGTCCTTGGCCCCCGACCTAAGCAGGTTCAAAGTACAACTGAACTGGTCAGCAGGACACGAGTAGGTGAAGAAACACCCCTCCACATCTGAAATCCACCTCATAGCCTTGATGGGATCCTGCGTCCTATCAAAAGTAGGGGGCTTTGTGTTATCGACGTCCCTGTACTGAAAGCCTCTACCAACTCCTCCCCCCGTCACTGATACAGCTGATGCAGCTGCTGCGGCGGCTGTCTCTGCAAGGGCTGCATAGCGCTCATCGAAATACTCACCATGGCGGTCTTGATCGATCTGAACATCTCCGGTAACTGAGCCCGGAATGCAGTAGCGACCTCATCAT
Organism: Lactuca saligna; assembly: GCF_052625555.1. Taxonomy (NCBI): domain Eukaryota; kingdom Viridiplantae; phylum Streptophyta; class Magnoliopsida; order Asterales; family Asteraceae; genus Lactuca; species Lactuca saligna. The sequence goes on from NC_136418.1 coordinate 175,254,353, forward strand.
GCAGGATTTCCCGAATCCTGGCATCCAACTCCTCTGTACCCATCTGCACCACTGTCTCAGGTGTTGTCGGCCCCTCCTGACCTCCATCCCCTGATCCTGATCCCGATCCGGATCCAGCCACGAAGCGTCTCGTCATCACCATTCTGAAACATATCACAATATATTAGATAATTCATATAAATCTTTGGGAGACAACTCCCTACTAACCCTAGGGATTGCGACTTACTTGGCACGCGTATAGGTTCTGTGCTTTCAGTAGCATGGGCCCCTACTACCTTCCACACCTACCCATATTTGTCCCAAGTATCCCCACAACACCCTAACAATATACACAACATGGCGAGCGCTCAACCCTCACCCCTGGAGAAATGCTAAATATCTCATAACTAACCTCCCGGTCTTACTCAATCCCTCCTATCCATGAAACTTCCACCAACCCTGCAGCATTAATGTATGCTAGCCATACATAACGTTAGACCCTATATACTTTCGAATATCCAATCCTACCCCAAGCTCCCAATCAAACAAGAACAGAACATAAAGCCAAATCAAACATTCTCAGGCTATAAGATCTTAATTAGGTACAACTGTGATGCATACATTAGACAACTACAGTAATGATGTCAATCTCACATAAGGAAACCCTAGGCTATCAGGCATCATATAATCAGGCAATTCTATCATGCAATTCCTGAAGATCCCTAGCCTAGTACTAGCATGCTGTTCTAACATATCACGATATCAAATAACTATATGGTATTTTGGGGTCTACTTACTGGCTCTGACTGATCGTACACCCTGCATCCTCCTTTACTTATTTTGAAAACCATTTAAAACCATTTTGAAAATCTTTCCTTGATTTGAGACTGGATTCACACAAATGTTCCTCCAATTCACTCAAACCTAGGCTCTGATACCAACTTGTAACACTCAAAATTTTAAGCCAAATCTAAACTTTTCAAAACACATCGAATTCATCAAAACATTACAACTTTGTTTTCAAAATACATTTATATCAGAGTTTCCCAAAAACATAACACAATAAGAGGAGCTGTATGATCATGCCTTCGCCTTGCCGCGATCCCCTGAGATACCTGAAACAATAAACTTAAACTGTAAGCCCGAGAGCTTAGTGAGTTACCCCCAAAATACCGATACGCATACAGTCCACATAACCCTGTCACACCTTAACATATCATAACAAACTAAGCAGAACAACACATAACGGGTCCACAGCTTTACAGACTGGAATACCCCTGGGCCCACAGTGTGAGTCTGGAATGCCTATCGGGCCCTCAGCTCACATCTGGATTGCCACCAAGCCCTCAGTACGAGTCTGGAATGCCTACCGAGCCCTCAGCTCGTATCCAGAATGCCCCCAAGTCCTCAGTATGAGTCTGGAATGTCTACCGGTCCCTCAGCACATATCTGGAATACTCTAGGGTTTGTTGGCTACCGCACGGAGCAGTACAACCTCAACCCATCCCACATAACATATCACATGTAACAGATAATGCACATAGAGGAAATCAATCAGTATCACAGGTAGTCCTACAGTCCTACCCTCAAGCGTATCAAACTAGCATGCATAACTAACTCCGACTCAACATAATACAACTACTAGGATATCATATCCAATGGGCCGACCTTGGTGCCTTAGACCCCTTAGTATAGTGAGGATAACTCACCTCGCAACTGTCGTCGGAAATAAGAAAGCTCAACTCCCGGGTCCAACACGAACTCCACCACCTATATGTACTACACAGCCTTTTTTATAAATCTCCCAATCCCAGAAACCAATAGAATTCAACTGGTCAACCCTTGGCCCAAGTCAAAGTCCACAGTCATAGTCAACAGTCTATGTTAACTCGACTCGCCGAGTGCAGGTCGCCGACTCGCCGAGTTCTTCCTGAATTCGAGAAGTCGTGAAATCCTTGATTGGCTCGTTGAGGTCCCCTTGTAACTCATCGAGTTCATATGCGGCCAAGATTGGAAGAAGCCCTAGCCAACTCGCTGAGTTTTCTAACAACTCGCCGAGTTCAAGGCAATCTTCAACGAACTCACCGAGTTGTTCATCCAACTCGCCGAGTTCATGGCCATCTTCAACGGACTCGTCGAGTTCCTCATTCAACTCGTCGAGTCCATGCAATTCTTAATCCATGCAAATGCTTTTTAAGGGATGACAAGGCCCTATATTACAGATCCAACCTCCTAAGGCATGTTTATCACGTAAAGTTGCAATCTTTACGTACATGCAAAGCTCTAAAGGCCCTAAATGATCAATCTAAGCTCTTTAATGGAGTTTTACACCTTGGGAGACTCTCATCCTTGTACAAGCTGGGAACTTTATGGATCTAGAGGTTAAGGGAATTCCAGATCTGAAGTTACAACTTCAGATCTTAGCTTAAACATGGAGAGCCCTTCATAACACCCATCCAAAGGAGGTTTAAAGTGAAAAGAGCTTAAGGAACAACCTAATACCTTCCAGAGAGTGATGACTGATGAAATCCCTTAGCTTCCCACGAGTTCCTGGCCTTGCTTTTCCTTGCTTCTTCAAGTGCTTCCTTCTCCAAGGTTACTCCTCAAGCTTGGACACACCAAAGAACACACACACACACACGTTTTAGGGTTTGAGAGGGACAAGAAGTAGTAAGGGGAGGCTGGTGGAGGCCAATGATCCTTTAAATAGGGTGTAAAACCCCCATAATTTAGGGTTTCATCTGCCAGCTCCTACTCGCCGAGTAGGTCACTAAACATGCGTTCCATTCCCACTGCTACTTGGCGAGTAGGGCAACCAACTCACCGAGTAGGTTATAAGGCCAATTATTCTTTATTTAAATTCATACCTGGAATCGGGGCGCTACAATATGTGATTCATAAAAGTTATGCCACATCGTATTCATCCATGCATCACGTCATGTCATAGGTTTTTTTTCCAAAAAACCTCATCTTTAACCCCATTAAGTCTTTAGCTAGTCCATTTTGGAAAACAGGTGTTACCTTTGTAGTGTCATACCACAACTAATCAGTGTAAAAATAGCTCATGCCATGGGGTGTAGTTTAGATACTAAGGTGCAAAAGCATAAATATTAGTTATGTCATATGGTTTTTTATGTTAGTGTTGGAGTGTCGACGTTGGATCCCATCATAATCGATGATAGAGTAGTGGATGAGTGCATGATGTAAGTTGTAAAAGATATTTTTGGAAAATCTTGGAAAGAGATATAGATAAAATATGAAAATAGCTCTAATACCATGATAAACACTATTTTTCCAATAAAAAGACACATCTCATTAATAATTGTGACACCCGCAGATTAGGGCTAGTCGATTAAAATAGAATAAGCTATACAAATGACATTTTTATAAAAGATTATTTATGATAAATCATCTTAAACAAGTTAAAGTATATGTGACAAGGATTTTGTACATATAAAGAACACTGAAATCCGACTTTGTATGAAGAAGTTATGCTTCTTAGAAGTTTCGCGATTAAACTGACACAGTGCTTCGTATCATAAAAAGTGAATTTTTGATAAATTACTTTTTAGCCTAAGTGATCTAAATGAAATTCTTAGTAGTCATTAAATTGAGAGTGTGCATTTAAAGAACATCTAGATCTGACTTCGTGAGAGGAAGTTATGATTTTTTCGAAGTTTCAACACAACACTGTGGGCTCAGAAATTAAAATTCTAATCGGTTGATTGTTAGTAGAAACATCTCGTGAATATGTAACACCCGTTTTCCAGGATGGGTCGATTTAGGGTTTTAACGAGGTTAAAAGGATTGTTTTTTGAGAAAATCAAGTGTTACGACCTGACCATTGAGTGGTCACGGCGTGACAAGCAAAGAATGAAGAAGCGCACTGGAATTCTTCTCACGGCGTGAGACAAAAGGTCTCATGACGTGAGATCAGCTGCAACCCAAGCCCATGATCTTTTAGAGTTTCCTTCACCTGAATATATCCATATCCCTAATTCATTTATAGATTCTTGGCCTTTTGGATCATTTCTAGTATTAAAGAAGAAAGAGAAGAATGAGAAGAAGATGTTCTTTTGGTGGATCTTGCAAGGAAACATCATCATCATCATCTCATATTCCTTGTGTACTCTTGTAAGTGTCAAAGCTTCCACCTTTATTGTTGTATATGGATAGATCTAAGTTTTGTCCCACTTTTCTCCTTTTTGAGCAAGTTTGCATGAAAGGAAACCACAAAGTTGGCAACTTTTTGGGTTATATGGATCCTTAGATAATCATGTGGTTCAGATCTAGTAAATGGTTGGGTTTTAAATCCTTGCATGAGAGTTTGGTGATCATTTCTACATTTTTGATCCAAATGAGATCTAGACATGTATCGGACATACATGTCTATAAAGCATCGACATTTAAGTGGATTTTGGAGTTATAAAACTTTTTGGAAAAGTTATAATACATCAAAAAACCATTTTTATAACATAAAGTATATGTACAACCTCACAAATACAAATGTACAACATAATGAAGCAGCAAAAATCATATTTATATAAAAAAATATATATTATTACAACATATTAACGCATTTATATACCATATTAACATAAAAGTATCAAATGTACAGCCTCACAATGCACGATTTACGCATTATGCACTTGTATAATCATAGATCCAATTATGAAATGTTATCAAAACCTCAATGCTACTTATCAAATCTTGTAAATATCAAATATAACACATAGATCTAAGAAAATCAGATGGGCAACACCTTAGATTTTGGTTTTTTTTTTCGAACTTTTTCCTAATAAATCGTAAATAAATAACGCCTAAAATTAATAAATGATGATTAAAACACAAAATGAGTAAAGATCTTACCATATTGTTGGGATTATTCATGAAATCGTCAATAATGCTTCCAGAGAGGGAAAATTCTCCAACAAAAAGTTTGAAAAATAAAAGAAAAAATTATGTTTTTATACCCTAAAAAAAGGAGAAATCACAAATGGACTTGAAATCATAGTCCATTTGCGAACGTACACAAATATGCTTTAACAACTTGTATGTTCGCAAATGAAGGCAAATGAGCTTAATCTATTTGTAATTTTGATTACTGTTTTTATAATTTGAGTTTATTTTATCTATTTTTTTACAAAGTAATTAAAAGATTAGATTATTTTTACAATTTTTTTTTCTTATATTTAATTGTATTCCGTTAAACGCTCGTTGAACTCCATTGTGGATGCCTTTTTAAAGGCCCACATCGTTTTCACATTAGCTATTTGGTCTTAATATTCAGTTTTCTCCAAAAATGGTTTATTATGATATTTGATTTTATTATGTTTTAATATCAAAATATAACTTTCTATGTTTTTTTTTTTTTATATTCAGCTTAACTAGAGACATTAATGTTAATTTTTTATTTTTCAGAAGTTCGACAATTTCTGCAAAATTTAGCTTCTTTTATATAAAAGGATTCTGTAAGCTTTTTCTAATATCTTTGAAATTAATAATACATTCTTCCTTTAGATTTCTTGAGCATTTCTTTATTCTTGATTCTATTCTATTCGGCGTCACACATACACAAAAATACGAATATCACGGCTTCAACCTTATGGTGGCTTGCCATTCAAAAATGTATACACACGCTTAATATTTGAGTGAAATTTTATATTATTAAAATTTTAAGCGTAATATATGTAGAACCAAATTCACGCCATGTTATTAAATTGTCGGTGTGTTCATCACATAGCACAAAGCTGCACCACATAACATGGTATTGCGGTTTATCATTTTCATGATATGGTTTGCGGTTTTGGAAAAGTTTAATATGTGTATATACGGTTTTGACTCTAACCATATCACACCACACTAGTGAGTAGTGACTTCCCTATATAATAATGAACAATAGGGAACACAATTTTAGAAAAACTATAATAGATGCAATCATACATTTCATATGGGTTTTCCTAAAATTAAGTGAAGTAACTCGTAAACGTGGCCTTTCAACCATCTGGGTCTAAATTCATCCTTCATTGGGACTATCCGTGACAACTACAACGAAACCACCACAAACATAAATAAATCCATTTGAACCTAACTTACAAGCATGTTACCATGATGAACTCATGGCATGCATTTGTCCATGGTGAACCCATGATATGCATTTGGATTTTGGACAATATACCCGATTTTGAATTCAACTTGAATTATCACACTGATTTTTTATAGATATGATAGCCAATAATAGGACATTTGAATTCGTGAAACAAGAGTTTATATTATAATTTGCAAAATGGGTATAATACGCCTATATATAATAACCTATAATATCCAATAAAATATGGATATCTTGGCTAACAGTACAAAGTATAAACCATTAGACAAAGGAAATTAGTTATTGGAGCACAAATTCTAATGTCCCAGAATAAATAAATGGTCGGGGTAAAAAGTTGCATAATATATACTGTGACAGAGCAATTACCATTGTAATCAAACTTGAGCATAAAAATATGATATATATAATATGCCTCTTTTTCAAGCAATTTACTAATTGCTGTTGATGCTCCGAAAAGGTTACCATAAGTTGTCTAAAATAAGACTGATTTACTATGACGATTGCATGGCTTTTTCTTCTAAAATACTATTATATGTTCACCTTTCGTAATGGAGTAGCCTTTGCATTTGCATTCGTCCAGTAAGTGCCTCCTAGCCCTATGGAAGGATAAATTCTAAAGCTATTAAGCATGAACTTTACTTGGACAAAAAAGAGAATAAGAATAGTCTTGGTAAAAGATTTGTACAAATTTAATACAAATTTCATCTTGATGATATGATACACAAAATAAAATTTAATTTATTGTAATTAACATGTTGCCTCCTTACCACATATATTTGCATAAGAAATATCAACTCACGGTATAACAACAAAGTGCACTCTGTATTTACGAAAGAAATCAACAAGTATTTTGATAATTAGGTCGTGTGTGATGCTAAGTTATCATAGGTTTAAAATTGTTACAAAACATGTAATCGATGAAACCATAAAGAAGAAGAAGAAATAGATACTGCACAAGGGCTCTGTGCAGTAATTGTGTATTGTTAAATTTATAATAAGTAATAACTCATAAGCTATAAAGGTGCATATTTTATCCGGGCTCTTGAGAACCGATTCAACATTGGACAAGTCTAGTTCAGCCAAACACAATTAATTTAGATCGGTTCACATCATTAACGTTATAAATTGATTCATTGTTAGCCCATAATTGGCCCATTATGTTATAGTGTGTTTGTATATTTATATTCTAGGTTTAGGCCTATGTATACAATATGTTGTAATCCTTCTTCTATATATTGTTAATAATATTTTGTCACCATTCAAGGGTGATATTCTCAAAATATTCACATGGTATCAAATTGGATACTCCTCACATATCTTTTTTAAAAAACCCTATTACGTGCCATGTACCTACACTTGCATCTTTTCACCATGGTCGATTCTAACTTCTCTCTTCCATATGTCACTCTCATTCATATGATTACAATCAAACTCACCTCTCCAAATTATCTTTTGTGGCATAACCAAGTGGAGACTCTTCTCACTTCTCAAGATCTGTTTGGCTACTGAATGGTTCTAAGCTTATGCTACTATCGCCATCCTCTGATGTGGCCATACAAAAAACCAATAAATATTGGCTTGCTCAAGATCGATGATTGCACAACCTCCTTCTCTCTTCCTTGATTGAGGAATCCATGGCTGAAACCCTAGGTTGTAAAAATCTTGTTGATGTGTGGACTGCCCTAGAAAAAGCGAATTCTCTTCGCTCCATGACATGTGAAATTCAACTAAATGATTAATTGCAACATCTATTCATAGGTAATGATTATGTCACAGTCTATAGTACCAAATTTCGCTCCTACTGATCAACTTGCAACCATTGGTTCTCTTGTTTCCGGGACCAACAATTTACACTGGTACTGTTGTGGCATTGGTCCGCTATTTTCTACATTCTCCTTGTCACATATCCATATTATACATGCACACACTCTTCGGGATATTATATTTGAAGAGGAAAGTTACTCTTTCTTCCAAAAATGTCTGGAAGATTCTCAATGAGCACCTGTAGCATTTGTGGAAAATAATAGCCCAAATTCACGCAACAATTGGTGTGGTGGTCACTTTCATCGACATTCATCTTTTTCTGGTGGTTCCCGTTGTAACATTTGTTTCCCAGGTATTTATGTTTTAAAATTATGTAATAAATTCTTTTTTAAAAATGGTCCTACGCAGGGCGTAGGATTGCTTACTACGCAGAGCATAAGAGGGATTAAGAACAAGGGGACTTAATAACCTATGTAAGGTGTACCAATCCTTACGCAGGGCATAAGTGTGTAGGATCCAAACCAAAATTTTTAGAGTTGTGACCCTATTTAAGGACCTTAACTCCCTTGAGGCCCTCTCTAACCTTAGCCCCACTATCCCAATCAGTCGCTTTGACAACCCTAATATCCTTGGACAAGTTTTGAGCCTCTTTTTATATTTTGTGGTGTATCTTGAAGAAGGAGGCGTCCATCTTTGGATTTGGTGAAGCTCAAGCTTAAAGATCAAATCTACCTTACATTTTTCATCCTTAGAAGGTATAAAGCTTGAGCATTTATGCTTCCTTTTGATAGATCTCAAGTTAGCTTATGATTTGTTATGCTTTTGTCCCAAGACCTTGGTTTTATAGGGTTTGATCTACTGCAAACCTATTGAGCACCATGTTTTGATGGTTTTGAGTTGAGAAGTCATAAAAATGGGAGCTTGGGCACTCTCATCCAACCATGCATGAACTCTTGAGCTTTTGAGTGGTTTTTGGACTTAGGGTTTCGTTTTGTTCCCTTTTGATCCATGTAAAGGAATAAAGTTTATGAATTTATCATTTAAGATGTCCCTTAGATTCATATCTAGCAGTTAGACGTTTGGTCTTAAGGTATTAAGGACTTATTGAGAAAGTTGACAAACCGTGCTGGTATGCAGGGGGTAATGCAGGCTATGTATGGCATAACCTAATTTTGTCCCAATTACCATCCAATACTCTACATTGGGAGTAGAGTCGGGTACTCAAGGCATACCCCCCCCCCCCCCGCGATGTTGACTTTAGTGTAACGACCCAAAAATCAAGGGTAAATTTTTCATTTTTAGTATAGGTAAAACATTGATACCATTTGTCCCAAACATTTCAAATCATCATTAAGTAAAACATTCATCAGAGTTCGCCCCAAAATCATATATTGCGGAAATACGGGTGTGTGCATTGTGATTAAGTTGAGCCCTTCCTTTCCAAAATAATGATACCTGAAACCATAAACAAACATCTAAGCACGAAGCTTAGTGAGTTCCCCAGATCATACCACACACACAATCCACATATTATGTTAGCTATAATATAAAAGCTACCTCTACCAGATAATACATATCAATTAGCTATAAAAGCTACCTCTAACACATATCACATATCAATTAGCTATAAAAGCTACCTTTACCACATATCACATATCAATCAGCTATAAAAGTTATCTCTACCATTAGCCGTAAAGGCTATCTCTACCATTAGCCACAAAGGCTACCACGACCATTAGCTATAAAAGATATCTCTACCACATATCACTGCATAAAAATGCCACACACCTCTACACAGCAATTATACCAACTATCATAAAATAGGTTGGCCTTAGTGCCTTAAACCCATTGGTATGGTGAGGAGACTCACCTCGCACTGCTGAAGTCTCATGGATAAACTCTGGTTTCTGGTTGACAGGTTCTCGAACTGTCAATCATCAAAACAACACCCAATTAATAATTGGGTTACAATACACAACCATAATCTACACTTGGGGTAAATGGACCATTTTACCCCTAACCTACCTTAGTTCAAAACCAAGGCCCAAACTCACACCTTGGAGGCCCAAAAGCCCAATAATCAACCAAGGCTCAACATATGGCCCAACTTTCCAAATTGGGCCCAAACATATGCATGGACTTATTTTAAGACCCAACCAATTATTCTATTCTAAACAACTGGCATTCTGATTGTCCACTAAAGTCCAAAAGCCCAAAGTCCACTACTTGGCCCCACCCGAGGCCCAAAGCGCTCCAAGCCCATAACTGATGAGTACGCGGGGCGTAATCCCTTGTACGCTAAGAGTATTAGATGAAGGTGGTGTGCGTTGCACGTATCTGCATGTATGCCTAACGTACTCCTCTGTTAACCCACTTTTCCAATAAGTGCTTAATACTCTACTCTAGAAGCTACAATTACAGATCTAACTCCTCTTCAACATCTTAAACCATAAAGTTGCTTACTTGATGGCTTTTCATGACCCACATAAGTTCAAACTCCAAAAATGATAAACTAGTTCCATGGAAATGGTCTTAACTCATGCATGAACCCATAAAGACCTCCAAGATGGCAACTTTCTGCCTTAGGGACTCATTTAACACTGAGAGTGGCAACTCTAAGCCTAAGAATCAGATTTCAACCACAAAGCTCCATCCTTAGGACCAAAAAGGTCCAAAAACTCATCATAATAGATCTAAGAATTTAAGGGGCAAGTTTAATAGTTTATACCTCAAGATGATCTGAAACGAAGCAACAATCTCGAATCTATAGCTTTTCATTTGAACCACCACCTTGCTTTGCTCTTCACTTGTTTGGAAAATGGATTCACAACACCATAATTCCCTCTAATGGCCTCCAAAGCTCCAAGAACAATCACGAGAGGATTAAGGTTTCGTGGTGACTATCTAAAGATGAAATAGAGGCTGACCAATGAGGCATATCATCCCTTTTATAGTGGCATAACCCTAAAATTAGGGTTTAGAAACTCTGAGTGTACACTGGGCATACGCCTCCAACACCCGCGTCCACTTTACACCCTTATGTTGGGAGAACCCCAGCTTATGTTGGGTGTATTCACCTGGCTGCCACCTTGCATGCATGGGCTGAAATGCAAACTTTTCCATTCAGGGACCAATTTTGCCAACAACTTCGAAGTACTACAACTTCTTCATTCTAAGTCAGTGTCCGACAAACTTTATATCCACGAAAAGGTGGCATGAAGCCCTACGCTTCTAGCAACACCCCAAGCCTTAAAATCTGTCGAATAAACCCGAGACCCATAAAATACCGAATCGCCATATTACACTTATCCCCTTGGTCCTCCGAAGACACAATCGAACACTTTCAAAACCGGGTCAAATGGATTTAGATCAAGTTAAGTGGATCATGGCCATGGAAGGGTAAAATGGTGTTTTACCCACACATAGATAAAGAGAGAGAGAGAGGGGGGGGGGGAGAGATTTTAGTCTTAGACCCTAGAGTGTAAATTATTATGTTGATTTCTAATTAGGGACTTATGATGTATTGTTTAGTGTGGGAGTTCTATTTTCAACATCTCGGGTGTGAGATTCATTTGCCTTCAGTTTGAGGCGAGTCTTCTCACTATACTTGTGGGTTGAAAGCACAAATGTCAGTCCACTAGATTGTGTTATGTTGGATGCAATTTATCTTTGTGACCTTTGCATGTATATTTGGGTTGAAAAATACCCCAGGGCTAGGCCTATTGATATGTATTGGGTTGAAAGATATCCCATGGTTGGGGCCATTATTGCATGTTTGGGTTAAACATTCCCCAAGGCTAGTCTCATGATTGTATGTTGGGTTGGAATATATATCAGTATTGGGCCTAGTGATTTGTATGTCATGTGGTATTTTAGGAAACTCGCCAAACTTTGTGCTTACGGTTTCATTTTTATGTTTCAGGTACTTCCGGGTTGAAAGGGAAGGACCCGACGTGATCGCACAACATCTCCCTTATGATTCTGCATTGATTACTATATTACTCTAATGATTTTGATACATTGTATTGTGTTTGATTTTAAGACACCCGGTGTATGGATTGATGATTTTTAAAATGAAAATTTTATCTCTATTTTTGGGATCTTACTAGTTGGTATCATAGCATTGGTTTGAGGGATTCAGGCACACTTTTGGGTGTGTAAGAATTAACACTACGGAATTCATAATCTTTTCAAAAGAAAAAAGTATTTTCAAAAAAAGATTTTTACAAAGAAAAGGGGTGTGATGCATGCAATCAGCCGAGCTCAAGTAAGTGATTCCCAAAATACCCATGTCGATGTATTATGAATAGTAGGGATGAAAGTGAGTCCAAACCTGGCCCGGATGGACCCGGACCCGAAAACTGGTTAACGAGATTTTAAAGGACCAGAAACCGGACCGATATATAGGAATTGGTTTCCATTCAGTTCTAGGTATGGTACCGGGTTAAGTGGGTCTAGAACTAGAAAACCTGTAAACATCAAAGTGGATAGGATGGAACTGGGTAAAGTGGATTTTGAACCAGAAAACCCGAAAAAAACAGAATCTTTTAGTAATTACTTGCTACTTAATGGGTTGAAATTTGAAAATTTTCATATTGGTAACGTAAGTCATTGAATATGAACCCAAAATTGATAAAATTATAATCTAAAATCATGCAAAAACTCTAAACTACACTCTAGAAAAAACCGTATGTCAATTCGACTTAATCAAAATGAGATACACATGTTTTAACATTTTCACAAAATACAAAGTACAAAACAAATAGTTGAAAAGTTGAAAATTTTCAGCTTTAATATCCCGACTTCGATGGACTTCATTAAATGTTAAACCCAAAATGAAACAATTATAGTCTAAACTCATGTACAAACTCTAAACTATAAGTTTGGAAAAACCACATGTCAATCCAACTTCAAACAAATTAGACATGCATGTTCTAGAACTTTCACAGAATACAAAAAAAAAAAAAAAAAAAAAAAAAAACCCTGAAAAACTAAAAACTTTCAGCTTTAATATCTCAACTTTAGGGGACTGTAAGTCAATGAATATAAAACTAAAAATGACAGATTTATAGTCTAAAATAACGTACAGACTCTAAAATACATGTTGGAAAAAACCTCGTGTTAATACGACTTGAAACAAATGAGATATACATATTTTAATCATTTCATAGAAATCGGTTTCATCCCCTCAAAGTGGTTGCGGTTCCTAACACCAGCTCCTGTTCATAAACGTAGTTTACCTAGACACAATATACCCAAACCTGGATTACCTGGAACCCTAATAAATTCATTCTTTAAACCCGAAACCGGAACCGGAACCGGTTCTATATATATATATATATATATATATATATATATATATATATATATATATATATATATATATATATATCGATTCTATCGGTTCTGGTTCCGGTTCGATTTTGATTCCGGTCTAGTTTTCTGATTTTAAATCGCATCCCTAATGACTAGTATGCCTGATATGTGAATTACATGCTAGAGTAGGGATAAGGATACCTTCAGGAATCGTCTGTTAGAATTGACTAATTTGTGTTATGTCTTATAGCCTAAGGGGATTGGATGTTATGTATTACTCAGCATTTATATCGGCTTACTTACTTGTTAAGTGTATGCTTTTAAAAATTGTATACGATTAGGATGATATATCCCTAGAATTATTGGTTTTGCCTTATTTCTTGTTCTTTGTTTGTTGTGGAATTAAGGTAGAATCATTTATTTGACAATCTATGTTGTTCCATTTTGTGTATAATTTGCATGCATAAGGCAACCAACGGTGTTAGTTGAGGTTCTTAGTGTTGCAGAGGCTGGTGAGTTGAGAATTACTTGGAGAACCTAGGAAATCCCATAGTGGGATATATATTGCTTAGCTTAGGGAATATGTGTGTATGGATTTAGTGGGGTGACTTAAAGGATTTGGGATAGTTCTTGAGGAAAGTATGGATAGGCATGGAAGGTAGTATTGGGCCAATACTACTAAAAGCAAAGAATATGTACTCAAGTAAAGGATAGTCTCGGAGATTCTAAGGAGCCTGTAGAGTGGAATTTCCCTCGAATTTATTCTGATTGTTGAAATGTATGTATTTCAGTATGGTGACCACGCGAGGTGGAGTTTCTGATTCCGGTTCTTGTTCTGGTGCAGAACCGATTGATGAGCGATTGCATGAGTTTATCACATCGGAGATTACTTGCGTTATTATAGAGGCCACTCCTAATATTTTTTATACCATCAAGGAGGGGATTATGGAGCTTTTAGATGAGCATCCCAGGGCCTTTTAGGTTGAGATCATAGTAGGACAAATAGGAGCACGGACTACCTCTTTTCAATAGTTCAAGGCATGTAGAGCTCTGGAGTTCTTTAGGGCTAGGGACCCCATTGCTAGCTGATGATGGATCGCTGACATCGATAATGCTCAATGAATGAGCTTCTACCCTGAGGGGGAAAATATGGGGTTTACATCCTACCTTCTGAGGGAACGAGCTCCTGATTAGTGGGAGGAGGTCGATCATGCATTCGGAACTGTGGCAGTGGTGGCCATGACTTAAAAGGAGTTTGTGACGAGATTCCAGGAGGATTTTACACCGACAATTGAGGTGCAGTAGCTGGCGAGGGAATTTCAGGATCTTTCGCAAACTATTGAGACTATGATGGAGATCACCATCGAGTTCCAAGAGAGGGCTTTATTGGTTCTGCGTTATGATATGGATGAGGAGATGAAGAATAAAAGATATCATGATATGTTGAGAGATGATATCAGAGAGTTTGGGGGCTTTTTAGGGTGCAAAACCATGAATGACATGGTTGCGAGAGCCCGGGAATGGGAGATTCAGTTGGAGCTTCGTATGAAGCGTAAGACGAAGCAGGTAAATATAGCAGTGGGCCAGGAAAAATAGCCCAAGATTACTGATTTACATCCTAGAGGCCAGCAGGGTAAGAGTTTTTGCAGAAAGTGTAGCAAGTCGCATGGTGATGCATGTCAAGCAATGGGATCAGGTTGTTTTAGATGTGGACAGACTAGTCATATGAGTATGGATTGCCCCTGGGTGCACTGATTTGCTTCTATTGCAATCAAATTGGCAATAAAAAGTTTGATTGCCTGAGAATGACAGGAGCATTGGTGGCACCTGTACTGACCACCTTTAGGATCATGGGTGGCCACCAGGTCAAGACGGAGATACTTGTGGTGAAGAGCAGCATTCTAGTTGACGACTGAGGAGGTGAGAGCAGCCCCTGATGTGGTTAGTGGTATGTATGTTTACCTTATCCTTCATTGTTTCCTTGTTTATTCTTATGTTTTACCTAATCATGTATAGGTACTTTCTTAATCATTGGTATGACTGCTCATGTTCTGTTCGATTCAGGTGCTACCCGATCTTTTGTATCTCTTATGTATGACAAGAAGTTTAGTGATGCTCTCGCGATTTTGGATTTCCATTGGAGTCAGAGATTGTTGATGATCGTTCAATGAGTCCTTTAAGGGTTCAACGAGGATGTGCTCTGAACATGTATAGCGAGAGATATTCTATAGATTTGGTTTTGATTCCTCTACGTGGGTCGAAGGTTATTGTGGGGATGGATTGGTTGGGCCCTAATGGGGCTATGATTGATTGTGAGCACCAGTTAGTGAGAGTTTCAACCCCAAGTGGAGGATAACTAGTTCTTCATGGCAAGGATGCTTAGCGTGGACCGACTCTCTATTCAGCTCCGAGAGTTAAGAGATATCTTCAGCAGGGTTGTTCTAGATTTTTTGCCAATGTGGCGGACACTCAAATTGGGGGCAAAACGACCGTGAATGATGTGCCCATTGTTTAGGATTTTACTTATGTGTTTTTTGAGGATTTACATGGAGTGCCTCTTGAGAGGCAGGTTGAGTTCCGGATTGATTTGGTTCCTGGTGTGGCTTTGATAGCCAAGGCACCATATCGATTGGCACCTTCG
Organism: Lactuca saligna; assembly: GCF_052625555.1. NCBI lineage: Eukaryota > Viridiplantae > Streptophyta > Magnoliopsida > Asterales > Asteraceae > Lactuca > Lactuca saligna. Next base: position 175,270,162 of record NC_136418.1, read on the forward strand.
TAAATGCATGAGTTGTCTACACAGCTTCAGGAGTTGTTGGATAATGGCTTTATCAGACTGAGTATTTCGCCATGGGGGGGGGGGGGTGGGCACCGATCCTATTCGTGAAAAAGAAGGACGGTTCAACATGATGTGTATTGACTATCGGGAGTTAAATAAGTTAACAGTGAAGAACCGTTATCTGCTCCTAAATATTGGCGATTTATTTGACCAGCTTCATGGTGCATTTTGATTCTCCAAGATTGATTTGCAGTTAGGTTACCACCAGATGAAGGTCAGAGATGAGGACTTGCAGAAGACGGCCTTTAGGACTTGTTATGGTCATTGTGAGTTCGTGGTGATGTCATTCGGGATCACCAACACATCAGCAATATTCATGGATCTCATGAACTGGGTATGCAGTGGGTATGCAGACTAATGTTGGATCGTTCAGTGATTGTGTTTATTGATAACATTCTGGTCTACTCCAAGACCAAGGATTAGCACGATGAGCATTTGCAGATGGTATTGGAGACCCTAAGGAGAGAGAGGCTTTATGCCAAGTTCTCTAAATGCGAGTTCTGGTTACACAAGGTGTGATCTTTGGGACACATCTGCACATCATCAACCATAAGGGTATATTGGTCATTCTGATCAAGATTGCGGTGGTGATGCGGTAGGAGGTTCCAAGAATTGGGGGGGGGGGGGCACCGATCCTATTCGTGAAAAAGAAGGACGGTTCAACATGATGTGTATTGACTATCGGGAGTTAAATAAGTTAACAGTGAAGAACCGTTATCTGCTCCTAAATATTGGCGATTTATTTGACCAGCTTCATGGTGCATTTTGATTCTCCAAGATTGATTTGCAGTCAGGTTACCACCAGATGAAAGTCAGAGATGAGGACTTGCAGAAGATGGCCTTTAGGACTTGTTATGGTCATTGTGAGTTCGTGGTGATGTCATTCGGGATCACCAACACATCAGCAACATTCATGGATCTCATGAACTGGGTATGCAGACTAATGTTGGATCGTTCAGTGATTGTGTTTATTGATAACATTCTGGTCTACTCCAAGACCAAGGATTAGCACGATGAGCATTTGCAGATGGTATTGGAGACCCTAAGGAGAGAGAGGCTTTATGCCAAGTTCTCTAAATGCAAGTTCTGGTTACACAAGGTGTGATCTTTGGGACACATCTGCACATCATCAACCATAAGGGTATATTGGTCATTCTGGTCAAGATTGCGGTGGTGATGCGGTAGGAGGTTCCAAGGATGTCATCGGAGATTCAGATTTTTCTTGGCCTGACGGGTTACTGTCGGATATTTATCCACGATTTCTCCGAGACTGATGTACCATTGACCCGCTTGACGAAGAAGAATGTCATTTTACGATGAGGGCCTGATCAGCAGGCATCTTTCGAGAAGCTGAGGCAGAGATTATGTGAGGCCCCGATTCTCACTCTTCATGAGGGTATAGATGATTTTTTGGTTTATTGTGACATGTATATCTTGGTATTGGCAGCTGTACTCATGCAGAGAAGTCACATGATTGTTTACGCTTCGAGGCGGTTGAAGCCTCATGAGGTAAATTACCCTACATATGATTTGGAGTTAGGGGGGGGGGGGCTATGGTTTTCCCGCTCAATATACGGATGCATTACTTGTATAGGGTTAGGTGCACTATTTACGCTAACCTAAAGATTCTTAGGTATCTAATGGACCTGCCAAATCTGAATATGAGGCAACGGAGGTGGTTAGATGTAGTGAAGGATTTTGACTATGAGATTCTATATCACCCAGGGAAGGCCAATTTTATGGCAGATTCCTTGAGCCATAAGGTCGCGAGTACTCCCATCAGAGACTTGTGTTTGAGGATGGTTATTGTTTCTCCCATATTAATACATGATCAAGAATGCTTAAGTGGAAAGGTTAAAGAAGGAAAGTTAGAAGGCAAAGCGAATAAGGGGTCATATTCCATTACTCTTTAGGGATAGTCATAGTTTATTAAATCAGTTTGGTAGAGCTGAGGTCATGGCTATTGGTGGGGTTAGACAGACATTACTAGAGGAGGATCGTAAATCGAAGTTTTCGATCCACCTAGGGGCCACGAAGATGTATAAGGATCTGAAGTTGAGTTACTGGTGGTCCTGTATAAAGAGGGAGGTAGCATGGTTTGTGGAGCAGTGCTTGACTTGTCAGAAAGTGAAGGCCAAACATCAGAGAACCCATGACAATATGCAATCATTACCCATTCCTATATGGAAATGGGAGGAGATTACCATGGATTTCATCGCAAAGCTGCCAAGCACGACATGTGGGGTTGGCTGTATCTTGGCCATAGTTGATAGATTGACCAAGAGTGCTTATTTCATTACTATCGGTGAGAGTATATCTGATGAGAAGCTAGTTGACATCTACATTAGGGAGGTGGTGGTACGACACGTACTGCCAGTTTTGATAGTTTCGGATCAATATGTTCTCGCTTTACCTCCATGTTTTCGAGGTAATTTCATGAGGAGTTGCGTACTTGGCTACATTTCAGCACAGAATAACACCCCTAAACCGATTGACAAGTTGACCAGACTATTCAGACGCTCGAGGATATGCTCAGGGCGTACGTGTTGGATTTTGGCAGGAGTTAGGATACTTATCTTCCACTTGACGAGTTCTCCTACAACAACAACTATCATACCAACATTGATTGACCACATTTAGAGATGTTGTATGGAAGGAAGTGTTGGACATCGATTTGTTGGGGGGGTCAGACATCGGGTTGGGGAGTACTGAGGTAGTACTCAAGACCATCGAGTTGATTTAATGGGTGCGGGGTCATCTGCAGACTGTACAGAGTCGCCAAAAGAGTTATGTTGACCGGCATCAGTCATACCTCGAGTTCCAGATAGGGGATTTTATGCTTCTAAAGGTGTCACCTTGGAAAGGTGTCATTTGATTTTAGAAGTGGGGTAAGTTAGGCCCTCGGTATAGTGGTCCCTTCAGGAATATCACCTGGGTAGGCAAGTTTGCATATCGGTTGGATCTGTCTGATGAACTCAGTCAGATCCACAACACTTTTAATGTCTCTTAGTTACAAAAGTGTTTATCTGATGACTCTGTAGTGGTTCCCTTAAATGACATTTAGGTAGATGAGCGTCAGAACTATGTGGAGAGGCCAATAATGATCCTAGATAGGAAGATGAAGACATTGCACAACAACGTGATGGGCTTAGTTAAGTTGCAATGTCAGCATCAGAAGGGTTTAGACTGGACAAGGGAGCATGAGGATGAGATGATAGAGCATTTCTCAGAGTTATTTGTAGCAATGAACTTCGAGGATGAAGTCTGATTCAAGTGGTGGAGAGGTTTAACATCTGTTTCCTAGGTATGTACCTTTTTAAATTATGTAATAATTTTTTTGAAAAATGGTCTTGCGCGGGGAATAGGATTGCTTACTACGCAGGGCGTAGGTGGGATTAAGAACATGGGGACTTAATGCCCTACGCAGGGAGTAGGTGCGCAGGATCTAAACCTAAATTTTTAGGGTTGTAACCTTATTTAAGGACCTTAACTCCCTTGAGGACCTCTCTGACCTCTTCCCCTACTCTCCCAATTAGTCATTTTGAAACCCTAATATCCTCGAGCAAGTTTTGAGCCTCTTTTGTGTTTTGTAGTGTATCTTTTAGAATAAGGAGTCCACCTTTGGATTTGGTGAAGATCAAGTATCTACGTTACATTTTCATCCTTAAAAGGTATAAAGTTTGATCCTTTATGCTTCCTTTTTATAGATCTCAAGTTAGCTCATGATTTGTCCAAGACCATGGTTTTATGGAGTATGATCTATTCCAAACCTATTGAGAACCATATTCTGTGGGTTTTGAGTTGAGAAGTCATAAAAATGGGAGCTTGTGCACTCCCATCCAACCATGCATGAACTATTGAGCTTTTGAGTGGTTTTTGGACTTAAGGATTGGTTTTGTTCCCTTTTGGAGCCATGCAAAGGCCTAAAGTTTCTGACTTTATCATTTAAGACATACATTAGGTTCAGATCTATAAGTTGGACGTTTGGTCTTAAGGTGTTAACGACTTATTGAGAAAGTTAGCAAACAGTGCTGGTACACGGGACGTAATCTAGGATACGCGGGGCATAGCCTGATTTTGTCCAGATTCCCATCCAAGACTATCACACCCCTAAACCGGGATGGCAGAAACGTCCAGGGGCGGATTTGACGTCATGTACAGTATCATAACAAAAGTGTAATAGTAAAGAAATCAAACACAACCATCATAGATATGATTTAAAAGGTTACATTGATTCATGTATTACATGTTTCCAAATAAATTACAGTATGATGACAAAATGAGTTTTTAAACTAACGCCTTAGCGTCTCGTCCTCAAAAGCTGGTACTTTCCTAATTACCGGTTTCCTAAGAATACAAGTAGTTTGAAAAAGTGTCAACAACTAAGTTGTTGAGTTCATAAGCTTTTTGTATGTGGAGTTAAAATCCTTTCTTTGTAAATGTATTGTATATTCTAGAAAAATCCAATATTTCCCTTGATAAATGAATTGTAGCCTTAAAACCAAAGACCGAATGTATAAATTTAGTACTTTGAAAATCGTAAATGTAGTCTTAAAACCAAAGACTGAATGTATGAACTTTGTACTTTGAAAATCGTAAATGTAGTCCTAAAACTAAAGACCAAATGTATGATAAAAACAAAATCCCTTTTTATGTGATTTGTAATCCCCGTAAACCATATGTATTGTTAATATCCCATGTGAGTTATTATAACCATGTTATGACCCAGTCGGCCTATAACAATGTTCTTCAGGCATCGGAATCGTTATGACATTTGTCATCCCTAACCTGCCGGCCGAGCTGTTGCAAGAAGCTTAGGTGTAGGGTTATCAGTCTCAATATAGATATATACACAAGTATCACGTTCTCCCTAATAGAGACTCTGATTACAATTACAGAACTTTAAATGCAGTACTTTAAAAGTACCGTGAAGTCGAATGTCTCACAAATTTATTTATTAACAGATTTACGTAAAGCGAAATGAAAACTCCTTTTTTGTTGTGTAATGAACCTTTCTTGGTAAGTTTGTATTGTAAATGAAACATAAACTATACCTATTATACTTTATCACAAATGTTTGTAGTGATGAAAAACTCTTATGTGAATGATTATTTCTTTTTCATGGGAATAAAATAGCATGAAATAAAATCAAACATGTATTTTTATATTGCTACACACTTTGCTCAACATGTTACAAAGTGTTAATGAAATTGTAAACAAATTTTCTAGTTTTGACTTTTCTGTCCCTGTGTTTAGAAAAATTATAGAAAAATCATCGTAAGTCAAAAACTAAATCGGTAAACTCTGAGAGTTTAGAAAATGAGTCTAATTTGTTCAAAAAAATTATTATGATTTTTAGTGGACTCAAACTAGTGTGAAAGTGTTCATCTTCATAGACTGGCTAGAAATCATTTATGAAATGACAGATAGTTTTGTAAAAATCGTCATAAATTCTATAAAAATCATATGAACGCGTGCAAGTAGTCATTAGAAAGGTATAAACCTGAACAATTTTAATATTAAACAGTTTTGAAAAATATTAAGCTTAAGATGGTCAAAACAGTTTGTGAACAAACCATAAATTTTCTAGTTGAAAGCTGATCTTTAAGTTTAGAATATGTTTTGGTGTTGTAACTTGTATCCCCCCCCCCCCCTTTAAACCTTGAAGAAAACATGAAAATTTAGGGTTATGAAGTCATATTCTGTAATTTCTTGTGGTGGAAGGTTAAAGATGGGGAGTTTCAAGTCAAGAACACTTGAAAGATGCTTTAAAGACTTGAAGATCCTAAGAACAAATATGTAGATATTTGTGTAAATGATCCATGATTTGTATGGATGTGAAGATGGTGTAGACTTTTAAAGGAAAATACTTACCAAAAAGGAAGGAAGACTCAAGAACACTTCAAGAACATGGTTGGAATGAGAGAAAATGTGAGAGCACTTTTGTAGAGAAAAAGTGGGCATTTGGATTAAAGTGTGGAAATTTGAAGAATAAATCTCCTGTAAGTGGGTTTATATGAATTGTGAATAGTATATAATAAGGCAAGTGGATTGGTGAAGTGATGTTTGCATTGGTTGGTGTGAAGCGATAATGATTGACCAATGGGGAGTATGGAAGTGACATAAATGTGGCAAGTTTGTGTGATATAATATCTATTTATCTTTAGATATTTCTTTATGTAAAAATATGATTTATAATTAATAAATCTTCAAGATGTGGATAAAATATGAGTTTAGAGAGTCTAATATGTCAAAAATATGAATTAGGTGAAAATCCCACATCAAAATCATAAAAAACGGGCTCGAAATGCGAAATTGGTCAAAAACCGGGAAAGAGAAGCGAACATGCGAAGGGAAGGTCCACGGCTGAGAAGGTTTGCATCCAAGAGGTTCGTATCCGAGAAGGTTCGCATCCGAAAAGTTCTCATCCGAGAGGTTCGCATCCAAGATGTTGTTTTTCATATTATCTTCATGTTCCAAGTGATTTTCAACTAATTGAAGGGTCGGGATGGACCATGTGTTTATAAAAAGTTGAAAGAGACTTTGAGAGAGATTTGGGAGAGATTTAGGAGAGATTTAGGAGAAAGATAGATATAGCGAGAGTGATTGAGAGAGACTTTGTTTGTAGCCTTTGTTAGTGTTTTTCCCCCATAGTGCAAGGTTTGTAAACCCCACTACGCCTCGTTAGGAGTGTTATACACCCCCAAAGGGTACATAATAGTGTTTTTATCAAGTCGTTACATCACTCGCCCTATTTAGGGTTTAGGTTTTCTGAACATTTGAAACTTCTGAGTGATACTTTGTATAAAGATAGATAGTTGTACATTAGAAATCATAGAGTAAACCCTAACATACGCGCACTTATTGAGTTGAGCGGTTTGACCCATTGACTTTATTTGACTTTGACTTGACCATAAATTGACGGTTGTCACAAAGACTGTAACGACCCAAAATTTCAATAAATTTTAAAATTTTCAAAAACAACCCAATTCATTAAGTTATTACAAAAAGGTTTTCAATACATTTATTATCAGAGTATTCCCAGGTCCATTTCATAAAACATAAACACGAGGAGCGGTACAATCACGCCTTTGCCTTGCCACAGTCTCCTGAAGAACCTGAAAAATATTAAACCACAACTATAAGTCCGAAAGCTTACTGAGATACCCCCAAAATACCAACCACATATACCATACACATAACATGCTATATCATAACGAATCACAGAACAGCCATGCATATCGGGTCTACTGTGAGACTGGTCCGCCGTGTCGGGCCTTCAGTCCACCTGGTCCACCCTCCGAGTCCAATCATGTCCCTCGAGTCTGCAGTGTGGTTGGTCCGCCCGCGCCGGGCCTTCAACCCACCTGGTCCACTCTCTGAGTCTACAGTATGACTGGTCCGCCTGCATTGGGCCTTCAGTCGGCCTGGTCCACTCTCCGAGCCTCGGCACGTCTGGTCCGCCCACATGGGGCCTACAGCCTATCTGGAACGCTCGTTGGGCCTTCGGAACAACCGGTCCGCCCTGGGTATCTTGGCCTACAGTACGAAGCAGGACCCGCCTCAACCCAACTCCAGTCCAAACAACCATGTCCATATAAACATACAATCACATAATAATTCATATTCAGTCAAACCGATCTAGCAGATCACATAACACAACATACTCTAACAGAATACTGACCTAACCGGTCACTAGCATAGCATCATCCTATATACCAAGATACCGACCTTAACCAGGTCTCTAACGAATACCATCCTAACTACCCGGATGCAAACTTATTAAAGCAATAACATAACAACAGATACCCGGATCTCAATCCGATAAAGGGCCGGCCTTGGTGCCTTAGACCCTGTTGATATAGTGAGGATAACTCACCTCGCAACTGTTGACTGAAAGGATAAAATCACGCTGCTGCAACCTCCGACCCGAACTACAACACTGTCAATACCTAAAAGACTGAATCCAATAAATACCAATAATTACCAAATTACCCCTGGAAATCAACTAGTCAACCCTTGGCCAAGGTCAAAGTCAAAGTCTGCCCCTGACTGACTCTACTCGCCGAGTCAACCCAATGACTCGCGAGTCCTCATACACACAACCTCCTTCAATTCGCGACCCAACTCGCCGAGTCCAACAACTCTGAGCCCACTCGCACATAACTCACTGAGTCATCCCTTGAATCACCGAGTCAGGACCTTACGACCAGACTTGCCGAGTCCAAGAATAGACTCGTTGAGTCTACGACTATCTTCAACCTACTCGCCGAGTTGTTCTTCCAACTCGCCGAGTTCCAGTCTTTCTTCAAGCAACTCGCCGAGTCCACCCATGTGACTCGCCGAGTACCACCGGGTCTGAATCCATACAGAGGCTTTCCAAGCCATGCAGATGATCCAAACCATACATCTACTCCTCCTAAGGCCATCCATCACGTAAAGTGGCAATCTTTACGTGAATCCAAGAAGATCTAGGCATCTTCACTCTAGGGTTTGGGTTTGGGATAAGATAGCTCCATCAATTACACAAGAACAGGGACTTTAATGCACTTAAGACCTTCTCCACTCCAGATCTGAGGTAGCAACCTCAGATCTATCCTTCAAACTCAAGATGCCACAAATCTAAGCTTCCCACACAACCCCAAAATGATGAATCTAGAAGAACACAGCCCGAGAACAAGATATTACCTCAAAATGAAGCCCCCAACAGCAAGGAATCCGAATCTAAGCAAAGCCCTTTGATCCAAGTCTTTTCTCCTTCAAGATTTCTTCAACAAGCACCTCCCCAAGCTCCAAATGCACTCCAATCTTCCACAATCACGCTTTCTAGGGTTTCTGAACTTCAAGGGAGATCAAAGAGGCTAGGGAGAGGGTATAATGTCCTTTAAATATGGCTCATCCCCCGGATTTAGGGTTTTCTCCACTCAGCACCTACTCGTCGAGTCCATCTTTGGACTCGCCGAGTAGGCCACTTGACATGCGACCAAAGTCGCGACCCTACTCGTCGAGTCCATCCATGGACTCGCCGAGTTGCCCTTCAAATTTACACTTTTAGCCCTTCAACTCTACTCTTGATATTCTGGGATGTTACAAAGACTCTATGTTAGGACTAGATCCTGGTAAGCATGGCGTACCCCCAGATGTTGACTTTTGTTCAAATAGATTTAGGTCAAGTTGAGTGAATCGTGGCCATGAAAGGGTAAAATGGTCTTTTACCCAGAGAGAGGGGGAGAGAGAAAGAGAGATTTTGGGATTAGACCCTTGAGTGTGAATTATTATGTTAATTTCTAATTGGGGCCTTATCATGTATTGTTTAGTGTGGGAGTTCTAGTTTCGACAGATCGGGTGTGAAATTCATTTGTCTTCAGTTTGAGGTGAGTCTTCTTACTATACTTGTGGGTTGAAGGCACCAATGTCGGCCCACTAGATTGTGTTATGTTGGATGCTCTTTGTCTTTGTGACTTTTGCATGTATATTTCGGTTGAAAGATACCCTAAGTCTGGGCTCATTGATATGTATTGGGTTAAAAGATACCATAGGGTTGGGCCCATTATTGTATGTTCAAGTTGAAATATACCCCAGGGCTAGGCCCATGATTGTATGTTGGCTTGAAACACACCCCAGGGTTGGGCCCACTTTTTTGTATGGCATGTGATATTTTGGGAAACTTACTAAGCTTTGTGCTTACGGTTTCATGTTTATGTTTCAGGTACTTTCGGTTCGAAAGGGAAGGGCTCAACATGATCGCACAACATCCCCTTTATGATTCCGTATTGGTTACTATTTTGCTTTGATGATTTTGATACATTATATTGTTTTTGATTTTGAGACACCTGATGTATGGATTGATGATTTTTAAAATGAAAAATTCTATCTCTATTTTTGGGATGTTACACCCACTCTTCTCATGCTCGTGACCCTTCCAATAAGTCCAACTCAAGGCATCGAAATAACCATTACACTTATGTATCACACTGTCACATCTATAAATTAGATGGTTATTTTGTTGTTGACTGCCCCGATCGTTATGCTCGCTCGACCACTTCTTCACTGCAAGCCCATTTGGATTTAGCTTTAAATGCTATAAATATTCAGTCAACGAATGCATCAGACTAGTATATGAATTTTGGTGTGTCTTCACATATGACCTCAGACGCTTCTCAACTTGATTCGGCGACCATGTATAATGGTAATAATCAAGTTTATGTTGGTAATGGTAATCGCTTATCTATTTCTCACATTGGATCGCGTTCCATTACTCGTGATTTATATTATTACGGGATGTCTTAGTTGTTCCCCAGATTCCCAAAAACCTGTTATCTATTAGTAAACTAATTCGAGATCTTCCAGTCATTATTTTGTTTGATGATATTCATTTGTTATTCAACACAAGAAAACATGGATGATCCTGAGAAGAGGCGGACGTGAACTTGTTCTATATATTCTGGAACGAGGTGATGTTGCTTTCATTAGTGATCTCCAAAACAGATATCTTCGTGCTTCTTTTGAACTTTCGCATCCCCATTTGGGTCATGTTGCTTATGATATTGTTACTTTTATTAATACACAAGCACTTCTGTCTGTTAATTCTCATTTGTCCAAACAAACTCTTTGTCAGCAGTCTTGCTAATTGGCCAAGAGTAAGCGGTTGCTTTTTTGTAATAATGATAAACGTTCTTTTTCATGTATTCAATTTAGTTCATTGTGACTTGTGGGGTGCTGCACCAATTTCGTATAAGCATGGTTACCTTTATTATGTCATTTTTGTTGATTAATCCTACTTCACATGGTTTTATCCTATGTGCCAAAAATCGGAATTTTTTGACATATTTCAACGATTTCATGCACTTGTTGAAAATCAATTTTCGGTTAAAATCAAGGTTTTTCAAATAGATGGTGGAGCCTAGTTTACCTCTAAATCATTCCATGAACATTTGATGAAATGTGGTATTCATCATCAGATGTTGTGTCCTTACACTTTTGCTTAGAATAGTAGAACTAAGCGCAAACATCGACATATCATCGAAACTGGTTTGGCCTTGGCGTTTCATGGTTTTGTTCCACTCACTTACTGTGTTGAGGCGTTTGAAGTTGTTTTTTTTACCATAAACCGGTCAGTGGCGGAGCTAGGGTTAATGTAAAGGGGTATCCTGAGAAAAAAAAAATCATGTAATATACAATAAGCAAAAATAATAAAAACAGCCGTTTTATTAGATATAAAGTTCAGCTTCTATAACAAAGTTACGTTTTAAAGTTCACATCTCCGCTCTTTCATTTTACGAAAGCGAGTAATTATATTTTCAATCTTAACATTCTCTAGTGTTTCCTTCTCTACACTACAAATCAAAGCACCATTCATAAAATTGTCACATATTCTATTACGCAAATTGGTCTTCAAAAACTTCATTGCAGAAAAACACCGTTCAACATTTACGGTTGCGACGGACAAAATCAAAGTTAGTTTTAATAATCTATAAACCAAATGAAAAGAGAGGTGCTTCCCGGTTTCCACCAACAAATCAGAGAGGTTTACAATTCCCTTTAAATTGAAAAATCTCTCATCATGGAGTAAAGAATGATAATATATATCAAGTTGCCCATTAAGTTGCGCCCTTTCTGAATCGTTAAAATCATTTTTGTATATCTCGCTTAACTTTAACAACTTCGCTTTATCAAAACTAGAAAATGAGTCACAAGGACTCAAAGTCTCCATGTTCTCCATCAACTCCATGCCAACTTCACTAATATCCCCAAATTCTTGAATTTGCATATCTAAAACCGTGTTAAAAATCACAACTTCAAAATGATGTTGATTAGTCTTATTGGTCCTACGCTTTCGTGGGGTAACATAATATTCTGACATGTCCACAATTACAATACTATACTTTTCACAAAAATCACACACCTTCTTCCAAATTTGTGAAAACCCATCTTTTCTTAAAACTAGCAATGTTTTTTTGTCCCTTTTACTAACGAAGCCGCTTCCAAAATATCTTGCTCTTTTTTTTGAAGATGCTTTGACAAAGTATCAGTGAGGCATATAATTTCCAACATCAAGTGTAAAAGAAGTACAAAATCAAGTGTTTTGAAATATGATAAAATACCCTTTGCTTGATTACAGTTAGATAAAGTAGACCCCTCCTCTTTGACATATTTAAGGACTACAACAACTTCTACAAACAAAATCAACAAACATACAATTGTTCTAAAATGTGAACCCCATCTAGGATCTCCAGCTCGAATAAGAGAAATCTCTTGATTCAACCCTCTTCCTGTTTCAGTTTCACCAATACCAATTTCGGTTGTCACTCTTTCTTTTTGCATCTCTCGTATCATATCTTTTCTCTTACAATACCCACAAATGACAGTAACCACCAAACCTAGTTGTTCAAAGAATTCATCAACATCATCATGTTTCTTTGCAACCGCCACAACCACTAATTGAAGTTGATGTGCAAAACAATATATATATATATATATATATATATATATATATATATATATATATATATATATATATATATATAAATATGCAGAATTGTTTTCATTTAAAATCAAAGATTTCAAACCGTTGAATGCATCACTCATATTACTTGCTCCATCATAACCTTGCCCCATCACCTATATATTTGAAAAAATTAATAAAAAAAATATAAGACATAAATATAAAATTAATATCATGTTAAAGGAATAAATATTTTATGATTTCTCACTTGATCGATAGTCAAGTGTTTGTTGCAAAAAAAGGTATCGATGGCGGCTTTAAGAGTCAAAGATGATGTATCCAACACGTGAACAACTCCGATAAATCTTTTCCTTAACAATCCCAAGTCTATCAACATATCTCAAAACTATAGTCATTTGTTCTTTTTTGGAAACATCACTAGACTCATCAACTAATATACCGAACACATCTTTACAAATTTCATCACAAATAGACTTGATTATCTCTTTTAAAAAGCAATTGACAATATCTTTTTGAATCGTCAGAGAAGTCAACTTTTCATTTTTTGGAGCATTTTCTAAGGTAACTTTAAAAATCTTCCCATTATCCTCTCTAATCAAAGATAAGACTTAAATGAAAAGTCCTTTATTATTAGACTTTTCCATCTCATCATGTCTACGAAATGGTAATGCATTTTTTAATAAATTCTACAAGTACGGATTGTAGCACGTAATCAAATTTCATTAATTACTTTGCTCAAGTTTTGTTTGCTTATGCAAAACTTCACCAATAGATTGGTTTTTTCTCAATAACAAATGACACTTTTCTTCGGCCTTATAATGAGAACTATGAATCTCACCAATATGTTTTCGGAATGATTTTTTTTACTCCAATTGTTAAAGCCTTCGGTTATAAAAGCATCTTTTCCACCTTGACCCCCTGCCATGTCTCTAAACAAATAGCAACAAAAACAATATGTCTTCTTTTTTTTAATACTATACTCTAACCATAGAAATTCCGTAAACCATTCTACAACAAACCGTCTTTGTTTCTCACCAAATAAGGTAAATTCAAAATTATGCCCATTTGGTTGACAATGTCCTTTAATCAAACATGTCCTCCTTATTTCATCCCTTTGATTAGGATTATGAGATGTATCTTTAGCCTCTCCCCTGGGTCCGAAGGAAGATCATTTAAATCAAAAGATTGTGGCACTTTTGGTTTTTGAGTATGCTCATTAAATTGTGGTTCTTGTGGTTTTGAAATAGGTTCACTAGATTGTGGTTATTATGGTTTTGGTGTATGTTGATTAGGTTGTGGAACTTGTGTACTTTCGTTAGCCCTATTTTTTTTAAATTCCTTCACCATTGTTGTCTCCAACATCTATTTGTCTTTTGAAAAATTCATTAATAGCAACCTACAATCAAAATATATCAACAATCAACTCTAATTCTATAACTTAATTTTAAGTTCCAACAACAAATAATCACTTTATTGACCCTAAGTCTCTAATTTAACAATCTTAATTGGTAATTTCTATTTTTTCAACACAATGCTAAAAAATTGAATTTCAATTAAATAAAAAATAATCACAAAATTTTTACTTACTTGTCTCATTGTGTACCACTTTGATCAAAAATCACTCACCACCGGCACCGGAGGATTTCGCCGGTGTTCACCGATCGGCAGCAAAAGAGATAGGGCAGCAGCTTGTCGTCGCAGGGAGTAAAACAAAGTATGAAGTGACGATATGTTAATTGTTGGGAATTCTCGTTCATAAGGTTTTTTTTTTTTTTTTTTTTTTTTTTTTTGTAATAGACATTGGGCTTAAGTTTGGGCAATTGGGTTACTTATTAAATGGATTATACATTTACAAAAAAATAATAATAATAGGGTAGACCAAAATATATTTTAGACTTATGGTGCATATAAAGTATAAACAACAATTTATTGGAAAAAGTTTGTATTATTTTTTTTTTTTTTTGGGCCTCCTGTGATACCCTGGGTCCTTAATTGGATCCGCATATGAAACCGGTTACCTTCATCTTTTGGGGTTATATCTCTTATCACAAAGGTTTTCGTTGTTAAGACATTCAAACAGGGCGTAAGTATGTTTCTCGTCACGCTCAATTTGATGAGCATCTCTTCCTGTATGCTTATGGTTTAAATGGCTCTACTAATCCTACTGCTTTGGATGTTTCTATTTTTCAAGACCCGTCAGAAGACAATTTTCCGGTTTCCATTCCGACCGACCTATCTCCAGTCCCAACTACACCTTGTTCCTCTGGTCTATGTCACATTTGCAATCATTCTTCTTCTTCTAACCATGCAAATGAGAGGAACCATGATGGGTCTCGCCATCAAATGCGGACCATATCCAAAATTGGTATTTCTAAACCAAGACATTTTCAAGATTATAAACCTCATGGTCTTCTTGTTGCATTGTTAGCCCAGTCTGAACCCAAAAGCATTAAATACGTGTTCTCAACTTTCTGTTTTGGTGATCATGAGTTTCATATTTTTTGTATTTTCGCCTCAATTTCTCTTTGTAACTATTATACTTTCATATTTATGTTTTTGGAAAAATTATTACTTAGAAAAACCGAAGTTGATAACCACGACCTTTTAACTACGTACTTTTATCATTTTTATATTTTATAATAATTAAAAAAAACAGTTATCTTTTTTTCGTATTTTATAATCAAATAAAGTAGACGACTTTCATTTATTCGTGGGGTTATTTATTTTATTAATTTAAAAAAAATATATATATATTATTAAAAAAGTCCAGTTTTAGTACAGGGCTTATAGCATTTGGGAGATTTTGGCCCAGAATCGGTCCAAAGCCCATTAGTGTCCCTTTCCTTTAAAGAGTTGAGACCATGAACACCACTGTGGTCCAAGCAACCCTTATCTTTTTTTCGTATTTATTTGTTTATTTTTCATTCCAAGCAACCATTAATGGGGTTATTTTTTTTTCGTATTTATTTATTTTAGTACAGGACTTGTAACATTTGGGAGATTTTGGCCCAGAATCGGTCCAAAACTCATTAGTGTCCCTTTCCTCTAAAGAGTTAAGACTTAAGAACATGAACACCATTGTGGAATGATTTATTTAATTTTCATTCCAAGCATCCATTAAAAAACTCATTTTAGTGTGTTGGATGATTTTACATTTCAAATATATAAAGATCAAAACATTTAAAAACACTATTTTAATGTTAAAAGGCTTCCCAAGTCACTTAGCACAAGAATAGTCGGGTTGGGAGCGATTCAAAGCCTGAAAATGCACACCTCTACTCTACGAAACTTATTTTCATTCGAATTGTCACACAAAACTTGCTCTTACATTAAAACAAGTTATCAAGTTCATAGCCTAATCCAAAACATATTAATAAACTTCTTTCCCCTTTAAGATTGATGCAAATTCTAGAAGACCCCAATTGACATTAATGTTAATAAAACTATAGTATTAATTATTAGGACATAACACGGTTGCCTAGTCACCAGCACTTTGAACGCATATGTTTCACTCCTTCCTTTCTTCTTTCTTCTTTCCTCTTTGCTTTTTTCTTTGTTCTTGTCATTCTCAAACTCACTTTCTTTCTATTCTATGTATCACATCCATGGACCATCTTGTTTTTTATTTTATTATAAGTAATATAATTTTGAAAAAAATTTGTAACCTTGTTATAGGAAAGTCTGTAATTGTCCAAATAATTTATTTAAAAAAAAAAAAAAAAAAAGTGCCTGTACAATAAGTTTATAAATAAAAATCACACATTCACGTCTATTGTGGTAAATATTTTTTATTTGGTATCTTAAAATAGGAAAAGGAATAAAAAAAAAAAAAAAAAAAAAAAACTACTGTTCAATCCATCTGGCGTATCTAATCGTATGCCGTCTCAGCCACAGCTGATAAATAATCATGTGAAATGCATCGTGCGGTTGCGGCTCCGCGTTCCATGCTAAATGCTGTGTTGCCGCTACACCAGATTCCTTCATCTTCTCATACCGGCTTAACTCTATTACGTCCAACACCCTTCTCAGTCCTTTTGCGCCACCACTTGAACTCACAAACACCGCCATCTCCGACCACTTCATCACGTCCATCAACGGTAGATCCTGAATCGGACGATCGGTAATCACCACCGGCACACACTGTAAAGCCATCGCTTCCACCATCCACGTCATGTCGTCGCCGTACAGAAATAAACAGAATCTGCTACTCTTTATGAATTCCCTCGTTCTGTTCCCCGGCTCCGATTCAACCTTGAACTCCGGATGCTTCTTAATTTCTTCAATTAATGTTGACGAACTTCTCCCGCTTGGTTTCATGTAACCGAGAAACGACAGCGTGTTGTTGACCGACGATTTTGCTTTGAACGGATGCACCGGTGGGAGCGTTATGTCCTTGTGCGGGATGAACAAACCGGAAGACGTCGGGAAACACGAGATCTGAATAGAATTCTTCTTCAATTCGACGATGTTTCTGTCTGACGACGAGTCAAAGCCGGCGGCTGAGAGGTAAAAGTGATCGGCACCTAGTGTGCGGTTCCAGAAAGGGTAATTACCACGAATATTTCTGATCAGGCGTGCGAGATTGCGCGTTGAGAGAGATGAAGGGAAGGGGATGAAGAAGAGGTGAGCCTGGCTAGGATCTTCGGTCACGAAAAGACTGCGGAGGAGGGATGTGTAGAATTGGGACTCTTGTGTGGTGGTGAAGATAGTGCCTTCGGTGATGGGTGGTGTAGGGTAGATGAAGATTTTGAAAGAGTCGAGCATCTTGTCATAATTGGAAAAGAGGGTTTCAGATGAGAGGTAGGGAGTGGTGGTGGAGATGACATCCCCGGTGAAGGTGAGCAGGGAAAGGAGGAGGAGGAAGATGGCAGCCATGAAAAAAGGGGCAAAAGTGAAGGCTTCAACAGAGGATTTGGGTGGTAGGAAGCAGTGATTACATGATGATTGTGGTAGGTTTGGAAGGAAATGTCACAGTACTGTCATTCTTCCCGACTCATGTTACTTTATTTCGATATATTTTAATCTAAAACATTTATTTCTCCTCATATATTAATATACTTTTTTTTAATAAAAACAAAAATAAAAGACTATACACCATCTACAATAGCTTTTTTAAGAAATATGCAAAATTGCAAAATTGGTCCATGAAGTTTGATATTTTTTTGGATTTGGTCTAACAATTTTCCAACTTGCAAATTTGGTCTCCAAAAGAATGTTTTGTTGTGGGGATAATGACTTCGGAGGGTAATAAGGTTTCCAGCTTGTCCGTATTAGGTCACTAAGGTTTTTTTTTGTGCGTATTAGACTAATATGGTTGTTATTACCGTTTAGAAATAGTCATTTTACCGTTTTAACGGGTAAAAATGACTATTTCTAAACGGTAATAACAACCATATTGGTCTAATACGCAAAAAAAAAAAAAAAAAAAAAAAAAAAAAAACTTTAGTGACTTAATACGGACAAACTGGAAACCTTATTACCCTCCTAAGTCATTAACCCTAATTATTTAGAAAACATGTTTACTAATCAATGTGAATGATTTGTTTGACTGAAAATAGTTGTTTCCATTTAAACTTATCTCACAACCCTTCCAGAACTTATCTCACAACCCTTCCAGAACTTCTAAGTCCAGAAACTCATATGATTGATGATATTCATTACATAAATATGCAACATTTTATCAATAACTTCTTTTTTGTCATTTAAATATTTACATGAACACATCCATATGTACAAAAACAAAATCTCACTTTGATACATCCCATCAATGTCTACATTTGATAACGAATGGAAATGTAAAACCAACGGAGACTTGTATAGGATGTCTATTATCAATTATTTTATAAAAAGCAAAACCACAATATGAACTAAGAAACTGAAGTTGCAAAATGAATAAAAAAATCAGCACATAAACAAATACATACATACTATATACAACACATAAACGGAAGTTTATAAAGCATGAAACTTAATGACATGAAAAGTAAAAAAAACGTAAAGGAGACTTTATAGAAAGAAAGATCACCCTTACTTGCCACAAATGGTTGAAGACATCAACAAGAAGATCAATCTTACCATAGAATCCACATGTTGTCTGATCATGACTTCAGTAGATGAACTACTGAAACGTAAGAATTGCAATTGAACTCTATTAGCATTTGAAAAGGGAAATAGGGTTCCAGAGAAGACGACGAAGGGTTAAAAAATATTTTGGACCATTTCTCGATTTGTGTGTGTCATCCTTGCGTAGGGGCCATGCTAATCTTCTCTGTATCGTTCCAATTTTATCGGATGTCTCCAAAGGGATGACTATAGATGAAGAGCTTCACCATATAGAGGACTAGCAGGTTATATGGGACGACGCGAGTTCTAAACGAAGTAGTTTACTGTTGATGGTCATATATTCTCAATGTCTTTAAAATTAGGGTTAATGACTTAGGAGGGTAATAAGGTTTCCAGTTTGTCCGTATTAGGTCACTAAGGTTTTTTTATGCGTATTAGACCAATATGGTTGTTATTACTGTTTAGAAATTGTCATTTTTAACCGTTAAAACCATTAAAATGACTATTTCTAAACGGTAATAACAACCATATTGGTCTAATACTCACACAAAAACCTTAGTGACCTAATACGGACAAACTGAAAACCTTATTACCCTCCTAAGTCATTATCCCTTTTGTTGTGGTTTAGTCCCTAAAGATAACAATTGTTAACTCTTATCGTTATCTTATCTCATGTGCCCTTCACATGAGGGTAAAATAGTTATTTCATTTGTCATTTCATCTCTTATCTTTATCTTTATCTTTATCTTGAAGATGCCAAGGCCTAGACCAGGACCATTTGAATTTGTGAGAAGATCTTGGCACAGTGAGAGATATAAATCCAAATCGCCAAGTTAAGGACCAGATCGTCATTCATGTAAATGCATCAATACCTTGCATTGATATCCTCACATTAGTATAAATATCGGACGTATTAGTGGGGCACCAGCAAGAGTCGGAGTAGTTGGTTTCTTTAAACGATAAGTTCCAAAATCAACAACAGGAGCACCTTCTGATAAAACGGTAGAATTAAAACTCAAAATCCTCTGCCGATTGAAATCTTTTTGCATTGATCAAGGAACCAACAATCGCTCAATCTCATAGATCAACAATTGTGAATTCGTCTACACAAAGTGTTGATAGCGAACAACTTCCTCTCCATGCCATTCAACCAAGACGAAATTATATGGTAAAGCAATAGATTCTATAAAGAAATAAGATTTTGGGCCTCAAGCAAAAAAACATTTGAACTCAGTATCCATTTATCTCTCAATAGCTTCATTATTGAGTGCAAAAATGGTGATATTGTGATGCGAAACCGCTTACTCAAGTTGTAACGCCCGTAAAATAGGGCTAGCTGATTAAAAAATAATTGGATAATTAATAGTCTCAACGATAGTTAGACATTATCAAAGAATGACCATTTAGGGAAAATAGTTTAAACAGAAATCATAGTAATCGTTAAACCAAGAGCGTGCACATAGAGAATGTCCAAATCTGACTTCATCAGATGTTATGATTTTTCAAAGTTTTAGAGCAAAAGTATACGACTCAAAAACCGAAGTAGAGATCGGTTGATTATTAGGAAAATAATCTAAACGAGAGTTGAAGATCTCGTCTATATGGTTCTGTCAATATAAAGACAACCGAGAACGGGTATCATATGAGAATGTTATGAATTTTTAATGGACTTTAATAGTCTAAGCCTGTTAAAAATATAACTTTAAAAATAAAGTCAAAATTAGCCGACGGATTCTAAAAGAAAGTTGTAGATCTAGTCAAGAGCTTTCTGGGGATATAAAGAACGTCGAAAATGGAGCTCGTATAAAGTAGATACGATTTTTCAAAGTTTTTCGAGAAACATCACGTGCAGGTGGGTTGCACGACGCGCACCTTCTAGAAGGTGGGGCATGGACCACCATATTTGTGACATATGGCAGAAAAAATGGGAGGAGCAACGTCTCAGTTGTGCGTAGCGCAAAATTGTGCTATAAATAGGCTTTGACTACTTATTTGCTTCCTGACTCCCCATCCTCCTCTCTACCGAATTCCTCTTGATTTTAGCCCATTCCCCTTAGTTTTAGGTTTCAGTGAAGCCCTGAGATCACTGAAGTAGTATTAACTATCAAGTAGAAGCCCTGCAGTGTCAGATAGTCGGTGAATAGAAGCTCCCGAATTAGAATTATCTTTGCATAATTCCCAGCTTTTCACTAAAAAGCTTTGTAGGTTAAGCTACAATCTATCTTTTCGGTGTAACTTATATTTATGGTCATAAGTTGCTATTATAAGCCTATAAATAAGATTTATCAGCAATTCCTTGTCGTTATACCGATTGATCTACTTACGAGAGTGATGTCTAGGTTGGATTTAGTGAGGTATTTGAAATGAGATTTCCAAACAGTATACTATATATATATACCAAACAGACACTACCTTCCATATGATCATACCTACCTCGGGCCTCGCTCGCTACAACGGCCCCGCCGCTCCACGACCCACCTGGCTTCGAGCCTCGCTCGGATACAGATCTGTTTTACTTAGGCCCCGCCTGACATAGGGCCTCGCCCACCAACAATTAATATCACATAAACATATCACAACACATAACTAAACACATACAACTGGTTCTGTCCTAAAGGCCTCGCCTATCCTGGGCCTCGCCCATGTACTGCTACTGATAAGTCATGGAACCTCGTCCACGCTCCTAGTGGTAGTGAGATACGGGCCCAACCCACCCTCACTCATTCCCTAACTTGGGCCTCGCCCCTGTTATGCGACTATTGAGATGTGGAACCCCATCCACACTCTGCTATTGGTGAGATACGGGACCTCGCCCACACTCACCTCCCTACCAGGCACATACATGTATCACACACACAACAAGTATAAATTATCATATAAACAAATCCTTGGGCACCCGCCCGCTATTACTGAACCTCGTCCTGAAAATCATACTAGCATACTGTGCCTAGGGCTAACCCCCAGGTCTTCTACTCATAACTACATGGGTCGGCATTGTGGCCTTAGACCCATTCACACAAAGGGAAACTCACCTGCACTGGCTGAACTTGCTGATGATCTCACTAGCTACTGCCCGACAACTCACGGAACTCCTGCTCCCCTTGTTCCCCGAACTACCACTAACAATGTAACACTGAGTCTATCTGACCCCCAAAAGACAACCGAGTCAACCCTGGTCAAGGTCAAAGTCCTGGTCAAAGTCAACCTTCCAGGTCAACCCTACTCGCCGAGTCACCCTACTGACTCGCCGAGTTCAAAATGAGCAGATTCCTTCCATTCGCGACTCGACTCGCCGAGTCTACCGATTTCTGAGTCCTGACCTGACCAACTCACTGAGTCTCCACCCGACTCACTGATTCGAGTCTCAACTCGAAGGGTTTGGGGTTTCGCGACCTGACTCGCCGAGTCCAAGAACAGACTCGCCGAGTACAAGGCAATCTTCATACGACTCGACGAGTTGTTCATCCCACTCGTCGAGTTTCTCCACAACTTCATGCTACTCGCCTAGTCCACTCAAAGGACTCGCCGAGTCCCTTCAGTTCTCCTTACATGCAGAGGACTTTTGAGTCATGCATGGACTCCAAACTGTAGATCTACCCTTCCCAAGCCTATTCCTCACGTAAAGTTGCAAACTTTACGTGTAGAGAAGGAGATCTAGGCAAAATATGCCAAAAACTAGGGCTTAAGGCCAAGGGATTCCATGATCCACTCAAGGGCTGATACTTTACGGGGTTTTAGATCAAAATAAGCATGGATCTGAGGTAGCAACCTCAGATCTGAACCCCTAGCTCGAAAGGTTACTCTTGTGCCATGAATGCCTAAATACACACATAGATCTAGGTGCAAAGAAGGGAAAATAGCAGCTTGTTACCTCCAAGATGAACACCATTGAAGTAGATCCCGGATCTACACCTCCTCCTTTAAAGCAACCTTCTTGATCTTCAAGTTCCTTTCCCAAAGTTCCTTCCTCCAAGCTATTTCTCTCAAATGATGGAAGCTCACACGAAATCAAGGGTGTACTGGTTCTCTAGGGTGATATGAGGGCTGAGGGAGGGACAAAGCACCCTTTAAATAGGATACAACTCTCGGGATTAGGGTTTTCCTCGTTCAGACCAGACTCGCCGAGTCGGTCGCTTACTCTTCAACCCGGATCCTGCTCGGACTCACCGAGTCCCTCCTTGGACTCGCCAAGTCTACCCTTAAAATTAGGGCTTTTCTTTCCTTTCTTGGCCTTCAAAACTTTGGGTGTTACAGAAAACCATAAGACCGAAACTTACTGGCTTCCCCAAATACCACATACCATACATATCAACATATAACCATATTTTTATACATATCTGGGTGCTGGTCTACCCCTTCGGTTTCTTTCAACCGGATATTGTCTAGCATATAACCATATTTTTATACAAATATTATATCGTTATAATATTTATAAGTATAACATAAATCCAATATTATATACAAAGAACACTTCATAAAAACATAACATGCAATAAAATTTCTCATTTGTTCATTTATTTATAATACATATTACATTAATTTGACAACGTAAATGATGATATATATCCACGAAATGTCTAACGAAAAGTATGGACATTACAGTTATTGAGAGAAAAGAGAGAATGATAAACAAAGACCAACTCCAAATAGAAACATTACACTCTCTTTTATAGTTACATGCAAATAGTAAGCACCATCCCTCGTAAATGAAAGCACGTGCTAGAGAAAGTTTTTGATTTGTAAGAGGTTGCTTTACAAGCATCATCTCCTTGTGAGAAACAACCTGCTAAATAATAATTATGAACTACTAGTTATTTTTCTCTCTTAGATAATATTATTTTCATAAATAATAACTATTCTATAATTAATTATATTAGTTGATTTATTATTATTAATAATCAAATTACCAATAAATATTCAATAAGTGATAACTTGCTAAACGTGTGACCCTATGTGATCATATGTTATTGGCAACATCACTTTAGAATGATTCATAAATATATAGATTCAACAATAATGACACGACACAAAAATCAAGGCGTTGATAAAACTAATTGGAAGTTGTAACTTTTCTTTTTGTATAAGAGTTCGACACAAATATCAATTAGCTTTTAAATATGTAAAATTATATCAAAAGTAAAAGTTAAAAGCTTTCAATAGCTACTTGAAGTAGTTTTTTTTAATTAAAAACTTTTTATTTAGAATAAAAGCAAAAATCTTTTAATATCATACAATTTTTTTTGTTGTAATTCAAACTCCTTAAAAGTTTATTGTCAAATACATAATAGATCTTATAGATTACACTTAGGATTAGGGATGTAAACGATTCTAAAACCGGAAAAACTGAAAACTGAAATCAAGTCAGTTATAAAAATACGGGATCGGTTAAGCTCATTTAGAACCGATTAAGCTCAAAACCGGTGAAATCGTATCGAAATACCCGAAAATCGATTAAGCCAATTTTTTCAAACCTATAACCAAACCGAATATGCTTATTCGGTCCTAACCGATTCTAATTTGGGTGCATTTGTAGTTCCGATATGATTTTTTGCTCCAAACACTTATCCCTACTTTAGACATTTGGGAAAACACTTATAAATTTTATAATTCAATCAAACAATAAATAATTCATGCAAACAAATCATTTGAAATGCATTCTTTGAGCTAAAGCTAATTTGAATGCACTATTAAGCCCCAATAAACTTAGGATGCATTTTGTTAAGAAATTCAAATTATAGCTTTTGATAATGCCCGACTTTTTCTTTTCAAGGCTACATAAAATGGTTTTTGTATTATTATTCTCTATTGATAAAAGAAAAGTATCATTCATTAATTTGGTGTCACTATAATCATATTTTTTTTTATTATTTGTTATAAAACGTCATTATAATCATATTTTTTTATTAATTATTATGATACGTGATACTAACTTAAAAGCTAGTTAATAATTGGAAATTGCACTGTTAGTTTATAAAAAAAAGACATTTAGAAAAAATTAGCCGACAAACAATAAAAGATATAAAACGATGATATTTCATTAATGTAAATAAATACTAAATAAGGCTTGTTAGTATTTATGTTTAAATAAAAAAAGTTACATCCCACATCATATTCATATCATAAATTTATTGCGTCTGAAACTCTCAAATGTTATCATAATTTGTCTACTATACTTCTTCTATATGTAGTTGTGAAGAACAAATATTGCCTTTATCACATTTGTTTGAGTTTTCTTATTAAAATTTGTCTCATTGTTTAATTATATTTAATATTATTTAACTTAGCTAATGTATATCGTTAAATTGACAAAGATCAATAAAACAATTTGAGAGAATAAAAATTACTTTGTGTCTATCTATAAATTTCGTCATTAAAATTGTTGTATTTATATGATTGATTGATTGATTATTTTCTTTTTTGTTTAAATATGTATCACAAAAAATTATAAAATTATGTCTCTATACATTGGCTATAAATGTTGAGTACCAACGTATTTATAACTATCATATCTAAAGCGACAAATATGGTTTAATATAGTAAAAATAAATTAAGTATTAATTACAACGAAAAAGTTTTGTAAGCTTTTTGAAACCTTAGTTTATATACTATATTTTTCGGTATTATCTTACTCTTAAATCATATCTTTTTGATGACCAACTACTAGACTATATATATTATAGTTGAAAATGAAAATTATATAAGATGAAGATAAATGTGTAATTTATAAAAATCATGGAAGTAAATCAAGTTAGAAGTTAAATTATAAGAACATTCGACAATTAGAATGTATTATATGATACAAAACGACGTATTATAATGTGTTTGGGTACCTAAGCTTATATACCCTTAAGAGTATATTTACTTTTCCCATATATATATATATATATATATATATATATATATATATATATATATATATATATATATATATATATATATATATATATATAAAGAAACTTGAACTTTAACCATTTGAAGAAGAATATATTTCCAATACACCTTGTTGGTTGGTAGGGATGTTAAATCAGACAATTATATCATATTTTATTTCAATGACATGACAAGTTTTTATTTAACATAAACATAACATAACAATATATCTTGCTTTTATTTTGTTAATACGAAAATAAATATATTTAAGCACGTCACAAAACAACAAAAATAACAATTTATTTATTTAATTTATATTTGATTGTACAAAACATGATAGATACGAAAAACACAACAAATACATTTTAATATCTAGATATAATAATATAATATTAATTTCATATCAAATGTTAACCACCATACAATATAACATCGTGAAATTAGATGTATAAACAAATTATTATATTGTACCAATTTATTTTCGTAGCATATACTTTTATCTTGTCATGTTAGGTAGACCATAGTTTATAAATTATTTTTTAATTTGTCCTATGAAAAAATTGTTAGTGGTTTAGTCGACCTAAAGAAATGTTTTGTTTTCCTAATGGGCTGTGTTCCTGTACTCCTCACGCTTATTGAAAAGCCTGGTATCTTTCAATCACAGGACACCACTAAGATCGAAGTTATATTAATCAACGTGTCACGATCTCCACACAAGACATCGATCGCGACAGCTGTACCAATCATAGCTTATCATGCTCTCCCTATCCTGAAATATACGTGAGTTCGGCCCGATTTTCTTAGTCAATCAATCTCTCTCTAGGTTCTGTGTGTCTGTGGATGACTATACATACAGCGGCCCTGTATATATATATGCGGAGCTGTCGACGAGCAGACAGTGAAACCCTACGATAGGGAGTCTTTCACGAGTTTCCTCATCCCTCTTTACATTCAGGAACAAGGCAGCTGCCAAATCACCACACACACACACACACAGAGCTTAAACTTTTAATAATGGCGGCGATCGATCCAACTCGTGGATTTCTTAAAGATGTGAAGCGTATCGTAATTAAGGTAACTCTTAATTTCATTGATTTCTCTTATCGACTGGAATCGTATCGATTTTCGATTGCTAGTTGTGTTCGATTAGTTTATAGTTTTCCCGAGATTTTGATCCCTAAATCGTTCGATGTGCTATTTTTCAGATTGCATTTGTGAATTTGGTTTTCTATTCTGTTCAAATAATAATTTCTGTGTGTGTGATGTCAGTAATCATGCTAGGGTTTTGAGTTGTTAATAAGAATTGAAGTGATTTCATCAATGTAGATTTCTAATCCGTTTTGGTATTTATATCCTTTTCATAGGTTAGTCGTGCGGCTAATCCTTTAAGCGGAAATCTATCTATTTATCTGTGGATGATTATGAAAATTGAAAAGATTTTTATAATAATCACACAGATAGTCTTGGCATATGATTCAACGAATCCTCAAAAAGGATATTCGGCAAAATTCTAATACCATGCAAATTATGATTAAGATTGGGTGGAGAACATAATAATAATCTCTATGCAACTCTTAGCATATAGCGTTTAATATTGTTAATGGAAATTATGAATGAAATTCCTTTTGTCTCTCTGGAATGACAATCAACATAAGCTTATACATTTTATGGAAAATAGAGTGCCACATGCATGAGTTTTTTGGTATGAAATGTCATTTAAATTTGATGACTAAAGTAAATGAAACACATGTTGATAGACTCTTTATTTTTGTAAATTAACAAACCGATAATTTTTTTATTTTTTATTTTTTTTATTTAAAGGTTGGGACAGCTGTGGTCACCCGAGAAGACGGAAGACTTGCCCTTGGAAGACTAGGAGCTCTCTGTGAACAGGTAAATCATTATTAAAACCAACATACTTATTTTTCTTTACTTTTTTTCTATTTTTGTGAAATATTATTAATGATTGAACTTTTGTCCTAAATGCAGATTCAAATACTAAATTCTCAAGGATTCGAGGTTATCTTGGTCTCATCAGGTGCTGTTGGTGCAGGTAGACAGCGTCTCAGATACAGGAAATTAGTCCACAGCAGGTATTATTTACTTACATGATACAACTAAAACATACTTTTAATTTTAAATTAGCAAATGGAAAGTGGTTATTAAATAAATATTAATGAGTGAATTAATAATATGTTGAAGCTTTGCGGACCTCCAAAAGCCACAGGTTGAGCTTGATGGCAAGGCATGTGCAGCTGTTGGACAAAATGGTCTCATGGCACTTTATGACACACTCTTCAGTCAACTAGATGTCACATCAGCTCAGCTTCTTGTCACTGATAATGACTTCAGGAGTCCAGAATTTAGGAAACAACTCACTGAAACAGTCGATTCTTTATTGTCTTATAAAGTGATTCCTGTATTTAATGAAAATGATGCAGTTAGTACCCGTCGTGCTCCATATGAGGTATGTTTCTTTATTCTAATATCAGCTTCTCATTTTTAACCATTTCAATTGTATTACTATTTTCATAATATACATTTTTTACATTTATTTCAGGATTCTTCTGGTATTTTCTGGGATAATGACAGCCTGGCAGCTCTGCTAGCTTTGGAGTTGAAAGCCGACCTTTTAGTGCTGTTGAGTGATGTGGATGGTCTTTACAGTGGCCCACCAAGTGATCCTCAGTCAAAGCTAATTTATACATACATTAAGGAGAAGCTTGAGAATACAATTACTTTTGGTGATAAGTCAAGGCTAGGAAGAGGTGGAATGACTGCTAAAGTCAAAGCTGCTGTTTATGCTTCACAAGCTGGGATCCCTGTCATTATAACAAGTGGTTTTGCTGGGGACAATATTGTCAGAGTACTTCAAGGACAGCGTATTGGTACACTTTTTCATCAGGATGCTCATACATGGGTGTCAAATGGGGAGTTAAATGCACGTGACATGGCAGTAGCAGCAAGAGAAAGTTCTAGGCGTCTTCAGGTATGTTTTAAACTTTAGTTGGTTTATTCTAATCATGTTTATAAGTAGAAGTTTTGATTTATTGATAATGTTTTAATGAATTGAAGGCCATGTCTGCGAAAGGAAGAAGTAAGATATTACTTGATATAGCTGATGCTCTTGAAGCAAATGAGAAAGTGATTGTACATGAAAATGAAGCTGATATTTCTGTTGCTGAAGATGCTGGATATGAAACATCTTTAGTGTCTCGGTTGGCTCTAAAGCCTGGGAAGGCAAGTCATAAATTAATAAATAAAATTATACAGTTTTTTTTTTTCTTTAAGTCTCATTTTGTTATTATATTTTTATAGGTTGCTAGTCTTGCGAAAGCCATACGTGTGCTTGCAAATATGGAAGAGCCTATTGGACAAGTATTAAAGAGAACAGAGGTAAAGTGATAAAGTCCATACTATAAATATACAATCATGATTTGTGATTTTATGAATGAAATAGAATAATCTTGTATTGTTTAATGCAGCTTTCAGATGGATTCATCTTAGATAAGACATCATCTCCTTTGGGTGTGCTTCTTGTTATATTTGAGTCTCGCCCCGAGGCTCTAGTTCAGGTACAACATATCAGTTGATGCTGCTATAATTATGTCTGGATATGTGTCTTAATTTCAACTAGATTTTTGTTCACCTAGTTTTATTCAAGTCTTGGATTTTTTTTTTCTTCTTTCTAATACTGTGTGCGAACAGATAGCATCATTGGCTATCCGAACTGGGAATGGGCTTCTATTGAAAGGGGGAAAGGAAGCAAAACGTTCCAATGCTATCTTGCACAAGGTCAGATATATTTTTTTGAATCAATTACCATATGTTTGTATGATTTTTTTTTCATTGCATATTGACATAAGTTTGCACTACTTTTCCCTGTAATATTTTTTAGATAATTACTTCGGCCATACCAGAAAGTGTTGGTGGAGGACTAATTGGACTTGTGACTTCTAGAGATGAAATTCCTGAACTGCTCAAGGTTTGTTTGCTTGTTATATATGAAGCTAAACATGTAAAAATAGTTTCCCCCTAAATTGTATTGTGATGATGTGCACAGCTTGATGATGTGATTGATCTGGTGATACCAAGAGGCAGCAATAAACTTGTTTCTCAAATAAAGTCTTCAACAAAAATTCCTGTTCTAGGTCATGCTGGTAAGAAGTCAAAAATATGGATACATTGTTGATATAGGTCAACAAGAAGCATGGAATTTCAATGTAGTAAATCTTGTTTGTTTTTGACTTTCCATGATCCAGATGGAATTTGTCATGTGTATGTGGACAAATCTGCAGACATGGAAATGGCAAAGAACATAGTTTTGGATGCAAAAACAGACTACCCTGCAGCCTGTAATGCCATGGTATGTAATGTGAAATTTCTTGTTGATGTTGGGTGGTAATATGATATGATATGATATGTGTGTGGGTTACTGTTTAACTACTACCAGGAAACACTTCTTGTTCATAAGGAGCTGATGGAGAATGGTGGTGTTAATGAGCTTCTCATAGAACTTCAAACTAAAGGTTTGGTATTTGTTTAATACTTAATGGATTGGAGAAAAAGTACTATGTTATATCTATTTATATATATATATATTTTTTTTTTTTGATTAGGTGTTAGCATAAATGGTGGTCCAAGGGCGAGCTCTGTGCTGAATCTTACACCAGCACCCTCGTTTCATCACGAGTATGGTTCAATGAATTGCACCCTTGAAATTGTGGATGATGTGTATGCAGCCATTGATCACATACACAAACATGGAAGGCAAGAAAAAGAAGTTTTCTCTTTATGTGTTTGATGTGTAAGTTTTTACATATGGTTAACATGACACCAGAGTAGCTGATTTTGTTTGCAGTGCACATACTGATTGTATTGTTACGGAAGACCGAGAAGTTGCAGATCTGTTTCTAAGTCAAGTGGACAGGTTAGGGTTTTGGAAATTGATTGAATTAATATTTCATATTTCATATTTATAGTTAAAGTAATATTGGTTTGGTTTAATAATTGTTGTTGTAGTGCTGCTGTGTTTCACAATGCAAGCACAAGATTTAGTGATGGATTTCGGTTTGGTCTTGGGGCAGAGGTAGGTATCTGTATTCAATATTAAATATTATATTTGTAGTTTTTAGTAATTAATTGTTGGAATGGAATAGGTTGGTATAAGTACGAGCAGGATCCATGCTCGTGGGCCCGTAGGTGTTGAAGGATTGCTTACAACACGGTGGTATGTTGAGTTTATTATTAAAAATCCATTTAGTTATTGAACCAGAAACAAAGGTGTTATATTGTATTATATTATATGATTTTCAGGATTGCACGAGGAAGCGGACAAGTGGTGGATAATGATAAAGGGGTTGTGTATACTCACAAAGACCTTACCACCACGACGACCCATAATAATAATAATCATAAAGCAGCAGCTTAAGCTTATGTTAGCTTTAGATTGTGTGGTTTGGTTGAGTTGAGCCTCTGCATGGCATCATAAATGGAATTAAGGTGGTAGTAGTAGGCTAGGCAGGCATGCAGAGAAGGGAAAGATTTGGATGTTGTACGATGATGAGGATGAGATGAGATGATACGTTGATATTTATTAACAGCTTTTAATGCGTTCGTGACTTAAGCGGACCAGGCTGTGAGTCAGTGTCAAGTGTCAACTACAAAACTCAAAACCCACCCAATTGGTTATTGGTTCCACTTTCTAGCCACCCACCTATTCTTCTTACTTCTTATTACTAGTCAAGTCAAGTAGTTATACATTGAACTCTGTGTGTGTCGTATTCGCAGCATTCTTCTCCTTTTATGACTACTAGTTTTCATTTTTTTTTTTTTTTAATAAAATCTATCACTCCCTCTTCTCTTCTATGTTTTATTATTTTAGATGCGACCAAATCAAAAGCCTGAGTGCGGCCCAAATCTCGACTATTTTAATATTTATATACAATTAAAACACCTCCGATGCTGTTTTTTATGCAGCTAGAGGTATTTGAAGAAATCACTCCTAACTACTTATTAGTTGGTAAACTACAACCAGTTATTGCTTTTGTATATTTTATCCATTTTGGCTCTTAAGGTGCACGGAGTCATGCATGGTGGGCTGTAGTTTGGTCGTAGTACTGCTGGTGTTAGGCCAATTATTGCGAAAGTAGATGTTTGTTAGGGTCAATGGAGGAGTTCATCTCGTCCCTTCAATTTGATATGTGCCTTTCTTGATTTATATTATTTACCTATATACAACGTTCAGCCTAATTTATATAATTTTAAATTACTAAATGTTTTTTAAAGAAAATTATGTGGGTTGGCAGAAATGTGTTAAGAGGAGAATTTTTTTTTTTTTTTTTGATGTGGTGTTTATATGACAAGTGGGTTGTGAGAGAAGAGAATGTTAGATTCCCATGGCTTGAGATTTAATAACATTTTGTTTTACCTCCTAGTTATATTTAAATATTGAACTTTTATTATTTTTTTTATTAGTTTATCTATTTGGTTTATTATACAAAATAAGATTAACTATACTACTAGAGAAATTTATATTAAAAGTGATTGTCAAAAATTTGAAAATCATATAAATATCAAATACTAAAATATTACCGTAATATATGTTTAAAATTAACAAATTATATGAAGGTTTTATACAATATATCAAGATCTTAAATTGCATGAGGTGTGACTTAACGGTAAGGTCAAATATATATTAAAAAAATCAGATGATTATAAAATTATATCAAATATATCAAGTTTTTAGAAATGTTATATTAGCATTTAATATTAAAAAGTTAACAAAAACTCAATTATTTTAAGCTTAATGAGAATAAAATGTCGGGAAAATGACTTGCAAGGGTAATGATGTTTTACCCGTGTTCACATTATACCATTAAAGTTTTTTTTTAACACAAAATACCATTAAAATGTGTTTTCTGTACATAGTTTACTATTGGTAACCGAATACAATAGGTATCCCGGTAATTTATTTATTTAAAAAAAAAACAAATTATGTGGAAAATACGTGGCTCACCCCTCTCCATTAAACACCCTCACCCTCAATTAAACACTCTCAAAGCACGATTTCTTCTTCACTCTTCAAGACTGTAGCAGCTTTCTCAAATCCATGGCTTCCTCCTCTACATACACCTCCAACACAAGATCGAAGAAAATCAAGTCAAAATCGAAACTTGATTTTGCAAATCCCTGTGATTGTGGCTACCCTTCTCGTATCTGGACTTCAACGACCAAAGATAATCCTGGAAAAGAGTTTAGGGTTTGCCCTAATTCAACGGTATGTCGGGTTTAATCTATATGTAGTAAGGTCTTTTCAATAATTTTTGTATATTTGTTTTAGGATAACCCAGAAATTAAATGCAAATTCTGGGAATGGGTTAATAAAGAAGATACAGTCAACAAGAAGAAAAGAGATGAAGTGGGAGCACAATCCTGTGAAGTAAGGGCACAATCTTGTGAAGTGAGGATTGCAATTATGGACCATGATTTCAATATTTACAAAAAGAACACAGATGAAGAATTTGATAAGATAATTAGAAAAATTAGCAGTCTCAAAACATATGTAATTGTGTTGTTTATGTTGTTTGTAGTATCACTTTTAAGGGCATAAATGTCAAATTGTAATCGGATATTATGGTTGTTTTGCTGAATATGATTGAATGAACATGTTTTGCTGAATACGATTGAATGGACATGTTTTGCTTAAGTTTGAATATGATTTAATCTTAAGTACAAACAACATTGAATGAGCATTCATGCATTGTCTTATTAGGGTAATAATGTGCAAAATGTTACCCCTGTACAAACAACTTTGCAGAATTTTACCTCTTAATGTGCAGAAGGGCATAATGGTCAAAATGAAGGAATCCTAAGAGCATAATGGTTAAAAAGAATCTTATGTAAAAGCAACTTTGCAAACAACTTTGCAGAATCTTGTGTTTGAATATGATTTAATGTGAATAATGGTAAAAATAATATGGACATGTTTGGCTTAAGTTTGAATATGATTTAATCTTAAGTACAAACAACATTGAATGAGCATTCATGCATTGTCTTATTAGGGTAATAATGTGCAGAATGTTACCCTTGTACAAACAACTTTGCAGAATTTTACCTCTTAATGTGCAGAAGGGCATAATGGTCAAAATGAAGGAATCCTAAGAGCATAATGGTCAAAAAGAATCTTATGTAAAAGCAACTTTGCAAACAACTTTGCAGAATCTTGTGTTTGAATATGATCTAATGTGAATAATGGTAAAAAATAATATGAAGGGCATAATGGTCAAAAACAAGGAATCATATGTAAAAGCAACATTGAACGATGTAGATTATATTTAAAGGGTAATAACAAACAAAAGCACAGTTTTTAATGTGCATATTTACATCAAAAGACAAGCATGGTTTTTAGCAAAAGACAAGCATAGTAATTTCATCCTTAACCAAACAAAAGCACAGTTTTTAATGTGCAGATTTACATCAAAGGGAATCATTCCAGTGTAACAGGTTTATTCACACTTAAACCACATCCATCCTTGGTGATGACCACCCTCCTTAATGCCACTTCAGTGATCCTCTCTGAGTATTTCCTTTTCCTCTTCAATGGTTGTGCTCTTTGTTCAACTTCAACAACGGGTTGTGCAGCAGGTTCCTCAACAACAGGTCCATGAACTTGTTCCTGATCAGGTTCAACAACAGCTTCAACAGCAGGTTCAACAGCAACTTCAACAACTTGTTCATCAACTTGTCCCTGATCAGGTTCATCACCATCTTCAGCCAGCTCTTCAATCTCAGATTCAGACTCAGATTCATACTCATTTTCAACTTCATCCATCTCTTCAATCTCAAATTCAGACTCATCCTCAACATCAGGAACATGTTTACCCTTCTTCTTTTTGGCTTTAGTACTTGGTCCTACATTAAAATTTATAATGCATTAATAGATAATACTTATATTTTTTTTGTAAATGAATGATACTTGATATGAAAAAAAAACCTTCTTTGGACAATGGACATGTTATTTTGTTGTGTCCTGGTTCTCTACAGATGCTGCATTTTGTAATAGCCCCTTTCTTGCTAATAGTATGACGACCTTCTTTTTCTGAAGCAGCCTTCTTCCTGTTGACTTTAGGTCTGCCAGGTAATCTTTTACATTTCGGGGGCAACATAGGTTGACCTTCCCAAGATGGCCACATTTCACTTCCATTTAAAGGATTAATTGTATACTTATAGCAATTTCCAAACATTTTTGTTGTGAACCAAGTTGCCACATAGTCTTCCACATTCTCATTTAGATAACTAATAGCAGCCATGGCATGTATACATGGTATACCGCTTAGTTGCCATCCTCTACATGCACATGTTCTTTGGTTCAAGTACACAGCATAAACCTCATGTACTGACCTCACCTCAAATTGTTGCACTCCACTGGGAATTACATACCAATACCTATAAAATAAAGGAATATAGTATAAAATTAGTACTTGGGAATTACATACCAATACCTATAAAATAAAGTATATATACCTTAGATGTTTCCTCTTGTCCACTATTTTCTTTCTAATAGATGGACATATGGCTAGATTCCATTTCTGCCCCTTCAATCTTTTACAATACATCCTATCCATCACAAACCTCCTAATTTCCTCTAACATTGTTATAATCGGCTTTTTCCTAGCATGCACAATTGCAGCATTAAAGGATTCACAAATACCATTCTCAATGGCATCACAAGACCTGTCCAATACAAAAAAAGCCCTAGACCAGGATTTTGGATCTCTTTCCATCAAGTGATCATATGCTTGTATATCAATCACCCTAATCTCTTTCATTATACCTTCAAACCTCTGCACAGTTGTGGCCTTTGCAGCCCTCCAAAAAAGCTTCCTATATGCAGCACCCTTAAATTTTTTCTTGAAATTAGCATAGACGTGCCTAGCACATTGCCTATGCTCAGCATCTAGTACTCTTTCTTTAACAGCCTCAATAAGACCCTAAACATGCAACATAAACATAACATTAAGATAAACATAACATTAAGATAAATAAAACGGTAACCAATTAAAAAACAGTTAGGATAAATACCTTGTGTTGGTCAGAAAGTAAGGTTAATCCTACCCCATTTCCCATGTTAATGTCCTTAAGTAGTAAGTTTAGAAACCACTTCCAAGTTTCTTTGTTCTCAACTGCAACTACTGCCCAAGCAATGGGGTAAATATGGTTGTTAGCGTCTCTACCTACAGCTGAAAGAAGCTCACCTCTGCAAATACCTTTTAAAAAGCAACCATCTACACCTATAACCCTCCTGCATCCTTCAATCCAACCATCCTTTACACCTTTGATACAAACATACATCCTAGAAAAATAAATTGTGGAATCAGGCATTGTATCCATCCCAATTTTCACTGTTGACCCTGGATTAGCTCTTAATATCTCAGCTCCATAACTCCATAATTTTTCATAATGTGTGTTCAAACTGCCTTCGATCTCATTAAGTGCAAACTTCTTTGCATTCCTGCATTGTCCAACACTAACCTTCACATTGAAAATTTCCCCAACTTTATCCCTCATTTCCCTGCAACTCATTTTGGGATTTTCTAAAATATCATTAACAAAATGTTTCCCTATCCATGAGTAAGTAACAACTGACCCAAACTTGAAGGTTCTAGCACAGTTATGCTCATTACGTAAGGACTTAATTTGGAATGACTTTTCACTGCTCATCCAAGTAGCCCATAGTCTAAAAGGACATGCTGCCTTTCCTTCACTAGTTTTACAACACCTGACTAACAACCTAGTTTTATCATTTTTTTCATACCAAAGGTTAAAACCGTTTGCTACTGCATAGTTTGAGACAAGCTGTTTAAGTTCTTGAGGGTTACAAAACCTCATACCAAGGATGGGTTGCATTGTATCCCATTTCTGAGTTGAGTCATGAAAAGGGTAAATTGGGGCTTCTTTGGTTCCATTATCTGAATCATCATCCTCATCAACAAACTCATCTCTAGGGACAACACTAATATAGTTAAGAAAGGGATCATCAGATTTAGTCAATGGTATTACCTCTTCATCGGGTTCATGATCAACAGATAGAGCATCAGACATGACCGAGTCTTTATCTTCATCAGAGCTTTCACTATCAACACTTTTTTCTTCCTTTTCTTCCTCTATCCAGTCAAGCACCGAATCGTTGTAGTGATCAATATATACATTAATCTTTCCCTCGTTACCATGTGCAACATCAAGAAACCTCCTATAGTCATCATCGTTTTTCAGTGGTGTCAACCCATCACGCATTGACTTATGCCCAAGACAGTAGTAGACAACAGGACACTTCCCCTTTGTGACATCCTCAAGAACATGAATGAACTCCTTGAAATTTAATCCACCAAAATCGACATCTGTAATTGACGTTTTTTGATTCAAGTAGTATATAAGATGAGGAATGGGGGAAAACATTCCATCGTAATGAACATCTACTTGAATGTAAGTTGATCCTTTTGCATTAGATGGACCAGCCATGATTGATCTCAAACAAAACTTCGACTGAGAAAACCCTACACAACGATCTTGGTATGGGGGTGTTTAATCGTGCTTTGAGAGTGTTTAATTGAGGGTGAGGGTGTTTAATGGAGAGGGGTGAGCCACGTATTTTCCACATAATTTGTTTTTTTTTTTAAATAAATAAATTACCGGGATACCTATTGTATCCGGTTACCAATGGTAAACTATGTATAGAAAACACATTTTAATGGTATTTTTTGTTAAAAAAAACGTTAATGGTATAATGTGAACACGGGTAAAACATCATTACCCTTACAAGTCATTTTCCCTAAAATGTCGGACACTGAAAAAAGCTCGCACCATATAGCGCTAAGGCGCATCTTGACACATTATTTGTGCGCCACACTTAACAAACCCGCATTGGACATTATAAAAACGACTAAATCACACATTGCATCATGACATGCCTTAACCATATAATATATAAAAAATATAAAAATTAGTTAACTTCTAGAAAAAAAAACTTTTAAAAATGTTAACTATTAAAGAATGTCTATGACAATAGTAATTGTGAAATATAGATTACTAAATAAGTTTTTGAAATGATAACCATCAAAAGTGCCTTTTGTATTGAATTTTATACTAATTCTCAAAGCCAAATGGAGAAGGGTGTGTGGGTTTGATGGGATTCACAGAGAAAACGAGAATTTATCTTCTTTTATTTTATTTGCAGGTGTGATTATAGTGCAATGAATCAGTGGTGGTATTAGTGGGTTATGGCAGCCATTCTCACTAGATGAAGAAGAGGTTGGTTGATATTGATGAAGACTATGAATGGAAGTGTTGAAGGGTTAGATGCCATTAGATGTGACTTCAATCTTCACGTCATACAAGTTATATTAGATGCTAAATGATTCACTTTAGTTACTAATCCTAATACATAACCACTCACTAGTATGATCCCAACTTGACAATGCTAAGGTTCACAAATGAGAGAGAGAAAACTCATAAATAATAAGGTAGATATCAGTCATACAATCTATATGTAATTTTGGTAAATGGTGCTCTTACTTTCTTTTACCCTTTCATACAAAATTACATGATTAAATACTAGTACACCAGTGATATGCACACAAGATGTTTGCATAAATGCTCTAGTGACATTCTGTTTCTTGTAATTTTGCTTTATGTGATTTAGTATTATACATTTGAATCCTCTCTACAGAATATGGTTATAAACTTGACATTGATAGATGATTTTGTCTCTCTACTCTTGACTTGATGTTATCTTGCGATACAATAAGTTGTTCTGGTGTAGCTTGTAAGTTAATTATCAACTTGGTTTTATCTCAAAAGTGCCACATTCTATTACCATTCTCTTATAATTTAAGTAGATACACAATACTTAAACTAAGAGTCTAAGATACAAGCGTGCCATAAGATGATTTTTCACCGAAAAATATGGACTACCCCTTATGAATATTCCTGGTTCCGCCTCTGCCTCAGTGACTATTGTCTTTTTACCTGCCCCTCCCCTCCATGGCTGTTAATTAAGGTCACCATGTTTGCATCGATTCCTATCTAGTTTTAGCAAGCATATGGTGTTTGTCATTGTTCATCAGAACGAGGTTGTTGGTGTGTGTGTTACCAGAAAAGAAAGGAGTAAGGAGGTTGTTGGTGTGTGTGTTACCGGAAAAGAAAGGAGTAAGGGTAGATGGCCGGTGTGCAAGGACTATTTTATTTACTTAATTAAAATAATAATAATTGTTTTAAAAACAATAAGAATAAAACGATAATTTTATATCCACTAAATACAAAAACTACCAATAAAACCAAAACCATAGATGACGATACCGGATATCGCTAGGCTAGAAACCATTTGGTAGATAATGTAACTTTGCATATTCTTACTATATTATATACAAGACAAATATATACATAAAATCAATGTTTTAAAAACAAGTTTTTTAGTTGAATCGATATGGTGATTGGTTTCTAGTTCAACCGATTGGACCATCGGGTTAATCCGGTTTCTAGAATTTTTTTCCTACACATATATAGGAGCGGTATTGATTTTTCAATTTATTATGCCTGATTTGTGAACGCGTAGTGGAATCTTCCTCTCATCTTTTTTTGATTGCTCTCTTTTGGCTAGCGTTATTTTTCAAGTCTATCGTTGGTGGGGTTTTCCAGCTCCAAGTTTGTCTTCCTATGCAGATTGGTTAGTTTGGTTCAAGGCTTTGCATTTCCTGAATTTCGTTAAACAGATCTTGGAGTGTGTTTTTTATGTGTCTTAGTGGATGATATGAGAGTACATGAATTCTATGATTTTTGGAGCTACAAAACCAAAGGCTTCCCTTATTTTTGATAATATAGTTATAAAATCTTTTCGTTGGCCTGATGGTAGGTGTAAGAAGGATATTAATTGGGTAGGATGGTTGCAAAACGTGAATCTTGCTATTATATAATTTTTCTTCTTTTTCCCGGCTGCTTTTTTTGCTAGTCCAGTGTTTTAAATAAAGTTGTCGTTCGAAAAAGAAATACATATATGCATACACACACATACATACATACATACATACACAGATACATACATAAATTAAGTATGCCTCCACAAGTTAAAGCATTAACAATTCATAAAAAAAAAGTTGTAAATCAATTGAAGTACATTAAACAAAACACATAACCATAAGTTTTATATCAATCAAAATACATCAAAAATAAAATATAATATAATATCGAAACAAAATATTTTTGATGAATACAAATACATTAAAAACATCATTACGTTTAATGAAATACCTAAAACATATTAAGGTTTACAATATGTTTTTATTCAAAGAAATATAAATAGATATCAAAACGATCATCAAAGTTTTTTATGTAAAATGTTTAATTTATATGCGTCCATGTGTTTTTATTAAATTTAATCAGTTTAATTTAATTGGTTTACAAGAGGTTTTTGTAAAAAAAAAAAAAAAAAAAGGGTTGTTCATGTTAAGAATAAACACAAAATGTGTACTAGTTGAATGGTTCCGTTCGAAACAATTTTTAAAACATTAAATAACGTTTAATGAAATACCTAAAACATGTTAAGCTAAATTGAATTAATTTTTTTGATTTAATATTTTGCAGTCACTTTTAAAACCATGAAACTAAATCATATCCGGAAATTAAAATTTGAAAGAAAAGTTGGTTACGTTAACAAAATCGGCTTTTTCAATCCGATTTACCCAACAATCAACATGTTTTTTAAGTTTTTCAATTCAATTTTCTGATTCCTTTAACTTTCCCACATGAAATTTATTATTTAATTAAATCTTTTTCTGAAATTAAAAAAGTAACACTTTCCGTAAAGGTGATTTTATAATGACATCCAAACCCGTTTTCACTATTGAAATTAATAAACGTTATTGACGCAGCTGCTTGTGTATTATAATCGTTTCCCTCATCTTCAACTTTAATTAAAACCAAAAGGAGGAGGAGGCAACATCAAGTGCTTCGCATATTCTTTGCAAAGATGGCGACAGATTGTGGGTCTACCTGCCTTTACATTTAGGGGAATGTTCTAACAATCCACAATTTCCACAAACCCCCAAAATACCCATCAACCATCCATCCATGTAGCCAGATACAATTTGTAGTTTTCGTTTTCGTTTTCGCCGATCAAAACGCAGAGTGAAAGAGATGAAATCGTTGTTTGGGAGTCCTGGGAAACCCAGTGGGCTTGCGTTGAGGCTGTGCCAGTGCTTATTTGCTGCTGCTTCTCTTGCTGTCATGTCGTCTGCTTCTGGCTTCTCTACCGCTACTTCCTTCTGGTCTCACTCCCTCTCTCTCTCACACACACACATCACAAATTTATTGATATGCTGTTCTTAATTGGAGTATAACTGTATTCGAAATTTGGGCTTCTCATCTTAGTTGTTATTGTTTCCGTTTCAATTGGGATTTCAATCTTGCGTTGTTTGTAGCTGTGATAACTGATAAGATATGTAGTTGGATAACTTTCCTGATAACATCACGAAATGGTGGGGTTCAGTAATGATAGGATTTAAGTGTTTGTGATTATATTAGTTTAAGTGTGGTGGATTGTTGGTTTGACATATTGGACCCTGTTCACCTCTGGAAATAGAGAAAATCATCAACAATCGATTTTAGCATGCAAAAATCGACTCTGTGTGAAGAAAATAATCAACAACATGTGCATATGTGTATCCATCATCTAGCATTGTTTGATTGTATGTATCTGTCTACAATGCAAAAGCTCTAACTTATTAGTTCATCTTTATCAATTTCAGCTATCTAATTGCAGCAATGGGACTACAAGTGTTATGGAGTTTTGGACTTGCATGTCTTGATATTCATGCTCTTAGGTTAAACAAAGATCTCCACAATCATATCCTATTAAGCTTTCTTCTGGTTGGTGACTGGGTTAGTAATTAATTCCATTTTTCAACCTTCCAACACCATCATAATAATTAATCAGTATGATCTTTATTCTTCAGTAGTTTGATCACAACTGAAAGTTCATAGGATGACATATATAGTTTTGTAATAACAAAACATGACTCACACAGGTGACAGTGATTCTATCACTTGCAGCTGCTAGCTCATCAGCTGGAGTGATGATTCTGTTCATGAAAGACACTGATATCTGCAGATTACAGCCTTCACTCTCATGTTATACTTTCCAAATCTCCATAGCTTTGGCTTTCATTGCATGGTTTCTTCTTGCCATTTCTTCATATGTTGTGTTATGGTTATTGGCCACTGTTTGATTCCTGTATATATATAAAAAAAAACATTCTTGTTTAATGTAAATTTGAGTTGTTGCACAATGAGAACTAATGTGAGCAAGGTTTTGTATACATGGCATTGTTTAGCTTTGATTTAACTTCAACATCCCATCTCTTTTTAAACATCTCTTTTTAAAAGTTGTGCAATGTTAATTTTTTTACGAGATGTCTTGTTTATCTACTCAATTTGTGCGTTGACTTGACATTTTATTCAAAATTCCATTTATTTCACATTTTAATCCATAAAAACACAATATTTATCAAATACTTCAATACAGTACTACTATCTTCCAATTAACACCCCGAAACATTCCACCTCAGATATGTTGAAGTTTTTCCAGAATATGCTGCAACTCATGAACAACATTTTCGATATCCATCCTTTGTGGTGGAGAATCAACAGAGCATGATACCCCAATCTTAACAGTTGAAGCCAAGCAATCCTCTATCTTGTTTGCATATGCTAAAGTATGTTGTGTAGCAATAGAATCCTCTTGAAGAATATCTAAAAGGCCATCATCAATAACATCAGTTACATTGTCTGGCAAGGCCATGTCAACAAACTTATGAAGGTTGAGATCTTCATTAAAGATGTCATCTGTTGGCCTTTTCCCTGTCATCACCTCCAACAATAGTATTCCAAAACTGTAGACATCCCCACTACTTGTCATCTCACTCCCCACACCATACTCTGAAACTTATAAGCAATTACTTTAGAAAAAAAAAAAAAAGGTAACTAATAATACTATAAATAAGTATTACAATATTGGAATACATGACTTTTTTTTACCTGGTGGTGCATACCCAACTGTTCCTCTGATCCCACTTGTGCTGTTTTGGTTCGAATTTGTTCCAAGGAATCGAGCTAAACCAAAGTCTCCAACATGGGCCACCATATCATCATCAAGTAGAATGTTGCTAGGCTTCAAATCACAATGAACAATGGTTGGTAGGCAGTGATTGTGAAGATAATCAAGTGCGGATGCGACATCAATGAGAATCTTTATTCTTTGAAGAAGGTTTAATCGTGATGTTATTGCACTTGAATGCAACCAATCATGTAAACTCCCATTAGGCATGAACTCGTATACCAAAGCTTTGAAGTCACTTCCTTTAAAGTCAAGACTCGAACATGCGGTTATTATCTTCAACAGATTGCGGTGTCGGATACTCCTCCATGCTTCACACTCTGCTAGAAAGCTTTTGTGAGCACCTCGGTTTTGAAGATGTACAACTTTGACTGCAACACATGTATCATCATGATCTTCAAGGATTCCTTTGTAAACAGAACTGACCCCACCCTCTCCAATCAGGTTGGCTTCAGAGAACCCATTTGTAGCCTTGAGAAGTTGAGCATATGATACTTTGATGAATCGTCCGTTTGTCAATGATTGAGAGGGTTTGCCCTTGATTTTCTTACAACAAGCATACACTAAACACGATATAGTGAAAAGTGCTGATGCAATCAGAATGAGTATTACGAACAAAGGAAACTTGTTTTTATGTTTATCATGTGTCTCATTGCATTTGGGTAACCCAAGGTCAGGCAACCCACCACAAAGCCTGGTATTCCCCAAAACTGAGAATGCACTTGCATTGGCAAACACTCCTAGCATTGGTATTTCACCATCAAAATCATTAAAGGAAAGGTTTAGATATTGTAACAAGAATCGTTCCAAGAATCGAGGAATTTGGCCTGATAACTTGTTATTAGAAAGATCGAGTGTCTCAACTCCTCTCATGGAACTTAATGATGGTGGCACCATGCCTTGAAAAGAGTTTCCTTGGAGGGATAGGAACAGAAGGCTAGTGCAAGCACCAAGGGCGCTAGGGATGTTACCTGATAATTTATTATCAGATAAATCGAGAGACGCCAACATCTTGAGTTCACCAATTTGTGTTGGAATTGACCCAGTCAGGTTGTTTCGAGACAAATCTAAGGATATGGTTAGAGATGGAAGCTGAAGAAGTTGTTTAGGTATTCTGCCACTCAGGTTATTGTCATCAAGGTATAACTCAGATAGTTGATGACAATTTCCAAGACTTGTTGGGATATGGCCTTCCAATCTGTTGTAGCCTAAATCAAGTAGATTCAATGATGATAAGTTCCCGATGGTATCTGGAATTGGCCCTGAAAATTGGTTCCGGGTGAAAATAGCAACTTGCAGTTTCAGAAGCTTGCCAATGGTGGAGGGGAGTTTTCCCGTGAATTGGCTATTATCTAAAAGTAAGGTAGTCAAGCCGACTAGATTACCTATACATGAAGGAAGGTTTCCGGAAAATTGATTTCCTCCCATCTCTAGAAAACTTAGCTGATCAGATAGATTACCGATTGATGTCGGCAGCTCTCCTTGAAAGCTGCAATTGAAAATATCCAAAGTGTCTAATTTGCTGCAGTTTTTCAAAGTATCGATAAACTTCATATTATCAGCTTCTCGAGATCCAAAGATGTTATTCCCTAAGGATAAAAAATTGAGATCTTTTAGTCTTGCAAAGTCGATTTCCAACTTGCCACTAAAATTGTTGTTACCCATTTCAAAAAGTTGTAGTTTTGAAGAATTAGACAACGAGGGTGGAAGATTTCCGACTAGTTGGTTATCCCTCAACTGAAGTTGCACAAGACGAGGGAGCATCGAACCTATGGCTGAGGGAAGACTACCAATAAGTTGATTATTATTCAAGGAAAAAATAGTTAAGAGTGAGAGGTTGTAAATGGAGTGAGGGATGGTTCCATATAA
This sequence comes from Lactuca saligna, assembly GCF_052625555.1. Taxonomy (NCBI): domain Eukaryota; kingdom Viridiplantae; phylum Streptophyta; class Magnoliopsida; order Asterales; family Asteraceae; genus Lactuca; species Lactuca saligna. The sequence goes on from NC_136418.1 coordinate 175,314,657, forward strand.
ATTACAACCACCACAGCCAAATTGTTCTAATCTTTTCAACCGGCCTAAGGTCTCTGGAATGCTCCCACCAAAAGGATTGAAGGCAGCAGAGAAGACTTGCATTGATGTTAGATTCCCCAAAACAGGCGGGATTCCACCTATCAACTTATTACTATCGATTATAAGTAAAGTAAGTTTGGAAAGGAAACTAATCTCTTTGGGTATGCTTCCAGTTAGCTTGTTATAAGAAAGGCCAAGCCTTTCAAGGTTAGAACAACGAGACAAGTTACTTGGAATAACTCCGTCGAATTTGTTATAGCGAAGATCGAGGACACCTAGCCTGGATAGACGACCCAGTTCATGAGGGATGCTTCCTTGAAAGCTGTTGTTCCAGAGACTAAAGAAACGAAGGAAGCTGAGATTCCCTACATGTGGAGACAACGAGCCTTCTAGGCCTTATGAAATCATTCGTACAGCAGTGACTCTTTTGTGGCGCTTCCCACATGAAACACCATTCCAATCACAGAAATGAAAGGAAGTTGTGTTGCCCCATGAGCTTAGAGCTCCGTATGGATCATTGGTGATCATGGACTTGAACTGCAACAACGCCTCGTAATCGGTCTCATTATTGGAAGCAGAGATACTGCTGGTAGTAATCACAAATATTACATCACTAAACAAGAGGAGGAAAGCAACGACTCGAGTATTCATTTTTGGGACTACACTTGATAAACTTTACGTCTAAACTGTTTAGACGATTTAAATTTTAAACCCAAAGAGGATGGTATGAGATATTTATTAACTTCCCATTTTCAATCCTTATAAAGAGAGGCCTCTTGAAAATGTTATAAGTTGACTTGGAAAATGGAATACCAATTATTTCTAAACCTCCATTTGGTTTAGAAATTTTAGCTACAAAGACTTTGACAATTCAAAGATATATTTTCCAAATTCATTTGACAATACGCGTCAAAAAAAAAAAAAATTCTAACTAAATTTTGGGTTTAGAAAAATATCACGTACAATTTTTAAATCCAACGTTTTTGTGGGTTGCCCAATCAAATATTCTGTCTTAAATAGTTGTTGCACTATGAGACTGATGTGAGCAAGGTTTTGTATACTTGGGCCTTGTTTACCTTCGATTTGACTTCAACATCTCTTCGAGATGTCTTGTTTATCTACTCAATTTGTGCGTTGACTTGACATTTTATTCAAAATTCCATTTATTTCACATTTTCATCCATAAAAACACAATATTTATCAAATACTTCAATACAATACTACTATCTTCCAATTAACACCCCGAAACATTCCACCTCAAATATGTTGAAGTTTTTCCAGAATATGCTGCAACTCATGAACAACATTTTCGATATTCATCCGTTGTTGTGGAGAATCCACAGAGCATGATACCCCAATCTTGATGGTTGAAGCCAAGCAATCCTCTATCTTGTTTGCATATGCTAAAGTATATTGTGTAGCAATAGCATCCTCTTGAAGAATATCTAAAAGGCCATCATCAATAACATCAGTTACATGGTCTGGCAAGGCCATGTCAGCAAACTTATGAAGGTTGAGATCTTCATTAAAGATGTCATCTGTTGGCCTTTTCCCTGTCATCACCTCCAACAATAGTATTCCAAAACTGTAGACATCCCCACTACTTGTCATCTCACTCCCCACACCATACTCTGAAACTTATAAGCAATTACTTTAGAAAAAAAAAGGTAACTAATAATACTATAAATAAGTATTACAATATTGGAATACATGACTTTTTTTTACCTGGGGGTGCATACCCAACTGTTCCTCTGATCCCACTTGTGCTGTTTTGGTTCGAATTTGTTCCAAGGAATCGAGCTAAACCAAAGTCTCCAACATGGGCCACCATATCATCATCAAGTAGAATGTTGCTAGGTTTCAAATCACAATGAACAATGGTTGGTAGGCAGTGATTGTGAAGATAATCAAGTGCGGATGTGACATCGATGAGAATATTTATTCTTTGAAGAAGGTTCAGTTTAGTTGTAGTTACATTTGAATGCAACCAATCATGTAAACTCCCATTAGGCATGAACTCATATACCAAAGCTTTGAAGTCATTTCCTTTAAAGTCAATACTCGAACATGCGGTTATTATCTTCAACAGATTGCGGTGTCGGATACTCTTCCATGCATCACATTCTGCTAGAAAGCTTCTGTGAGCACCTTGATTTTGAAGATGCACAACTTTGACTGCAACACATGTATCATCAAGGATTCCTTTGTAAACAGAGCTGACCCCACCCTCTCCAATCAGGTTGGTTTCAGAGAAACCATTTGTAGCCTTGAGAAGTTGATTGTATGATAGTTTGATGAATCGTTGATTTGTAGACGATTGAGATGGTTGACCCTTGATTTTTCTAAACCATATGTACACGAAACATAATATGGCAAAAAGTGCAGATGCTGTGAGAATGATTATTACGAACAAAGGAAATCTCCTTTTATGTTTATCATGCGTCTCATTGCATTTGGGTAACCCAAGCTCAGTCAAGCCACCACAAAGCCTGATATTCCCCAAAAGTGAGAATGCAGTTGCATTGGCGAACACTCCTACAACAGGTACTTGGCCCTCGAAATCATTGAAGGATAGGTTTAGATATTGTAATGAGAAGCGTTCCAAGAATCGAGGAATTTGTCCTGATAAATTATTATGAGAAAGATCGAGTGTCTCAACTCCTCTCATGGAACTTAATGATGGTGGTAATGTTCCTTGAAATGAATTTCCTTTGAGAGACAGGAATACAAGACTAGTGCAACCACCAAGGCTACTAGGAATATGGCCTGACAAGTTGTTATCAGATAAGTCCAAAGAAGTCAACATCCTGAGGTCACCAACCTCTGTTGGAACAGATCCAAACAGGTTGTTTTGAGACAGATCTAATTCAATGGTTATAGATGGAATTTGAAGTTGTTTAGGTATTCTGCCGCTGAGTTTATTGTTATAAAGGTTTAACTGAGTTAGCTGACGACAATTTCCAAGATTTGATGGGATATGCGACTCCAATCTGTTAGAACTTAAAAAAAGTATATTCAACAATGATAAGTTCCCGATGGCATCTGGAATTGGCCCTGAAAATCGGTTATCAAGGAGAGCAGCAACTTGCAATGGCGGAGGGAATTTTTCCCGTGAATTGGTTGTTTTCTAAAATTAAAACGGTCAAACCGACTAGATTACCTATACTTGAAGGAAGGTTTCCAGAAAATTGATTTCCTCCTAACTGCAAAAAACTAAGTTGATTAGACAGATTACCAATTGACGTGGGCAGCACTCCTTGAAAGCTGGAGTTATAAAGATCCAAAATTGCTAATCTGCTGCAGTTTTTCAAAGCATCGATGAACTTCATATCATCAGCTTCTCCAAATCCATACATGTTACTCCCTATGGTCACAGAATAGAGATTCTCTAGTCTTGAAAAGTCGATTTTCAACCTGCCAATAAAATTGTTATCGCTCATTTCAATAACTGTTAACTTGGAACAGTTAGATATGGAGGGTGGAAGAGGTCCGGTGAGTTGGTTATGGTGTAACTGAAGGGACTCAAGATGAGGGAGCAGTGCACCTATGGCTGAGGGAAGAACACCAATAAGCTGATTCTCAGCCAGGGAAAGATTGGTTAGGAGCAAGAGGTTGTAAAGGGAATGAGGGATGGTTCCGGATAAGCTACAACCATCAAGGTATAATGTTGTTAAGCTTTTCCAATGGCCTAAGGTGTCTGGAATGCTCCCACCCAAACCCAATGGATTTCTAGCTGCAGAGAAGATTTTCATGGATGTTAAATTCCCCAAGACAGCTGGGATTCCACCTGTTAACTTATTATCCTCAACTACAAGAATTTTAAGCTTGGAGAGGAAACCCATCTCCTTGGGTATGCTTCCAACTAGCTGGTTATGATTGAGTACAAGCTTTTCAATGTTAGAACAACGAGACAAGTTGGTTGGAATGAGTCCGTTGAATTTGTTATGGCCAAGAACGATGACACGTATCCTGGATAGACGACCCAGTTCATGAGGGATGCTTCCTTGAAAGCTGTTGTTGAAGAGAGAAAAGAAACCAAGGAAGCTCAGGTTCCCTACATATGGAGACAACATGCCTTCTAGGCCTTGCGACTTGAGTACTAGAGCAGTCACTCTTCCGTGCCTTTTCCCACATGAAACACCATTCCATTCACAGAAATGAAAGGAAGTTGTGTTGCCCCATGAGCTTAGAGCTCCGTATGGATCACTGCTGATCATCGATTTGAACGACAGCAATGCCCGGAAATCGCTTTCATTATCACCTTTACAACCACAAATCAGAAACATTACAAGACTAGAAGAGAGAAAAGCAATACAGAACTTCATTTTTGGAACTATGTGTGAATGAAGTATTATTAATTTCTCATGTTCAATCCTTATAAAGAAAAAGGAATACCACACCAAAAAGTCAAGTCCTCCGGTGGAAAAATCACGTATTATCTCTCTCTCTCAATAATAGAGTACATAAGAAATATATATGGATTACATAATTACACTTTGCATCCCTATAATAATAAAGTATATTAATTGTCTAATACCTCCCATTCCACCAAATATCTCTCATCATCACCTCTTGAAAATGTTGCAACTATTTGAGTTGGAAAATAACCAACACATATTTTCCACATTCGTTTCACTCCACAAATCAAAATGCAGAAACTTTTCCTACTCCACTTCGGCTTTAGAAAATAACTAACATATTTTATGGGTGTTAGGGTTTAATCACTTCAACAAACAATTCAAATGATTTCACACACATACTAACAATGTATATGAAAAACAACAACACAGGGTTCATCATCCTATGGGTTGGGTTTTTTTTTTTTTACTACTAAATTTCTATCCATAACCGCCCGCAATATAAATACTAAATACAAAATAGCTGCCTTTACAAAAAACATATAACCTGTAATTATAAAACCATATCCTCAAATAAACACAACACTGGAATGGAATGGATACCCAAAGTCTAAAGTTATCACATACACTTATTAGTGGCGATCTGTGACAGTGCAATGCACTCACTATCATGCCACCAAAATACACTTGATTAACAAGTCGGGTCAAGTCAACGGGACCACAATAATTCTCAATCCATAACACTTGATTAAAATATGTAAATGTTCTCTTCTTTTGCTTCAACATTCTCTTCTCTTCTTCCTCATCGAACTTAGTCAGACCAGATAGATGGAAGCCAACAAAAAATACCTAAAAAGAAAATTCATAAATCATAATAATTGCAGCCATAACGGAATAAACAGATATATGTATTTCATGCTGAATATACAAAATGTATGACAGTCCCCAGAAATTTAGCATTGAAACCAAAAAGCTTTAAAATCAAATCCTTGGTAAGCCAAGACATAAAGTTTGACTTGCAGCTGCCATGCTGAGGGGCATTTATGTCTTTTAGCAGTCAAGTCAGTTATTTCTGTCTTAAGCAGTAAAGTTGGTTACCAGAAGGTATAAGTAGTTTTTGTGGTCAGTAAGTAAATTTTGTTCTACACCAAAAAATGCCATAAAATTAAAACATTAACTATATTGTCAAGATGCATAAATCCCATCACATGGATTCTTCAGCTGTGAGCATAATTTTTCTAAACAAAGATGGTCAATGTTTTCTTTCTACATTTATACATTCACCAAGGCAAACAACTTTTTATGCATCAGATTCTTTTAAAGAATTACACAAAGAGGAACTATTTATACTACGCGCTAACAACTTAACACAATTGACTTTCTTTGACTCACTTAAACGCCCTACATTGCCAACATGGCATGAGTACACATGATACTCTACCATGCCCTCATAAAGGGTTTCTGTTTCAATTATCAGGACCTCATGATTTCTAAACAGATTAAAACACCTTGATCACCTTTACTTGACTATGCTCTTCATTCAGTTTCTTTGAAAACTTTCTCACTCTACACAAACTCATTTAACTCCCTATGTTGGATGTGGGACCTGTTGTTGCAGGTGCTGACCTATTAAATCTAACTTTAGAACCAATATACTCAGGTTTAGATTCACTTCTTGAAGACCCAAGCGCTCCTAAAGCATCTAGAAAGAATCTTTTATTTGGAACAATCCCATCTCTATCCATATGCTTCAATAGTTTTTGCAACAACTCCTTCATGTTGGATTTCGTGTAGGATTTATACAAAAGTTTATACGTTGAAGAATCTACAGGAATAACCCCACTATTAGAAGCACTCTCAAACAGCTTATCTGCTTCCAAAGGTAACCCATTCACACAGTAAACATTTAGCATCGCATTCAAACTCGAAACCTTCACTTGCTTTTCAGACTCTATCATCTTATCATATATCCCTCTTGCCTTTGAAACACAATCACAAGATCCATACATCATAATCATGCATTCATAGGTAATGAAATTCGGGGCATATCCCATGTCTGTTATCTTCTCAAAAACCAATTCTGCTTTATCACGAAGACGTGCTTTCCCGTAATTTGTTATCATTGAATTGAAAGTGGAAACAGTAGGTCTCTCTTTTGACCTCAACAAGCTTTTAAACACCTGTTCCATCTTTTCAAATTCTTGTTTTCTTCCATACGAATCAATCAACAGATTATAAGTAATGATGTCGGGTTTTATCTGATTACTTTTCATACGAGCAAGCACCCTTTCCATTTCGTTTATCATCCCGTTTTTCCCATAAGCATCCATCACACCATTGAATGTGAAAATATCGGGAGTGCAAATGCTTTCTTCAAGATCTTTAAACAAAGTTTCTACTTGAACAATGTTTTTCGCTTGAGCTGATGCTCTTAGAAGAATGTTGTATGTTACAATACTAGGTTTGCAGCGTTCTGTACCTTTCATTTTATCAAAGTATCCAAGAGCTTTAGATAAAGCCTTGGGTTTATCCTTGGAGTGAAGATGGGCTGTGATGAGTGAATTGTATACAGATGTATCGGGTCTACACCCACTGTTTCGCATCTCAGAGAAGAGCCACATTGCCATTCGGGTTTGACCCTTTTTTCCCATTACTGATATTAGTTTTGAATATACTCCATTATCTGCTACATACCAACGCTGTTTTTGCATCCATCTAAACACCTAAGCAAATGAAATGTCAGAGAAACTGGAATTTGAATGAATTGGAACATGAAGGAAATTTCAAGAAGGGACTAACCTCAAGGCATTGAAGCCATTTTTCAGATTTGCCAAGCTCCTCGAACAGAAGGAAACAGTGTTCAGTCCTCACTAACTTCACATACTTGTTTAGGGTCGAAAGCAATGACTTGTCATTGTTGGAATTTCTCAATAGCATTCGAACTAAATCATGAGCCTCTGTGTTTTCTACAGACTTGGAGTTTCTCTTGGGTCGAATTGTTGAACTGCAGATAACAGTGTATCTGGTAGTGGTAGGTTTTGGTTTCTTATGAGGAAATTGATGACTGAATCTGTAATTTAGGGCTGAAATGTGAGTAAAGTTCATATGGGTTGTGGTACCCGAATGGAAATGAAGAGACCCATTAAAGAGATTTGCAGACATTTCAAATGTTGGCAGGGAGTGTTAACAGATGATGATCTTGAAGAGAACTAAAAGTGTCCTATTCTGATGATATGTCTGAATTAAGTACAACCCACGACTGCAGACATAAAACTTGCAGAAACCAAATTACTCTACTTAATTCTTCATCTCCACCTGCTTAAAGTGAGAAGAATCAGCATCCTGAACAACAATTTTAATAAAAGATATACGAAAATTATTACATTCTAATCATGAATTGAATACAGAGGGTACTGGATCAAGACCTAGAGTTTCATCCAGTCCACCAGTGAAATATAGAAATAACAACATAAAATGTTCAATGATGTTAATAAATAACTTAGCCTACTCATTCCATTTCATCTCACACAATCTGATATTGGACAAAGAAATCGCTTTTAGTAAAATGGACATCTTATCGTGTAAAAAAGGGATTATCGCATGGAAGTATAGAATGTTTTCAAATGAAAACTTCAAACAAATCAGTAACATACCACATTAGTTGAGAAAACCTAGGATAATCAATATCACAACTGTCGATTTGGTAACATTGAACTCAATGATTTCGATTTCATCAGAGAGCAGGGAAAAAAGGACGAACGAAAGCAGAAATTAAAGAACGAACCTATATCTGTGACGTGCTAGGTCTCCGGTCGGTGGTTTCACAGAGGCGACGGCATACGGTGGCGAGCAGGGGAGAGCTTGAGGAGCCGACGACGTGAGAAGATGGAGGTGACTGTGTGTTTGAGTCGCGTCGTATTTGTTAGAATACGGTTTTTATTATCTAAAAGGGTATATTGGTACATCCGGTGAAATAAGGATTTTTTTTTTTTAATAGGGGTAACCAACTTATAAAAATAACTTATTAGAGTATGAAGCATTCAAAATAGATGCTAAGAAATTCAAGGAGATAAAGAGAATTTAATTAGAAGATACTGACAAAACTCACAGAATTAAGATTGACGAGTAGCAGAAAAGTTGTATTTTAACTGAATCGCCGCCAAGATGATGATGAACTATGAGAATTTGATTCAAATGCGTGTGAATTTTGGGACTTAGTGAAGGAGTTAGGGATGAGCGTAGGCGGGTACCTGCCTTATTTGGTGAGAACCGGAACCGGAACCAGCGGTTTCTAGAAAGTTAGAACCGGAACCGGAACCGTTCTAGACATGTCTTAAATGTTTGGAACCAGTCCCGGAACTGGCGGTTCCGGTTCCGGGAGCGGGTAATCCGGTCGCATTAATTTTGTTATTTTTTTCAACAAAACCGCAATTTAGTTCAATCCAAATCAAATCAATTCGGACCAAAGACAGATAAAATTGGATCAATATATTCTAAACCGATCTAAGTAACATGAATTTATATATATACTAGGTACATTTTGAGGCCCGTGCTAAGCACGGTCCGAGAGTGGCTATTGGGTATTTAGAAAGATTAAAGTATATTGGAATGAAGTATTTTGCAATTTTTAATAAGCAATTTTTATTGGATGTACATTGCAATTATGGGTAACAAAATGAAATTACATTCATGTGACCTTTAAAAATAAAAACATTGAACTGGTAAAGCTATTTTAAAATGTCAACAAAACAAAAACATGAAAGTAAGATGGTAAATGATAAATTATGTTTTGTATTGATATTAAATCTCAATTGCTGAAGCATAGAGGGATGTAAGAGATCATTACTACAAGTGCGTTTAATATTGGTGTATGTATAAATTTTTGGTTGTTGCGCGAAGTTTCCACATATTTGTATTCACACATAGAGAAAGATATCTAATATTTTATAGGAATGGTAAAAAGTCTTCTTCTAGAAATTTGAGTCTATACAATGTAGTAGTCGGTGAAAGCCTTGACCATGAACATTTAAGGGTAATTTGGGTATTTGATTCATAGTTGTTGAACAAATTGTGTAATAACAAAAAATTGGAATTTTAATGATATAAATGGGTAGATTTTCAACATAAAAGACCTAAATTAGCAAAAGAATATGAAAGTACAATGCTATCTTATATAACCAAACGAAAGTACATTCCTATTCCCATGAAACTTGAGGTAATCAATATAACATGTAACTTGACTATGATAATCCATATCATAGCAAACACAAAATATGCAATGTAATTGTTAAAAATTCATATTTTATTGGAACAAAAGAATTTCAATTATAAACACTGACATGATAATCCATATCATATCTTATGGTCAAGAACACGATTAAGAGTACAACATTGGGAAAATAGATATGTGAAAACCTGTAATTTCAAAAAAGATAACAACAAATTCTCCTATATTTGGTGGGTTGAATGGATAAATCAATATTTAGATTAAATAGCATCATGTTAAGCTTAGGAATCAAACAAATTTTATTACTCATTGAATATTATTTGAATAGTAAGACTGAATATAAGTATGATGCTATAAAATGTTAAATAAATGGCAAGATTGATGCCATCTATGGTTTTTTTTATATGTTCTCAGAGTGTTAAAAGTAAAAAAATTTCAAAGCTGTAAAAGTAAAAGATATTCATAATGCACAATTTTGAGCTTGAAATAACATGTGTAAATGTATAGCAAATTAGTGTACACTAAATGGAGTGGGTGTATTATATTCATCATTTTTGATTAATTAACATAGGTATTATCAATAGTCATTGATATATTTATGAATTTATGTGTATATATATATATATATATATATATATATATATATATTCGACATCATAAATATTTGTTGTAGAAAAAGGAAATGTGTGATTATGCTATTAGAATGTCGAAATTAACATGAAGATGACCAACATAATTATTATAGAGTAAAGAAGTTAGTTGAGGCATACATTAATTAATGTTCTAATAATGTAATAATGTTTGATATAATAACATAAAAACATACCAATACCATGGCGAAATAACATAATATTATTTTTATTTTGGTAAGTGATAATGATCATCAGTCACTTGGTAGCTTGTGTAAAATAGTCTGTGACAAGCAAATGAAAGCAGTGAGTGTACATAAATAAACCATGAAACTAATTAATGGAATGTTGGTTGTGGTTCCATACCTATTTCATTCTTTTAGTTGGTCTCGATGTGCCTGCGGATGATGATTCTATCACTTTTGTTTTCCCTACATCTGGTTGGGGTCGCTTTTGGGTTTGCTTAGGTGAGGTTGGTTTTGTTGTTGACAAGTTTTCATATTTAGTTGATGGAATGAGTATTTGTTGCTCTTTGGTGTAATGTTCTTGGACTTTATGCAACTTGACAATGACAAATCTATTGATTTGTTGTTGTTGGTTCCATGTTAGATATGATCGTACAAATGTGACAACCGATAATCCTTGAACTGATGATGCGATAACATCATGTACATTTTTTTCCTGCTTAATGTAATTTATTAAATGTAAAGAAAATATTTGAATAATTAAAAAATCACAGTATTGAAAATAGGAAACCTTACACTTTTTGCTACATCTTTGATTTCACTGGGGTTCAATGGAATTAATTTTTCAATTTCAGGTGATGATATGCTTGCTGCAATTGTTCCAGTTCCATCATTGATTTCAATTATTGCCCTTGAGCTGTTCAAAGAATCATTTTGTTTAAAGAAAGTTGGTTTAAAATTTAATTAATAGAAATATGCATACATGATTTGTACTTCTGATTTCTCTTTACAAAGAGGGCATTTGATGTTCCAGTTTATGTCTGCTTGAATTGGTTTTAAACACTTAGCACATATTGTTTGTGTGAAACTTCTATCTTGTTGAGGTAGACTGAGTGTTCCTTTTATCCAAGTTGGGGTACCCTGGTGTCAAATAATCGGTAAGTCAATAATGGTTTAGAATATATAGAATAATTGATGAACTTTTGTTATAATTACTTACATTTTTCATCTTTATAATTGCCCTGCCTATTGGAAGTATGTCTTTGTTTTCAGGAGGTGGCAACAGAATCTCAGTGTCCTTGTATGTTTCATTCCGAAGGAGTACTTTAATTTCTGCTTTGTTAATTGTGTACCTATGCATTACAAAAAATTAATTAAAAATAATTATGGGTAATTATTATCGTGAATATACCAGTTTTGTAGCTTTAGATCATCTTTCACTGGTGGATTTATTAGAATAGCAGATCTGGGGCTTGTAGTGATTGATTGTCCTGATTTGCATGTAGTTAATCATTAGTGTAAATGTTTTGGCATATATGTAGTTGCATTATGTGTGAAAGGGATTCGAATATACCATAGAATGTTGTCATTTTTACCCTCATTGCAAATACCAAAGGCCCAGTATTGGTAATTTTATCCAAGGCATTTCCCTCAATTTCATCGATGGGATTCCATAATGTTAGAATTAGAAGTTTTTTCCTGATAAAAATTGTCAATTTTAGAATAATAACAATAAATAAATTTTAAAAAAATGATTTCATATTGTTAATCTAAGAAGTTAATCTTGCACATACTCCTCATTGACAATGATTACGTCCCTTTTTGAAGTTGTTTCTGATCCCTTTTTGACATGCTGAATTGGCAAGCATTTAATTACAACACCTCTTACATCTGCATTTAGAAAGGTATAGATGTATATGTGACAATGTGGTTATAAATGTAAATAAATGGATGGGCAAAGTGTATGTCTTACTTAGATAATTTTCTTCATCTGCATACTTGTATAGTTCACTAAATGGGGTAAAGTGAAATTGGCATGTGAGGGGTGGTGGGGTTTGTTCTTCGATGGGTTCAATGAGTGTTTGTCTGCTTAGTGTCCAAGAAAATTCATATGAATCAAGTTGAAAACGTGGTTCCGTGAGTCTCAAAATTGCATTGGAAATCTGATAGCGATGGTATGGTGTGAATGTATTTTCAAAAAAGTCAAGGTCATTACTATAGACTAAGGCCGCCACTCTTGTCCCCTGATGTAACATACATGATTCGAATTAACATACAAATTGAAAATATAATGCATGTAATGTTGGTATACCTGTGTGTCTGCAAACATGAGCCTCCTAAATTCTTTTTTTGCGGTACTAAGTTGTCTATGACCACATTCTATAACTTGAATTTCGACGGTCCAACTTTTCTTCATGTTTGGAGTAATGTCTACTATGTTGTAGTAGTCTCTTGTCATTTTTTGGTTTTCTGTTATGGGTAAATAATTATATTCAATATAGAGTTCAATTCAATAATTAATTTGTATATATCCTTGGTGTAGCAAACATTGTTGTTAATGTATGAACCGGTATCAATTAATATTAATATAAAAAAAATATTTACTAATAAATATTGTTTATTTCTTTCATTATTTGTAATACATAAGCTTGATGATAATTGGTTGAATTAATGTTGAAGTATACATATTAGGGCTAAACCCATACGAATGATGTTGTACGTAATGGAACATGTGTCTGATTTCAAAATAAAATACGCATTCAAATAATTTTGCTAATTGGTAGTTAAAGTTTCTTCCCTGTGAGTATATGAAAATTAGTAGGCAGTCACAACAAACGAAAGCCACATACCTGTTTCTGAAGCGTCTTATGAATCGCAATTTGATATACGTTTCTGAAACATATGTGCCACTGTAATGCTATAATGCAATATATGGTGAAACCGTTATAAACGTTTAATATAGTGCAGGGCAGTTACAATGAAGTTCAAAGAACCGCGGTTATAGCGGTTATGCGGAAGGCAACATCATTGACGTCTCCTGACAATTCATGTTGAGTATTTTAATTGGGCTGGTTACGTATAATTATATGTATTATCAGTTAATATTGTAACTTGATTGGATTATATAAATCATATTCGTGTGTTTACTTTTCAAGTACTTATCCATGCCATTTTTTTTTAATTAGTTAGATTAAATCAACTGTTATGAGATGTGGCCACATAGATTCGTCATTATTATTTATGAATTTTAAAAAATGCAGTGTTTAATTTAAATCTATATTTGAATATTTTTTTAATGATTGGTTCGATTCAAAGATAAACAAGGTTCGTATCATTTATTTTATTGAGGCTATTCAATGTTGTTGAATTTATTGATGAGCAAAGTAACTTACCTGGCTGAAACGGGCCTGAACCAAACTTTTTTGGGAACCAAAGTTGGATAAAATTAAGAACTGAACCGTGTGCAGGTTCTTTTGGTTCTGGTTCTACTTGTGCTTGGTTCCTACTAATTCTTATCGTGTATTCAATGTTGGAATTGGTTATCGTGAAATAGCAAAATAAAGTCCAATTTTGTTGGTTTATCTGATTTTGTTGATTCCCATTAATTCTGGTTTTTACTGGTTGCAAAAATCCTTAAGAATATCATACACCTTGCACAATCGGTTCAATATTGTTCGGGACCGGTTTCAGCACTGGTTTCCGGACGGTGTCCTAGTCCAAATGTTCATCCCTAGTTGAATTTGATTTTGTTAGTGTTTGTATAAAAATTTTGTTTCAAATTTTGGCCAATAGCTATCAATTCATGGGCAATAAGATCATATTTGAAATGATAGACATAAATGTAAACACAAATTGTTATATAATATACATATGCTGGTTGTAAAGTTTACATCGTAAACAAACAGGAAATTTTGCTTGGATGTCTGTAGTTGATCAATTCACACCACCTGTCTTTTCATTAACCTTAACTATTTTTCACGTGAAGTGTGTTTTTTATGACATGTGATTCTGACTTCTGAAGGAATTATTTTCTTTCCTTCATCATTCTGAATCATGTTCCTACAATATATTATGAATACATTAGAATTGACATATTTGTAATCATTATAAAACTTTTCATTTGTAAATAGAACTTATCATTTATCATTGTAGCCATATGTATATTACCTGTTTCTGACCCGCTTTTATTTCTACCTGTAGTGCTTTTTAATATTTGCACTCTGGGAACCCTTACCAATGCATGGGCCTCTGCTCATAATCATATAAAAAGTGTTCAATTTTTATTTTGAATTAAATATATAAAATTTTGATTTGTGTTAATAGCTTTTTCATTTGAACGAAATTTATAATTAAAAATATAAAATGTATGTGAAATATAACTAAAATCTGAACAAACTATTTAAAGACTTATACCTTCCCATCATAATCTGATTGGCAACTTATGATGAAATGCAGACATTTCCAAATTGGTTAAACCACTTATTATTGTATATAGTGTGGTGTAAAATGTTGATGTTCTTCAGGTATCTAAAATTAACGAGAAAAAAAAATAAAATAGATGAGTTACACTTATGTAAAATCCTGAAAAAAGTGACCAGTATTAAGCAAATTAAGTTAAAAATGTGTTACCAATAGGAGATTAACAGGCAATGCAAGCGACCTTCTTCAGTTGACACCCAAGCCACATTATCTCACATGCTAACATAATATTTGAAAAAGACATGTTGAACATCATGTAAATATTATACATTTATATCATACTTACTTTGTTATCCATTTCTTAGTTTCAAAGAAAACATGAAATTATGATTACCTAATTTAGTCTGTTGTTTGCAACATGTGTTTTCTTTGTAGATATACCTTTAGTTGTGTTTGGAACATTGTAATACTTCTTGATATACAATATTTTTTGTTTTTTTGCCGTGTGGAGTATTTTGTGATTTTTTTATCACCACTTTAACACTTTCAATTCTTCTAGCACGGGACAGGGCAACGTATAGTTGTCCATGTGAAAATATAGGTTCTTTGAGGTATATGCCCACAATGTCCAGTGTTTGTCCTTGTGCTTTATTTATAGTCATTCCAAAGCATAGTTTGACCGGAAATTGTGTTCTTTTGAATGGCACTGTGTAGCCTTCTCCTGTTGCTGGTTGTAATGGAATTCTATGAATAAACACCTCTTTCCCAGCATAATCACCAAAAGCTATCTCTGCCCGGATAACATTTCTATTAAAGTTCTTGCAAAAGAGTCTTGTACCATTACACAATCCTTCTATAGGATTCATGTTTCTTAGTAATATAATAGGTGCATTTTTCTTTAAAATTAGTCTATATGGTGGCATTCCATTCGGTGTTAAAGAATGCAAAAGGTCCTCATAATGACCTTGGTCGTTTGGATCAAGGGTTTCATCAAAACTAACATACTCTTTCACCTCACCTTGGAATTTTTGTATTAAGATTTCATTGATCCGATCAACAAAAGTATTTTTCGTTATCAAGATAGCTCGGTTCATTGATGAAGGTATAGTTGTGTAATGTTGAGAAATATTTGGGTAAACATATTCAATAAGAGTATGTAATCCTTCTGATTCTTCACTTTCTTCTATAACAATTTGTTTTGGAAGAGTAACATCATCCTCATCTAAATTTTCATTACCATCACCTAATCGTAGAAGAAAGTCTGTAAAAATTGGATCTAGTAATGCCCTCATGTTTTCATCTAATTGTAGAAGATGAAATTTTTGCCACAAGTAAGAGTTAGTTAAACAAGCAGCAATTGTATCATGTTTGCTTCCATTGGGAACAACTGGCAATGTCTGTCTAAAATCACCACCAAGTACAATTACTTTTCCACCAAAAAGTTCATCCTTTTCCATAAGATCACGCAAAAGATCATCTAGTGCCTCTATTGCTGAACGTTTAGCCATTGGGGCTTCATCCCATATAATTAATTTACAACTTTTAATCAATATACCCAGTTCAGATTGTTTACTTATTCTACAATTTGATCTATCTGTTAAATCTAATGGAATTTTAAACCTGGAATGTGCAGTCCTACCCCCTGGTAGTAATGATGCTGCAATACCTGATGTTGCTGTAGCTAAAGCTATATGTCCTTTCGATCTGATGTTCGCTAACAATGCTCTATACAGGTAAGTTTTCCTGTACCACCTGGACCGTCAATAAAAAACACACCACTTATGTTATTTTCTACTTTTCCAATTATTGTATCAAAAGCAAGCTTTTGTTTTTCATTTAGAGTGTGTATTGCTTTTCGATCGCTTTCTGATACAATAATACTTCTTTCCGTTGTTATTTCTCTTGTTTCATCTTCTAATTCAGCATATGATATTTCATTTGGCAATATATTGTAATCTAAGAGCTGTTTTCCATTTGACTGTAGAAATGTGTTAATTTGCTTAAATGCACGGCGTTTTGCTTCAGGTAATGAATAGTTATTGCACTGTGTAAAATCATGTAGCATGTGATCTTCAAACGATTGCCATAATTTTAATGGATTATTTAGATTTGTAAACATAAGTAAAGTAGCAAAAAGTCTTCGCAATTCATATGGCATGTGGAAGTGTGATGCCTCTTGCATGCATAATTGTTGGCTGTTATCATCAAGTAAATATCCTCGTAATAATGCAGATTCACGATAGGTGTCAACTTTTTTTCCATTACAAAATTTAAGATTATCATATGACTTTGGACATCGAATTTTAGATAATAATATTCTCAAATAATACCGTTCACCTTCACTTGGATGTGCCACAACAATGCGTCCTATTGAATTCTCAGTTTTCCTAGGTAACCATATTTTGTTGTCTGGTTTCCATACAAAATGATCAGGAAATTCTACATATGTCAGATTAAGATGTTGTGCATATCTATTTGTACTATTTTGAAAAAAAAAATCGGTTAACATAGTTTTTCTCTTATCTAAATTGTCTATTATATTTTCCAGTTGTTCTTTCTTTTTAAATATTATTGGTTGATAATTTTCTAAATGTAAAGGTAAATGAATGACTGCTGGTTTGATTTCACTTAATGAAAATCTAAAAATTCTCCATGCTCCCTCTGGAGGTGATATCCACCTACCTGTCTGAAATTGATCAATTTCGTTTATGACCGTTGGATGATCATCTTGTGTAACGGAAAAACTTATTTTGTCACATCCTTTGCATATATACTTATATATGTATTTCACAGCCTTTATTGTAGAGCATATTTCTATATTAATGTGACAATCAAACTTACATAGTAAATATGGATTGTATGGAACAACCCATCTATTATCTAGCGTAGCACCTCTAACTGTGACTTGATGCCCATTGTTATGTCTTCTGTATGCAGGGTAAGCATCATTATTTTGTGTTGTTACGTCACAAAATTCTTTGGGAAAAAATTCTTACAATACCCTTTTTTTTTCATACAAACATTTTTTGGATTAAGATCACCACATGGACCATGAAGCATATGTTTTACCACCATTCTAAATAGATGAGGATTTGAATTTTCATCTGGTATTTCAGCTGAAACTATCTCATCATACTCTTCTGGATGGTAGATCTTATGTTGTGGTCCAAGTATTAATAAAAAATGAGCATGCGGTAGGCCTCTTTTTTGAAATTCCACAACATAAGTATGTGCAACAACCTTACCAAAAATTTCATTTTTAAGAATTTCTTTCTTAAATTGCTCAAGTTTTGCATGGAAGACTCTAACAATTAAATCTGCTCTATTTTGTGTTTCCTCATGACACATCATGTGTTGTTTGATTTCTGGCCAATTAGGATTACAAGTTAATGTTATAAAAATATCAGGCTTACCAAACTTTTGCACTAATGCCATAGCATCAATGTATTTTCTTCTCATGTTCCTTGGACCACCAATAAAATTTGTTGGTAAAACCACTCGTTGGCCAATAGCTGATGCCCTCGTTTCACCACTTGCCATTGCATCTACCACACCTTGAAGGAACTCTTGTCTTAACTCTTGTTGTTGATTTCTATAAAAAGCTAACCGTTGTGTTTCTAATTTTATGTAACTATCAACTATATATTGTTGTAATAATCTACCAAAAAGCAACAAACATGATTTATCATGCGAACGTATTTGAAGTTTATATG
Source organism: Lactuca saligna (assembly GCF_052625555.1). NCBI lineage: Eukaryota > Viridiplantae > Streptophyta > Magnoliopsida > Asterales > Asteraceae > Lactuca > Lactuca saligna. The sequence continues at coordinate 175,333,008 of NC_136418.1, forward strand.
CATAATATTCTCTTATAGAAACACATTTTGTATTCTCCATAGATTTTCGCATAACTGAAAAAAAACAAATGTATTAGTTTCAATTTACATGTTTTCAAAAACATGATAGGTATTTCCTTACCTATTTCTTCCATATTTAATAAGTCATCAACATTTGTAATACACAATGGCGAGATTAGCCTTTCGGTGGAACATGTAATTGTTTTACTATGTCCTTGTTTAGTGGGACTTTTTTTTGGTATATGTTGATGCCAGCCAAGTTCTCCATATGGAAACATTAGAGGGTATTGTAAACGATCGTAACAACCATAATAATACTCAACACTCTTTGGTTCGTCACTGTGTGTTCTTACTTGTATATTTCTACGACCATGTTCACCGTTCTGTTCACCCTCAACCCATAAGGCTGCAACTTGTGAAACCTCTGGTTTGTTATATACGCGTTGATCTTGTCCAGGAATAGTTTTAAGAACAATCTTATATTCATTCAAACATGGAATTTCTCTTAAATTTCTAAAAAAAAGTGCATATGGATTATCTACCAGATAACTTATACATGTTGCAATTAAGTGTTTAGATAATCTTGGGGATGATGTTAACCGATTTTCAATTTCATTGTTTGTATCGTGAAAATATAATTGAAGGTTTTTTGTTTCATTCTCTTTTGGTTGTAGATTATTCATGAAGTGGTATACCTGTCCTTGCACTCTAAAAGAGTAAATACCCATATTTCATCTTGTAAGGTTTTTATCAGCTGTAACACCATATGATGTGAATGCAAATGTATTATTATATGTTCTAAATGATTTTGCTTCTTCAGAATTAGATGTCAATAAATTTTGCATGATTTGTGGGAGTTCATTACTGGATAATACAATACGACCTTCTTGACAACAGAAATTTGATGTTTCAGAATAAAATTTCATAGCATGACAATAACAACAACACATCACCTCTGGAAGAACATCAGCAGATAAAATTACATGTTGTAATAGATTTTTTCCTTTTCTATTGCTATTTTTCTTGTCTATAGTGTTTGATTTCTCAATTGGTGGACCTAGATTTCTAAGTTTCCTCTTGTTGAGTTTTTCACTTTTATTAGTTATGTTTTCGTTTATGTGGTATAGGCCTCTTTGTATGGTATCACATAGTTTTCCATTTGTATTGTTTATTGTTACATTTGTTTGACAAGTATTCTTTAATTTCTTCTTCCTCCATTTTATTAGAGCTTCTTTTCTATATATTTTCTTATATGCATGAGCATCATTAACCATATCTAACTTGTCAATTATAGCATCACAATTACCATTTTTTTTCTTCCAATTTATAATAGCTATTCTCCTATATAGTTTGTTAACTACATTAGAAGAGCTAGCAACAGAAGTTATTTTTGTGTCAATGTTTGTTGATTGATGACATCCATTCATGATCCTGAATTTTGGTAAAAATAACAAAAAAATGTATGGTCAATGATATAAATGGTAGATTTTCAACATAAAATGTCTAAATATGCAAAAGAATATGAAAGTATAATGCTATATTACACAAACAAACATATTTACATTCCTGTTTCCCACATAAGAGTGATATATAGTCCCTTCAAAGTGAATGTTTCCAGCTGAATGGCGAAGTAAGGAAAGAAGTAAAAGATGATATAAGTCACAAATAAAGATATAACCTAGGAATGAATCATTATTGAGTCAATCAATTTAACATGTAGATGTTTAATTTGACATGATAATCTATATCATTCAAGAAGGTTATAGGCACTAAAATTGTTAAATTTCATAACCTACTAAAATTCAAATTCATTAATTTGCCTAGTTATTATGAAGATAACATTAAAAAAAACAAAGTGAGACACGACAAAAATGAAATTGCAATAATGCTACAATTTTGAACTAAATAATGGGTAGTTCAATTGATTAGTATTGTAGTTGTTACTATATTGATATGATTTTCTTTATGGAATATTAATGTAGTTAAGATAAGTTTCAGATATATCTAATTTTTATTTTCATATGTACATAACACTAATTAATAATTTATAATTTTTGGTTAACTTAAGGAAGATGACTAATGAAGTGTAATTAGATCAATCAAAATGCATTTCAACTTATACTTTTAACACCAGGTTGTTATTCATAAGTCACGAAAATTACAAGATACTAAAACTTTTTCACAGTGGATGTTTCTGATTTTTTTTTTTTAATTTAAAGGAAACAATTGACTAATTACCTCAATTTTAGAAACATAGAAACATGGTAAACAAAATTGTAATTTGAAGGTTATGTTAACTTTTTAATAATTTGGAAATTAGTAGATTTTTCTGATTTTTTTTTTAATTTAAAGGAAAAAAGTTGCCCAATTATGATCGATTTAGAAATTTAGGAAATTGACAAACAAAATTACAATTAGAAGGCTATGTCAATTTTTTTCTTTTTCTTTGTTAATTTGATGGAAATTGATGTATTGCAATCACACCATTAAAAAAACTACATGCAATATGGAATAAATATGGTCAATTTTAGTTTGGGATACAATGCTAACCTTAATGAACATTGGGAATTATGCTTTTGAAAATTTAATAACCAAACAGAACACAAAAGAACAAGAGAGGAAATGGGATTTTATATATGGTACATACACAAATTGCAAGAAGGTACTATTAAATCACAATGGTTGTGAACCTTTTATGAATCAGACTGATGAAGCATGACAAATTTCTAGCAATTTGATCTGATAGAGGTTGTTCATTACTTTCACAAATAACCCATAATCATTGACAACTGATTTAGACAATTACACACATCAGATGAGAGCATGTCATGGTATAATATAGAAGAGAAGCAAGAATGATCTCATGTAATTAAATCGATCGAAATTAGTGTTAGTGAAATGTACCTGTGGGAAGCAAAGGTTGGTAGAAGATCACTTTGAATACATTGAAGTAAGTTGTCGGTTGTGCCAAATGACCAGCTTATAGATCACTTGATCTTCGATACTTTATGAAATCATATTTTTTTAATTGCTATCAAAAATGTGTGTTTTTGGCTGGAGTACATGAAAGTGTGCACATTATATCAGCCTTTCCACATATCACATAAAAAATACCACAAAATTGATTCAGTTTTCAATAACTTTTTATGTTACCTTAAGTTGGGCATCCATTTTTTCTATTTCATAGAACAAATTTCTTGTTAACAATGTGAATGGAGTGGAATGTGACAGTAAACATAGGTAAAACGGAATGTCACAAGTAATTCATACCTCTGTGGTTAAGAAATCCAATTTGGTGTGGAATAGAAGAAGAGACAATTGTCTTTCCTAAGTTTTATCATCCAATAGTTCCAATTTTGTTACTCTCCCTCTACAATGAAAATAAAGAAACAAGAATATTTATTGAATTACTTTTATAGCATTTACATTAATAAAAACATAAATCTAATTTACTTCATAAATTATGGACGTTCATGATAGCAAAACAACTCAACCTATAAGTCTATTATACCCAAACATGAAAACCCTAACCTTTAATTGAAAATTGAAAATCATGTAGGGTAGTGCTGAATCCAAATTTAATCGATACAATTTTTTTGCCTTTTTCAACTTTTAATTTGACAAAAACTGTTGGTTTGCAGTGAGACCAAAATCAGAAATTTTTGAATCGACTGTGATGTTCATGGTGTCGTTTTACATGAAGCGTACATTCGTTATTTATCCAAAATCCACAGAACTTCAATCATAGCCTTCAAGCAACCACAATGACATCATCTTTTCAGATTTCAAGCATCGGGATTAAGGTTTGGAAAAAATTAATGTCAATCATATTCCTTGTAAACTGCAACAACTCCTTCCCTACTAATGTTACTTAACTTTTTTTTTAATAACGACTATTTACTTTCTTAATTGAGAACTAAGACACCCATAATTCAGCATAAAATGAATTTGTATGTATTAATAAATGGTATGAGAAACTCATCAGATATAGTAATTAAAAGAACTCACCATATGGAAGTACAAAACAAAAAATACAGCTGAATGTGTTCCAATCATGAATTAACATTGACAATTAATACTATTTTCCTTAAGGATGGTTTTGCCCTTGTTGTTGGTTGATACACGGGTGAGGTTGAGATCACATGTTGGGTTGTTGTTCATAGATGGTCTGGAATATTGAACCCATAATCACAAACAGTTATATAATTGAATATGGAAATCTGGTAAAAGTGCATTTTGGTCCTTTTACTAAGGATAATACTATATTGCTAAGCACAATGATATTTCCGATAAAAATGAAAAAATCGGATGTTATTTCTAGAGTGTCTACCATTCTTCCGCTATCTAATTCTTTACAAACCTGCCATGTCTTGATAAATTTCATTTTATACACAAGGGTAATCGGTAATTTTGGAAGAAGGTTTTGAAATTTGAACCAATAATGGCAGCCATCCATATGTTTAAATAGGGGATATATGGTAGAAGGGCATCTTTGTCCTTTTATTACGAGGAAATTTGGGAAAATGGTATTTTCTTCCTTTTATTATGAAAGAATATTATGTGTTTATTTTGTAGTTCATGTAACTGCATAATTGCTTCAAGACTTTCACTATTCACCTACAATTTTTTTTTTATAATGTATTAACACGTTCACTATTTTTCTTTAAAAATTGTTTATTTATTTTTTAATTTTTTAAGCGTTATGTCTTTTAAAGCATCATACTTACTTGTTTTAAAACAAATTTTAAAATAAATAAGTCCTTTTACTAAGGATAATACTATATTGCTAAGCACAGTGATATTTCCGATAAAAATGAAAAAATCGGATGTTATTTCTAGAGTGTCTACCATTCTTCCGCTATCTAATTCTTTACAAACCTTACTTACTTGTTTTAAAACAAATTTTAAAATAAATAAAGGTACGTTGCTAAAACTGTATCCATTTAATACTTATATGTTTAAAAAACATTTTTAACCCATTTTGGCAACTAACTTGAATTTCAAGAGGGGAAATTAGGGAAAATGGTATTTTGGTCATTTTAATGGAACGGTGTTATTTATTTATTTCTTACTTCATATAGTTGGTTAGTTGGTTTAACACTTTCATTTTGCACCTTAATTGGTTCTATAAACTCTACTAAACACTTTCATTGATCCTATTTTTTCTTTCATTAACAAACATAATATAAAAGTTTTTTTTCGTCTTTAATCAACTATAATTCTGAACAGGGTAAATCTAGGAAAATAGCATATTGGTCATTTTATTAAGGGTGATACTACATTGCTAAGTACAGTCTAATTTCATATAAAATAATGAAAAATGGGATGCTATTTTTGGGAAAAGGGCATATTGGTCCTTTTTTCATCATATTTCAACTATATTTTTAAAACCATTTCCTGTTTTTTCTGTCCAAACGAACATAAATTTAATGTTTTTTTTACACCTCACACCTACAGCTTCCCTCAATTTACTAACTTTTATTTGTCAATTATTATATTTCATTACAGCTTCATGGATCCAACCAAGTTACCATACTTAGTGGCCTGACCCAAGCAAAAGATGACTACATGATTAAGAACTTTTTATTAAATATTGCAATTATGTTTTACTGTTTTTAACAAGGTTGGATGGGGTAATTTTTACTTAGACAATTTTACCCATTTAATCATATATTATCCTAATATTATGATCCGAATACATAGTATTATTTGAATGTACTGTACAATCGGGATGTCAATGTCTTGACCAAGCAATAAGGGCAAAGTTGGGCATAAAGTTGTTTAAAAAAAGATGGAAGGATAAAGAAATCCATCGATTAGATAATTCTAACAACTAATTGAACTTAAAAGCAATTTAGGGTTCCTGTGATTATATACCTGTAAAAGAAGAAAGAAAAGCCAGACGTTATTATTTGATTCCGATTTCCAGATATTTGAGGAAACGTATTCCACGTCACTGAATAGATGCAGAATTGAAAGTATGTCGAATTGCAATAGAAGACCTAATCTGAAAGTCGATTAAATTTCTCGAAGTAGAGAAACATTTGCAGTTTTTGTTGAACATCGGAAGCAAGTATAGCAAAATTTGAATCGAAAATTACATACCTACAAAACCAGGGCGCCTCCCAGCGGGTGTGTGTATCCAATTTATGGGTGTCCTTATTCAAACGTTGAGTGAAGTGGGCGTATTTGGAACGTATAAATATTGTAGAAGAGAAAAGGGTTTATATATACGATGAGGCGTTGAAAGAGAAACGACAATAATGGGATTGGATCAACGTAATGGTAAGTTGCGTCGTTTGTGGGGTTAGAATAGCTCGATTTGGTTTCAGACGGCCTGACATGCAAACCGTCGGACAGTACATGGACAGTCACCCGTGTTTGCTGAAAATCACCGATTACATGAAAGTCACCCATTTTTACTGAGGAAAACGTTTCGAAGCAACATCTCCCAACATGTGTGACTATCCAAAAGGAAAAGAAAATCAGAAATTACATGAAACCGACACATGACTCTTTTGAAACGATTTTGATGTTCATGGTGTCGTTTTACATGAAGCATACAAAGTTATTTTGAATCGACTTTCATACTGGTGGTGTCGTTTAGGAGGTAGAGTACGTGGCGAAAAAGAGAACCTGTAAATTTGATTTTGGTGGATGTAGAAAAATAGGGCTTTTATATATAGGAATGATATATATATATATATATATATATATATATATATATATATATATATATATATATATATATATATATATATATATATATATATATATATATATATATATATATATATATATATATAAACCGGTTCCGAAAAAACAAGAACCGGAACCGCTTAAGGCGGTTCCCGTTCCAAAACCGGCAGTTCCGAGGCGGTTCCGGTTCCGAAAGCGGGTACCCAGTTCCGATGCTCATCGCTAGAAGGAGTGTGAGAATATGCAAATTTCAAAATTATCTCCCGTTATGAGGACTGTAGACTTGTAATAGGGATGAGCAAAAGGACCGAACCGGTCGGAACCGGACCGGAACCGGGAACCAGCTTCGGCCAAAATCAAGAACTGAACCAGCCCGACGGTTCTATCGGTTCAGGTTCTACCGGTTCTTGTTGTGTCTTCAAATGTTGGAACCGGTCCTTGAAAAATAGCATAATACAGTTCCGATTTTTGCCGTTTCTACCGGTTTTTGCCGGTTCTACAGGTTCTGGTTATATCGGTTCCGGTTCCTACCGGTTCCAAAAATCCACAAAAATAACGTCCCGATCCCGGCCCGACCGGTTCCATCGGGTTCCGGTGCCGGTTCCGGTTCTGGTACCGATTCCGGCCGGTTCCTCGGTCAATTTGCTCATCCCTAACTTGTAACGTCCGGTGGTGCTTTGGATGTGAGCCCTCAAACTCAAAAGGGATTTTTTTAACAGTCAAACTCAAATAATTGTTTGATCCAATTACAGAAATGGTCCCTGTGGTATATATAAAGTTTATAGTTTTCCTTCCATGCATGGCCTTTTAGGGCTAAAAATGCCATAATAATGTTTTTAAGCTTGCATGGGGATTCCATAGTCATAAAGTTTGCACCTTTATGCCATGGAACCCCTTTTAGATCCCATACATGAAATGTAAGTCACTTGGGACGTCCAAGTCCCAAAGAACAAGGTTCTTGAACCAAAACCCTCATAAAAATGGAAGTATGTAGATCTAATGAATGAATGATCAAGTTAGAGACTTGATTACTGGAAAGTGATGAGGATGGAAGGAAATCCCTAGATCTACAGTCTTCTCCTTGAACCTTCTAGCTCCTTCTTCTTCTTCTAGCTTCAAGAACACACAAAATCACTCAATAATGTCTCACACACTCACAAAATGCTCTTGGGTTTTGTGGATTAGGGTTTAGGACTTGGAGGCTGGAAATGAGGCCAAAAGGTGGGGATTGAGATGCTTAAATAGAGTGCAAAACCCCGAAATTAGGGTTTCACTCTGGTAGACCTACTCGTTGAGTCGAGGGCTTTCGACTCGTCGAGTAGATAGCTGAAAACCCACGTCCAAGACTTGATTCTACTTGACGAGTCTGGGGCTTCCAACTCGTCGAGTAGCTCTATAAAAATGAATAATTTTATAAATAAAAGCTTACCAGAAACCAGACGTTACAATTTTCCTCCACTTGATTTAGACTTCGTCCTCGAAGTCTGCAACGTCTAGAAACAACTTCAGGTAGTGCTCCCTCATCTCCTCCTCGGGCTCCCAAGTCCACTCAGAACCCTTGCGGTGCTGCCACTGCAGCTTCACTAGCTGAACAACCTTGTTCCTCAAGGTTTTCGTCTTGTGATCCATAATTACCACCACTCTCTCAATGCAGTTCATGTTGTCGTCAACCAGAATATCCTCTAAGGGTACAATCGCTGAATCATCCACTAGGAACTTCTGCAATTGAGAAACATGGAAAGTGTTGTGGATCTGGCTGAGCTCTGTTGGAAGATCCAATCGATAAGCCACCTTACCCACCCGGGCTATAACCCTGAAATGACCAATGTATCCGGGACCCAGCTTACCCCGCTTCCGGAATCGAATGACACCTTTCCAAGGTGACACCTTCAGGAGGACTATATCGCCCACCTAAAACTCCAAGTTTGAATGTTGTTTGTCGGCGTACCTCTTATGCCGACTCTGAGCAGTCTAGAGCCTGCTCCGGACCTGCTGGATCCACTGTGTAGTCTTGAGTACTACCTTAGTACTCCCCATGACTCTCTGAATGACCTCACCCCAACAGATTGGGGTCCTATACTTCCTCCCGTAGATCATTCGGACATCGAGTAACAAAACCAAGCATATTCAAATTAGGCCATCATATCACTGACTAATCATTACCAACATGCAGTTCAATAAACTCATACAATAGGCATACAAGGCATCCTCCCTAGATCCGTAGGCCTAATCTAGCATGCAGTTCACATATACATACAACAAGCATACAAGGCATCCTTCCTAAATCCTTAGTCCCTAATCTAGCGTGCCGTTCTCATATCGTAACAAACATGTATGGGTAATTTGGGAGAACTTACTTGAGCTCGACTGATTGCATGCACCACACCCTTTTTTCTTTTGGAAATCCTTTTTATAAAAATGATTTTCTTTTGAAAATTTTCATACCAAGTCCTCATTTGAGTCCAAACATACCCGAAAGTGTGCCCGAATCCCTCAAATCAAGGCTTTGATACCAACTTGTAGCATCCCAAAATAATGACCAAAAATTTCAATTTTATTTATTAAATAACATGTATATCAAAATCATTCCATCCAAAAACATAAGTCATAGTATCAAATCAGAGTATTATATCAAAACATCAGAGTAAACATCCCAGGCTAAACATTGTAATGTGTGCAATGTGGTCTTCCCGAGCTCTTTCCTTTGCTACCGGAAGTACCTGAAACCAAAACTGAAATTGTAAGCACGAAGCTTAGTGAATTTCCCCCAAACTACTACATACCATACACATAATCATGCTACTAGGAGATACGGGCCCACCCACACTCAAGGAGATACGGGCCCCGCCCACACTCGACTAACTATAAGATACGGGTCTTGCCTACACTCCGCTAACTATGAGATATGGGCCTCGCCCACACTCAACTAACTATGAGATACGAGCCTCGCCTACACTCATTATCTATGAGATACAGGCCTCGCCCACACTCACTATCTCTGAGATACGGGCCTCGCCCACACTCAACTACTAAGCTTACATACAAGTATCACACATACAACAAGTATAACCAAATCGACCAATCAGTTCTATAGCCATACTCAAATAATGCTATGAGATACGGTCTTCTCCCAGTACAACGCATCGAGTTCCCTTGTGGACTCACCGAGTTCCTTCAACAGAATCGATAATGTTCGACCCAAATCGTCGAGTTCCTCCATGAACTCGTCGAGTTCCTCCATGAACTCGTCGAGTTCTTCATAGTTCTTAGTCTATTAAGCCCTTTCCTCAGATCTAAGGTTCCAGAATATACATCTACATTGTTTCCATGACTTATATATGTAAAGTCGACAACGGGATGGCTTTGCATGCCTCAAATGGACCTAATCTAGAGATATAGCAACCTACTTCTATGAATATGGTATTTTCTTGGACAAGAACGGGTTTAAGACCCTCTTTATGAATCTAAGGACCAAATAACACTAGGAATGGAAGTTCTTAGCATCAGGACTATGAAGATTATCATGCTCCAACAATGGGGTCAAAAAGATCCATAAAACAACACTAATAAAGATCTAAGTTATTAATCATCAAGTTTGAGACTTTTTTACCTCAGAAAGTTGCCAAAGATGGACGAGATCCTAGATCTAGTGCTTCTCCTCAAGCTCAATGACCTTCTAGTTCTTCCAAGTCCTTCACCAAGCACAAGAACACACAAAAATCCACTCAAAACCTCTAGTTTCTCAACAAGGAGCTCACAATACGATTTAGGGTTTTAGGGAGGCTGATGAGGGCTGGTGGGGAAGGACTAAGTCTTTTAAATAGGGTGTAGAACCCTGAAAATTAGGGTTTCATCCCATCCGGTCTACTCGTCGAGTTGAGGCCTCTCTACTTGTCGAGTATGTTACTTAAATCACGCGGTCTTGATAATCTCTACTCAACGAGTTTGGGGCTTCCAACTCGTCGAGTTGCTCTGTAAATATGAATAAATTATAAATTAAATGCATATTAGGAACCAGACGTTACACAATGGCATTTCATTTGTCTTTTAACAATATTATAATTATAGATCATAAATATTATGACAAATTTTGATAATATGACATGACTTAAGTTAAAAATATAACGTCACGTGGAAGTTAAAAGAGTAGTGACATTAAATAAGCAATCAATGAAATTAACCAATTTTTATCAAATATATACATATAAATAGTTGACTACAATCACCCAAAAAATGTTCATTTTTACTAAAAGTTTCACTATAGAGATGACATATGCAAAGATAACTAAACTTAATCCGTCGAAAGAAGATTGGGTTATCCATGTGCGATTGTGTAGGATAAAAAATCGTGTGTCTACATATTTGTTAATGACAAGGTTTACTTTTTATGTTTATGTTTTCTTTTTAGTTATTCTAGATAGATGCTAAATAAAGTAATTTGTGAATTGGGTGTCTATAAATTGGCACGACGAATTAGTTCAAGTTTTCATCAATATGAACCATATTAACAAGTACAAAGATATTTTGAAAGACAAAAGAGGTCTACGTTATTAGAAATTTCAAAGTCGCCAAATAAATGTTTCTTTGTAAAAATGTGTGTTTCTTTGGTTACTTCTAGATAGAAGATTTTTTCGAAAAAAAGAGGTCTATGCTATTAGGAATTTCATAATAGCCAATTAAATGTCTTTCTTTATAAAAATGTGTGTTTCTTTGACTATTTCTAGATAAACAATCTACATTATTACAAATGCGTTTCTTTGTAAAAATGTGTTTTTCTTTGGTTGATGATCACATATGATTTACAGGTTTTATATATTCTCTAGAGTTTTTTGAAGATCAAAAAGTTAATGACTATATGGGTTTAATTTTCACTATCATTATTTTTCTTTAATGCTTAATTTTTTTTTTTATGCTTCTAACATTATCATTATCTTTTAAAGAGTAAATAATTGGCATCAAATTTCATTATATTAACCTTTAAGATGTCTAAAAAAAATTATATAGTTCTAGATTGTCAATATTTGATATTATATATAATTTTAGTTTTTAGTTTTGTTTATTTATCTACTTTGATTTTAGATATTTGAAGTTGTACTTTGTTTTTGTTGTTAAATTCAATATTAGTTAACATATTTAAATTAACTTCATGTTAAACTTTATGAATAATATTTTCATATATAGTTAGCTCAAAATTTAACATATCATTTAAGTTAGCTTCATATTAATGAAATTCATATATTTTAGTTATTTTAATTTGTTTCAAATAACTAAACTTAATATTATCGTTACTATGTTTATTTTTTTATTACATTTTAGATTTCGAGCTTATTAATATAAATTAGTTTCCTTATGTTTTAAAGTTAGCCTAATAAATTATTTTTTTGTTAATTTGCTAAAGAATAGTTAAAAATAATACACAATTTAAGAATAGAAGTCTTCATTTAGAGTCGAATGTCCATTGTATTTTTAGTTAAATGTTGATTAATTGTATTTAAATTCTTATTTAAGTATTAAAATTATAGGATATGTTCCATTTTGACCCCTATTAAAATAATGTGTGGGTTGCTCTCTACTTAGAACTTAAAACATCTTATGACCCAAACGACTTCAAGTTATTATGAATAGCATATAAATTCAATATTTTAACTATGTATTTATTTTTTGTGCAACATGCGGAGATTCGTCTAGTTTACTATATAAAGAATCAAGATTTTTAGATAGTTGGTTGTGTAGAGATTTATCAAGCTTATTCTTGATAAAAACGTCTCTTTGAACTAGTATTTTGATTGCTCCGAATGTGTTTGACATATGGTGTCTAGAGGATATTTTTTTCTATTTTTTTTTTATAGATATTTATATTTATAGAAGATATAAAATCAAATCAAAACATAAAATTTTTATAAGACTAAATGTAAACAAACAAAGATATAACAAATATATTTAGGTGGAAGACAATGGTGTCATCTTGTCATACCCACATAAACTTTATCTAAGTTCCATATAAGATGTTTTTGGATTTAACATGAAAAAGAAAAGAGAGAGAATGGTGTCAAGAAGATGAAGAAGAGAGAGTGGAAAATAAAATAAAATAATACACACACATACATTTTTCTTTTTCTTCGGTAATGTAATATTGAAAAAACATAATTTTCACATGTTATGTTAGGGTGATGAAACGGTGCCCACAAAAGATAGACCTCATCTTTGTCTAGGAATTTTACCACCCATTCCATATGGCCTTAGGCTAAGCGGAGCGGAGTGGTGTTGAACTTACCGAGCTCCATCTCAGCCTTTCTCATCTCTACCAAAGTCCATGCCAAACGGAGGGAGTGGAAGAACGAAGAAGAGAGGATGAGATGTATGGGTAAGAGCGGAAGAGATACTCGGTAAGCAGCGCGGTGTTTACCGAGTCCAATTGAATTTGCCGAGTGGATGCCGAGTCCAGCGTTAGGAAAACTTAACCCTACATGCTCGTAAAGTGAAAAGGAATGTGGACATGGGGGGCTTAGAGGAGGGGGGGGGGGGGGGGGGGGGGGAGGGGGAGGGGGGAAGTGGGCAGCTGCACAGGGCTTAAATTTTTTATTATATATTTTTATTTAAAAATAATAAAGATAAAGATTCTTTTTTTCTTATTCGTCCTGGGCCTTTAAGAATATTTTATTTTTTAGGACTGAATGTGGGGTATGTGCAATGGCGGACCTTAGTGGAGTCCGGGGGGTCCTGAGCCACTGCTCCGATTCCGGCACGTAGTATAAAAAAAATTGTTTTATGTTTTTTCTATTAGGTGTACTGGCTTAAAATACTAGTGTCACTACTAATTTAGATTTTTTCAAATTTTTTTTTTAATTTGACCTTTACTAAAAAAACGTTCAGTGTCCGTCATTAAATATGTAGGAATGTTGCGTATAAAATGCATAATGAAAATAGAACATGTTGGAACTTACTCATCCCACGTGGCTATTGAGTGGATATTTGGTGTTGGATCCTTTTAGAAAAAAAAAGGTAATTGTGGCTGTAAATTGAAAGTTTGAATCGAAAATTCTAGCTTTTGTTTAGATAAAAATGTTCGATGAACTAAATTTTAAAATATATACCATTACATAAAGCATATAAAACATAAAAGTTCTAAAAATTATTTTAATTAGTTTTTTGATTTCAAATGAAAATTTTAGGCTCATAATAATAATAATAATAATAATAATAATAATAATAATAATAATAACTTATTGCCAAATATGCTCTTTGTATATATTTTCCAAAATTTTATTTTCTTTTTAAGTAATGTTTGTAGGTAAATTGTAGTTGTCGCTCTTCAAAACGTGAAAGGCTTAACATATATTTTTTATATTGGAATTTAGAAGGAGCTGGTGCCCAAAGCCCCAAATTGCCCTTACGTTAGGTAGTACCGTAGTACATTATTTTCTAATACATAAATGATTTAATTTTAGCAAATGATGGATTTTTTTTTAAATTTTTTTTTTTTTTTTTTTGGCTAGAGCCACCTCAAGGACATGGGCCACCCACGTTATTGTATCTTTCGCAAGATTTGTAATCTATTCTATTGGGGCCCATATAAATTATCCAATTTCTATACAATTTATCCATTCATCACGTTTATATTTCAATTTTATTCTTATTATTGGTTTTTTAGTGACAGATCTAATTACTCGTAGCATGATATGTAACTTTAAGGAAAAAGGATTTTGGGTTCTTTTCTTTCTATCATTTTGACATCACAACCATTCTCACTTCTTACATAACAACGAAAGTAAATAAAAGCCCCATCATTTGCACCGAAACAAATCACCTTATTTATATTTACAACATAAAGATAACGATTGCGCCAACAAATAAAAACAACATTGTTTTATTCATAACAAAAAGTTACAGACCCTTTAAACACTTGACCTTCCAATCTTCTAATCTCTAACAATCACTCCTTCATCACTTTTACACATGAAAATTCAAAAACACACTCAAACAAACACAAACACGTTTATAAAAACTAAACCTTTAAATAAAAACGCCAACTAAATATATAATATAATATTTATATCTCCACAATCTTCACATCACTATCTCCGGCTTCAAGATACTCACCTTAATTTCCTTATGAGGCAAAACCACACCTCCATTACTATACACCTCATCACACACATGCACATCCTCTCCAAGAATCGTCATGTTCTCAACCCGGGCCCACTGTCCAACTGTCGAGTGCCACCCTATAATACTACTCGAAATACACGCGTGTTTCTTGATGCGGACCCCACGCATGACTGTGCAACGCGAGAGTCTGACCCCAGACTCCACCACGCACCCGGGCCCAATGGCTACATCGGGCCCGATCAAACACCCGTCACCAATCTTAGCACTTTCATGAACCAAAACATTACCCACAATGTGGGGCCCGAATGCTAACTTACCTGGTGTATTCTTTCTCAATGAATCTAGATAAAGTCTTAAACCTGTAATGTAATCTTTTGGTTGTCCAATATCCATCCAGAAACCCGGTAAAACCATCGCGTATAGAAGCTTTTCTGATGCGATTTTCGGGAAGGTTTCTTTTTCGATCGAAGTGGGTTTTAATTGGATTCGGTCAAGAACCGAAGGGTTTAAAAGGTAAATTCCAGCATTGATTTTGTTACCCACGAAAACTTTTGGTTTTTCAACGAATTTTTCAACCAACCCGGTTGATTCTTCCATGACTACAACACCGTATTTTGAAGGCTCATCCACTTTGGTTACCATGATTGAAGCTTCTCCACCATGGGATTTGTGAAATGCAATCATTTGTTTCAAAGGGTATTCACTGATGACATCACTGTTGAGAACAAAAAAGGGTTCACCCGAATCATCGAGCAGTTTGTCCCGGGCTAGGGCTAGTGGGCCCGCAGTTCCTAAGGGCTCGGTTTCTTGTGAACATGAGATCTTTATCCCAAGTTTGGTTTCAAAATCTTTCAAGAAGTTGAGCATCACCTGCATTAATAATTTCATGTTGCAATTTGTTATGAATAATTGAATATGCACAGATGAAATAATGAAAAAGAACAAAAAAAGATTCAAACTTTACCTCTGGTTGGTAATTGATAGCAAGAACCACTTCAGTAACTCCTATTGCCTTCAGAGCCTCAATCTGAAAACAAATCATATGCATACAAGATTAAGTTAGATAAATAATTTGATATAAGCAAATGAAAAAAGGTTATATACCTGATGCAGGATCATGGGTTTGTTGCCAAAATCAACAAGTGGTTTTGGGACACTGAGAGTTAATGGCCTCAAACGAGTTCCAAATCCTCCAACAAGAATGAGAGCCTTCATATTGACTGAAGAAGAAAGAAGAAGAAAACTATTAGAATCTGAAAAGGAGAGAATTTGATCTGATTGCATACATGGAAAGTGACTCGAATCGAATCCCTTCTATTTAAGGTGAAAAACTAAGAAAGATGAATATTCACGCAACACCTGTTTCAAGGCTAGTATGTCATCAGCTATGATGATATTTGCTATATTCAACTAAAGAAGACAAATTTATCGGTGCTTCGATTGACGGGTGTTATGTTAAAATTGACACGCATTCATTATGTTTGTTGAAGATGAGTGTCATGAGTTGAAATTGGTTAGGAAAGAAATCTTCAAGAGTTAATGTGATAAAGCCAAATGTATACAATTACCGACACTTGTTGTTGTGTGAATAACAAAGAGGTTATCAGCCCTATATGTCACATGTATTATCTCTCCATGAAATTGTATCTATACTTTTTAAACATTCAAAAAAGAAAGTTTACAAGAATGCTTTCTGTACATGTAGTTATGCAGGCTCTAAAGGGAGCTTTTTGTTATTAAAGAAACTGTTATAGGCAATATTAAAAAACAGTTTTTTTACAAGAGAATCATCCTCCCTTCAACATGTCTTATTTCCCAAAAATCTACACTGTGATTTGACTCATATTTAACAAGAACTTCACAGATAAAGTAAGAAGTTGTTCAGATCTTGATTGATTAAACAATACCTACAATACCAATTACCATGCACTTAAAAGTTAATGAACCTTTTCGAATAAAATAAAAGAGGTCAACTGTTTGAAAAAAGTTTGAGACTGAAACAATGCTCCACTGAAGTGATTGCAACTCAAAGAAGGGTATTTTGGACCTAACTACAAAAAACAATAACTTCGAGATTCTGCAACCCCTTTAGATGATTAGATCTGATACACTCCCGTTAAACAAATTATCTGAGAAATCAACACCACCTTAGGTTTTTAATTGAAAAATGGTAGATGGGATTTCACCATTAATGGAGTTTGAACTAAAGTTTATACTCCAGAACTGGATTTGCAGAAGGAAAGAATAATGGCTTGAATGTCATTTCATCGATGGGGAGGACCCAAAATAATATAGATTGAGAGGGGCAGAAGAAAAGAGAAACGAAAGAGGAGAATGAAGAGAGGCAGAAAAGCTCATACCTGATACGGCGACGGGAGAGCAAGGAGAACCGGAGGCGGAGCAAGGAGTGTCGGAGGAGAACCAGATCCGTTCCCTAATCAGAGGAAACCCGATCAATTTCACAAAAATTAACCAGTACGATATTCAAATCAGGAATTAAAAACTGATGTATTACCTAAGTGACAAGAAATCAACAATTTGGATTCTGACGATTACTCAGTTTCGTACGAGTTGGAACCAAATTCAGCCCCTACTTTCCCTCGGTTTCTTTAATATACGACAAAAATGGATACAAAGAAGGGGTGTCTGGACTTGAACCCCAAACGATTCGTCGTCAGGGGTTTTTACACGCTGCTTTTATCAACAAGAAGCTTCTCCGATGATTGATGTGTATAGAGAGCCTTGCTGTATCTATCAGATTCTATTTTTAAATATTTGCATTTTGCGTACATATATATATATATATATACGCCTGCATATGCGTTCCATATATTCCCACAGTAACACGATTTATTTATTGATTTACATTATTTACTAAACTAGATTATAATCCAAATTCATTTAGTTTGTCCAATAAAATTAAAGTGATATTGATATTTACAATTAAATATACTTTTATATATATATATATATATATATATATATATATATATATATATATATATATATATATATATATATATATATATATATATATAATATTAGTCATATCTTGAATTTTAAGATTTATAGGTTGTAAATTTTTTTTATACAAATCAATTATGCATAAATAAATCATTAATATTTGTAAAAAGTTTGAAGACTTGAATTAATGAAGGTTATTCAAAATTTAATTTTGAGCAAAATGATAATTTTAAAATATTAAATTCATGTATATAAATTAATTTAGATTTTATAAACCAGACACCGATATTATTAATTTACATCAAATGTATAAATAGATAATATAAATAGAAGGTATAACCTAAAATATTTTATTTAAAAGTGGTAATTATTTATTACATAATAACTAATAATTAAATCTAATAATTATTTTCCAGTAAAAAAACTATACGCCAAAATAGTTATTTATAGTCGCCGCTTTGCACAGGGGTGTGTGTGTGTGTATATATATATACTTTTGAAAGTATGTATATTTTCATAGCAATATAAATACTTAATTTTACGTTTTCAGAAGTATAATATATTTTTAGAAGCATAAATACACATTTTTATGTTTTTAGAAGTATAATTATATCTTTTTAGAAGTATAAGTACATCTTTTTCACATTTTCATAGTTATAATTATATTTTTCTCATATAAACATGTTTTTAACTTATATACATTTTTTTAGAACAACTGAATTTATAAACTAAGGCTAAAAAAACCAATTACAAAGAAATTGTTAAAAGAGGGTTTTGGATCCGATTAGTCCAATTAACCTTCACTTTTTGTTTCTAGACCCATACCAAAAAAAAATACTCAAATATTCTATCAAAAAGCATCTCCTTACAAGGAACTTTATCACTAAAAACTATGTCGTATCCATGACGCCAAAGTACTCAAATAGTCA
This sequence comes from Lactuca saligna, assembly GCF_052625555.1. NCBI lineage: Eukaryota > Viridiplantae > Streptophyta > Magnoliopsida > Asterales > Asteraceae > Lactuca > Lactuca saligna. Next base: position 175,351,709 of record NC_136418.1, read on the forward strand.
CATATGCAATGACATCCAACACCACTTCTTATCTTAAGAGATACTAATATCATCAATCCAATTAAACACTTCTTGCAACCAATCTACTATAGGAGGCATCAAATCAGACCATTTGTAAACCTTATCCCTAATAGAATTTTAAAGATTGCAGAATCAAAAAATATGACCCACCTTCTCTATACAATTCGAACAAAACAAGCACATCAATGAATTTATATCAACTTCTTTACGACTCAAATTTCACCTTGTTGGAATTTTGTTCCAAAGAACACACCAGATTAAAATATTAACTTTTCTAGGCACATACTTGTTCCATCTAGTAGCAGCAATACCATCTGAAAGGCTTATATCATAAATATAATGATGTGTTTCTTTAACCGGAAACATACACGACCCTTCCAAATTCCAAATCCAATCATCACCACCTATAGTAAGTTGAATATATGATATAATACCAATCAAATTATCAAATTGACATTGCTACACACCCCCTCTAATATACATGCACCATAACCAATTACCTCCAACACCCTATCTCTCACGAACCACACAATCTTTTCGATCTTAAGTTGGAACAATCTAGGGGACCTAGACCTCAATGACACATCCTCCACCCAAATATGATTCCAAAACTTAGTTAAACATCAATCTTTACCCCTTGTTTTAATACACGAACGAAGGATAACACCCTTCTCATGCATAGTATTTGTAGAACCAACAATCATTCACGAATCCTTGGAAAAGAGAATAAACCTTCACTCCCAAAATAGCCATGAATTTAGAAAATAACCTACACTCAAAGCACTTCTTTTTCATTTACGTGTCTCTATCTTCATTTTTGTACAAAACTAAACTGAAAGCCTCTAGACTACTGATACTGAGTCCACCTTTTTCTTTAGAAGCTAGCACTTGATTCTAAGAAATCGATGGAACCTTAGCATTAGTACTATCATCACCCCAATGTTTTAAAAAAACATGTTTTCGTTAATAAATATATTTTGATGCATGAATACATATAATATGAAGAACGGAAATTTTTAAGATAAAGACATAATTTTTTTTTAAAACTTAAGAATTTTTTTGTAATTTTTATTTTACTATAATTGAAAACATGTAATAGCATAAACAACCCTAAAAGTAGATTTTTTTTATGCAAAGTTCAGTCTTTAACTATCAAAAAATGAAATTAGGATATGACCATATTTTTGTTAAAGATTTTTATGTTAATATCAGTTGTTTGTTAGTTTTAGGGATCAAAATACCAATATGTAAACTTGGATAATTTTTAGGATTGTATTTTCCAACACTTTTCAAAATTTGTAATTCGTCTCTATTAATGCTGAGGGTACACAAATTCGGAAGTATGATAATCAAATAACAAAACCAATCCCAATTACAGGTGTAATTTGAATTGAGAAACACATAATACCTTTGTTTGAAGTGTTTAGAGAGAAAGAGTTCGTGTAATCTATTTTCGAGTATATATGTTCCAACCTGTTTTTGAAACACTTATCATTCTTATATAGATGTAACAAAACAGTTGGAAGTTGGTTAATGGAGGTTACATGCATTTTGGCACCAAAATGGAGGTTAGAACTAAGGTTATTTAGACATTACCAAATCTGACATCATCGTGATGTGATAACCTATTTTTGGCAGGAATTTGCATGGTCAGACTTCTTCCTAATATAGAAATTCGTTTAAGTTTCAGGGCTCTACCCATTTGACCCCACAAGTAGCGCTGCCCCTTGGAACCCCATACACAAGGGTGTTGCCTCGGACCCCATTTTTTTTTAGTTCACATTTGATATTCCAAGTGTGCATCATGCACTTTTAATCTCATATAAAAAATAACTATAACTCAATATCTCATGATGACAATACTAACTACACTAATATCACCAATATTATTTTTATCCCTAAGCTTTTATTATTTAACACTATAAACTATTAACCAGATAATGTTTTCTCACTAAACCTGTTTAGTTAATCACTAACTTACCATCCATTTGTAATTTGGTTTTTTTTTTTTTTTTTTTTTTTTTGCACACAGTTATGATGTTGACATATTCTTAAATTTTTTGTAATAAAATAATATAAATTTATAATAAATACTAAAGACAATTATGAAACAAGAAACCGATTATCAGTTATTAGTATTATTTTTTTCATAATTGAGTTATATATATATATATATATATATATATATATATATATATATCATAAACCTATATTGTATTGTAATTAATTACTGTTTTTTTCATTGAAAAGAGCTTATATTCCTCTTTCGTTTTTGCGGCGCAGACAACGTGCATACATTTGGTTTCACACATTGTTTGTTTTTCTTAGGTATGCGCTTCTTCTTATTGAAGGAAACTAGAACAAATATCTTCTTACCTCTTCATACATCTTCTAGGCCATACTAATAAGAAAATAAAACCCTTTGAATACAGGCATGCTCCATCATTAAGTGTTGTTTTCATGTGACTTTTTGGAAAGTTGTTTTTATTGTTTGATTTGTCTATGAAAAACATGATTTGTTAATATATTGTGAAGAATGTGTGCCTAATAATTTCCATATTTTCCACCTTGTTTTTTCGCAAATAAAATAATGCAATCAAAACATATAGAAATGTGTATTAGAAAACATAATCTATAAATAACAAACATGTTTGATTTATTAATTAAGTTTTATAATTTGATCTAATAGAAGAAATTTTTAGAACATTTTTTGTGATATGTAATGTCCCAAAAATACTAAGTAAAATTTTTTTTTTTAAGTCAACCAAAACAACCATTCGTTCATTCCAAAACACAATCAAAGTATAAGGAAAACGTATCAAAAGTCATCTAAGTACAAAACAAATCATAGATTATGGAACACTGGTGGATGCGATGCAATTGATGGGTTTTGGTCATAAGACATCCTATGTGCTCATACAAACCCTAATGCTTGGATCTAGGTTTCTATATTGTACATGCTTTGAATCCAAGACTATAAACCCTAATTCTAGCATGTAAGTAATCATATTAACATGTAATTAGGTTTAAGATCATACCTTGATTGTTATGTAGCAATAACAATCCCAATTCCTCCTTGTATTGACTTTGGAAGGCTTAGAGTCACAAGTGTCACTCCTCCAATGGTTCACAAACACCATAAGCAAGAGGATGAAGAGGAGAGAGGTTGGAGGCTGCCAAAAACGTGTGTAAACCCTTACAAGAACCTTAGCCACGTTTTTGAGCCTTAAGGGTTCTTTATATAGTTGGGCTATTAGGGTTATCTAACAAGGAAACCCTAATTTGGATGCTTAAGCCCTAAGCAACCCATAGACTCCTTTTATCAAGCCCATGGACGATTTCCTTATGGGTTTCCCATTAGAATTCGTCCATCCCTTAATACAAGGCAATCCATGGCCCAAATTGCAATTATCCTATAATTACAATTCCAGTCCCTTAAGTTTAATTAATCTCTTTTAGTCACAAAACTAATTACCAATTAATTATTGACTAATATTAATTAAACAATATGATTTCTCCTTTAATATATTATTCCCATAATATATTAATAAATCACATTTAATCCTTACTCTCCATAATTCATCCTATCAAGTTGCTTTGGTGAAGGCAACCCAAAAGGACCATGCACCATCGGGTCAAGTACATACCAAAATAGTTATGGACTTAGACACTAATCCAACAGTCTCCCACTTGGATAAGTCTAACAACTATTATGCGTATGACTTCAGATCCTGATCTGCAATCGTAGCTTTCCAAAGCCGCTGTCAACTCTGATCATATCAGATACGCGTGTCCTTAGATAAGGGATCATATATTCCTCCATTCTAGATATCGTATGAGATATGATTTCAAATCATTCTCTTTGTACTATATCTCAATTTCCGATTTATGACGACAGACTAACTGAACAAATCAAATTAGCCCTAGCCCGGCCGAGGATTTACGTATGTCATCACTAAACCACCGAGGGGCCCAAAGATATCGCTTTTATTCTTTGAATAAAAGGAACGGATAAACTTTGATACAATGCTTTCTTGCACTTACTAACCAAATCACACACAACAATATGTTTTATAACACCAAGTTACTAGTGCGTTTACATATTATCAATGTGTAACCGATTAGCAAGATAAAACTCACACATCTCGGTTTCAAGAATATAAGATGTTATCGTCTCACTAATCACTCGAGATAGTGATCCAAGTGAGCGTGGGTTTAATCCAATGCTCAAATCATATTCATAAGCACTCATGAACGTTGTAGCAAACATTTGCTTATGTCTAATACTTTTCTAGACAATCCACACACCAATTCATGACAGTCTTCATTCATATCTACTTCCAACATATGAACGACTGTGACCCGTTTGAATAATTCGATTATTCTTAATAAACTCAATTATTCTGGAAGTCAAAACATGCAAGGTGAAACACAAGAATAATACTAATCCCATATGGCCTCAAACCTTTGAGTATAAACAAAACACGTTTTATTTATCACCATATCGATTACTCATTATTTGTCGTTTCGGGTAATCAACTTCTTACTTGAATTCCAACACTTGTCCCATGCTCCTAGCATGCACACAATGTTTACCTATGGTTCTTACTTTTGTGAAATAGACAAATTGAACACATTTCCAATCATTCTCATTTTACAACTCCAAATCCATTTTCTTAAGTGTAAGAATATCAAATTCTTGTTACTTATAGAATATACTAGATTCTAACACTTTATGCAACGATCTTTTTGTAATGTCACTGCACCAAAGTCTCAAAGACTATTGCCAATGATATTACAAAGTCCTCTATCGGAGATTGTTACAAGAAAATTCCTTAGATATGATGTCTCTCACTCAAAGTACATTCCTTTGAACATCCTTTTGCATAAAAGTTTCTAATCTAGACATAGATTTTCAATATTTACTTCCTAATATGGACACGCTTCCATATTTTCCATATGACAACTCATTTCTTAATAGAATCTTATCTATTTGTAATGATGTCGATATTGTCCATCCAATATGGAAACATTTCCATAATTTCCAATACTATACCTCCAACTACTCACACGCAACCAATCCTCGTTGAACTTTGGATTGTCCTTTGATAGTTGTTTAATTATTTTAGTCAAAACCGATTCTAGTGCCTTTTCCCTCTAAATGCACTAGACATTTGGAAAATTTTAGAATGGTCAAACATTAAAGCATTTGCAATCAATCCTTTAGATTTGAAATGAAGCATAATATTCTCTCCCTTAATTATAGCAAAACAACTATACAACCCTTACAACTTTGTAAAGTATGACTCTTGTTTTCTATAATTAATATTGCCAACTATGCAATACGTGCCTTAATAATCATACAATCATAACATTTATGCTCCCACTATCATGATGATTATTATAAAACATAACACTTATGCTCCCACTAGCTTCGACATGTATTCATAAACATCTTAACTTCCAGAAAGACAATACCTATTGAATTTCTTAAGTCCATGTTTTTAATACTTAGTGCTTTGATAATCTTTTATCAAGGCTTCTTGAACTTATACACCTTTGCCTTAGATAGTTCATATGTGTGTCTTAACAATTAAGACTAATTGCCAAACCTCACAATTCAAATTATGGAAAGGGATGCCGTAACCATGATCGAATTTGAGAATGCAATTTTACAATCACTATCTTTTTAAAATCTTTCTTAGTGAAAGCATTTTCTCACAATCATTTTCATGAAGGAGGAAATCTTATGACACTTAGATTTAAACGGTATATGTGTTCCTATCCATGTGAATTTGTTAAAACCAAAGTTTACAACAAATTCAAACTCATATGGATCGAACTTTCTTAATCTTGATTTCTTGCCTTATGGTAGCACAGCTGCCCACCACGTCTTCCAAGTAGTTAAGCAGCTCACCTTTTCCTATCAATGTACTTTCCATTGATCAAGGTCCTTGCCTTTTATGCATTCAAATGAGAACTCATAGGACTCACATGCATAATTAACTCAATTGGATTGGCACAGAAACAAAATAATGTCTTCACGATAGCTTGTAAACCTCAACTCGTGTGCTAGTGATAATCGATAAGTTTTATTTGATTTGTTCTTGAAACTTTTCAAGACTATTAAGACTCCCACTGACTCCTTGGCATATACGATTCTCTTATCAAAACATTTCTTGACAAACAAATATTCAAGAGTTAGTGTAGCTTTTATCAAAACAAAAAACTTCATAATTTTGGTCTTAGTTGGTCTTTGTCTTATCCAAGACATCACAACTTTCCACAATTGATGAATGTTATAAACCTTCTTAATACTATTCACTCATTGTCACAATCTTAACTTTAAGACTTGTTATGGAACGAAGTATGATTGACTTCTTGATTTGACCATTTCTTCAATCTTTGATTCCTCTTCTTGGACATAAAGTTGTACCAAGACTCATTTAGAGGATCAATTGAGATATGGTTCTTAATCATTAAGACCTATCATAAAGCATAAAAGCTACTCTCCCTTCTTCTTAGAATGGAGAAACTCTTATCTTTCTGCCTACTTGATTCTTCTTATTCGTTTTGCTATTGATCTAAACCCTTTAATCAATTCAAAATTACACTTAATCTTGTAAGTGTAATCATATTTACTAAGCCTTTAGTAAATCATGACGAATATCTTTGTTACTCTCATGGTGAACTTGATCAACACACAACTTTGTGTACTCGATCTCCTAGTCCTTTACTTGACACTTTGTCAATGAATTAGTCCAATTTCCAAATACGAAATTTCTCATTCATCGTGCATCCACGTTGCATGATTCCAAGTTTCTGTCCAATTGAAACTTGGGCGATGAGAAACTCTCCCCATTTGGTAAATTCTCGACATTTTCATAAATAACATAACTAAGAATCATATCCATTCGTTGTAGAAATATTCAAACATCAATTTTCATAACGATTTCATTGCAAGGAAATAAACAAATAAATAAGTTAAACAAAATTTGTTTTATTTATAAAAGTAGCGGAAAAACATTTGTCCTTACAATGCAAAATCTATTGAAAACTATGTAAAAGGAAAATTTCTAACAACTCTATCATAACTATCTAAACTCAATATCTAATCTTCAAGTCCATGAGATCGAGATCCATCTCTTGTGATTAGATTCATCTTGCTCTCTTATCAATCTTCCTTTCTTTTCACTGATCCTTCAAAACATTCAAATGCAATCTTATCACATCATGTATTAAGAATCAATGAATAGGAACTTAATGGAGTTAGATAGTGGATTCTTACCTAAAGCGTAGTCATACTTTTGACTCTCCCATCTCTTAGATCTCTTAGGTAAATAGGGCAACTTCGTCTCCAATGCCCCTTGTCTATTGGCAATAAAAACAAACTGACTCTTTTGGAACAACACATGGAACTACCTCAGACATCGCCTTTCTCTTATGATCAAACTTTTCGATCATTGCATGTCTTTCATTGCCATTGTCTATATCCATAGAGGTCTCGAAGGCAGATTCACCAATCAACTTTGCTTTTCTATTGCGCCAAATCATTGCAGATTAAACAACAATAAGCATATAGGTGAGATCTATAAGGGTCACGTCGTAGTTCATCATATAGTACTCTCTTACGAACTCACTATATGAGTTAGGAAGTGACTGAAGAACCCAATCAACAGTCATCGCTTCACCGACAACGGATCCCATCATTCTTAACGTATCAATGTGTGACTTCATCCCTAAGACGTGTGCACACACCGACTCGCTCTCTTTATGTTTACTTGCCAAAAAAGGGATTGAGTGATATTGAACCTTTCAATTTTACAATCTTGTGGGTTAGGGAGAATAATTGGAGGAGGAGGAGGAAGTGAAGCATGATTTCTTGTCCCTCGATCGAATCGTGGAATATCATCTTCATGTGGAATGCTTGTTCCACGGGATTTGAGAAGACCATAGTTGTCGAACTTTGACATCAGGAGAAAAACGAATTCAAGTTAGTTGATTGATTGAGTCCCTGGTAAATCACCCAAATGAAATTCCAAGGCTAGGACCCAACACAATATCCTACAACTCGGGAGAGGGATGCCGTAACCCAAATCGCAGAATATTTGAAGGTAAGTGAATGACGATTCATTAGTTTCCACCATGAAAAACGAAAAAGAAATTTAAGTTTTAAATCTATGAAAACTCCTAGATCCTTTGAGATTCATTGAACATTTCAATGGCATGTTTAAATCTCGATATGCCCCTCTTGTTTGTGACTGGGATGCCGAGGATCACAAAGCGGGTGTGAATAACCATGCAAACTACATGGTGCCCTCACATGTTACAATCACCTATTCGATGTGCCGGTAAACCACACACGCTCCACCGAACTATGACAAACATTGAGTCATACTTTGCTACCTTTGCTTAGAACCATTTAGTGTGCCGGTAAACCACACACGCTCCACTAACGACTTCGCAAGGGCACAAAGCGTAATTTCATGGAATTGCATCAATTCACTTTTGCCTAAGTAACTAAGATTGGGAATTTGAAAAACATTTAGTTACTTTGTATTTCATTATACTTATAATGGAAGGTTTCGTCCTATCCTACCCGTTCGGCTAACGACCCTCCACTAGTCAAGAGTGCGGTGGGTAAGAGTGGATACCCATTCAATCGCCATTTTATAGGCAATTTCCTTAAACACCCCTTATAGACCAGCTTTGTGAATGAGGCCTACTAACGGTAAGACTGACTTTTACTCATACATATATATAATGTTAGACCTTTAATGTTATATATAGTATAGGGTGTATTTTACACTTTTAAAATACTATATGGTTAACTTTAACAATTACACTTTTAATTCAATTAAATGGTTAACCTAAACTTTTATGGATTTATTAAACCTCTTTTAATTATACTCCTTAATTAATTAATAAAACCATAAGGGTGTGATTTGAACTTTCAAAATATTACTAGGGTTTTAGAATTTAACATTTCTAATTAAACCTTTAATCAACTTTTAAATTCCAAAACTTGAGGGCAAGTTTTGAAACCTTTTTCAAAACATTAGGGTTTTAACTATTTAAATTTCAAAACTTCAAGACTTTTGGGTTCAAATTTAAACTATAAAACCTAAAGGGGAAAATATGAAACCTTTCATAACAACAAGGATCAAATAACAAATAATTTTTAATTAACATTTAATCACATAATTATCCATATTTGATTTATTTAATGATTTCTTGCAAAACAATTTATCAATTTACTCAAAATAATTAATCAATTATCTTATAAGGAAACAATTATCTTATTAATTGATAAATATCTTTAATTAGATCAATAATATAGTCATATATATATCATAAAATCGGATTTATATTGATCTAACATGATAAGGTAACTATCCATATGCAAAAACAGCAAGAAATCCCGAGATAAGCATTATCTGACGAGTTGACTCGTCGAGTCAGGCATGGACTCGTCGAGTCTGCATGCACTCGGCGAGTTCAGCCATGGACTCGGCGAGTCCAGCCTCCACAATCCAAAAAATCAAAATTTTCAATTATACAATGCATCAATACAATTAAAACCAATCTAGGCTCTGATACCACTGATGGGTTTTGGTCATAAGACATCCTATGTGCTCATACAAACCCTAATGCTTGGATCTAGGTTTCTATATTGTACATGCTTTGAATCCAAGACTATAAACCCTAATTCTAGCATGTAAGTAATCATATTAACATGTAATTAGGTTTAAGATCATACCTTGATTGTTATGTAGCAATAACAATCCCAATTCCTCCTTGTATTGACTTTGGAAGGCTTAGAGTCACAAGTGTCACTCCTCCAATGGTTCACAAACACCATAAGCAAGAGGATGAAGAGGAGAGAGGTTGGAGGCTGCCAAAAACGTGTGTAAACCCTTACAAGAACATTAGCCACGTTTTGTAGCCTTAAGGGGTCTTTATATAGTTGGGCTATTAGGGTTATCTAACAAGGAAACCCTAATTTGGATGCTTAAGCCCTAAGCAACCCATACACTCCTTTAATTAAGCCCATGGACGATTTCCTTATGGGTTTCCCATTAGAATTCGTCCATCCCTTAATATAAGGCAATCCATGGCCCAAATTGCAATTATCATATAATTACAATTCCAGTCCCTTAAGTTTAATTAATCTCTTTTAGTCACAAAACTAATTACCAATTAATTATTGACTAATATTAATTAAACAATATGATTTCTCCTTTAATATATTATTCTCATAATACATTTATAAATCATATTTAATCCTTACTCTCCATAAATCATCCTATCAAGTTGCTCTGGTGAAGGCAACCCAAAAGGACCATGCACCATCGGGTCAAGTACATACCAAAATAGTTATGGACTTAGACACTAATCCAACAGCAATCACGTCGAGCTCTTCCCCTTATAATCGGAAGTACCTGAAACATAAACATGAAGCGGAAAGCACAAAGCTTAGTGAGTTCCTCAAAATACCATACATCAAACACAGACGGGCCCATCCCAACATACATTGCTTCGGGCTTAATCCATGCAATTTAGGCCCAACCCATATCATACATAATTGGGCCTAACCTATATAATCAGGCCTAACCCATAACATACATAATTAGGACCGAACCATATGAAACATAAAAACACATGCAAAAGACACAAAACAGCTAGCATCCTACAAACATAATCCAGCGGGCCGACATTTGTGCCTTCAACCCACGAGTATAGTGAAAAGACTCACCTCTCAGACGATAATCAACTGCTACTGCTCTCACAACAAAAATATTGATGTTATACACCACCTATATATCACAAAAGGTAACCCTTAGCCCTCCTTCCAAAACTAAGAGTTTGACCAAAATTCAACTCAAGTCAACAACCACCGGTCAAAGTTGACTTTAGTCGACCGCCACATCGTGGCCATCCATGACTATATTTGATGGGTTTGAGCCATAAGAACTTTCATATGTGCGCATACAAACCCTAATGCTTAGATCTAGGTTTCTCTAATTGAACATGCAATGTATCCAAGGCTTACAATTCTAGATCTAGTGTAAACAATTGAGTCATATCATATAAAACAGATCTAGAAGAATACCTTAAGTTGCTTGCTTGAAACTTCTTGTTCTTGGAGCTTAGAGTCACAATTGTCACTCCTCTAATGGCTTACAAACACCAACTAGCAAGAGGATGATATTGAGAGAGATTGGGGAGGGTGAGAAATCGGTCCTAGGGTTTCTTGCCTTGCATGAACGAATATTTCCCTCACCCAAGGGTTCTATTTATACTATGAGCTATTAGGGTTTCACCCTTAACCCTAATTGAATAAATTAGGCCCTAAGCAATCCAAAGATCCTCCTAGATATTTGGCTTGGACGATTTTAAGATATCCAAACCCTAAAAATCATCCACCCTTATATCCATAAGGATTCATAGCCCAAAACATAACTATCACACATTTGACAATTTATGCCCCTTTATTCAATTAATCTCTTTAAGTCACCAAATTAATTCTCAATTAATATATGACTTATATTAATCAAATAATATTATTATTCCTTTAATATATTATTCTCATAATATATTAACAATAATATATCTTCTCTCTTTACAAATCATCCTGTCAAGTTGCTATGGTGAAGGCAACCCAAAAGGACCATGCACAACTGGGTCAAGTACTTACCAAATATAGTGACAGCCTTAGACATTAATCCAATAATATTGTTGTCCATAAACAACAACACAAATGATAATTTTCCCAGACACCACGTCTTGGCGACCTAAGGCCATGTTGTGGCACTAGGTTCTTAACAACTTTATTGGTTAAGTCGTTTTCTTTGACTCTAAGAGCTCCAAAGCTCAGATCTAGTCCTTCCTATGGTCTGGATGGATAAAGTTTCCAACTTTATCCCCTAAGACCCTCCAAGAGATCAAGATCTCAAACCCTAGGTCCAAACAAGGCAAAACATAACATGTACTTAATCATTAAGCACTAAATCTTGAAAGTTCCTTGTCCATCAGCTCCATAAGAGTTTATAGCACCAACACTTATCTTAAAAATTTGTGCTTCATATACATGCATGTCCAATGCATATCTTGAACTAATGTTAGGTCAAAATTAGGATTTTATGACTAATATATCATGCATGACACCAAAACTCATTCTTACATCAGATCCAAGGCAATAAACACCCCAAATATCTTAGAGATTCATAAAGTTGCAAACCTGATGAGAAATCACCACCCCAACCCACCAAGATATGAAGAATAAGGGGAAAATATAGAGATCTAGCATCTTAGCAGAATAAAGATTGAGTCTTGGACACTCACCAATGTCCAGAAAATGTGACAACCTGAAAATCTTTGCCTTGTAAGTCCAGCCATTCAATTCAACCGAGTGTCAGACCCATTTCTGCTATCTTTTAACATCATATTGAGGTTGTGTAAGGGTTCTAAACTCAGTGTAATCAAGCTATGGGTATAGGGATGTGTCAGTTAAAGTTCTTCATGTTTCAATCGAGTCGAACACTCCATCAAAGGGAGTGTACGGTCGTACACATGAGTGTACAGTTGTACACCCATGTTGGTCGTACACTTACCCCCATATATAGAGGATCCCTTCATTTCCAGGCATTTCTTCAACTTCCAAGTCTAGAAATCGGATTTCTCTCTCAACTATCATCGAGTTCTTCATCCTAAATCATCAAAAATGTAAGTGATTCTTCTACCCTTCTTGATATCTTTCCTAGTGTTGTAAACATCTCTTGATCCATCCATGAAAACATCTTTTTATGTTAGATCTTTAAACATTCATCCATTTCACCAAGAACACCAAGAACATACACTTGTTCTTGGTGGTCGTGAACCCTCTTTTGAGCCTCCAAATCGTAAGGATCCTTTCTATATGCTTAGTATACGTTAGATACTCTTATTTAATACCGTATAATTGACCATTTAGTTGGAACAAAAGGAGTGGACGGCCGTACACCCTTGCATGGACGTACACACTTCAAAACACCCCTTAAGGGCCTCCAAATGAGAACCTAGTTCGTAATCTTGTTGAAAATTAGACCCACTAGCTTCCCCATGGACCAAATCACCCTTTTTCCATGCTTCTTTCATGGGTGTACGGCCGTACACTCATGGCTGCACACCCATATTGGCCGTAAACCCTTGGTCATACACTCCCTTGTATGGCCGTAGATCCCTCTTAGTCAATCACATGTGATTGTAACACTTAGTTTCGAGTGTTTCCTAGTACCTAAGGGTGTTTCCTTGCATGTTAGTTGTCCAAAACACTAATTACATACCGATATATGCCATTATATGTCATTTACGACTCGTGTGTGTCTCGGGAATTCATTCGTGGAACTTCTCATCCCTGCGCGAACTTTCAATCGAATCGAACACATAAGGTTAGTTCATACCCCCTATATTTTCCGAGTTTTAATGTTTTTAGGGGGGATACAAGTAAAAGAACAAGTAATCTTGTGTTTAAAATTATAATTGGTTTATTATATTTCCTATCAATTGTATACAATGAACATAGAACTTACTAAACATGATGAACATAGTTTTGTGGAAAGTTTTATAAACATGTTAAGATACAAACTTTGCAAACACAATTTTCAGAACAAAGGAACAAACTTATGAATTATGAAATAAAAGATATTATTTTATAGAGATTCATGCTAATAACAAAAAGGGTTTTCATAGTATTATTCATGGATTCGTTGAGAGAACTACAGTGTGAGACGCCTTGTAACCAGAGTCTCCTGGAGGGAGAGCATGAGTTTGTGTATAGATCTATATGGGAGTGACAATCCCGCACCCTGACTACTAGTTACAGTCAACCGAGGGTGATAAACATCATTTTTAGTGACATTCGAGTACGTCGTAATGTTGATCGTCAATAGTATGGTTATAAGAATCCACAGGTGAAACAACGACTCGTTCACGTAATAATATACCTAACAATCAGTCAACAGGCTTAGTAACTATGTGATGGCTAAGTATGTACATTAGGGTAATATGAAATTAACATCCAACTTGCAGTGGAATGTGTGATCTCCGCCTCATTCCCTGTTCCTTGTTTGGTTGTGGGCTTAGGGCAGAATCACCTGATCGACTGTTTGTTCGATCTAGATTTCTATAACTTGTATGTACTAAGTAATCACAATAGGGTATTAACCACACTTTCATAATAGAGAACAACACGTTATCATCTAGTTTTATTTATGTAATAAGACTACTATACAATGGTTTTCATACAATGGTTGCCATACAATGATTTCTATACAAATGTTTCATACAAAGGTTTTTCAAACAAAACAATGCTTAAACAACATAAGTATGGTAGATACTTCTAGACCACGATTTGGAGCAGATAATTCAATAACGTACACTTAGGGAAAATATAGGATTTTTCCAGGGTAAACATCGGTATTTTACAAACAGGTGGTTTATTATTCAACTAACGAACATTCTTTATTAATTTCAAGACTCCTTAGTTTATGCATCCAGGTTACGTATAAAGAATACCTGATAGACTATGGAATGTGTGGTTTCCGCCCTATTCGTTGTTCCTTGTTTGGGTGTGGGTTTAGGGCAGATCCACACAATTAACTATCTATCTGATATTGGTTTATACATAACTAGTATGAACCAAGAAGTTATAGAAGGAATGGGTTAAACATACTTTACAAAAGAAAATATTGGATTTTCTTGAGGAACACTTTCAACAGATATTAAAGAATCATTTTTACTTAACATTCACCATATTAGAAAATGTAAGGTTTTTCTGGAGAAACATAACGTATCTTTCGAAAGAACAAATAACAGTTTTCCAAAACAAAATGCTTATTAACTCACCAGCTTTATACTGATACTCTTTCAAAATCTACTTGTATTCTCAAGACACTAGTAGGCAGGTACACGCACCGGGTTCAAGAAGATGGAGCATAATAGCTTCGAGTCTTTACTTGTTATTTACTTTCGGTGTCAATCATGTATAATTCAAATGCAATGTAAACATATTACTATAATACAATGGTTGTTGTTGCTTTGATTACTATTATTCAATTGTTGTGATACTACGCATGACATCCTCCACCCCCGAACGTTTCTGTCGTTCCGGTTTGGGGGTGTGAAAAGAAGATAAACTAGAAGATGAGGATGATGCTTGCAAGGTGAACCACCACACCAAAAGGCTTCCTTCTCCTTCAATGATCACAAAAGTACCAAAAATGAGCTTACAATATGCAAAGGAGGCTAAGGTTAGCGTTTATGTGCTTGGGGGGATGATGGAGGCTGAATGATCACGAAACCCTAACCATAATGTCCTTTAAATAGGGCCCAAAGCACAAGGATTAGGGTTTTCTCCAAAAAGAGTTTCCATTCTGTGGCACCCATGGCTACGCCATGGCAGGTCATTAAATCTCGCGATCATAAAAGTACTGCCATGCCATGGTGAAGCTCCACCATGTCATGGCCACCCAAAATGAAAGTTTAAAATTAGAAATTAACTCGTACCTAAAATAGGTGTTACAAATCACCTACACTTGAATCATAATTCTTCCTCGAAGTTCGTTGCTGCAAATAACTCAGAGTAGTGCTCTCTCATATCCTATTCATGTTCCCATGTCCATTCGGAACCCTTCCGGTACTGCCAATGCACCTTCACCAACTCCACTACCTTGTTACACATTCGTAGCTCTTTCAAAGTCTCGTTGAACTGAGATGATGATGATATGACATTTAAGATAAGGGATCATATAATCCTCTATTCTAGATATCAGCCAGACAAATACATGGAACAATGTCGTACTTATTGTCCAGCAGTTTGTTTCCCGATTTCCGATTTGTTTGACATAGAACTTAATCGAACACATCAATTTAGTTCTGACCTGGCCTGATACATAGGTCAAAAAAAAATCATCGAGGGGCCCAGATATCGCTTCTAATCCTAGAAGGAACAGATAAACTTCGAATCATATGCTTGTTCTACTACTTGTTGAATCATACACAAAAACACGTTTTATAACATCGAGTTACTAATGCGTTTTCATACAATAAATGTATAACCAACTCATAGTCAACAACTCATATCTCTAGGTTTGAAGACTTATATGATATTATCGTCTCATGATCACTTTAGATCAATTCCATGAAGTGATACAAGTGAGTGTGGGTTGAATCCAATACTCAGAACTTATGAGCACTCATGAATGTTGTAACAACTCTTGCTATGTCCAACACCTTAGACATCTATAAGACAACTTCATGACAATCTTGATTCATAACTACTTCCAACATATGACTGATTGTGGAGAATTTGAATAATATGATATACCATAACATAATTATTCTGGAAGTCAAAACATGCAAAATGAAATGATAGTAAACGATTTACAGAAGATGTAAACACTTTACTTATAATTAAACAACAACTTTTATTTATCATCAAATGTCAATTACACTTTAAAATTTTCAAAAGCTATCTAATTTCTAAAACTAATATCATCCTTTAGCCCTATGCGCCTCGCATGCTGAAGATGCTTAACCCTACCCAATCCCTTCGTGAGGGGATCTGTTGGGTTCTCATCCGATGATAGCCTCTTTTCCAGGAGGAGTCCTTCTTCTATTCGATGTCTAATGAAATGGTATTTGCTGTCGACGTGTCTGGATCTTCCGTGATCCCTTGGTTCCTTGGCTAAGGCAACTTCACTTTCACTATCATAGAAAATCTCCATAGGCTCCTTTATAGTTGGTACAACTTAAAGGTCTCCAATGAAGTTCTTCAGCCATATTGCCTCCTTTACTGCCTCGCTTGCTGCTATAATCTCTGATTCGCAAGTTGAATCATGTAACACCCTGATTCTCAGGTACTAATAATAATATTGCCTTTGTTTGAATTTTAAAGGACCTACACAACGAGTTGGCTTCCCTACTCGTCGAGTAGTAGCGAGTTAGTTAAATTAGTTTAATGACCTACTCGTCGTGTCCAGGGTGGAACTCGACGAGTAGATGCTGACAGATGAAACCCTATATTCAGGGCCATGCGCCCTATTTATAGGGGTCATTAGCCTCCCCCGGTTATCCCTTTACAACTCCTCATCTTCCAAAACTCTGATTCGTGTGTGTGTGTGTGATCTTTGGTGAGTTTAAGCTTGAAGGAAGGACTTGGTGAAGGGAGCACTTGAGGAGGCAAGCTAGAGGAAGCAAAGAACTCATGGGGGATTCAAGATCCACTCTTGTGAAGCACTCCCTAAAGGTATTAGGCTATTCCTTGGCTCATTTCCACCTAAAGCCCTCTTTTGCATGGATTCTAAGAAAGGGCTTTTGTGTTAAGCCAAGATCTGAAGTTGTAACTTCACATCTGGACTCCCTTTAGACGTTAGATGCATAAAGTTATCAGTTGTGCCTAACATGAGCCTCCCCTCAAGTGTGTGATTCCATTCCAAGCTTAGAATTGCTATTTTTGAGCTTAAAAGCCTTGCATGCATGTAAAGTTTGCAACTTTACGTGAAAGGCATGCCTTAGAAGCCTAGATCTGTAATATGGAGGCTTTGCGTGGTTCAAATGAGTCTGTATGACCTCAGATCTGTAAGGAGTCGGCGAGTCATATGAAGATTAGCATGAACTCGATGAGTTGGATGAACAACTCGGCGAGTCCGATGAATTTCGCTTTAGACTCGACGAGTTGGTTGAACAACTCGTCAAGACGGATGAAGTTTGCCGTAAACTCGACGAGTTGAAGGAACAACTCGACGAGTAGATTATATCCCGGGAAACTCGGTGAGTCACTAGTTGTACTCGGCGAGTTAGGGTCAACATGGGCTGTTGACTTGAACTTATCTGAAGTTGACTAGGGTGGACTTTGGGGGTAATGTCTGATTATTGAATGTCGCTTATAGGCAGTTGAGTTGGAGCAGTTCGTGGGGTTTTTTGGTTGCAAAGTGTTAGTTCAACATTCATGTCAGGTGAGTCTCCTCACCATACCTATGGGTCTAAGGCACCAAGGCCAGCCCATTATATGATTATGATAAATGTGTTAGACATTTTGTGTTTTTCTATGGTATGTTATTGCATGTTGTATGAAGACCCCAGGGGAGCCCATGGCATCGGATGTAAGACCATGTGGAGTAGCCCATGGCAGTCCTAGGTTGAGACCATGTAGGGTAGACCATGGCATTAGATGTAAGACCATGTGGAGAGTCCATGGCAGTCTTAGATAAAGACCAAGGGGGTAGTCTATGGCACTGTTATAGGTTTATGTATGCATGGATTACGTGATATGTGTGTAGCTTTATAGCTTACAGAGTATCTAATATGTGTGTAGCTTTTATAGCTAGCAGGATATGTGATATGTGGATTGTGTGTGTGGTATGCTCTGGGGAACTCACTAAGCATTTCGCTTATAGGTTGTTGATTGTTTCAGGTACTTCGGAGCCTAAGGGCAAGGGCAAGGCGTGATGACGTGGCGTGTACTCTATCTCTCTTTGGATGTCTGGGACTCTCTGATGTTTTCAGAAAGGACAACAATGATGTAAAAATTGTGAATTGGAAACAAATGTTTTGGAAATCTATGGAATATGTCATTTAAGGTAAATACCTAGCATGACTGAGAGCAGAAATTAACCCTAGCAGTCTGGAATCTAGCATCACTATACCCTACTACTCTCAAGTCATCACTCTCAGTGAGGGTAAGGACCTAGTCCTTAGTCCTCCGGAGGTACTTGAGAATGTTCTTTTCTACAGTCTAGTAAGCCTTGCTAGGGTTCCCCTGATATCCGCTGACCATGCTCAAAGCAAAGGTCACATCAGGACGAGTACAAGTCATAGCATACATGATCGAGCCTACAACGGAAGCATACGAAACTCAAATCATCTCATCTATCTCAGCCTCTGTACTCGGGCTCTGAGTCGTACTCAATTTGGCGTTACACTGGATAGGTAACTATCCTTTCTTGGAATCTTGCATGTTGAACCTATCCAGCACCTTATCCAAGTAGGTACTCTGACTAAGTCCAATTAGTCTCTTACTCCTATCTCTCAAAATCCTTATCCCTAGGATATAGGCAGCTTCTCCAACGTCCTTCATAGTGAAACACTTCCCAAGGTAGGACTTCACTTCATGCAGAGTTGGGATGTCATTTCCTATGAGTAGTATGTCATCCACGTACAATACCAAAAAGCTAACTATACTCCCACTAGCCTTGACATATACATAATATTCATCTTCGCTCCTCGAAAAACCAAACTCTTTGACTTTCTCATCGAAACAAAGATTCCATCTGCGAGGTGCTTGTTTCAATCCATAGATGGATTTCTGAAGCTTGCACACTCTATTAGGGTATTTTGTACTAATAAAACCCTATGGCTGACGCATGTAAACATCTTCAGCCAAACTTCCATTAAGGAAGGCGGTTTTGACATCCATTTGCCATATTTCATAATCATGAAATGCAGCAATGGCTAACAGGACCCTAATAGACTTAATATTTGCGACTGGTGAAAAGGTCTCATCATAATCAACTCCTGAAGTTTGAGAAAAGCCCTTTGCAACTAGTCGCACCTTATACGTGTGTACATTACCATCCATGTCGGTCTTCTTCTTAAAGATCCATTTGCACCTAACTATCTTACGACCTGGAACATTGTCAACCGAGTTCCAAACTTGATTGTCATACATGGATTGTATCTCACTGTCTATAGACTCTTTCCATTTAGTAGACTCAGGGCCTGCCATGACTTCCGTGTAGCTGTTAGGTTCATCCAGACTTACCAGTGTATTATCACTGATAAGCGTATCACCTTCTGCAGTAATATTGAAACCATAGTAATGCTCAGGTGCATTCCTAACTCTCGTGGAACGCCTTAGAGGTTCCTTCCGCAATAATGTTGATTCCAGGTTGACTACTAGGGTTTGAGGTTCCTTCACCACTTGACTCTTGAATTTCTTTAAGGTCAATTTGCCTCCCACTGTTTCCTTGGCTTATGAACTCTCTCTTGTGAAAGACTCCCCTCCTTCCTACAAATACCACAGTATCACTGGGTCTATAGAAGAGGTAACCAAAGTATTTATGTGTGTAGCTGATGAAAATACACCTCTCACTTCGAGGTTCGATCTTATCATGAGCCTCGTGCCTCACGAAAGCCTCGCAACCCTAAATCTTGATGTGGTCCTAATTGGGAACTTTCACATTCCACATATCGTGAGGTGTTTTGGCAACCTTTTTGGTAGGGACTAGATTAAGAATATGGGCGGAAGCCTCTAAGGCATACCCCCAAAATGATATTGGTAGCGAAGCTCGACTCATCATGGAACGAACCATGTCCAACAAGGTTCAATTACACCTCTCAGCCACACCATTAAGCTGTGGTGTTCTGGGAGGTGTCAATTGTGAGACAATCCCACATTCCTTAAGATAGTAAAGGAACTCTGTACTAAGATACTCACCACCTCGATCGGATTGAAGCATCTTAATGTTCCTACCCAACTGATTCTCCACTTACTGTTTAAACTCCTTGAACTTTTCAAAGGTTTCTAACTTATGCTTGATTAAGTATACATATCCATATCTACTATAATCATTAGTAAAAGTCACATAGAAGCGGTTAGCATCCCTTGTGGCAGTTCTGAAGGGTCCGCACACATCAGTATGTATGAGATCCAATAAACCCTCACCCATAGCACAAGTACCAGTGAAGGGTGACTTTGTCATTTTCCCAAGCAAACAAGATTCACAACTATCATCCGACTTTTAGTCAAATAACTCCAAGACTCCATCATTTTGGAGTTGGCCTATGCGTTTATTGCTTACATGTCCAAGACGACAATGCCATAATGATGAGTTATCCAAGTTAGTGGAAGAATCAATACACAACACATTATTTCCTAGGTTATCAACAACCGACACAGTTTCATATACACCATCACAAGGTAATGCTTTAAAATAAAGAACATTATTAAAGAAAGCATTAATACCAACTCATTCATTATCAAACGAAAAGCTAAACCCTTGTTTATACAAACCATGAAAGGAAATAATATTTCTTTCCATTTTAGACGACTAACAACACTTATTCAAATCTAACACTAACCCATTACTTAGCAAAAAAGAATAAACTCAAATCTTGGTGACAAGTGAAGCTTTCCTATTCCCCATGATTAAGATTATCTTCCCATGTTCCACATCTCACTTCTTCTTAGTCCCTACAAGTCAGAACATATGTGAATACCACAACCTGTATCAAGGAACCGAAGAATTAGAATATGGTGAGTTATTAGACAATATAGTGTAAATACCTGCATGGTTTGGTTTCACTTTCACATCCTTATCATCTTGTAGGTACTTTGGGCAGTTTTGCTTTTAGTGTGCCTTTTCATGGGAATAGAAGCATTCAACCTCTTTAGGGTTTGCAGAAGGAGTGACAGAACCACCTTTGGTTCTACTTGAAGAGGAGCCATCTAGGGACTTTCCCTTGGTACCCTTCGAAGGGATCTTCCTCTTCTTTCCTTTGCCTTGCCTAATTGCCATGACAGGAAGGAGTTAGGAGTAGGAGTATTAACAACCAATTTACCCTTGAGATCACTTCTGGTGGTCCTCAAGAGTCCTTGAAGTGTGCTAAGTGTAACTTACTCCTTGTTCATGTGGTATGCCATTCGAAATTGATCATAACAAGAAGGTAAGAAGTGCAAAATGATGTCAATTTCCAACTCCTCGGGGATGTTCACATTCAATTTCAGCAAACGATCCACGAATCTTTGTATTTTCTGCATGTGGCTAGTGATGGGTTCACCATCCTTCATTCGGGTTGTTATCATGGAGGATATGATTTCATACCGTTCTTGGCGAGCACTCTAATGGTATCTGTCCATCAAGTCCGGGTGCATCTCTAATGTTATGCTCATACATATACATACAATTTGCCATGGAATCCCTCCATGTTCTTCAATGGAATGCTATGGACTACCCCCATGGTCTTATATTTTCATGCAATAGGATCCCTCCATGGTCTTACAAGTGCAATGGGCTCCTCCCAAATTATTCACATAAGACGATACGTAAATCAAATAACATACCATTTCCCATACGATACAAACATTGATGGGTTTTGGTCATAAGACATCCTATGTGCTCATACAAACCCTAATGCTTGGATCTAGGTTTCTCTATTGTACATGCTTTGAATCCAAGACTATAAACCCTAATTCTAGCATACATATAATCATATTAACATGAGAATAAGTTTATAGTGTTACCTTGATTGTTATGTAGCAATAACAATCCCAAATCTCCTTGTATTGACTTTGGAAGGCTTAGAGTCACAAGTGTCACTCCTCTAATGGTTCACAAACACCATAAGCAAGAGGATGAAGAGGAAAGAGGATGGAGGCTGCCAAAACGTGTGTAAACCCTTACAAGAACCTTAGCCACGTTTTTAAGCCTTAAGGGTTCTTTATATAGTTGGGCTATTAGGGTTATCTAACAAGGAAACCCTAATTTGGATGCTTAAGCCCTAAGCAACCCATAGACTCCTTTTATCAAGCCCATGGACGATTTCCTTATGGGTTTCCCATTAGAATTCGTCCATCCCTTAATACAAGGCAATCCATGGCCCAAATTGCAATTATCCTATAATTACAATTCCAGTCCCTTAAGTTTAATTAATCTCTTTTAGTCACAAAACTAATTACCAATTAATTATTGACTAATATTAATTAAACAATATGATTTCTCCTTTAATATATTATTCCCATAATATATTAATAAATCATATTTAATCCTTACTCTCCATAATTCATCCTATCAAGTTGCTTTGGTGAAGGCAACCCAAAAGGACCATGCACCATCGGGTCAAGTACATACCAAAATAGTTATGGACTTAGACACTAATCCAACAGTCTCCCACTTGGATAAGTCTAACAACTATTCTGCGTATGACTTCAGATCCTGATCTGCAATCGTAGCTTTCCAAAGCCGCTGTCAACTCTGATCATATCAGATACGCGTGTCCTTAGATAAGGGATCATATATTCCTCCATTCTAGATATCGTATGAGATATGATTTCAAATCATTCTCTTTGTACTATATCTCAATTTCCGATTTATGACGACAGACTAACTGAACAAATCAAATTAGCCCTAGCCCGGCCGAGCATTTACGTATGTCATCACTAAACCACCGAGGGGCCCAAAGATATCGCTTTTATTCTTTGAATAAAAGGAACGGATAAACTTTGATACAATGCTTTCTTGCACTTACTAACCAAATCACACACAACAATATGTTTTATAACACCAAGTTACTGGTGCGTTTACATATTATCAATGTGCAACCGATTCGCAAGATACAACTCACACATCTCGGTTTCAAGAATATAAGATGTTATCGTCTAACTAATCACTCGAGATAGTGATCCAAGTGAGCGTGGGTTTAATCCAATGCTCAAATCATATTCATAAGCACTCATGAATGTTGCAGCAAACATTTGCTTATGTCTAATACTCTTCTAGACAATCCACACACCAATTCATGACAGTCTTCATTCATATCTACTTCCAACATATGAACGACTGTGGCCCGTTTGAATAATTCGATTATTCTTAATAAACTCAATTATTCTGGAAGTCAAAACATGCAAAGTGAAACACAAGAATAATACTAATCCCATATGGCCTCAAACCTTTGAGTATAAACAAAACACGTTTTATTTATCATCATATCGATTACTCATTATTTGTCGTTTCGTGTAATCAACTTCTTACTTGAATTATTACACTTGTCCCATGCTCCTAGCATGCACACAATGTTTACTTATGGTTCTTACTTTTGTGAAATAGACAAATTGAACACATTTCCAATCATTCTCATTTTACACCTCCAATTCCATTTTCTTAAGTGTAAGAATATCAAATTCTCGCTACTTATAGAATATGCTAGATTCTAACACTTTATGCAACGATCCTTTCGTAATGTCACTGCACCAAGGTCACAAAGACTATTGCCAATGATATTACAAAGTCCTCTATCGGAGATTGTTACAAGACAATTCCTTAGATACGATGTCTCTCACTCAAAGTACATTCCTTTGAACATCCTTTTGCATAAAGGTTTCTAATCTAGACATAGATTTTCAATATTTACTTCCCAATATGGACACGCTTCCATATTTTCCATATGACAACTAATTTCTTAATAGAATCTTATCTATTCGTAATGATGTCGATATTGTCCATCCAATATGGAAACATTTCCATAATTTCCAATACTATACTTCCAACTACTCACAAGCGACCAATCCTCGTCGAACTTTGGATTGTCCTTTGATAGTTGTTTAATTATTTTAGTCAAAACCAATTCTAGTCCCTTTTCCCTCTAAATGCACTAGACATTTGGAAAATTTTAGAATGGTCAAACATTAAAGCATTTGCAATCGATCCTATACCCGAAGCGTATGGGACATGATGCACAATGTTTTATTTGCTATGTTCTCAAAATTCGAATTGTGAAGAGGAATGCCGTAATCACAATCGAAATTTTAAGAACACACTATGTACCTTTGACTAAATTTATTAACATTCCACAACCTAATCCTTTAGATTTGAAATGAAGCATAATATTCTCTCCCTTAATTATAGCAAAACAACCTTTCAACTCTTACAACTTTGCAAAGTATGACTCTTGTTTTCTATAATTAATATTGCCAACTATGTAATACGTGCCTTAATAATCATACAATCATAACATTTATGCTCCCACTATCATGATGATTATTATAAAACATAACACTTATGCTCCCACTAGCTTCAACATGTATTCATAAACATCTTAACTTTCAGAAAAACAATACTTATTGAATTTCTTAAGTTCATGTTTCTAATACTTAGTGCTTTGATAATCTTTTATCAAGGCTTCTTGAACTTGTACACCTTTGCCTTTGATAGTTGATATGTGTGTCTAAACAATTAAGACTAATTGCCAAACCTCACAATTCAAATTATGGAAAGGGATACCGTAACCATGATTGAATTCGAGAATGCAATTTTACAATCACTATCTTTTAAAATCTTTCTTAGTGAAAGCATTTCCTCACAATCATTTTCATGAAGGAGGAAATCTTATGACACTTAGATTTAAACGATGTATGTGTTCCTATCCATGTGAATTTGTTAAAACCAACGTTTACGACAAATTCAAACTCATACGGATCGAACTTCCTTAATCTTGATTTCTTGCCTCATGGTAGCACAGCTGCCCACCACGTCTTCCAAGTAGTTAAGCATCTCACCTTTTCCTATCAATGTACCTTTCATTGATTAAGGTGCTTTGCCTTTTATGCATTCAAAATGAGAACTCATAGGACTCACACGCATAATTAACTCAATTGGAACAGCACAGAATCAAAATAATGTCAACACGATAGGTTGTAAACCTCAAGTCGTGTGCTAGTGATGATCGATTAGGTTTATTTGATTTGTTCTTGAAACTATTTAAGACCATTAAGACTCCCACTGACTCCTTGACATATAAGATTCTTTTGTCAATAAACATTTCTTGAGAAACAAATATTCAAGAGTTAGTGTAGCTTTTATCAAAACACTTCATAAATTGGTACTAGTTGGCCTTTGTCTTATTCAAGACATCACAACTTCCCACATTTGATGAATGTTATAAACCTTTAATACTTTTCACTCATTGTCACAATCTTAACTTTAAGACTTGTTATGGAACGAAGTATGATAGACTTCTTGCTTTAACCATTTTTTTTTCAATCCTTGACTCCTCTTCTTAAACATACAATTGTACTAAGACTCACTTAGAGGATCAATTGAGATATGGTTCTTAATCATTAAGACCTATCATAAAGCATAAAAGCTACTCTCCCTTCTTCTTAGAATGGAGAAACTTTTATCTTTCTGCCTACATGATTCTTCTTATTTGTTCTACTATTGATCTAAACCCTTTAATCAATTTAGAATTACACTTAATCTTGTAAGTATAATCATATTTACTAAGCCTTTTAGTAAATCATGACGAATATCTTTGTTATTCTTATGGTGAACTTGATCAACACACAACTTTGTGTACTCGATCTCCTAGTCCTTCACTTGACACATTGTCAACGAATTTGTCTAATTTCCAAATATGAAATTTCTCATTCATCATGCAACCAAGTTGCGTGATTCCAAATTTCTATCCAATTGAAACTTTGGGCAATGAGAAACTCTCCCTATTTGGTAAATTCTTGACACTTCCATAATAACATTACTAAGAATCATATCCATTCGTTGTAGAAATATGCAAACATCAATTTTCACATAACGATTTCATTGCAAGGAAGTAAACAAATAAATAAGTCAAACAAAATTTGTTTTATTTATAAAAGCAGCGGAAAAACAGTTGTCCTTACAATGCAAAATCTATTGAAAACTATGTAAAAAGAAAATTTCTAACAACTCTATCATAACTATCTAAGCTCAAAATCCAATCTTCAAGTCCATGCGATCGAGATCCATCACTTGTGATTAGATTCATCTTGCTCTCTTATCAAGCTTCCTTTCTTTTCACCGATCCTTCAAAACATCCAAATGCAATCTTATCACATCATGTAATAAGAATCAATGAATAGGAACTTAATGGAGTTAGATAGTGGATTCTTACCTAAAGCGTAGTCATACTTTTGACTCTCCCATCTCTTAGATCTCTTAGGTAAATAGGGCAACTTCGTCTCCAATGCCCCTTCTCTTGGCAATAAAAGCAAATTGACTCCTTTGGAACAACACATGGAACTACTTCAGACATCGCCTTTCTCTTATGATCAAACTTTTCGATCATTGCATGTCTTTCATTGCCATTTTCTAAATCCATAGAGGTCTTGAAGGCAGATTCACCACTCAACTTTGCTTTTCTATTGCGCCAAACCATTGCTGATTTAGCAGCAATAAGCATATAGGTGAGATCTATAAGGGTCACGTCGTAGCTCATCATATAGTACTCTCTTACGAACTTACTATATGAGTTGGGAAGTGACTGAAGAACCCAATCAACAGCCATCGCTTCACCGACAACGGATCCCATCATTCTTAATCTATCAATGTGTGACCTCATCGCTAAGACGTGTGCACACACCGAATTGCCCTCTTTATGTTTACTTGCCAAAAAGGGCTTGAGTGATATTGAACCTTTCAATTTTACAATCTTGTGGGTTAGGGAGAATAATTGGAGGAGGAGGAGGAAGTGAAGCATGATTTCTTGTTCCTCGATCGGATCGTGGAATATCATCTTCATGTGGAATGCTTGTTCCACGGGATTTGAGAAGACCATAGTTGTCGAACTTTGACATCGGGAGAAAAAAGAATTCAAGTTAGTTGATTGATTGAGTCCTTGGTAAATCACCCAAATGAAATTCCAAGGCTAGGACCCAACACAAAATCCTACAACTCGGGAGAGGGATGCCGTAACCCAAATTGCAGAACATTTGAAGGTAAGTGAATGACGATTCACTAATTTCCACCATGAAAAACGAAAAATAAATTTAAGTTATAAATCTATGAAAACTCCTAGATCCTTTGAGATTCATTGAACATTTCAATGGCATGTTTAAATCTTGATATGCCCCTCTAGTTTGTGACTGGGATGCCGAGGATCACAAAGTGGGTGTGAATAACCATGCAAACTACATGGTTCCCTCACATGTTACAATCACCTATTCGATGTGCCGGTAAACCACACACGCTCCACCGAACTATGACAAACATTGAGTCACCCTTTGCTACCTTTGCTTAGAACCATTTAGTGTGCCGGTAAACCACACACGCTCCACTAACGTCTTCGCAAGGGCACAAAGTGTAATTTCATGGAATTGCATCAATTCACTTTTGCCTAAGTAACTAAGATTGGGAATTTGAAAAACGTTTAGTTACTTTGTATTTCATTATACTTATAATGGAAGGTTTCGTCCTATCCTACCCTTTCGGCTAACGACCCTCCACTAGTCAAGAGTGCGGTGGGTAAGAGTGGATACCCATTCAATCGCCATTTTATAGGCAATTTCCTTAAACACCCCTTATAGACCGGCTTTGTGAATGAGGCCTACTAACGGTAAGACTGACTTTTACTCATACATATATATAATGTTAGACTTTTAATGTTATATATAGTATAGGGTGTATTTTATACTTTTAAAATACTATATGGTTAACTTTAACAATTACACTTTTAATTCAATTAAATGGTTAACCTAAACCTTTATGGATTTATTAAATCTCTTTTAATTATACTCCTTAATTAATTAATAAAACCATAAGGGTGTGATTTGAACTTTTCAAAACATTACTACGGTTTTAGAATTTAACATTTCTAATTAAACCTTTAATCAACTTTTAAATTCCAAAACTTGAGGGCAAGTTTTGAAACCTTTTTCAAAACATTAGGGTTTAGAATTTAAATATACATCAAAATTAAACTATTTAATCAAAATTTAAATTCCAAAACTTGAGGGCAAGTTTTGAAACCTTTTTCAAAACATTAGGGTTTTAACTATTTAAATTTCAAAACAACAAAACTTTTGGGTTCAAATTTAAAATATAAAACCTAAAGGGATTAATTTGAAACTATTCCAAACTTTGTCAAGAATATTCTAGATCACATAATTCAAATAAGGCAATTAACTATAATTGGTGTTTATCTAATTAGATCTAGTTCAAATTCTTGCAAGATAACGATCAAATAATTTCCATAACTTAACATATATCAAATAAGGTAACAATTATCTAATTAGATGACCAAAATCTTTTATTTTGACAAGGATAATCATAAGGGATTAACAAAATTCGAATTTTATTAAGTTTAAACAATTATGACAATTATCCTAAGTCATAATAGGTAAAAAATCCCGAAAATCCGCCTGTCTGACGAGTTGACTCGTCGAGTCAGCCTTGGACTCGTCGAGTCTACATGGACTCGGCGAGTTCAACCATGGACTCGGCGAGTCTAGCCTCCAGAATCCAAAAAATCGAATTTTCCAGTTATATCAAGCATCAATACAATAGAAACCAATCTGAGCTCTGATACCACTTATGGGTTTTGGTCATAAGACATCCTATGTGCTCATACAAACCCTAATGCTTGGATCTAGGTTTCTCTATTGTACATGCTTTGAATCCGAGACTATAAACCCTAATTCTAGCATGTAAGTAATCATATTAACATGAGAATAATTTTATAGTGTTACCTTGATTGTTATGTAGCAATAACAATCCCAAATCTCCTTGTATTGACTTTGGAAGGCTTAGAGTCACAAGTGTCACTCCTCTAATGGTTCACAAACACCATAAGCAAGAGGATGAAGAGGAGAGAGGATGGAGGCTGCCAAAACGTGTGTAAACCCTTACAAGAACCTTAGCCACGTTTTTGAGCCTTAAGGGTTCTTTATATAGTTGGGCTATTAGGGTTATCTAACAAGGAAACCCTAATTTGGATGCTTAAGCCCTAAGCAACCCATAGACTCCTTTTATCAAGCCCATGGACGATTTCCTTATGGGTTTCCCATTAGAATTCGTCCATCCCTTAATACAAGGCAATCCATGGCCCAAATTGCAATTATCCTATAATTACAATTCCAGTCCCTTAAGTTTAATTAATCTCTTTTAGTCACAAAACTAATTACCAATTAATTATTGACTAATATTAATTAAACAATATGATTTCTCCTTTAATATATTATTCCCATAATATATTAATAAATCATATTTAATCCTTACTCTCCATAATTCATTCTATCAAGTTGCTTTGGTGAAGGCAACCCAAAAGGACCATGCACCATCGGGTCAAGTACATACCAAAATAGTTATGGACTTAGACACTAATCCAACAAACATATCATATCAAATAATGGGCTGACCTTGGTGCCTTCAACCCATGAGTATAGTGAGAAGAGTCACCTCAATACTTGTACGGAAGCTGACTAGGTCGAGGTCCCAATATCCGCTCTACACAACCGTAAAACATAAACAAATTCCTTAATTGCAACTCAACATGCACCAAAACCCATAAAGGTCAAACTTGGTCAAAAACCAAGGTTAATGGTCAAATTCAACATCTTGAGTTGACTCAACTCACCGAGTTGTCTCTTCAACTCATTGAGTTTCCTTAATGTCTGATTAGATCGCGAAAAATCCCATTAACTTGTCGAGTTCTCTAATGAACTCACCGAGTTGGCTAGGAATCCAACCTCTTAATGCATTATATTTTTTTCCTACGAATCCAAGGGCCCCAAACCTCAGATCTCTTCCAAAATGATATCAAAAAGGGTAAAGTTTCCAGCTTTACCCTTAAGAACCATCCAAAAGGCGTCAAACTCAAACCCTAGATTCTTTAAAGAGGGTCTTGACCCATTAAGCCCTAAAACTCCCATATCAACGTCCCAAAACATAGATTTGATGTCCCAAGGTAGGAAAAACATGTAAAGTTTCCAACTTTACGTCCATGCATGATAGAAATACCCTCTAAGCCTCATTCATGACTTCATAATGGACATATTACATGTATGGGACATAGAGACCAATAAAGTTTGTAACCTTAAGTTTCAAGAGGCCATGAAGGGGGCATATCTAGCTTGACAACCCCTGGAATCCAGATCTTTTGGACAACTCAACCAAAACCCCCAAAATCATGCTTAAACTTCAAATAAGGATATCTGTATACTTCAAATAAGGAGATCTGGATGAATACATGAGAAGGTGACGACTTTTATACCTTAACATGATGCATTTGAAGAAGTGTTTCTGGATTTAAAGCCCCTCCTTCAAGTTAGATGTTTCCCACCTTCAAGCTCCTTTCAAGAATCACTAAAAACTACTCTTTTAAGCTCACCACACTAAAGATGCAAGATGGAACACAAATCTAGGGTTTATCTAGATAGGGAGGCTGGTAGGGAAGCCAACCAAGATGGTTTAAGTCCTTTATATAGGGTGCAACACCCGAAAATTAGGGTTTATCTTTAGCCATCAACTAGTCGAGTTAGGGCTCCCTAACTCGTCAAGTTGGATCCTTAAACTATGCGGCCAAATAGATTCCTACACGACAAGTTGGAGCTCCCCAACTTGTCGAGTTCGAACCCAAATCCCTAAAAAATAGTAATAAATGAATAATACATGGACTAAGCGTTACAAGTTCAAGCACACTCGAGAATGTGCCTGAATAACTCAAATCAAGGCTCTAATACCAACTTCTAACGTCCCAAAAATACTAAGTAAAAGTTTTCTTTAAGTCAACCAAAACAACCACTCATTCATTCCAAAATCCAATCAAAGTATGAGGAAAATGTATCATAATTCATCAAAGTACAAAACAAATCAGAGAGTGTGGAACATTGGTGAATGCGATGCAATCACATCAAGCTACCCCCCTTGCAATCGGAAGTACTTAAAATATAAACATGAAATCGTAAGCACAAAGCTTAGTAATTTCCCCAAAATACCATACATTAAACATAAACGGACCCATCCCAACATACATTGCTACGGGCTTAGCCCATGCAATTTGGTCTCAGCCCGTATCATACATAATCAACTCCAACCTATATAATCGGGTCCAACCCATAACATACATAATTGGGCCTAACCCATATAAAACATAGAAACACATGCAAGAGTCACAAAGATAAATAAACATCTTACAAACATAATCCAATGGGCTGATATTGGTGCCTTCGACCCACGAGTATAGTGAAGAGACTCACCTCTCAAACGATAATCAGATGTTATTACTCTCACAGCTAAAATAACAATGTTATACACCACCTATAGATTCATACAAGTTAAACCCTTAACCCTCCTTCCAAAAATAGGAGTTTGACCTAAAGTCAATGTAACGCCCGTAGATCCGGGATATTCAATTTAGAGACGATAAGTATCAAAAATGAATTTTTTTATGGAAGATTATTTAGAAGGGGTAATCTTAACTAAGTTATAGTATACGTTACAAGGATTTCGTACATATAAAGAACGCCGAAATCCGAGTTATAACGAAGAAGTTATGACCTGTCGAAGTTTCGCGATAGAACCGGCACGACACAGCGCGACGTAAATAGTGAATTTACATTAGAGCAATATTTAGCCTTATCAATCCAAATGAAAGTTGTAGAATACGTTAAACCGAGAGCATGCATAAAAAGAACGTCTAAATCTGACTTCGTATTAGGAAGTTATGATTTTTTGAAGTTTCAGCATTAGCAGTATGCAGCCCGAAACTTGAGATTGAGGTTGAGTGATATTTAGCCAAAACTTTCTAAATGATAATTGAAGATCTCATCAATAGTAGTCGAACGATAAAAAGACAGACAAAAAAGGAGTTCAGATGAAGGAGTTATGAATTTTAAACGGAGTTTTTCTGTCCCGGCCTACTAAAAATAATATATTAAAATTAAAGTCAAAATTATCCGACGAAGTCTAAATGAAAGTTGTAGATCTTGTTTTTACCTATGCATGGATATAAAGAACATTGAAAACGGAGTTCGTATGCGAAAGTTACGAATTTCTGAAGTTCGGGGCACGAAACCCCAAAACTGTCAGAACTCACGAGGTGAATATTAGAAATTCACGAGGTGAACAGATGATGGACGTCGTCCAGGGCAAGTGGCCATGACGAACGCAATGACGTATCGAGCTCACGAGGTGAATATTATAAAATCACAAGGTGAGACAGTTCACGAGGTGAATATTAGAAACTCACGAGGTGAGCTTAGAAAATTCACCCTATAAATAGAAATCGAGGGTCAGTCGATTTTGGTTGCTCCTTCTCATCTCTCCCATTCCAGATACTCTCTCTAAGCCTTATTTTAATCCACCTAAGGCCCTGTATCATCCCGAGACCCGAAGCGAGTCCCGAAGCCCGAAGATCCCGAGAAGTGAAATTCCCGAGCCGAAGCTCTGCCTGCAAGAAACCAGTTTTTGTGAAGATCTTCAAGATCTACCGAAGAATACTACTTTTACAAGTCGTAGTGCTGTCCGAGCATCGTCTAATCAAGTGAGTGTATAGTCACTTTCATCTTACACATAGATATGAAGTATTTTATAAAATACGTGCTATGTGTATATATATTGTTGTTTATATGTGTGAGTGTGTAGTTACTTTCTTCTACCGCATAGATATGAAGTATTTGCTATGAAATACGTGCTATGTGTTTATACGTTGTTTGTTTACTTGAGATGGTTGTCGAATGAATGTTTTATACAAATTTTTAAATGATTTAAACTACATATGTATTTTATATCTATAAATATGTTGGGTAGAATATGGGTAGTCAAAATAGTTGGTGTGTGATGAAGGGTGAGTTTGAGGATGAGACAAAAGGTGAACCTTGGTAGTTATGGATTTAGTACCGTATAGATGAACGCTGGTAGCTATGGATATAGTACCGATAGATAGACGATGATAGCTATGGACCTAGTACCTACACTGGTAGTTATGGATTTAGTGTCAAATAAAGAACCCTGACAACTATCATCTTAGTGCCTAATAAAGAATCCGGGCAGCTATTGTCTTAGTGCCAAATAAAGAATCCTGGCAGCTATTGTCCTAGTGCCAAATAAAGAATCCTGACAGCTATTGTCTTAGTGCCTAATAAAGAATCCGGGCAGCTATGGTGTTAGTGCCAAACAAAGAACCCTGGCAGCTATTGTCTTAGTGCCTAATAAAGAATCTGGGCAGCTATTGTCTTAGTGCCAAATAAAGAACCCTGACAGCTATTATCTTAGTGCCAAATAAAGAACCCTGGCAGCTATTGTCTTAGTGCCAAATAAAGAATCATGGCAGCTATTATCTTAGTGCCTAATAAAGAATCCGGGCAGCTATTGTCTTAGTACCTAATACGGAGTGAACGAATAGATGATTCTTAGGGTAGACCCTTAAGAGTAAGGAAGATAATGGGAATGGGTAATTGGGTTGATTTTTTGATGATTAAATATAATAATTATATTATTGTGGGTTGAGAACCCTATATGTTCACCAGACTCCCAAGCCTGACCCACTCAGTTTTCTTTGCATTACAAGTAATGGCATAAGAGTATAAGTTGGTGGACTTGACGAGAGATTTTGGATTATAGATCAGTAGTTATAAATAACTGTTGTAAGGTCTATTTTATACTGTTTATGCTTTTGGTCTGTATCGGAACATGACATCCTGAGATTTTGTTATGTAATGAAAATACATTTCTTTAAAGAAATGCTTTGATAAATTCTTATCATATTTTGTTTTGGGAACAAATTCTGCAACTGTTTTCTTTAAAAGATTACTCTGATTTTAAAAACAAAGCATAAACAAATCGGTCTTTTCTGGTCGTGAAATTGGGGATGTCACAGTCAAATCAAGTCAAAAGTCAGTGGTCAAAGTCAGCGATCAAAGTTGAATTTAGTCAAACATCATGTCGTAGCCATCCGCAACCACATTGTGATCCATAAATATCAACACAGACAGGAATTTTCTAAGGCGCCATGCCATGGTGACCTAAGGCCACGCCGTAGGCACTGGGTTCTTAACAACTTTATGGGTTAAGTCATTTTCTTTGATTCTAAGAGCTCCAAATCTCAGATCTGGTCCTTCCTATTGTCTAGATGGATAAACTTTCCTACTTTATCCCCTAAGACCCTCCAAGAGATCATGATCTCAAACCTTAGGTCCAAACATGTCAAAACATAACATGAACTTAATCATTAAGCACTAAATCTTGAAAGTTCCTTGTCCATCAGCTCCATAAGAGTTTCTAGCACCAACACTTATCTTAAAAACTTGTGCTTTATTGACATGCATGTCCAATGCATGTCTTGAACTCATTTTAGGTCAAAATAAGGGTTTTATGACCAAGACTTCATGCATGACACCAAAACTCATTCTTACTTTATATCCAAGGCACTAAACACCCCAAATGTCTCAAAGATTCATAAAGTTGCAAATTTATGAGACCTCGCCACCCCAACCCACCAAGATATGAAGAATAAGGGCCAAATTTAGAGATCTAACATCTTAGCAACATAAAATTTAGTCTTGGACACTCACCAAGGTCTAGAAGATAAGCCACAAGATGAGGATGATGCTTGCAAGGTGCACCACCACACCAAAAGGCTTCCTTCTCCTTCAATGATCATAAAAGTACCAAAAGGGAGCTCACAATATGCAAATGAGGCTAGGGTTAGGGTTTCTAAGATTGGGAAGGTGATGGATGCTAAATGATCACGAAACCCTAGAATATAAAGCCCGAAGCCCAAGCATTAGAGTTTTCTCTAACAACAGCTGCTACGACGTGGCACCCATGACCATGCCATGACGGGTCATTAAAATCTTGCGATCATAAAAGTACTATCAGGTAAGCTCCACCATGTCGTGGCCACCTAAAATGGAAGTTTAAAATTAGAAATTAACTCATACTTGAAGTGGGTGTTACATGATAAGTAGAAGTTATGAATTCAAGATATAGTTATTAAAAGGGTAAATGACACAAAAAACACTCTTTTTACACAGAAATTCGATTTTGGCACCGTGTATTTTTTTGTGTCAATTTTGACACTGTGTTTTCCAATTTGT
The DNA here is from genome assembly GCF_052625555.1 of Lactuca saligna. Taxonomy (NCBI): domain Eukaryota; kingdom Viridiplantae; phylum Streptophyta; class Magnoliopsida; order Asterales; family Asteraceae; genus Lactuca; species Lactuca saligna. The sequence continues at coordinate 175,387,335 of NC_136418.1, forward strand.
TACAATTCTGACCACTTGACCGGTTAACCAGGTTACATGTTGACGAGGCATGATGACGTGTCGTTTCGATGACTTGACATGTTGATATGATATGCTGACGTGTCAAAATTGATTTTTTTTCCACAAAAAACACTAAGTTTTCACTTTTTTTTTTCGATTTTGACAATAAGTTTAATTTTTTATTTCAATTTTGACACAATGTTTTTTTTGTTCAAATCGAACATCATTTATCAAATTTTGTTCAATTTTGTCTATTTTCCATTTTAAACCATATAAATATATTTTTTATTACATTTTAAACCGTATAAACATATTTTTTTCGTTTAAAAACCACATTTTTAGTTAAATACAAGGTGTTTTTTTTTCTTATATTCAAAACATTAGTTATATCATGAAAATCAAATTAATCATAAGCTTCTAATAAGATGTAAAAATTTGATGGGTTGCAAACTTGATATCCGAGTTTTGATCGACTACACGCCTCCAAACCTCCAAACACATTTTAAATTTGTATATTTAATATAAAATAAAATTTTTACATAACTAATACATATTTATATATAAAAATATGGTTTGAGTGTAAACAAATATATATATATATATATATATATATATTTATACAAAACTATAGTTTTTAAATGAAAAAAAAAAACATATTTATATGGTTTAAATGTATTAAAAAAATATTTATACGGTTTCAAATAGAAAATTGTCAATATTGAACAAAATTGGAAAAAATGATGTTCGATTTGAAACAAAATAACATAGTGTCAAAGTTGAAAGAAAAAATTAAACTTAGTGTCAAAATCGAAAAAAATGAAAACTTAGTGTTTTTTGTGAAAAAAAAAACTTCAATTTTGACACGTCAGCATGTCACGTCATCAAAACTGACACGTCAGCATGTAACCTGGTTAACCGGTCAAGTTGTCAGAATTGTAACAAATTGAAAAATACAGTGTCAAAATTAACACAAAAAAAACACGGTGTCAAAATCGAATTTCTGTGTAAAAAGAGTGTTTTTTGTGCGATTTACCTTTATTAAAACTAGATATAAAAACTATACCGAATGTTTAAATATTACCATTTTAGGAATTTTTTTGAAATATTATAATTTTTTAAAAACATAACGATAAAATAAAAAATTGTATGAATTATATTTAATTGTTGTTAAATAAAAACTTTTTAAATTTCATGTTGAAAAGTCTCTTCAATTTAAAAAAATAAATATATTTATATTTTAGTTTATTTTAAAAGTTTGCGGGCTTTAAATAATAATCAAAATTTTCTTTTACAGAACATTTGTTCAACTATCTTTTTACCGCTAAATTTATTACCTTTTAAAAAACAATAACATCATTTAATTTAAAAAATAAAAGAAAAAGAAATGCAGCACATAGATTTGTTTCACGTTTAACAAGTAATTGGACATAGGTTGTTTCATCCCTAGGGATGAGAAAGTTGCTTCACATAGACAATCGTACAATATCACGTTTAACAAGTTAATAATATTTTTTTCAATAATTTAATAAATAATATTTAACTTTAATAAATAAATAGGTAGAGTTATGTGAAAGGATTGTCGGTTGTGTAAAAGTGTTTACACATGGAGGTGACAAATTGAGCATAACAAAAGCCATGTTCCAGATCTCGCAACTACCCTCGCTTCTCTCCTCTATTTCTATGATTATACTATTTTTATTTATTTATATTTTTTTAACGTTTAAAAAGTAATAATTAAATACCAAATTACCAATTATAATTAGTACTTTTAACCATAAGAAATAATAGAACACTAATCAAATGAAAAAAAAAAATATTAATATTATTTTCAAAACGGCCTAAGAAAGATTATACTTTCGGTTTTAATTTCTATCTTGTTTAGACAGAAAAGTATTGATTTTTTTAGAATGAGAAGTTCTATAATTCTTATCATCCGTTGACAAATTAATATAGTGTAATATTAGGATATTAATGAACCAAATGAAACTTGTTCATATTTGTTCCTTTAAATTAGTTGAACAAATGAACTGATACGAACGGATAAACAAACGAGTTATTTTGTTTTCATTCGTTTAATTAACAAATTACATTGTTCAAGTTTGTTCGTTTATATTCGTGAACATGTTAAACGAACATAGATTAATGATGATATAGTGATGTAATCAAAACACTATTAATATAATAAACAAACAAACAAACGTAATTGAACATATATGAACATAAAAGAATAAATAATATAGTAATATAATCAGACACAACTAAACATATATGAATATAAAATAAATTTAAATAAAAACACAAGCGAACTTAAACAAACAATTTAAATGAGGTTCACGAACATAATTAAACGAATGAAACCATTGTGCATGTTCGTTCGCTTAACTAAATGAACGAGAATTTTTGCTCATGTTCGTTCATTTATTAAATAAACGAATTTACCGCCGAATGGTTCGTACAGTTCGTTTATAGCTCTTGTAATATTGTGATGTAACTTTTATGAATTTCGACCTCTAAGTATTTAAGAAAAATTTTGCAAAAAAAAACTCATTCGTTAGTAGGAACTTAGGCTGGAGTGAGTGGCTCGCTAGCCAAGCTCACATCCACTTCGTTAGAAGATGACACACCATTCCCATCAAAATGCTAGAAGAGTCGCTAGGCTAGCCTCGCTAGCAGAGTAACGAGAAGAGAGATGAGAGAAAAGGAAGGAACGTGAGCTGTGATTTGAACCGTCTCAAATTCCAGAAGAAACTTTTTTTAATAGAATGAACTCCCATTTTTTAATAAAGTTACAATCAAGTCAAACCATTTTTTCATAAACCATTATTCACAAATCAGAGTTATAAAGAAGACAATGCGGAATCTCGAATCATAAAATTGTTGATGTGTGTAACAACGTAACTTTTCAAAACAAAATTTTCATTTTTCAACACAGTGAAAATTAGAATAATATTTTCAAATCTCATGTTATCAAATGTCTTCACAACAAACTTATCCCAGAATAAAAAAAAAACATAATCTTCTATCAATGTGTACAAATCATGTCGACGCCATCCCGCAATCCTCGTTGGTACCTAAAACACATAACACATAACACGGTAAGCATAAATGCTTAGTGACTTCCCCAAAATACCACATACAACACATATTAGCTACTCGAGGTTATAACTCTGTATGACCCTATGGTTAATATGTATCAATGGGACCCTCCAGTCCCATAACTCTGTGGACCCTCTGGTCCTAACTCTGTGGACCTTCCGGCCCTAACTCTGTAAACTCTGAATCATACATAGCACAATTCACATAGAAATTACATCATACAAAAGCATACAAGATACTTTGTCACATAACTCTAATTACCACTCTAGGTAAAGTTAGTGAGAAGACTCACCTCGGGTAACTTTGATAGTCTCGCACACGAATATACTGATATAGCCCTCGCCTAATAACATAAACAATATCCTCAAATAAATAATGGCTCTCAAAGGCTAGATTAAATCCCTTTCTACTATCCCACAGAAAGGTAAATGACCATTTTACCCCTCCTTGACCCAAAAGTCCAAATGTTGACTAAAACCCTAAAAGTCAACAAAAGTCAACAGGGTACAGTACGCGGCGCTTACCAACTCGTGTACGCGGGGCGTACACCGACGATCCAGAAACGGGGTCTCAGACCCTTATGCTGTGCGTACTGAGATTTACGCCCAACGTAAGTCTCAGTTTCATGCATTTATGGATTTTTGATCTTAAATGGGTAAGACATAAACTCAAACTCCAGATCTGACTTTTCTAAGGTCACTTAACCCATGAAGTTGAAACCTTTAAGCATTTGCATGGCTGTAAAGATCACCATTCACTTCAAACATATAACCTCTTTCCCAAATAATCCCTAACTCATGCATGACTTACTATTCACGTCCAAGATTGGATTTTTATGATCCTACAACTCATATTACTCTAAAACATGGCAGATCTAAGCTTATGGAGACCATTTGCTCATAAAGTCTCCACCTTGGGACCAAAAACCCTAAAAATTAGCCCATAAATCACAAAATAAAAGGGACAAGGAAAGCTTTGAGCTTTTTACCTCCAGGTGAAGCTTCTCCCTCTGTAGAAATCAGATCCAAGCTTGTACTCCAACTTCTAGCCTCCACAAGAACCTCCTCTTCTTCTTTACCAACACACAAAGGCACTTCTAGCTCAAGAACACTCACACGCTAGCTTAAGAATGATAATATTGTCCTCCTAGGGTTTCTCTCTTCGAAATGGTGGCTGAGGATAAGACCATATCATTCCTTTTATAGCCCTCAAGTCACATTAGGGTTTTGCATATGGGACGGTTACGCCCGACGTAACTTTGGTACGCCCAGCATACCCTTATATATGTGCAGCGTACTCTTTGTAACGCCCGTAGATCCGGCCAAGTCAATTTAGAGGCAATATGGGTCGAAAACGACTTTTCGGCAAAAGATTATTTAGAATAAATAATTTTAACCAAGTTATAGTATATGTCACAAGGTTTCCGTACATATAAAGAATGCCAAAATCTGAGTTATAACGAAGAAGTTATGGCCCGTCGAAGTTTTACGGCAAAACCGGCACGGCACCGGGAAGCGTAAAAAGTGAATTTATGATAGAAGATTTTTTAGCCTTAGTTATCTAAACCAAAGTCGTATAGTATGTTAAAATGAGAAAATCCGTAAAAAGATCGCCCAAATCTGACTTCGTATGAGGAAGTTATGATTTTTCAAAGTTTCAACTTAGCAGTGCACAGCCCGAAAACTGAATTTTAGATTGGTCGATTTTTAGCCGACGGGATCTAAATGAATGTTGTAGTACTCGTAAATACCAACGCGTAGATATAAAGAACGTCGATAATAGAGCTCGTATGCGAAAGATATGGACGAAACTTAGTCCCTACTTTTCGAGCGCGGCGAATTCGATACAGTTTTGCAAATCCGAGATAGAATGAGAATTAGCCAACGAGGTCTAAATGAGAGTTGAAGATATCATTAATAGGAACTCAACGGTAAAAAGACAGACAAAAACGGAACTCGTATGCGAAAGTTATGGACGAAGCTTAGTCTCTACTTTTCGAGCGCGGCGAATTCGATACAGTTTTGTAAATCCGAGATAGAATGAGAATTAGCTAACGAGGTCTAAACGAAAGTTGAAGATCTCATTAATAGGATCTCAACGGTAAAAAGACAAACAAAAACGGAGCTCGTATGCAAAAGTTACGGACGAAGCTTAGAGGCTACTTTACTATAAAACTCCTATAAATACAAGGGTGAACTCCTCATATTTTCTTCACACCATAAGCCTCTCTTTCTCTCTCTAACTTCTCTCTAGCCTCCCTAAACCCCTCCCAAATCTACGGAACCTCCCTATCACGAGAAGAAAGCCCCGGAGCGCCCGACGGCTCCGAGAAGAAAAGCTTTCGGCTCGGAAACGCTGCTCCAACGAAGCCCGGTTTTTTAATAAAAACCCATTATAGCTTTTATTTAATTATAGTAACATTATTAGGACCTTAAAACAATTATTTGAGCTATTATTATGAGTTATATTGAGTGTTATTTAACGCTTATATAATAGTAATAATAGCTAGACTATTAATTAGTCGTGGTTAACGTTAAAAACTAAACCCTAGTGGTATTGATACTAGGTTTTGTCGAGGAAAATTGTTTTGAGATAACGAAGTGCTGTCTGAGTTCGGAATCACCACCTAATCAGGTGAGTGCATAGTCCCTTTCATCTTACACATAGATATGAAGTATTTAATATAAACTACGTGCTATGTGTGCATATTATCTGAATACTTGCTGTCTATGTTGGATGAACATTTTATACATGTATTAAAGGATTTAAACTGTATACGTATTTTATATATATGAATATGTGGGGTATGATGATGGGTAGATAGATGATGAGAGATAGAAGATGACGTGAGTATACATTGGCAGCTATAGACTTAGTGCCTATGGGACAAACACCGGTAGCTATGGACTTAGTACATGTCAGACGTTGGTAGCTATGGATTTAGTACCTGTTAGAAATTGGTAGCTATGGACTTAGTACCTATTAGTTAGACACTGGTAGCTATGGATTTAGTACCTGTAGGAATTGGTAGCTATGGACTTAGTACCTGTTGAACGCTGGTAGCTATGGATTTAGTACCCGATGAGTAGGATATAGCAGCTATGGAATTAGTGCTTTACGAACTAACATCGGCAGCTATGGATTTAGTGCCAGTCCTATAACCCTGGAAGTAAGGGACTTCGGAATAAACAAATGCAGGATAGACGACTCTTAGGTTAAATCCTTAAGAGTAAAGAAGATAACAGGGATGGGTAATGGGGTTAATTGTTTGATGATTAAACATAACAATTATATTATTGTGGGTTGAAAACCCTATGTACTCACCAGGTTTCCCAACCTGACCCACTCAGTTTATGTATATCACAGGTGTTGATATGAAATCACTTTACACTAAGAGATTTAAAGAGATGTAGATCACTAGTGTAAATAAATGTAAGTTCTGTTTATGTTTATGTTTCTGTATTAACGATGACATCCCAAACGTTTTAAGATGAATAAAAATACGTTTCTTCGAAAATGTTTTAATAACGTATTTATCGTGTTTTTCTGGGAACAAATTCCGCAACCTTTTTATAAAATGAAGTACTCTGATTTTTATAAAGCATAAACAAAATCGGTCTTTTCTGGCCGTGATTTTGGGAATGTCACAGTTGGTATTAGAGCTAGGGCACGGGTCGATGTGTTCGACAGGGACGTCGAACCCTATAATGGGGGGTGAAGGTGGGTTGCACCTGATCCCACATCGGCTGGGAAGGAGAACTAAGCATTCCTTATAAGGGGTGTTGTAGCACCTGGTTTCCGGTATGTGAATTTTATTTGAGTATTGTCCTATTTTAGCCTTGGACTCGGCGAGTCACAAGGTCCGACTCGCCGAGTAGGGACGAGACTCAGGACCCGTTTAAGTTGGTGACTCGGCGAGTCACCGCTGTTGGATGAAACCCTAAGTTTCAGGGGTTTGCTCCCTATTTAAACCTCATATCTGCCCCTTGCCAGCCCCCATCCACCCCCAGAGCTCCCAACCCTCGTCCTAAGCTTGTTTCTTGTGTAATTGAGGCTCTTATGTGCATTCTTGAAGGTTTTGAGGCAAGAAGGGGAAGGAGATCAAGAGAAAGGAGAGCCATCCAAGCATCATTGTGTTTTTCAGCTGTATCATTGAGGTATATCTCGCTTTTCCCCTGTTTCTATGCTTAAGATTTCATTTGAGACACTCTTGAGCAATTCTTCAAGCTTGTTTGTGCTTAATGTTTCGTAATAAGTGGATTGGCCTTTTGATCTAGGCAAGATTGAGCTCCAGGAGCTCAGATCTGTTAGCTTTATGGCCCCATGTGGCTTGTTCATCCTAGATCTACCCTTTTGAGGCATTTTGAACCCTAAAATCCATGTTAGTGAGTATCCACACGTAAAGTTGGAAACTTTACGTGTGATTGGTGTCCTAGAAGTCCAGATCTATGAATGGCATGAACTGAAATCGAGTAAATCGGTGTATTTGGTGGATGCATGGCGACGACTCGGCGAGTCGTATAGGTGACTCGGCGAGTCTGGTCGCGAGTCACCGAATTGGTCCCTTCATGATGTATCGAGTTGAGCCGTGAGTCACAGGGGGTGACTCGGTGAGTTGGGAGCTGGACTCACTCATGATAGGACTCGGCGAGTCAATGCCTGACTCGGCGAGTCCAAGGCAATCTTCATAGATCAGGAACAGACTCGGCGAGTTGTTCATACAACTCGACGAGTCTTAGCATATGTGTTCTTCGGATGAAGATGAACTCGATGAGTTGTTCATACAACTCGACGAGTAGGATGAAGGAGTTGAATGACAGTTAGAAGATGAACTCGTCGAGTCATAGCCCAACTCGACGAGTAGAACCAGGGACCCAGGACAATAGTTTGTTAGGGACTCGGCGAGTGGAGATCCACTCGGTGAGTCGGGTCAACTGAAAGTTGACTCTAGCATTGGCTTAGAGCTAGACCGGGGGTAAAATGGTCTTTTTACCCAAAGGACAGTTAGCAGTGTATGATTAAGTATATTGTGGGAATTGCAGCCGGAGGACTCCCGGAGCAGCAGCAGTCAGTTAGTTCCCGATCAGTTCAGCAGCTACTTTGAGGTGAGTTACCTTCCAGTAGCGGTGGGTCTAAGGCCACAATGCCGGCCCACCAGTAGGAGACGTATGATAGATGATTGTCTTTGTGAAATCATCTAGGTTTGCTATTACCTGTTATGTTATATGCTGTCAGGATACGTTATATGCAATAGTAGTAGAGTTCGGATGTTAGGACCGCTGGGTAGTCAGACACCCCAGAATTATCTGACTGTATGTGATGGTATGCTTGTATGTTGGTCTGTTATGCTATGCGATAGAGGTAGCGGGAGGGGACCAGTCCCTGAGGATCGGTTGTTAGGACCGATGGGTAGTCAGCACCCCGGAATGGCTTGACATGGGTAGTCAGCACCCCAGAATGGCTTGACACGGGTAAGACGGCACCCCAGAATGGCCGTATGGGTAGGTCGGCACCCCAGAATGGCCGTACCGAGTAGTCAGGCACCCCAGAATAGCCTGGCAGTACGTATGTTATGTGTTTGTATGGTATGTGGTACGTTGGGGGAAACTCACTAAGCTTTGTGCTTACGTTTATAGTTTTGTTTTCAGGTACCTCTGCACCGAAGGGGAAGGAGTCGGCGCGGTAGCGGCACGTCATACACACACTCTTCGGTTTCCGCATTTACGAGATTTACTGGGATTGTACTCTGATATTTTGATGGGATGTATGGTTTGACCTTTTAGAACACGGTTGCGATGTGTTATGGTGTGATCAAACAATGTTTTTATTTATTAATGTTTTCTAAAGTAATATTTTAAAATGAAATTTTCGGACGTAAAAAAAAAAAAATTGGGTCGTTACAAGTTGATATCAGAGCCCTGGTTTGAGGGATTCGGACACGCCTTCGGGAGTGTCTGGACTCAAATCGAGGGATTGAAAGATTTTCCAAAAGAAATTGTTTTTTTTTAAAACTCGGAAAAGAGTCATAAGAAAGAGCAAAGTGTGTGACGTGCGCGACCGGCCGAGCTCAAGTAAGTATTCCCCATAGTACCCATACAAGTTTATGTTATGTTTATCAGCTTATGTAGAACTGCATGCTAGAATAGGGCTAAGGATCTAGGAGTGATGCCTTATGTGCCTGCTTATGTGTTACAGCTTTATGAATATTGCATGCTAGAATTGAGTAGACAGCAGTAGGATAGCCTGTTTAGGTTATGCCTGATAGTATGAGCTTAGCATCCTATGTTAAGTGTCGTTTCTTGTTATAAGAATAGTTTTGGCTTGAGTCTGTTTTTCCCTTATCCGAATGCTGCTTGCTTCGTGCTTGGTGGGGTTCTGAGTAATGGGAGTTAGCCACTAGGTAAACACGTCACACCACATGTAATCAGGGTTGAATAATCCCAAAGTATTGGAACTGGCCCTATTGTGCAGCTCTTGTTTGAGTCCAACCGTTGTAGGAACGGATCTTTTACTTGAAGGATTATCTAATCCTCATCACATGTGATGGTGTTTGGGTGGTGGCTAACTGGCACTATGAGGAGACCTACAGCAGCTGAGGACGAGTTGTGCTGAACTTGAGTTTTCCCTAGAGCAAGCCTAGGATGAGAATAACAGAGAGTAGCAGGAGTAAAGGGGAGCTGGTGGAGTCGAGGAATTCCTCGGAGAAGGTACGGATAGATGTGGAAGGTAGTATGGGCCCGTACTACTAAAAGCAGAGGATCCGTACCCGAGCCGAGGAAGGCCAAGACGAGACCAAGGAACCTGTAAGTAGTTGAGATCCCTCAGAAAGTAGCAGTATCACTAATGATTATTATGATGTTGTGCAGAATGGTGGTACTTCGACCGAGACCGACAGATGGCGGTTCAGGAGAGGGGTCAGGTTCGGGATCAGGCACCGAGCTGATTGACGAGAGGCTACGTGAGTTCATCACGTCGGAGATTACCAGGGGCATCCTTGAGTCAACCCCCATCCTCTTTGGGTCGATCAAGGAAGGGATCATAGAGTTGATGGAGGATCGCCTACGGGCATTCAGGAGCGACTTGGCCTCTAGCCAGTCGGGATCTCGCACACTGACCTTCAAGGACTTCAGGGGCAGTGGTGCGCCGGATTTCCATGGGGTGAAGGACCCCATTGTCGCCAGGCGGTGGATTGCGGATATTGAGTCCGCCCAGTTGACCAGCTTCTGCCCCGAGGGGTCGAAGGTGAGGTACGCAGCAGGGTGTCTACGGGACCGAGCCCGGGATTGGTGGGAGTCAGTGGGTGACTCGTTGGGAGCCTCGGCTATCGAGGCAATGACCTGGTCGGACTTTGTGGCTAGGTTCAGGGCAGAGTTTGCACCAGCGGTCGAGCTTCAGCAGCTGGCCAGGGAGTTTCTAGACATGAGGCAGACGACAGAGACCGTGGCGGAGATCACCGCCAAGTTTCGGGAGAGGGCTTTATTGGTGCCCCAGTATGCCGGTTACGAGGATATGAGGAGGACTCGTTACCATGATATGCTACGAGCTGACATTCGGGAGCATGTTAGCTTTTCGGCTTGCCCTACCCTGGACTCCATGATTGCCAGGGCTAGGGAGAGAGAGATAGATTTGGAGCACATCCGGAAACGGAAACTTGAGGATGGTCAGGTAGCAGGGGCTTCGGGGAAGAAGCCCAAGGGATCAGATGGGAGGCCGAAAGGCCAGTCGGGACCGAGCCGCTGCAGGAAGTGCGGCAGGCCGCACGAGGGGGCGTGCAGGATGGGATCGTCAGGCTGCTACAAGTGCGGCAAGTTTGGGCATATCAGCAGGGATTGCACTGCTCCTGCGACAGTTATTCAGACATCGGAGTTGCTGTGTTTCCATTGCAACCAGAGGGGCCACAAGAAGGCCAATTGCCCCATGTTGACAGTTTCAGCGCCAGTGAAGGCTCCAGCTCCAGCGACCCTGCGGATCACGGATGGCCGTCAGGGCAAGGCAGAGGCTCCAGTGGTGAGGAGTCGGGCATTTCAGTTGACTGCCGAGGAGGCACGCGCCGCGCCCGATGTGGTGACGGGTATGATTCCTTCATTCTATCTTTTATTTTAGGTTGTTATGATATTGATATGTGCTCCATGTGTATACATGTGTATTAGGATCGTTCCATGTGAACGACATCCCGGTTCAGGTATTGTTCGACTCGGGTGCATCCCGATCGTTCGTTTCTCTTGCTCTTAGCAAGAGATTTCATGAGACTTCATGCGAGTTAGATTGCCCGTTAGAGGTAGAGATTGCTGACGATCGATCGGTGCGAGCATCGATGGTGTTTCGAGATTGTGTTCTGCGAATGTTTGAGGAGCGTTACATGGTAGACTTGGTTCCCATTCCATTGCGTGGGAACAAGGTGATCATTGGTATGGATTGGTTGAGCCCTAATAGGGCAGTGATAGATTGCGCGCAGCAGCTAGTGCGAGTCAGGACCCCAAGCGGGGGAGAGTTAGTGATTCATGGAGAACGGCCGCAGTGTGGACCCACTGTATGTTCAGCAGCGAGGGCTAAGCGCTACCTTCAGCAGGGATGCGCGGATTATGTCGCGTATGTGATGGATACCCGGGAGGCGGGTAAGGCGACCGTGAGCGAGGTCCCGGTGGTTCGAGATTTTGCTGATGTTTTCCCGGAGGAACTACCTGGGATACCTCCGGAGTGACAGGTGGAGTTCAGGATTGACCTCATTCCCGGTGCGGCTCCGATAGCCAAAGCACCATATCGGTTGGCTCCTCCCGAGATGCAGGAGTTGTCTACGCAGCTGCAGGAGCTGCTGGACAAGGGATTTATTCGGCCGAGCAGTTCACCCTAGGGAGCCCCGATTCTGTTTGTAAGAAAGAAGGACGGGTCGCATCGGATGTGTATAGATTATCGGGAGCTGAACAAGGTAACGGTGAAGAACCGATACCCGCTTCCGAGGATTGACGACCTATTTGACCAGCTTCAGGGAGCATCTTGGTTCTCCAAGATTGACTTGCGTTCGGGCTATCATCAGATGAGGGTCAGGGAGGAGGATATGCAGAAGACTGCGTTTCGGACGCGCTATGGTCATTACGAGTTCGTGGTGATGCCGTTTGGGCTCACCAATGCTCCTGCCGCGTTCATGGACCTCATGAACCGCGTGTGTAGACCGATGCTGGATCGGTCTATGATCGTCTTTATCGATGATATCTTGGTCTATTCCAAGACTCGGGAGGAGCACGAGGAGCATCTGAGGGAGGTATTGGAGACCCTGAGGAGGGAGAGCTTGTATGCCAAGTTCTCCAAGTGTGAGTTTTGGTTGCGCGAGGTGCAATTCCTTGGACACCTCGTCAACCAGAACGGGATTCTGGTTGATCCGGCCAAGGTCGAGGCCGTGATGAGATGGGAGGTCCCGAAGTCTCCATCTGAGATTCGGAGCTTCCTGGGATTGGCAGGCTACTATCGGAGGTTTATCCAAGATTTCTCCAAGATAGCCGTACCCCTGACGCGACTGACGAAGAAAGCCGTGGTCTTTCGGTGGGGACCCGAGCAGCAGGCTGCGTTTGAGATGCTGAGACAGAAGTTGTGTGAGGCGCCGATCCTAGCCCTGCCCGAGGGCGTAGAGGATTTTGTGGTTTACTGCGATGCGTCCATTTCAGGGTTGGGCGCAGTTCTGATGCAGAGGGGGCATGTCATTGCCTACGCTTCGCGGCAGCTCAAGCCTCACGAGGCAAATTACCCGACGCACGATTTGGAGTTGGGGGCGGTGGTCTTTGCCCTCAAGATTTGGCGACATTACCTCTACGGGGTTCGGTGTACCATCTACACGGACCACAAGAGTTTGAGGTACCTCATGGACCAGCCGAATCTGAATATGAGGCAGCGGCGGTGGTTGGACGTGGTGAAGGATTATGATTGCGAGATCCTTTACCACCCGGGGAAGGCCAATGTGGTGGCCGATGCGCTTAGCCGCAAGACGGTGCCGATCAGGGACGTCTGTTTGAGGATGACTGTGGTGACTCCCCTGTTGGAGCAGATTCGGGAGGCTCAACAGGAGGCTATCAAGGAGGAGCATCGGAAGAGCGAGCGTGTGGTGGGTCAGGTTTCCTCCTTTGATTATGATGGCAGAGGACTTTTGACATTACACCGTAGGGTGTGGGTGCCGTATCACGGTGGCGTGCGTCAGATTTTGATGGGGGAGGCGCACAAGTCCCGATTTTCTATTCATCCCGGGGCGACGAAGATGTATAGGGATCTTCGTCCGGATTACTGGTGGCCTTGCATGAAGCGGGATATGGCATGGTACATCGAGCGGTGTTTGACCTGTAGGAAGGTCAAGGCCGAACATCAGAGACCGCATGGCAAGATGCAGCCGTTGGACATTCCACTGTGGAAATGGGAAGATATCACGATGGATTTTATCACAAAGCTTCCCAGGACCGCACGGGAAGTGGATTCAATTTGGGTCATCGTGGATAGATTGACCAAGAGCGCTCACTTTATTCCAATTCAGGAGAGCATATCGGCCGAAAAATTGGCCGACATCTATATCAGGGAGATTGTGGCACGGCATGGGGTGCCAGTATCGGTGATCTCGGACAGGGATGTGCGTTTTACTTCCAGATTTTGGAAGAAATTCCATGACGAGTTGGGCACTCGTCTGCATTTTAGCACCGCCTTTCACCCGCAGACAGATGGTCAGAGTGAGCGGACCATCCAGACTTTGGAGGACATGTTGTGGGCATGTGTGTTGGATTTCGGTGGTAGCTGGGATACCTATCTTCCCTTGGCTGAGTTCTCCTACAACAACAGCTATCACGCGAGCATTGACCGACCACCGTTCGAGATGTTGTATGGGCGGAAGTGCAGAACCCCGATATGTTGGGGGGAGGTTGGCCAGAGAGTCATGGGAAGCACCGAGGTGGTGCTAGAGACGACCGAGAGGATCCAGCAGGTTCGGAGCAGACTTCAGACTGCACAGAGTCGGCAGAAAAGCTACGCCGATAGACGTCGATCCGACTTGGAGTTTCAAGTCGGGGATATGGTCCTCCTGAAAGTGTCGCCTTGGAAAGGTGTCATTCGATTCAGGAAGCGGGGCAAGTTGGGCCCAAGGTTCATCGGGCCGTTCAGGGTTGCAGCCCGGGTGGGCAAGGTGGCGTATAGGCTGGATCTGCCAGCCGAGCTCAGTCAGATCCACAACACCTTCCATGTTTCGCAGCTGCGGAAGTGCCTGGTGGACGATTCAGCAGTAGTACCGTTGGAGGATATTCAGGTTGATGACAGCTTGAATTACATTGAGCGCCCAGTCGCAATACTTGACAGAAAGACCAAGACGTTGAGAAACAAGAGGGTAGAACTAGTAAAGGTGCAATGGCAGCACCGCAAGGGTTCGGAATGGACTTGGGAACCGATGGACGAGATGATGGAGCATTACCCCGAGCTGTTTCAGGACCGGGCAGCAGACTTCGAGGAAGAAGTCTAAAATAAGTGGGGGAGATTTGTAGCACCTGGTTTCCGGTATGTGAATTTTATTTGAGTATTGTCCTATTTTAGCCTTGGACTCGGCGAGTCACAAGGTCCGACTCGGCGAGTCACCGCTGTTGGATGAAACCCTAAGTTTCAGGGGTTTGCTCCCTATTTAAACCTCATATCTGCCCCTTGCCAGCCCCCATCCACCCCCAGAGCTCCCAACCCTCGTCCTAAGCTTGTTTCTTGTGTAGTTGAGGCTCTTGTGTGCATTCTTGAAGGTTTTGAGGCAAGAAGGGGAAGGAGATCAAGAGAAAGGAGAGCCATCCAAGCATCATTGTGTTTTTCAGCTATATCATTGAGGTATATCTCGCTTTTCCCCTGTTTCTATGCTTAAGATTTCATTTGAGACACTCTTGAGCAGTTCTTCAAGCTTGTTTGTGCTTAATGTTTCGTAATAAGTGGATTGGCCTTTAGATCTAGGCAAGATTGAGCTCCAGGAGCTCAGATCTGTTAGCTTTATTGCCCCATGTGGCTTGTTCATCCTAGATCTACCCTTTTGAGGCATTTTGAACCCTAAAATCCATGTTAGTGAGTATCCACACGTAAAGTTGGAAACTTTACGTGTGATTGGTGTCCTAGAAGTCCAGATCTATGAATGGCATGAACTGAAATCGAGTAAATCGGTGTATTTGGTGGATGCATGGCGACGACTCGGCGAGTCGTATAGGTGACTCGGCGAGTCTGGTCGTGAGTCACCGAATTGGTCCCTTCATGATGTATCGAGTTGAGCCGTGAGTCACAGGGGGTGACTCGGTGAGTTGGGAGCTGGACTCACTCATGATAGGACTCGGCGAGTCAATGCCTGACTCGGCGAGTCCAAGGCAATCTTCATAGATCAGGAACAGACTCGGCGAGTTGTTCATACAACTCGACGAGTCTTAGCATATGTGTTCTTCGGATGAAGATGAACTCGATGAGTTGTTCATACAACTCGGCGAGTAGGATGAAGGAGTTGAATGACAGTTAGAAGATGAACTCGTCGAGTCATAGCCCAACTCGACGAGTAGAACCAGGGACCCAGGACAATAGTTTGCTAGGGACTCGGCGAGTGGAGATCCACTCGGTGAGTCGGGTCAACTGAAAGTTGACTCTAGCATTGGCTTAGAGCTAGACCGGGGGTAAAATGGTCTTTTTACCCAAAGGACAGTTAGCAGTGTATGATTAAGTATATTGTGGGAATTGCAGCCGGAGGACTCCCGGAGCAGCAGCAGTCAGTTAGTTCCCGATCAGTTCAGCAGCTACTTTGAGGTGAGTTACCTTCCAGTAGCGGTGGGTCTAAGGCCACAATGCCGGCCCACCAGTAGGAGACGTATGATAGATGATTGTCTTTGTGAAATCATCTAGGTTTGCTATTACCTGTTATGTTATATGCTGTCAGGATACGTTATATGCAATAGTAGTAGAGTTCGGATGTTAGGACCGCTGGGTAGTCAGACACCCCAGAATTATCTGACTGTATGTGATGGTATGCTTGTATGTTGGTCTGTTATGCTATGCGATAGAGGTAGCGGGAGGGGACCAGTCCCTGAGGATCGGTTGTTAGGACCGATGGGTAGTCAGCACCCCAGAATGGCTTGACATGGGTAGTCAGCACCCCAGAATGGCTTGACACGGGTAAGACGGCACCCCAGAATGGCCGTATGGGTAGGTCGGCACCCCAGAATGGCCGTACCGGGTAGTCAGGCACCCCAGAATAGCCTGGCAGTACGTATGTTATGTGTTTGTATGGTATGCGGTACGTTGGGGGAAACTCACTAAGCTTTGTGCTTACGTTTACAGTTTTGTTTTCAGGTACCTCTGCACCGAAGGGGAAGGAGCCGGCGCGGTAGCGGCACGTCATACACACACTCTTCGGTTTCCGCATTTACGAGATTTACTGGGATTGTACTCTGATATTTTGATGGGATGTATGGTTTGACCTTTTAGAACATGGTTGCGATGTGTTATGGTGTGATCAAACAATGTTTTTATTTATTAATGTTTTCTAAAGTAATATTTTAAAATGAAATTTTCGGACGTAAAAAAAAAAAAAATGGGTCGTTACAGGTGTGGATACCTTCCTTATCACAACGCGTTTTAAATCCGTGAGGGCAGCAGATCCCATAAGAACTCTGCAGTTAAGCGTGCTCGGGCGGGAGTAGTACCGGGATGGGTGACCCCCTGGGAAGTCCTCGTGCCGAGTGGCCCAAAGCGGAAAATATTGTGATACGTGCCAGAGGGGGATGTTACACTCTTCTTGATCCCAAATTATGATTTCTATATCTGGCAAGTACACCCCGCGTACACGATGTACGCATACTCCCCTAAGGCTTATTTACGAAAATGCTACTAGGGCCCTTTTTGCACACCTTCTTGAACTTAGGGACCAAAATGCAACAAAATTAAATTTTAGGGTTAAAATTAGAAGTACCTTATCATCAGGATGTTACACTACACACTATCATGCATCTCTAACAGCTCACGTAACACACACACACACACATCAAGGCACCTCTCCTAGCATACACTCTAGCATGCAACCCTTAGTAGATCCTTAGCCTAATTTATAACGTGCACATCATAGTATAACATATATAACAACTCAATACAACATATAAGGCAAGTATGAATGTTTTGGAAAATCACTTTCCCAAGCTCCGGCTGACTGTACATGTCGCATCTTTTCTTTACTCCTCTTGAAATGAATCTTTTCCAAAAAAGCTTATAAAAAGTCTTGGATCAAAGGAATAAAAAATATTAATATTATTTTTAAAATGGCCTAAGAAAGATTATACTTTTGGTTTTAATTTTTATCTTGTTTAGACAGAAAATTATTGATTTTTTTTTAAATGAGAAGTTATATAATTCGTATTATCGGTTAACAAATTTGTATCATGTAATAAAACTTGAAAATTATTGATTTTTTTTTTTAAAATGAGAAGTTATATAATTCTTATTATCGGTTATATAATTCTTATTATCTGTTAACAAATTTGTATCATGTAATTTTAAAATGAGAAGTTATATATTGTGCGTGTTTCGTGTTCGGCATGTAGCTTTTATGAACTTTTAGTTTTAAGATTTTAAGAGAAAAAAATTGAAAATAAAACCCTTGTTCGGCAGTAGGAACTTATAACTAAAACAAAAAAAATTTTAAATTTAAAAGTTACTTCAAGTAACATTGAACAAAAAAAACTCATTTTTAACTTTGCAAATTGACCAAATTACCCTTTATTTTAAATTAGTGATGTGTTTTAGGTAAATAATTTGATGTAATTTTACTTGTTTTAAAAGTTTCTAATTATTTTTACTAAACATTTATATACAAATAAATTTTATAGCTTTTAGCTTTTTAGCTTCCAACAACTTAATTTTATTAAACAGATATAAAACTAATATGGCAAATACAAAGAGGAGTCTAAAATGTACTTTTGGAATAACAAACATACGCTACCTTCTTCTTCTTCTTATTTATTTATCTTTTATTTTTTAAAGGAATCCATTCAATAGTTGAAATTGGCCCATGTTTTGAAAAACATTGAACCCACGTAAAGAAAACATAATGTCAAGTAGAAGGAGCCTAACATGACCCGTTGACTTTACTTAACTTTGACGACTAAGGGGATCCAAATAATAAAATGATAAAATCAGGCAGTTTGACACTTCTTAGACACAAATACAAATAATACAGTCAAAATTATAATTAAAACAATTAGAAAATAGTCAACTGGCATAAGATGAATAAATGCGACTAGTATACCTAACAATTAACAATATCAGGGTGATTTTTTCCCTTTATAACTAATATGTACACTTCTTTACCAAAAGAAAGTGTACCCTAGTGGTTATCCCCATCTTCCCCTTAGTTTTAGTTATTTGCCAAACATGCCCTATGAGTTACATAATAAAATATTGATGCCTTAATTTTAATAACGATAAACCGGACAAGATGTTACGTGTTTTGTTTTTCTAAAACGATATGAAATAAATTATTTTTTATTAACCCGGGCATGACACGATATCGAGCTTTTGTTTGTTAACATGAACACGACTCAATAAAAACATGACAAAAATGAAAAACACAATAACACGATAAAAATAACAATTAACCATTTGCTAATTTCATGTGTAAGTTTTTGTAAAAATAATAATTCAAACATGCCAAACACCAAAATAAATAACATAAAACAACATTATTATGCTATTAAAAATACATGACTTTTGCACATGAACACAATGTTGCGTGCTATTATCATGTTGTGTGTCAAAATTTGTTTCATATCGTATATTTTTGTTGTCTTGTGTGGACATTTGTGATCCCTACCTAATTAAAGGTATAAAACTACTCGTTTTCTTTCTACTTTCCAAATGTTACGTAATATCATTCACTTGTGTTATATATATATATATATATATATATATATATATATATATATATATATATATATATATGGGTAAAGTGAATATACCTAACAATCTTATATAAGCTTAGGTACCTAACCACATCATACTATGTAATTTTGTATTATATTTGCATTGTAATCACCCAAAGTTCTTAAAACTCAACCTCATCACTTGATTGCTTTCAAAATCTTTGGATTTTCACCATTATCTTCCTTCAAATGACGTCTTTCTATCGGAAACCCCCTGATGGGCTTCGTATACTACCGTTAAAAATCAAATAATGTAGGAGGAATATAATGGTGAATGTCTAAAAATATTGGAAGTAAAACAATTTAAGGGTTGAAGTTTAAGAACCTTAGACGATTGTAATGGAAATATAATGCAAAACAATGTAGTATATATTCACTTTACCCTATATATATATATATATATATATATATATATATATATATATATATATATATATATATATATATATATATATATATATATATATATATATATATATATATATATCTTAAAAGCGCACATATTATTTCTTCATTTAGGGTATTAATGTTGCCACTTTTTAGACCTATTTATTTATTATTTATATTTAGGTTTCGATTTCTTCAGTGACATTAAATCAAATTATATCAGAATTCATTATCAGGATTCTTTCTTTCGTTTCAATCGGAATTCGATAATATTTATCTCGTTTGAATCGGATATATCGAGATTCATTAACAAGATTCTTTTTTTATATAATTCGTTAGCAATTACACATATTCATTGAATTTGCGTTGTTTTGTCCATTTATCGTGAACTTCTACATATGTATTGCAATTGCTTCATCGGATATGTGTTGTGGAGTTTGAGATATGTATTGCGATTGCATCATCTGATCATAACTGATTTAATTTTCAAGCAGATCGTTTGTACGCTCTGAAGTGAGACAGATTCAAAATTGATCGGGTTTCTATATTTACAATTTTTTTTCTTTTTGTGTTTTTTGTTTTAATTTTTTAATCGATATTAATATTGTTGTTGTCCAGCTACTATTTTATTTTATCATATTTTCATCAAAACTAAGATTGTTTTTGTTGTTTATTACACTTCAATTGGTTTATTATATCAAATTCCAATGTTATTGATGTTGATTTCTTTTCTTCAATGTGTGAGAGTGAAAGAAGAAGATGTTGACAACTCATTTGTTAAAGGTATCACTAATTGAATTCTTATGCTATTTTAATTTCGGTGATGATCATGTATTTACATATGAACCTGTAAATTTATATAAATTATTGTCTTATTCATATATGAATAAACGTGTGATAATTGTAATCCTAATTTATTGTTATTTTCATTTTATTCATATATGAGAAAATACTATTTTTATTTTATATTTTTTGGATCATATGAATTTCATGTATTTATATATGATTGTTTTATTCATGCATTAATAAACATTTTTTTGTTTATTCATATGTGAATAAAGTGTATCTTTGTGTTTATTATTGATTATAATAAAGTGTCACTAGATTGTTTCAAGGAACTCGGCAAGTGGACAAGTGTTTCAAGGAACTCGGCGAGTAGTCGAGGGTACTCAGCGAGTTAAGGTCAACATGAATTGTTAACCTTGAATGATGACTTTGATTTTGAACAGGGTTTGATTAGTCGAATGTTGGGGTAACTTGAAAGGTTGGGAACTTATGATTATGATTATGTTATGGTATCAGGTGGTGAAGTTTGGGGCGGTGATCCGAGGGTTGAAGTTTTTTCTACCAAGTCAACATCTACAAGGTGAGTTATCCTCAATATATCAATAGGGTCTAAGGCACCAAGGACAACCCTTTAGTTGTTATTGTTATGGTATGCTACCTATGGTTATGATCTGTTAGATCAGAATCAGAATAGACAGTATGTTATGCTCTTATGATCCGTAGGGATTGGTATGATAGTGACCTGCTAGGTCCATGCTCTAGTTATGAGAAATTGCTATGATTGATGATCAGTGAGATAGATATGTATGTGTTTATATATGTCAGTATATGCTAGTTATACGCACATGGTTATTTGCTTGTTGTTTGGGTTGAGGCGATCCTGCTTTGTGTTGAAGGCCAACACACCCTATGAGCGGTCCGGGGAGACTGTAGGCCCTCATGGCGGTCCAGTTATGCTGAAGGCTCAGGACAGATTCAGATAGACTATAGGCCCTGCAGGGCGGTCCAGTAAGGCAGATGGCCTAATATGCATGTTGTTGATTGTCTGTTATTAATATGGTATTATCGGTATGGTATTGGTATTTTGGGGGTAGCTCACTAAGCCCTTGGGCTTACAGTTTCAGTTTATTGTTTCAGGTACTTTAGGAGATCATGGCAAGGCGAAGGCGTGAACGTACCGCTCCTCATCCTTTTGATGTAATTATTGGGACACTCTGATGAATAATGATTTGAAAACATTTTGTAAACAATTACTATTTGGTTTTATCTATGATTGAAAACGTTTAAATTTGGCGTAAATTTTTTGGATGTTACAGAACTGAAGTTTAAACAAATACTTCTAACAAAGCTTAGCACACGAATTATGAGGGTCAGCCATTGAGTGTTAACTTTAGATTCTCCCACATTTAATATGAGGTTTCTCTCAATTTTCGAAAGGAAGTTTTGTATGTATGTGGCATTTATTTATTCTGAACAAATAAGAATATTACATGTGAAAAACAATAAATTCTAAAAAGTTGAGAAAATGTCATGTGTCCAAATCAAGGAGAACATGACATGTATCAAAAAATGACTTTGATTTATTAGGATAATATTGTAGCAAATGGTATTAAAAACAATTACAAAAACTCAAAATAAACCTAAAATTACAATTATTACATATTAGATTAAAAACAAAGTACATTGACAACGATGCTCATATTAACCAACGATGTTAATAAGTAAATACAAAGTACTTTGCCATGGGAATTCGATTTCTTACTATTAGGACATATTAAAAGGAAGAAAATATAATAGTTAAGTACAATAAATGTTCTATGATTGGAGAGAAATAATCTAATGAAAGTTCGATGTTGTTCCTTGACTACAGATATAAAAACAAACAAAATTTATGATATTTGGGTTATGGATGCATATAGATAACAAAAACGGACAAATTCACAAATATGGTCAAAATGACAATTTCAAGGGATAAAATTATACATCATATTTTTTTTTTCAATGGTCTAAATTTCGAGGGATAAAAAAACCAATATTAAATTAACCAAAATGGCAAAAATGGAAAAATAGTCATTATGCATAAAATAATCAAAATTTATAGTTTACCGAACAATACTTCAGATTTGTTACTAATTGTACAGTTTAAAAAATAAAAGAAAATTATAATCATATAGAATGCCATTTGGTGTATGATTGGAGAGAAAAAAATTAATGAAAGTTCTTTGTTATTGGTTGGTATTAGTATAGATACAAAAACAATAAATTGACCAAACATGACAGAAAGGGCATAATGGTCATGGTGACTAAAAAAACATTAAACATGTATGAAAAAACATGATACAATATCAGAAAATATTTGGTGCAAACAAAGTATGAACAAATTGATTTTGATATTTCTTGTAGAACTTCGTTTTCAAAACTATAGTGCTCATTTTAAGTAGATTTTGTTGGAATACAGTTTGAACTTGGTGCAGATGACTACTAGTTAATAAATAAAGGATGTTGTTTGGTCATGTGGGAGTGACAAAGCCTCATGCCCTGTATGGTTTCAATCTTGCATTTATTAAAAGATGTTGGTTTTTTTTTCTTGAAAATAATATTACAAGGGTTATAAAAGAGATTAATTTGTACAATTCAACTAATATTCCTTCATGTTGCAACTCTTCCTTTATTACCCTTATACCCAAAATTGATAGTTTGGTTTTGGCAACAAATTGTCATCCTATCAGTCTTATTGGGCTGCAATATAAAATTATTGTAAAGGTTCTGGAAAATCCTCTAGCATAAGTGGTGGATAATATTGCCAACATTGAACAATCTTTTTCTATTAAAGACAACCAAATTTTAGACAACCTGACAAGATTGTTATCCCTTGAATTTGGTGGTTGAAAATTCAAGTAAATGTCTTTCATTGGTAATTGTTTGGTTTTTCCTCTAGCGGGTTACTAGAGCCTTTGATACTATAATCATCTAGTTGTTCAATAAAAAACATTTATGTTGGCCAAAGGCCTTTTGGTATAAATTTTGTATTATTAGAAATTTAGGGTAATAGAATGTTTGGATCAATGAGAGTTGTGAAACACTTTCTGATTAAATGATTTGAAGAGTATATTCGAAAATATATAATCGGATAAAACTTACTGTTCTTAAAAGTGAGAATGCAAAAGATATGATAATGTGTCTACCGAATTGATTTCGAAAATGATCATTTAACAGGAAACTAACTTCATATCTTAAAACTGTCATGTGATAGTTAGAAGAATGTAATTTCTTATCCAAAACCTGCCACATAAATTGTCATAAACAGTCAATAAACTAACTTAAAATCGGGTCTCGAACTTGGATCACAAAACCGAGTTTATTTTCTAAAACTCGGAGTTTTGATGTATTTTTAACAAAACAACTTAACTAAAATTTAGGTCTAGAACTTGGATCATAAGTTAGCCCGAGGCTGCCACCCCTTGGACCCCGCTCCCAAGAGCATTGTCACCGGATCCGTGTCAGTTCAGGGGTTTCACCCATAAATAGCAGTATATTTCAACTAAAACAAACTTAAACAAATGTGCACTCAGTACCACTCCAACTTGTTTAATATTTATCAAAGTAACATTGATCAACAAATTAATCTCACTACACTTAACTAATATTAGTGATACAAAATCCCCAATATGTATACTATTTATTCATTTAAATTGTCCAAATATATTGATGTATACAAAAATAAATAATTATAAGGTATAACTTGTGTTACCATAAGTGGTTGAATTTTCCTATTATAGAGGAGACATTCCAAAGTTTTTTGAGTTTTTGAGTTGTCATGTCGATAATAATGTAATATGAAAAGAGAAGAAATATAAGTTATAAAAAAAGTCTCTGGTTATGGATGACCTAATGTAAATCAAATAACCTTTTCGCTACATTTTGGCTGTAAACGAATTGAACGTTCAATGAACTGTTCGACGGGAAGTTCGTTTATGTTCATTTATTTAATAAATGAACGAACATGAACACAAATTTTCGTTCATTTAGTTAAACGAACGAACATGAATAATGGTCTCCTTCGTTCGTTTATGTTTTTGTTTACGTCTGTTTATGTTCGTTCACCTAACTTCCTTTTATATTCATATATGTTTAATTGTGTTTGATTATATTAATATATCACATGTTTATATATGTTAAATTATGTTTTTTTATCTTTGTTCATTTATGTTCGTTTAGCATGTTCATGAACATAAACGAACGGACACGAACAATGTAATTTGTTAAACGAATGAACATGAACAAGAAACTTGTTCGTGCTCGTTTAATTGTTTGGCTAACTTAAACGAACGAACATGAACAAACCCCGTTCATGTTCGTTTGGTTCGTTTACAGGCCTAGGCTACATTGCGTATGAAATATTTAGCTGATATCAAAGCTTAAATATTAAATAGAAAATAGAAAATATAAATAAAAGCTTTAGAGTAGTTAATTACAACTAAATTAAACATGCATACAAAATTAAATTTTATGTAAAAACCTAAAAAAAAAAAAAAAAAAAAAAAAATTGAACGACAACTATATACTAAACTTGAACCTTCGACCTCAAGGAGGGAAGACAACACCGGATACCATAGAGTTAGAAACCGTTTGATACCTAAATTTTAATAAAAACTAAAATTTTAATTTCTCAAAGTAAAAATAATTAAGAGAGGTAATATATCAACATCAGCAAATCTCACACGAAATCAATTAAACTTTCCTTATTCATCTATATGCTTTGAATAATCAAAAAATTTTATTTTTATCTTTGCATTCAATATTTCGACGGTGGCAGCCAGTGTTTAGTAGGCGGTGGTGGAGGAGGTGGTGGTGAACAATCAAGACAATTCACCGGACGAGAATAAAATGCCTTGCACTCGGCCACCTGCCGCTGTGCGGGCCTCTCCGGGATACAATTTTGTCGATCATCCTTGTCCGCCAGCTTGAGACAACTTTTGGGCGCGCCGCAAAAATAGTTATCTGAGTACGTGAAATTCTCCAGTCTTGGCAACGAGCAAATACTAGACGGAATCTCGCCGGAGAACTTGTTGTGAGCCACATTTAACTGCTCCAGACTCTTCATTTCTCCTATACTTTCCGGCAACATCCCCACCAGTGAATTATAACTCACATCAAAAACCGTCAACTTCTTCAACGACCCAATATCCGGCGTTAAACACCCACTTAAACCCACGTTCATCAGAATAATCTCGTCCAAAGTTCCCCCCATATTCTTTATACTCGAAGGCAAACTCCCTTTGATGTTGTTATTAGCAAAAACCACCACCGAAACAGGAGAATTCCCAAGGTTTTTAGGAAAACTTGTGTCAAATAAGTTGTTATTGATGAAAATGGCGTCGAGTTTAAGGTCATACAATTTGGAAGGAACATCACCTTTAAACTGGTTAAACCGAATGTCAAGAAATTTGAGAGAAGAAAGAGAAAGCACCACTGATGGGAAATTACCCGAAAAGCGATTGTTACTGATGTCAAGCTCGTAAAGAAGACCTAGTTTGTTAAAAGATTTTGGCACTGTTCCACAAAACCTGTTAGAATTGATGTGGAAGAGTGCGAGATCTGTCAGCAAACCTACGTCTTCTGGGAGAGACCCAGAGATATTTGCATGGTTGAGGTCGATACCAGCGACTGTGGTCACGTGTGGGTCGTCTAAAGAAGGCGCACAGAAGACCCCGGTATAGTTACACACGTTATAGCCGTACCAATTTGATGTGAAGCCTTGAGGGTCGGATTTTATCGAATGTTTCCATGCTTGGAGGGCAAAATAGGCTTTTTGAAGCCTAGGGTTTGGGGGAGATGAGGCTTGGTGAGAAAGGGTTGTGTAGAAAGAGAGAAGAATGAGAAGAACATATTTGACATGTGCGGGTAGTATGGTCATTTTTAGAAATAGATTTGGTGTGTTTAAGGAGGAATGAAAGCATGGGTGTTGTATTTAAATGGGATTAGGGATTGGGTCGATGGTGGTTGGGATATCGCTAGTGACATTCTTACACACAAGGATGCTTCACGAGTTTTAGTTTAGAAGACGTAGTTTATCTAATAAAATATTAAAGTGCAAGTGAATATGTCATGGTAATTCGGGAGAAAACGATAAACAGCTTTATATTTATAGTACATTTTATTGTTTCCAAACATATAACATTAAAATAAAGAACTTTGAAATGGCAAATGTATAAATTCTTGACCGATTAAAATAAAATCTAAACATATCTCAAGTGCACATATGATATTCCGATGCTCTCATTTGAATACTAGTGTTATTCCCAATAAAGGATATTTTTGTCCATGAAATATATACTTGTTGTATTAACTTATTTATTTATTTTTATTATTATACTTTATACAATCAAATAAACCTTAATTATTAGTGAAATTCAAAAATAATAGAAGATAAAGACCAGTACAAGATGTAAATGTTTTGACTTTTATTTGAATCAAAGAGTTGGAAAGCATCTTTAGGCCAAGTCGTAACAACATATGAAGTCTTTTTGTCACTTATGAGAAGAGAATAACAAAGAATATATGAGTAAAATAATGAGTGGTTACAAGAACCAAGTAGGTAAAAATAAAATGTTTGGTCAATGTTTTAAAAAGTGTTCATAATGCCGTTCTTTTAATGATGCATTTCATAATTTATTTGACATTTTCAAAAGATAGTATTCTAACTCATCAAAGATCAAACATTATTCATACATTGGCAATATAAAAATGTATCAAAAGATCAATTGATGAGGTTAATAATGGAATGGGCAATGTGGTATTGGAACAAATGGATCATCTGTTTGTTAGATGCAAGATGATGACTAGAACTTGGATTGCAGTTTTTAGATGGTTAGATATTCAAGTTAGTTCGTTTTCTTGCATTAACACTTTATTCGATCAAGTGGATAGTCTTCGAGGTAGCGCTAATAAGAAGAGTGTAATAATGAGGTGGTTTGCACTACATTATGGTATTTATGGAGGTATCGTAATGATAAAAGTATTTTAAGGTGGTAATATGAGAAATGACATAACTTTTTATTTAATTAGAGAGTTTTCTTTCTTTTGGGTTAGTAATAGACATAAAAAGGTTCTTTTGGGTTAGTAATAGACTTAAAAATATACTTTTAATTAGAATTGCTAGATGCAATTGCTTTAAACAATTTGTAAGAGTTTTTCTTGTTCTCCAGCTTCTTGCTAGAGTTTCTGATTTAATATATGGTTGGCTGCTTCAAAAAAATGTTTAATCATTAGGATGTTTGAGTTTACGATTAACTTAATATAATAAAACCAATAAAGAAAAGTCTAATTTGGTTTTTCATTATTTATTTTTGTAAAGTAATCTTGGGTAATTAATTAATAAAAACAAGTTGAGAATAAAATATTTATTTTATGTTGGGTTGGAAAATATGAATGAACCAACTTTCTCAACAAATCAAGTGATCATAATTGTCAATTCCTTTCCTTCTAAGAAGCTCGCTATGCATGCATTGACAAAGTAAATGCAAGTTTCCAAAAGCATAATATTTGTTCATATTCCTTTTGTTATAAAGGAAACCCAATTTTTTTAATACTTATAGAAATCAATCAAGTAAATTTCATATAATTACCTGTTATATTGTTTAACTTATGATAGATGTTTTAATTTATAATTACTATAAATAATGTTATAATTTACCAATTAACATTATTATGGTTAAATTTTTTAGAAGTATTTATTATTGAAGCAAATTTTTAGTCAACTGTTTATGCATGATTTAGACTAAAAATTAACTAGACGTATACATAGCCTTCAATCCTTGATTAAGTCAAGGGCCTCTCAACACAACTTGCATAAAAATTAAATCAAGGAAAATAATTTATTCAATGAATTATAGTCCTTAAGGAAGTAGACTTTAGATGAGGTTTGTGATATTATTATTCATTAATAATCCAAATTGTATTTAAATGTATGAATTTTAAATGTCAAAATCGTATGTTCAAAATAATTCCAATAGGTACTACAAACGATAGCAGCTCTTTGAAGAATTACAATGAAAAAATTCATTAATTATATATAGCACTCTAATTTCAGTTCTTCCTATTACAACATTTTACTTCAAAGATTCTACACCCAACTTTCCAAGAACTATCAACACCCTTTCATTTATTTATTTATTAATTATAGCATATCACACTTTCGGTTATCGGTATTACCACATTTTACTTTGTTATTTTTATGTGAATAAATTCATTATGATTTATAAATAATGTTACAAACTCATTTTCACATGGCTCAAAATTTCAAAACACTCCACATGTAATGCTCTTCAAACAAAATCTATGGCTTTCGGATTACATTTTTTGTTTTAATCTTCATGCAGTAGCATTAGCAGGAGGAAGATTAGTTTCAATATTTGAAGGCATCAATATATTGAAACCATCACCAGCTGTAGAAATCAACATTCCTGGAATCTGTGTATGCCAATGAAGTTCTTTCAAGTCTTTCTGACCCTATTCACCAAAAAGTCAACAAAAGTCAAAACATTTTCCCATCACAAAAAAAATCAACATTCAAAATCGCAACTTACCTGATGAACAAAAAGAAGCTGTGGAGGCAAATCTGTGGGGGCGTGTACTTCCTCTTGTGTTTTGGCTTTAAACTCAGCTTCCTCTTCTTCATCTCGCTCTAAAGAAAGGTCCCATATTCTGACAGTTTGACAAAAGATGAGGGTGTGATTTGTAAAACTATTAAAGATGAAAATTTCTTACGTGAGTTGATTATCTGATGATGATACTGCCAATGTAGATGCTTCATGTGGACTCCACTCGATAGATGTAATCGGATGTTTGTGGTACTCAAAATGTGCCACTACAGAATCACCTTCCTGAAATAAACCAAAAAAAAATTGTTATTTTTCCATAGTTTTAAATTTTAATACGATAAATAAAAACAAACCTTGAGCAATCTAAGATCGCGAATAGAAAACGTCCCATCATCACTACCAGATACCAACATACAACTAGCAAGCCTAATTAAAAAAAAAAAAAAAATTAGTAACTAAATTATGACGTGTATTAATTAAAAAATAAATAAAAAGGTGGAAACCTGTTCCATGAAATGACATTAACATCTGTATTGTGTGCTTTAATCGAAGCTGCTGGTGATTTCCCTAATCGGGTATCCCAAATTGCTATTGTTTTATCCACAGAACACGAAGCAAACACATATGGCTCTGTTGGGCTCCACTGCATCAAGAAAAGTTTTATAAAAAAGAGCCTAAAAAGTAAAAACAACTTTTTTTTTTTTTTTTTACGTTTTACCCTTAATGGGCAAAAGGGTAAAAATAACAAATTACCTGCAAATCTTCAACACTACCAGTGTGTCCAACAAATGGTTTACTATCAACATTCCATGTTGAGTCAGATGAAGGCTCCCATAAATGGATGCAATTCTTGCAGTCACCTTTTTAAAAAAATTGCAAAATCAAATTATGAGTTTTTTTAATTTTTATATCGCATAAATAATAATATTGTAATTTGTACCAGATACAAGCCTGCCAGGGACAAGGGCACTCCAGTCAATTGCATAGCCTTCGTCTTTGTGACCAGTAAACTTTACTAAAGGAGTTTGATTAGAAACAGTTGAAGCATCCTTGCTAATGTTACTTTCAGCTTCTGCCAATGCATTTAAATGAGAGGCAAAATCCCATATCTGCATCACATCATCATTCATGTAAATTTTACAATTATACTGTTACTGTTACTGATATTGTTACTAATACCGATACTGATTATACCTGCACGTGACCGGTATCTCCCCAAGTTGCACAAATATGGGGTTTTTGTGTCATTGCACGAATTCTATTCACACAACCTTCATGAAAGACTTTTCGAACCTGTAGATTTAAATATAGAATGATTAAAATAGTAACGATCAAAGATGTAAAAAGTTAATGGCTATTTGTTACCTGAAAGACCGGAGCTTTTGGTCCTTCATTTTCTATTTCATCTTCATCGCTATCACTGCTATCACTTTCCATGTCTGTATCAGCATTGGATGTTTTTGTTGGTACTAGTTCCCTTCTTTTTCCAGAAATGTTTGATATTTTGAATATTCCGATTGAATTGGAAGCATTATTTGCCTAGAAGAATGAGATTCAATGGGAAAGCAATCATGGAGTAAGATATCGAAGAAAGGAAATGAGCAAACTGAATTTAATTTGTAACATGTTTTATAACCTGAGTTCCAGTGACGCAATATATAGTGTGTGGAAATTCTGTCCGAACTAGTCCTAGTGAATCCCGTACGACGTCAAAGCTACAACACGTTAAACAAAGTTTAATTACATAACAAAAACTTTTTATACAGAAAAAAGGGTAAAAGAAGAAGAATGATTGAATGTCAATTTTGTAGTGAACAAACCTTAAGCAGGGCCAGCCAATGTGGAAGGCATGAAGAGAATTATAAGCTGAAGGATCACACTGAAGCTCTTCGCCTTCTTCTAAAGCATCAACACCGGGTTGCCACACCTTCGATGGCATTGAAGGTACTGAATTTGATGAGGATGACCCATCTTCTTTCTTTGAACCCTGGTTGCATAATCAATCGTATACCCAAAACCCAGTTTTATTAAAGATAAACAGAATCAAGATGAATGAATCATTTGACAATTCGAAAAAAAAAAAAAACGTAAACCAACAACTGAAAATTTAAATTGATGAGGAATTACTACCTTGCTCTTCCGCTTAGCTTTCTTTGGGTTTTTCAAGCTTCGAACCATTTTTGCTTCGAGACAAGAATGATACAGAGAAAGAGAAGAACAGAGTGCGCTGGCAAAGGGTTTTGGGAATTTAGGGTTTTTCACCTGATGTTCTAGTTCCCCCGGTTCTTATGTGATGAAGTGTAATTTTCCAGAAAAAAAAAATAATAATAAATGACATGGAAAAATATAGAAAGAAATGTTTTTTTAAAACAAAACTGCACAAATAGTGTCTTTGCTATAATTTTTTTTTTGGGTTTTTATTCAAAACCATGAATTTTGTAGGAATGATCTTTTTGAGCTAATTTGTTTTTTATTTTGATCGATAAAAAAAAGCGAAAAAAACTAAAATGTAATTCTTATACCCTTTTATGTTTTTTTTTATTAAGTTTAAAGTTTTATAAATTAAAATATGAGGTCCACTTTTCTCTCTATCCCTTTATCTGTTGAAACTCAATGTGACATCCTCATTTTCACGCACAGAAAATATCGATTTATTTATGTTTATTTTAAAATCATAGTATCTTTTTTGAAGAATAATATTGTGAAATTTGTTCCCATAAAACATAATAATGATGTTATCAAAACATTTCCGAATAAATGTACATTATTTATATTAAAACATTTGGGATGTCATCATCAATACAGAAACATAAGCATAACGAAATATCATAAGCCTTACAGTAATTAAACTAGTGGCTTAAAACTCATTGAATCTCTTAGCAGAATGTATTTTTAATATCGCGACCTATGATACAATAAACTGAGTGGGTCAGGTTGAAAATATAGTGACCACATATGGTTTTCAACCTACAATAATATAATTATTATGTTTAATCATCAAACAATTAACCCCATTCCTCATCCTCGTTATCTTCTTTATCCTTAAGGTCCAACCCTAAGAATCATCTATTCATCATTTATTTATTCCTAAGGAATAGACACGAAGTCTATCGCTGTAAGGGTTTATCTAACAAACATTAAGTCCATAGTTGTCAATGTTATCTATTAGGCACAACTATTATTGTTATCCATTAGGCATAACTGCTAATGTTATCCTTTAGGCACAACTGCCAGGATTTTTATAGTACATATGATGAACACATAGTTCAAAGGTTATTTATTAGGCACAACTGCCAATATTATCCATTAGGCACAACTGCCAGGATTTTTATAGTACATATGATGAACACATAGTTCAAAGGTTATTTATTAGGCACAACTGCCAATATTATCCATTAGGCGCAACTGCCATGTTTTTTAGAGTACATCTGGTTAGGGGTGTGCAAAAAAGCCGCAAAACCAAAAAACCGAGCTGAACCTGCCGATCCGAAACCGAAAAAACCAGATATCCACGGGTCGGTTTTGGTTTGGATACTTAGGTATCCGCGGATAACCGAACCGAATCGCTTGATATCCTACTCTAATAAAAGAGTACCTTAATTGCCACATGACATCTCCTCAAGCCCTTCTACATTTTTTTTCCCACCTATTTTACAATCAAGTTAATTTACAAATATACCCTCTTATTTCTTCAAAATCGGAATTCCAGTTCTCCTTAAATCTCGCAATCTGGATATCATTTTTTATTTATTCCATATATCGCTCCATTTCCATTATTGATTGTGTTATCAAGCTTACATTGTATTCGTAAATCTCATAGACACACAGAAGACTAAAATAGGGTTGGAGCATATTCGTGATTGAGGTGTGATTTACACGTTCTTGATTTTTTTTTGTTTTTTTTGTTTTAGATTAAATACTGATGTAAGATTAAGGCATGTATCATCTGATATATTTAATGTTGGATTTAGGAGAAGTAAGGCTATGGTTTTATTGTTACAGACTTACAGGTTTGATTTGGGCTTTGGTAACCACCGTATCTCCCATACCCTAAGACTTAATAGGTGCGGTTTTCTTATTTGCGATGGGGGATATGGTTCAAGGCATCTCCAATAACGTCTTTACTCTAAAGATTTCGTTTACATAAATTTAGTGTTCGTTCACGTATATTTAGTGTGTATCTCTTTGCTGGAAATTTAAAAAAAAAATGTAAGAGAAACATTTGATTCGACCTAAATAGATTTGATGCTATAAGCTTAGGTCTTGATGGTACCGGTGGTTTTCCAGTGATCCAGTTTCTCCAAAGGGGATTCGGATCCATATGGTTTTTGGCTTCAAAATACTTCGACTTGGTTGGATATAGGGCCTCCTATCAGTATGTGGAAATTTTTCTTTGGGTGTATATCAATTATAAGCAATCATTTGGGCTATTCTACATATAATCAAAGTTTATTTTATTTTTCAATCGGAGCTGCTAGAAAGTGTGAAAGTTTAGAAGGGGAAAAGGGTTCATTATTCCCTAAAAATTTTGATTTGAGGTATGAGTTCCAATTGACTGAGTGGGTAGATGGGTTGATGGGGGAGTATGAATAAATGCATTTCTTTAATAATTTTATGTGATGGTTTTTATACTTTTTGCTGGAATGGAGATAAAACGTGAAGAGGATGTTGTCGTATACTATACGTATGCCAATATCTTTTATTTGGGTTCACGAAGAGATAGATGTGGCTGCAAGCCAACTAATGATGATATCAAAAGATGATTTTGCTAAAATTCAACATAGCTGTGAGTTTTCATATCATCAATGTGCAACCGACTTGTAAAGTGCAACTCATATCTCTTAGTTTCAAGAATATAAGATATTATCATCTCATGATCACTCATGATAAAATCCATGAAGTGATTCAGATGAGCGTGAGTTTAATCCAATACTCGAATCTTATTCAATGAGTACTCATGAACACTGCAAGCAAACTTGTGCTATGTCTAAACGCCTTTAGACAAACCTACAGACCCATTTTATGAAAGTCTTGCCTCAATACCTACTTCCAAAGTATGATTGACTGTGGATGGCTTGAATAACCTAGTTATTTGGGAAGTCATGTCTTGTTTATTTATTATTATTATTATTATTATTATTATTATTATGTTAGTGATTAATCTGTGTTAATGTTCATTATTACAAATATGATTCTTGTTAAAGAAACAATTAACTGGTTATTAATATCTTCTCGTTATACTTAATGAGAAATTCATAAAGTCGACTATTAAGAATGAAGGATTTAAAGATATTTTTTTGAGTAAATTACTGAAATGGTCTCTATTGTTTGGTCAAAATTATATGTTTGGTTCCTAACTTTTTTTTGCATTCGGATCGTCCATGTGGTTTTATTTTGTTGCGTTTTTCGTTCATTACATACATAAAATTATAGACTAAACGTACAATTTTGACCAAACTATAGAGACAAAAAACACAATAAAATTAAACCACGGGGGCGATCCGAATGCAAAAAAAAAGTTAGGGATCAAACGTGTAATTTTGACAAAACCATAGGGACCATTTCAGTAATTTACTCTATTTTTTTTGGAAAAAAAATTACATTTAAAACACCAAATTCTAGATTCCGACTGGAAAAAAATTCCGAAATTTAAAGAACATACTAAAAATTTGATAAACAAATATGGATTTCGAGAGAATTTTTTTTAATGAGATCTAACAAAAATATAAAGAAACACGACAATTGAAAACATATATAATAAAAAAACATAAACATTGATATTTGGTTAAAAAAACCATTGATATTGGACATTTGAATGACCACTCAGACAATAGTTAGATAGAGTTTTGATAACGTTTTGCAAAAATAAGGAAAAAATACATATTATATATTTAATTGAGTATCGAACGACCGATTTCGAAGTAATCGATCATTTTCAACATCTTTAAAAAACTGGTCATTTCTTTTTATTTTGTGATTCCTAATGATCATATTTGCTAATTCAATATATAGTAATCTTATAGCTATAAGAAAAAAAAGGTAAAATAATTTGGATCGTGAACTATCATTTTTTACATATTAGTTACTTTCTTACTTTTTGTATACGATTTACCATTAAGCTCACATTAGGTGTTCATAACATAGCATTTTGATCAAATATTGTAGTTTAATGTTTTTTACATGATTTATCATTAATTTTTTTTTTCAATGTTGACCATAAAACTATGTCCTAACCATCTTCTCCGACCAACACCATCAACTCTCACCAACACCACCGTCCACCTCTAAACAATACTATGTCCAACAACAAACACCATATTATATCACATTCTATCTCCACCACAACCACCATTCTCCACAATCATCACCACTACCAATAAATTGATCTAGAATCCATGAAGAAGGGGTTACACACAATTCAAGAAGAAAGGACGAGAAAAGGATGTGAGGTAGTGCGGTTTTCGTAAAGTAGCAAGGGAAGGAGAAAAACGTGGAAATATGTGTATGAAGAGATGTCACTGATAGTAAATGGAGAGGGTGGCCAAATAAATGTATTTTTATTTGGTTATTTCTAGATAGACAATCTACTTATTATAAATATGTTTCTCTATAAAAATGTGATTTTTTATTCATGATCAAATTCAGTTTATATGTTGTATGTAATCTCTAAATCTTTTTGAAACTATATAGGTTTAATTCTCACTATTTTTATTTCTTTTTAATGTTTTAAATTATTTTTAAGCTTTTAACATTCTCATTATCATTTAAAGAGTAAATAATTGTCATCAGA
Source organism: Lactuca saligna (assembly GCF_052625555.1). Classification (NCBI taxonomy): domain Eukaryota; kingdom Viridiplantae; phylum Streptophyta; class Magnoliopsida; order Asterales; family Asteraceae; genus Lactuca; species Lactuca saligna. Next base: position 175,422,938 of record NC_136418.1, read on the forward strand.
TCCCATCATATTAACCCTTAATATTTGAAATTATATATAATTTTTGTTTTTAGTTTTGTTTATGGTTTCTACTTTTATTTTCACTTACATTTTAGTTTTTGAGCTTATTAATGTAACTGTGCTTCCTTATGTTTTTAATGTTAGACTAATAAGTTAACTTTTTGTTAATTAACCATAAAATAATTACAAAATAATACACAATTTAAGAATAGAAACCTTAGTTTGAATCAAATATCCATTGTATTTTTAGTTAAATATTTTTTTGTATTTATATTCTTATTGAAGTATTAATTATATAAAATATGTTTTATTTTGATCCGTTCTAAAATAATTTATAGGTTCATCGCTACTTACAACTCAAAACATCTGAAGTTATTCTAAATAGCATATAATTAAATTCAGTATTTCTTGCGCAACGCTTCAGGATTTGCTTGGTTTCTACAATATTTATTGGGTATCCGTTGAGGCGTTGATGTTTATTGATCTTCAGTACTTTTATGTGTGGCAATGCTAATGATATACTCGATCTCCTCCGTCACCTCTTTCATCGAAGGCCGATCTTGTCGACGTTCCTCTAAGCACGACACCGCAAGAAACCCTAATGCTTTCATCGTCTCCAACTCCAACTTGCTAGCACCACTCTTCAATTTCGGGTCAACCGCATCCAACATCCTCTCCTCTTCAACAACCCGTTTCACATAAATCGCCAAGTTCACATCGTCCGGTGGTCTATTGAAATCTATTGCTTTCTGCGATGTTAGTAACTCCAACAACACTACCCCAAAGCTATAAACATCGCTTTTATCTGTTAATTGATAGTTTCTATAATATTCAGGATCCAAATACCCTAAAGTTCCCTGAGCACACGTTGTGACATGACTCAAATCCGCTTCAGCCAACCGTGACAACCCAAAATCTGCAACCTTTGCGTTCAATTTCTCGTCTAGCAGGATGTTGCTTGATTTGACATCACGGTGGTAGATCGGTGGAACTGCAGAGAAATGGAGGTAGGCTAGCCCCTCCGCCGTGTCACGAGCAATGTTTAGCCGGTGGTTCCAGGTCAAATCGCCGTTGTGTTGACCTTTTAAGTGTTCCAAGAGGGTTCCGTTTGAGATGTACTCGTAAACCAGTAATGGCTGTTCAAGCTCGACACAACAGCCCAGGAGGCGAACCAGGCCACGGTGGTTAACTTGACAGAGGATTCGGACCTCGTTGAGGACTTGATCGGTGCCTTTTGTGTTTCCGAGTTTGGCACATTTAACGGCGACTATGGTGGAATCTTCTAGAATGCCTTTATATACTTCGCCGAATCCGCCGGTGCCGAGGAGGCGGTCTTTGGAGAAGTTGTGTGTGGCTTTTTTGATTTCTTTGCCGGTGAACACTTTAGCGTTTTTCCCGGAACCGGCGTTTAGTATTTCCTCACGTTCACGTGCAAGGCGTGCTTGTGCTTCTTTGTGGCGGCGATGGCGTCTGTAGAGTAAGAGTCCGATTAACGCTGCCACAAGGGTTGCTCCCAGACCGGAGGTCAAACCTGAACATTTAAATGTCAGCAAATTAATGGAGTTTGTTTAGTTCGCAAATTGTTTTGAAAGATATGAGTTTTCATGCATCTGATTGGCGGGAAACATAACGGAATTTGTGAGCTGGAAGAGGGAAAGAGATGGAGAGGTCGAGAGGCATATAATGGTGACATTTTAGTGTTAAAAGGGTATCTAACTATTTTTAAAAGGAAATGTAAACAATTAGATTCAATAGGTTCTACGATAAAATGTTGATATCCATGGTCAAAAGATTTTGTGAACTGAAATGGAATTCAATACGATAGTTATGGTCAATCAAACACATGATTAAGATAGAAAGAGATGAAATATCAACTATGTCCACATCTCATGGAATCCCGTGAACCAAAGACTCCAAAAAAAGTTTCAAAAACTTAATAATATAAATATGTAGAGGTTTCGCTTTTTTAGAAAAATGTACTGTCTTGAAATATATTAACCATTTAACCATACAAAAAGTCAAAAACCACTTTGGTAATATACCAGGGAATATGAATAAAATTAGTTAAAATACCACTTAAATTAAATTAATTCTTTAAATTTTTGGCCTACTTTTGATCAACCTCCAAACACGATTTCGCCAAGAAATATTTGTTAATTTTTACGTAAAACTATTTTAATAACTTATTTTTTTGGCTTAATTGCTAATGTAGAGCACGTACGTTACTATTCCAAATATAGCATATTACATACTTGCTAATGTATTTAACCCATAGGAGCTGAATCAAACTTGAACCAGACTCAAAGGTGTTGGATTAAGGTCAAGCTCAGTTAGTCTATCTATGTGCTGAAGGCTCAAGGCTCAAGCTCAATTCAATAGCTCGAATAGCAACATAGTATCTACTAAAATTATGTTTAGTACAACAAGTTTAAATTGAGAGATCAAAATATAGCGTGAGAGTATCTATAAAAATCATGTTCATTTTAAAATTATCGATACTTGAAAAATAGGAGACAAGTTTGGGTATAATGACTTAATTAGTGATATTAGAATGATTTGATTAAACTTTAATACTGAAATTTCAACTAAATCTATCTCATTTTTGTTACTTAATTTAAGTGGAAGTGTCATAATACCTGCAATAAGAGCAGTCCGCTTGGAGTCGTCGCAGTCCCCTCTGTTCTCACAAGCATCATCTGTACAAAAATAAATTGACCCAAATTATAGTATTACCATCTTTATGATGCCCAATGAAAACTGTTCAAAGATCATGAACGTTGTACCAAATTACCTAACTCACAAACTCCGTCAATGGCGTCCCAACGAAGTCCTCTGTTACAATAACATCTACTAACACCACCAGTACCAGATGGCATACAAGTAGAGGTACTATCACAATCCGCTTGGTTCCCACATAAGGGTTCCGGCGGCGACACCCACTGTATCTCCACTCCAGCAGCAGGCCACCGACTCACCGGCAACGAATAATCCAAATTCGGGAAACTTCTATACGCCTGACACCCACCGTCTCTCACACGGATCGAGTACATCGTCGATGACCCACCCGTCCGAAACGTACAACAAATTGGAGCTCTGCCACAAGCCGACGCCTCTGCTGAGCTGTTTATGTAGGTGTGACACAGGCTCGTCGAGGTACAATTCAACGGCGACCTCAAAAGCGACTCAGAGCAGTTAAGGTACAAGATTGTGTTGCCGCTTGTGATGTTGAACGGCAAGGTGGAGTTCAGCTGGAGTCCCTGGGAGGAAATATCCGCCGTCACGCAGGTGGAGTTGTTGAGGAAACTCGGCGGTTGGATAACGAAACGTTGGGTGGCCTGAGAGATGGAGGAGATCGGATAGGTGTTGTTGAGGCTGTCGAAGTACAAGTCACCTTCACTCACGTCGCACCGGATCCTGTAAGACTGGTCGCCGCAACTAGGTCCGGTACTGAGGGGGTAGGGAACTTGTGTGGAGCCACAGTCAGGGCAGCGGGTGGCGGAGGTGGCAAGACCCGCGCACATTAGAACCAGCGCCACCGTGAGCATGATACCAAAAGTTGATTTAGACGCCATGTTTGAAAAGATTGAAAAATGTTTATGGATTCGATTTCGAAGAAGATCGAAAAGGATATTTGGATTTATATTGAGTTGTCTGTTGTCGTTTTATTGACTTTTTTTTCAATAACTAATTGTATTTTAATTGACTATTTAAGGGTCAATGATATATCACGTCCACCTTATCAAGTCTCAACTACCACAAAGAATTTATTGTGAAATAGATGTTACTAAAATGTCAGCGGATAATGTTCATGTTCTCTAGAATATATTAAATATATGTTCATGTTCTCTAGAACATAAAACATGTAACGTACTAATCCTAGAACACAAAACATGTATACAATTATCTCAACAACCACAATGAAAGTATTGCGACACATGTTTATTATAGGATACGATAAAACTCTAAATGAAGTACAACATTTAAGGCATGGATTACATCTTTTGATGCATAATATACAAATCATGAAAGATTTAGTTATCCGGACCATCATCATCTAATTCTAATCTGGTCGCTACAATACCCATGATATACTCGATCTCTTCGGATGCTTCCTTCATACAAGGCCGGTTTTCTCTTTTTTCCTCCAAGCAACTCATTGCAAGAAACCCGAAAGCTTTCATAGCATCAATCTCCAATGGTGTAGCGTCTTTTTTGAGGGACGGGTCGATAGCATCCACCATTTTTTCTTCGCTCACTATCCGTTTAATGTAAGCCGCCAAATTCACATCATCCGTCGGTCGACAAAAGTCAATAGCTCTTTGACATGTAAGTATCTCCAACAACAACACTCCAAAGCTATACACATCACTTTTATCAGTTAGCTGATAATTCCAGTAATAATCAGGATCCATGTATCCAAGTGTACCTTGGGCACAAGTTGTCACGTGGGTTACATCCGCTTGAGCTAGTTCTCTTGACAAACCGAAATCCGCAACCTTTGCTCTCATTCGACTATCGAGTAAAATGTTGCTAGATTTTATATCGCGATGGTAGATCGGAGGAGATGCAGAGAAATGGAGGTACGAGAGCCCTTCTGCAGTGTCACGAGCAATGGATAACCTTTCACTCCATGTTAAAGGGCGTTTGTTTTTACCATGTAAATGATCATAAAGACTTCCGTTTTGAATGTATTCGTATACTAAAAACGGTTGTTCAAGTTCTACACAGCAACCAAGAAGTTGTACTAGGTTTTTATGGTTGACTTGACATAGGATTCGAACCTCATTTAGGACTTGATCTATGCTTTGGGTGTTTCCAAGCTTGGGACATTTTACAGCCACTGTAGTGCCGTCGTCCAACACCCCTTTATACACTTGACCAAAACCTCCGACGCCAAGAAGACCGGCGGAGGAGAAGTTGTTTGTTGCCTTTTTGATCTCTTTGCTGGCGAAGATCTTGGACGATTTTCCACCGCCACTCGTCCGTAGAATCTTTTGGCGCTCACAAGCAAGGCGTTTTCGTGCTGCTTTGATTCTTTGACGGCGGATGAACATTGTGATCGCAAATACAACTGCTACAGATATGGTCCCTCCGATGCAAACTGCAGTCGCTCCAAGTACCTTCCGTTTTGCTTTGACTTTTTTTAGATCTGTAATAAATTTACTTAATTACGTTTTGGAATGCTAAAACGTAATATATTAAACTGCGATCTTTACGTACCCTTAGTACACTGGCCGGCGTTTGCATCCCAGCGGAATTTACGGTTACAGAAACACCTTCGCGCTCCGTCGTCGTGAGCGTCCCTGCAAGTGGAGGTGGAGTCACAATGCCCCTGCGATGAACATGGTGGCTCCGGAGGTGGTGCCCACATCAACTCCACGCCAGGATTCGGCCATTTGGTAAACGGCAACGATGTGTTTACATTCACGAAGCTTGAGTAAGCCCTGCATCGATCTATATTAAGCTGAATGGAATACAAGTTTGTGTAGCTGCCTTTTCTAAAGGTGCAACAACGTGGAGTTTTCCGGCAAATGGACATCTTCGGCAGGCCGTTCTGGCAGGGGTTGCAAGCGCTTGCCGGCGAGCAATCATATGCAAGTTTCCCCGTTGGCTCCGTACAGTTGAAGAATAAGACAGTGTTGCTCTGGGTGATTGTGAAGGGTAAAGAGGTATTCAGCTGAAGTCCCTCGTTACCTAAATCAGATGTAACGCAGGTATTTGGTAATAAATCCGATGGACCGATGACTAGCCGTTGATTTTTCTGGGAGATTGATATGATTGGGTAAGTGTACCTTCCCGTAACAAACTTCAACACACCCATGTCACACCGAATCTTGTACGATTGATGGCCACACAAAGGTGTAGTGCTGAGTGGATACGGAACTGGAGTCTTCCCACAATCCGGGCAGCGGATGGCCACCACACAAGCGGCGTTTACCATCAAAACCACCACAATCATCATCATTATTCTTATCTGAAACATAACTGATATATGAATGAATGGAGGCAATGAGAACTAAAGTACGTACATGTGATTCACTATTTGTAGGCGAGTGATCCGTATATATGTGACAGTATCTAAGAATCCTAGATACGTACATCCACTTGTAACTTCTTGTTTAGTATTCCACGAAAGATTGTTGTTTTCGATGGACATGTGTCCAAGGATATGGCGTGAGATGTGATTGGGAATAGAAAACCACACTGAGAAGTGAGAACTATCGGGATGGAAGCCCGTTGGTTAAGATCTGAAAACAATTGGGGACCAATCTCCATGTTTAGTATTGCTAAATCCCAATCTCAATATATAGAAACATATATACCAGCGACACATGAAGATATTACTTGCTCATTTGTTGAAAAGTTTATTTGCTGGACCATTTTCAAAGATTCCATGAATCGTATGAAAAAACGAACTTAATAACAACTTTCTATAATCCAACATGTTAATTTCATTAACAATATTTTTTTTGGAACAACATATTTTTGACATATATAGGTAACCAAAATATGTATCATGTACATACTTGGTCATTATCTTTTTAATTCCACTCGCTTTCTGTAAAAAGTATTATGAATTAAAATGAAGAGAAAAACACAAAAATAATAAAAGTTTCAAAAAATTACAAAAGATTAAGAAATGCATATCTAACCAACTGGATGGGCTTTTAGTGGATTGCGATTTTGTGTATTGGGGTGCAATCCGGTTTTAATGGGCTACATTTTAAAAAGCCCATCATTTGTAATGTCTTCTTAGTTGCGGCACTTCTCTAGGCTTCTACCCCGGGGCATGAGTCCGAGTCCTCTTAATTTAGGTTTTTTCTTTTTTCCATTGTGGACCCTTTTTTTTTTTTTCAATTGAGCTGATTTTTTCTTGGATTTCTTTCTGAATTTACTAAAACTTTCATTTATACAGTCATTAATTTTATATCTATGAGTTGTAAAGTCATGAATATATAATGTTGCACACTTTTACATTTTCATCTTTTGCTTAAAATTTTGTCCAATTCAGTTATAACTCATATTTCTCCATAACAAATCCGTTATTTACCCTATAGAGTGTTAATAAAATGTTTCAACTAATTTTTAGGGTAATTAACCTTGCTTTCATAGGTCTTTCAATCCTTTTACAATTTTGTCCCATTTTTACATTAAATAACAACTTACTTTGCAAATTTACCACTTTCATGTTTAAGCACATAAATTTTCGTACTATTTTACTTCTCATGCATACTATGATACATTTATATGAAATTACCACATTAACAACACAACCAAACACGTTTTGAGGTTAGTTTTCACTTTTTGTCTCACTATGAAGCATCATAAACTTATATTTGGTCATTTTCATCACTCCTTATATATACATGAGGTTGCAACGGAACCTCATCATCTAACATAATATAAACTACTAAAACATGAGTGGCACTTAACTTTAGTTATTAGAGCATATTTGGTAAAAACCATAACTTTGTCCCCATTTTACATATCATAAAGGTGTTGGTCTTTCTAATATCACACATAATTACATCTTTACCATGTTAACATTTACTAACATCATAAAATGGACATTTAGGATGTTACATGATACCCTCAGATTAAATACATTAATTATCCACCCGATCAAGAGGTATAACAAATTGTAGCTTAGATGTATATTAATGATTCAAGTGTGTTGTTTATGTAAGTATGACGAAGGCTTATGGAGACACAATTCAGTGGTGACCTCTAATGTGATTTGGGGAAGTGAAGGTACAAGATGGTGTTACTGCTTATGGTGTTGAACATAAAGGTGGGGGTACATCTAAAGGCCTTGGGAAAAATATTATAAGTGATGTAGGTGTTGTTGAAGAAGCTCAGAGTTAGATTACAAACTATTGGGTAGTCTTATATATATATATATATATATATATATATATATATATATATATATATATATATATATATATATATATATATATATATATATATATATATATGATATTGTCTAAGCATTGTTTAGGATATTAAATTCCAAGGCACATGCATTCACGTAGCATTTGATTATGTAGAAATAGTCAACATAACCAGGTTCAATGCTAAATGTTGGATCATGATACTACTTAAGACAAAACATATCAATAGAAGGATAATATCAAAGCCTTCAGGATTAATCCATGGAACCAAATACATCGAGATGTTTAAAAAAACATGATGAAATATGATAAAGGTTGTATAACAACGTTGCTTGTAGGGTGATCTTATTAATATATCCCAAAAGAGAGTTCCATTCATAAATTTGTCAATGAGCTTTATTAAGCCGTCTCTTTTCAAAAGAGAAAAAAAATCTTATATCGCGTATACACACCAATTAAAGTAACAATATTTCTTGTTGTGAATTCTAGTCCTATAACACCTCTAAAATCACAACAAATTTAAATTTTTCAAAACAACCCATTTACTAAAAGAAGTGTTTACAAAATCATTGTTTCCAAAACATTATTTAAAATCAGAGTCTCCGAAGATCCAATCAGTCGTAAAACCTTTGATGTGTAAGGTCACTCCTTCGCCTTACCACAGTCATCTGAAGCACCTAAAACTATAAACTGAAACTGTAAGCACGAAGCTTAGTGAATTCCTCCAAAGTACCACCACATAAACATAATAACAAACAAACAGCACACATATAGAGCCTTCAACCTGAATGGAACATTGTGTGACATCCCCAAAATCACGGCCAGAAAAGACCGATTTTGTTTATGCTTTATGAAAATCAGAGTACTTCATTTTATAAAAAGGTTGCGGAATTTGTTCCCAGAAAAACATGATAAATACGTTATTAAAACATTTTCGAAGAACGTATTTTTATTCATCTTAAAACGTTTGGGATGTCATCGTTAATACAGAAACATAAGCATAAACAGAACTTACAATTATTTACACTAGTGATCTACATCTCTTTAAATCTATTAGTGTAATGTCACTTCATTTCGTCACCTGTGATATACATAAATTGAGTGGGTCAGGTTGGGAAACCTGGTGAGTACATAGGGTTTTCAACCCACAATAATATAATTATTATGTTTAATCAAACAATCAACCCAATTACCCATCCCCATTATCTTCTTTACTCTTTAAGGATTTAACCTAAGAGTCGTCTATCCTGCATTCGTTTATTCCGAAGCCCTTACTTCCAGGGTTATAGGACTGACACTAAATCCATAGCTGCCAATGTTCGTTCGTAAAGCACTAATTCCATAGCTGTTATATCTTACTCATTGGGTACTAAATCCATAGCTACCAACGCTCAACAGGTACTAAATCCATAGCTACCAGTATCTAACTAATAGGTACTAAGTCCATAGCTACCAATTCCCAACAGGTACTAAATCCATAGCTACCAACGTCTGACAGGTACTAAGTCCATAGCTACCGGTGTTTGTCCCGTAGGCACTAAGGTGCTGTTTGTTTTTTCTAAGGCAAAATGTCTGCAGTCTGCGGACCACATCTGTAGACCTCTGCAGTAGAAGAGGTGGACCAAACGTCTGCAGTCTGAAAAAAGAAGACTGTTTGTTTTTTTAACATCTGCGGGCTATTAAAATAAACTGAAATCTAAATAAACTGATTTTTTAAAACTTCAAAGCGAATTTTTTATATATTTTTACGACTTTATTATAAATATATAACGAATCTAGATCAACTTTTATGTATTATTATATAAAAAATAAAAATAAAAATGGTATTAATTCATATACATATTTGATAAAAACCAACAACTTTGATTGCAAAGTTATAACTAAACATTATAATTAGTGATCAAAGAATTTGTACATAAATAGCTGGAAATAAACTTCGATTTTTTCAAATAAATCTATTAAAAACGTACGATAAATATTTTCTCGAGAAATTGATGATACTCTATTAAATAAAGTTTTACAAAATTTTGGCAAAAAAATATAAGAATATATTTTGATTTTTTTTTCATATTTATATAAACAATTTCAACGACTATTATTATAATAAATTTTTATTTATAAATTTGTTAAAAATATCATGTTTGTATCGTCAAATTTTTTTTTTTAAGTTTTGTAATTTTTTTTCATATTGTTTATCATTAATAAAGTTGGAAAAAATATAAATTAAAAAAAAAACTTAAAAAAAATAAAGATATATATGTTTTTTTAAGCTAGAAGATGTCTGAAGATGTTAGAAAACTCTGGTCCACATCTGCGCCAAGAAGAGGGCGCGCAGACATTTTTAGGTCTGCAGTCTTCAAAAAAACAAACAGTCTGCGAAGATTAATGTCTGCGCGTGGTCTGCGCGGCGCAGACAGAAGACGTCTCGCAGATCTGCAGACAAAAAACAAACACTACCTAAGTCTATAGCTGCCAATGTATACTCACGTTATCTTCTATCTCTCATTATTCATCTACCCATCATCATACCCAACATATTCGTATATATAAAATACGTATACAGTTTAAATCCTTTAAAACATGTATAAAACATTCATCCAGCATAGACAACAAGTATTCAGATAATATGCACACATAGCACGTAATTTATATAAAATACTTCATATCTATGTGTAAGATGAAAGGGACCATGCACTCACTTGAGTAGGTGGTGACTCAGCACTCGGACAGCGCTTCGATACTCTCAAAACGATATTCCTTCGATAAAACCTAGTACCAGTACCACTAGGGTTTAGTCTAACGATAACCGTGACTAATTAATAGTTTAGCTATTATTATTATTATATAAGCGTTAAATAACACTCAATATAACTCATAATAATAGCCCAAATAATTATTTTAAGGTCCTAATAATGTTACTATAATTAATTAGAAGCTATATTAAAACTAGCATAAGCGTAACTCACTTACAGCGGGTTTTTCGCAAAACCGGGCTTCGCTGGAGCAGCGTTTCCCAAGCCGAAAGGCTCTTTTCTCGGGACTCCGGGAGCCTCGGGGCTTCCTTCGGGTGCTAGGGGGTTTACCTAGGCTTTTAGGGGGGTTAGGGGGCTAAAGAGAGAGTCTAGAGAGAGAAAGAATAGTTTAGGAAGGTGTGAAGAATGAGGGAACCCGGCACCTCTATTTATAGGGGTGCTGACTGGTCTACTCGCCGAGTTGGTCCATGTGGTGGCCTTCTGGTGGTGCCACGTGTCCAATTCCGGTGGTGCCACGTCACCCCCTATCGCGTATCAGCCTTCAAACTTAGAAAAATCATAACTTTCGCATACGAGCTCCGTTTTCGACGTTCTTTATATCCACGCTTAGGTAAAATCAAGATCTACAACTTTCGTTTAGACTCCGTCAGCTAATTCTCGGCCGATCTCAAATTTAACAGTAGGAGGCGTTTAGACTGTAAAATGACCGCGAAGAGTTCATAACTCCTTCATCCAGACTCCGTTTTCGTCTGTCTTTTTACCGTTGAGTTCCTATTAATGAGACCTTCAACTCTCATTTAGGTCGCGTAACCCAAAAACCGCTCGAACTAAAATTCGAGTTTCGGGCCGTGCACTGCTAAGCCGAATCTTAGAAAAATCATAACTTCTTCATACGAAGTCAGATTTGGGCGTTCTTTTTATCGATGTTCTTAGTTTAACATATTCTACGACTTTTGTTTAGATTGCTAAGGCTAAAAAGTCTTCTATCGTAAATTCACTATTTACGTCTCCCGGTGCCGTGCCGGTTTTGTCGTAAAACTTCGGCGGGCCATAACTTCTTCGTTATAGCTCGGATTTCGGCATTCTTTATATGTACGGAAACCTTGAGACATATTCCACAACTTGTTTAAGATTGTTTATTCTAAATAATCTTTTGTCGAAAAGTCGTTTTCGACCCCTATTGCCTCTAATTTGACTAGTCCGGATCTGCGGGCGTTACACATTGCACCGGCCTACAGACTATCTAGAATACTAACAGAGACTTCATCATAACTAGAACGCCTCACCGGGCCTACAGACTATCTGGAACACTCACAGAGCCTCCAACATGACTGGAACACCTTACCAGGCCTACAGACTATCTGGAACATTTTCTGGGCCTTCGTCCTGACCGGTATACCTCTCGGGCCTACAGTCTATCTGGGACGCCCTGAGTCTTTTGGCCTTTAGTCCCGGATGGTCCACCTCATCCCAATAACCAACACATATTCTCACATACCATACCATAACATAACAACATATTGATATAAACATTATTGGGTTTGTTGACAGGTAACACATAGAAATATAGTCTCAACCCAACCACACTACGTTAATATATGCAACATATAACATATAACCAGTCAACAGACAATATCCAGGTCCAAGATAACTCACCAAGATGACATTTTTATGAATAAGGGACCTCCCAAAGGCCAAGATCCATCATTCAAAGCTGCTGAAGTAGCTCATACTCACAAGGATGACTCTAAGGACCAAAAGAACCCCAAAATACTTCTTAAACTAGATCTAACACATAGAGTCATCAAGATAGAAACTTTATACCTCCAAAATATAGATCAATATGTAACGAGTCTAGATCCAAAAACTTCAAGCAACCCCACACTTCTCCAAGAAGTTCCTTCTTCTTCTTCTTCTTCTATGAACACCAAAAAGCATGAAATACCACCAAAAGCTCAAATACCACTCAAATGGGGGTAGGGTTTCATTTATAGGGTTTAGAGGGATGGAGGCTGAAGATAATAGGGTTTGGTGGTGATTTAAGGAGATTAATTAGGGTCCAAGACCCTAAATTAGGGTTCGAGTCTAATTGGAGTACGCCCCGCGTACTTTTGGTACGCCCTGCATACTCCCTTAAGGCATTGTGATCCATAAGCCTAGTACACCCATTAGCATACTAAGCTGCTTGCCACCTTAAGTCATTTGGTGCTTAATCCTTACAGCCATTACGGGGTTCTAAGACTTAAATTTGGCAACTTTATGCCTTAGCATGTCTTAATCGACCCCAAGATCCATTTTTGTCAAACAAAGCTCACATTAAGAGCTTAAATTCATGAATGGACTCATATCAACCATCAAGATGATATTTTTATTCATCTAAAACATCAAAGGGACTAATATGTAACACCTCTAACTTCTGGAGTTTCCCAAACTCATAAAAAGAACCCATGGGACCAAATAAACTCATAAACAAGTCGTAAACTCTAACAATCAAAATGAATCATCAAGGTAAGAACTTTTTACCTTAAAAACCTTCCAAAGTTGATGAAGAATTTGGATATAGAAGCTCATCCTTGACAAATGCTTGGTCTCCAAGTTCCTTCTTCTTGAATACACACTAAAATGCCATAAAATCACCTCAAAGCTTAAGAATATCAAAGGGGGTGAACTAGGGTTAGATGGGACATAATGAATAGTGGAGGATGATAAGGGTGAGTGTCTAAAGTCCATAATATTGTTTAAATAGGGCTCATGCCCTAAAAATTAGGGTTTAGTCTTTAGTTACATACGCCCTGTGTGCACGACGTATGCTCAGCGTACATGGCTAAGCCCTCTGATCCAAAAGCATGCATGTATGCTAAGCATACCTAAATGTACACCCAACGTACGAGAGGACCATTTTTGCAAAAAATTTAAACTTCAAGGACCAAAGAGGAAAATACCTAGAATTGAATGTTACACTAATCTAGCATGCTATTCACATACTGGATCATTAAACATGTATGGGTATTTTGGGAACACCTACTTGAGCTCGGCGAATTGCATGAATCACACCCTTTTCTTTCTAGTTGTAATCTTTTTAGAAAATCATTCATTTTTATGAAAAACTTACCAAACCCTCAGTTTTATTTCAGACACACCTGAGAATGTGTCTGAATCCCTCAAACCAAGGCTCTGATACCAACTTGTAATGTCCCAAAAAGCATAAGTAAAAAACTCATTCTTAAATAAACCAAAATCCATCAAATCATTAAATCAAACAATCAAAGTATGCCGATGTGAAAATAGTTATTAGAGTACAAATCCCAAAATCATAAAAATTATGAAAAACGGCTGGATGTGTTGCGATCAGGTCAGGACCTTCCCATTCGAACCGGAAGTACCTGAAACATAAACTTAAATTGTAAGCACAAAGCTTAGTGAGTTCCCCAAATACCACATACCAAACATCAATCATACATATCATACTGAAACATGTAACAATTCTATTTCACCTTTGAGTCCTTTCTGAATCTCTGAGTCCATTCCGACTGATTGAGTCCCTTCTGACATTTTGAGTCCCTTATAAATCCTTTGGTATCTTTCAACTGGTATGGGGCTTTTTCACCCCTACAACTAAGAATACATTCATAGTAGGAAGAGTCAAAAAGACAGCAAGCACATACAGACATATCAGTAAGTGTCACAAAAATCAGTAGTATCCTACAATATAATCTGGCAGGCTGGCATTGGTGCCTTTGATCCACAAGTACGGTGAGGAAACTCACCTCAGACTGAAGATAGACGAATCACACTCTCGGTATACTGCTACAATGGCTCCTCACACTGAACATATCCAAATTAACCCCTAATAAATAATTAAGGTAATAACCCATATGAAATGACCCAGATTATCATCCTCGTGCTAAGGGTGAAAGACCATTTTACTCTTCTCTCAATTTACCCATTTAACCATAGACCAAGTCCCTAAAGACCTAAGGCCCAACAATGATCCAAACCCATAAAGATCCAAGGCCTAAATAATGGCCCAAAGATCATTTGGTGAGTACGTAAGGCGTGCCACCCTCTTAAGCCTGTCGTACAAGCTTCAACAGCGAAGGAGAAACAGAGTTATACGCGTTACGTTGAGTGTACAAATATGTACGCCGCATGTACTCCCCTGATGGAAAAAAATCACATTAAGCACTTAATGCCTTAAGTCCAAATGTCAAAATCACGGATCTTGCTCTTCAGAAACGTATTACATGATAAATTCATCAACTTGATGCCTTTTCATGACTCAAAGAGGCCCAACACCCATTTTTAACACTCTAACTTCATATTATGGCCATCAACTCATGCATGGTTGGGTTAAATCTATCAAAATGCAATTTTTATGCATTAGGGACATCAAAACATCAAGAATTACTATCCTAAGCTTCTGGAGTAGATTATACTCACATGAATCAACCCAAGGGACCAAAATATGACAAAAACACTAAACTAGTTAGATCTAAGAGATGAATCAACAAGGTTGAGACTTTATACCTCCAAAAGAATGATCAAGGTGAGCAAGGTATGGATTTACAAGCTTCAAGTCAACAAGTGCTTCTCCAAAGGGTTCTTCTTTCTTCAAGATGCACCAAAAACACACCAAAACACACAAGAGGCTCAATACTCTCTAAAAAGGGGCTAGGGTTTCGTGGGAATTGCTTAGGGATAAAGTAGGCTGATAATGGAAGAGTCCTTGAGGTTATAAAGTGCTTAGATAGGATCCAAACCCTTAATTTTAGGGTTTAACCCTGAATCAAGTACGTCCTACGTACTCTAGGTACGCCCAAAATACCAGAAGGAAAATTCCATGTCCAAGACTCGACAAGGTACGCCATGCGTACCTTAATTACGTCTAACACAAATGCAAAATAATTGAACACTTAGAATTTTAAAGGAAATTATATGGTAACCGAGCGTTATAGGTACAATAGACTCCAAATACACTACTAAAATGTACTAAAAAGTAGTACAAGGCAAGTAGGATCGAACCATAGAGCCACAAGACAATAGTCTATACCTATTTAAGCAAGGGACTTTGGTCACAAAGGGGGTTTTGTCTGCAAAATGTTAAGTAATGTAAATAACAATTTACACTGAAAACATGCAGAAAATGAAATAAATTGGTAAACAATGAATTAAACAGTTCCAGTTCCAGTTCTCAATGTTGTCATTTAACTTAGTTATGATTTGAGGCAATTCATTATTACTATTATGTGTTGGTATTGAAAGATACTAACACACTCTAATACCTCTTGCTTGCTAAATTATCTAATCAAAAGACGCCCTTCAATTCAACCCAACTTTAGTAATTCAACCTAAACATACTCTTAGATTGTATTAAGAAACCACCTTAAGTTTTGTGCATGTTTCCCAACAATGTTCATTTCTTTGCATACGCTCGGAAGTGTGAAAACATGTGATATATGTTATACAATAAGAAATACTATTTCTTGTTACCTCACATTAACTTTATTGAACGATTTGGTGCCCAAAAAGTTAATTAACTACACAAAACTCAATTCATATAAGTGGCTAATCAAACATCAATCAAATTCAATGATTTTAGTTAAAACAAGAACACAATCACTAGAATATAATCATAAACAAAACATTAAGACAAATGTATCAAATCAAATGAACAACATGTTTTGAAAAAGAACTAGAAACTATGGGTTTTATCTACATATGGCTAAAACCAAATCAAACAAAAAGATAAAATTGAAAGTGTTTAATGCTGACAAATTGATAATCCAAGTATTTACAATGATTAGAAATCTTCAAAAACCTCCAAAAATCACCCAAAATCGCCCTTAGTTATTTCAACACAATTGGTAACCACTCTCGGGTGAAACGCTCGATCATGCATCAGGCCGTGCCTTTTCCTACTAGAACGTGCCTTTTGGACTCATGCCCATGAGTTTCAGAATTCATGACTATGAGTTTTTGTAGTAGACCGTGCTTTTTGCTAAAACTTTAATTGGCCTTTGATCTTCATTAAGCCTTGGTTTTATATTTAACCCAAGTCATGTTGCTCAACTAAATGATGAAAAGGACAAATATGACAAATATCGGTGTAGCACAAACTGCATTTCAAATGCAATTATGTGTTATGATGATGTGCAACGACTTGGGTTATGCCTTTAAGTTGTCTTCTGCGACACGACTACTCCATCTTTTCTTCATGATCCAATGCTCCAAAATCCATACTCCATGCTCACCTCCATAGCTCTTTGATCTGTATACCTGCAATGCCTATAAAATAATTCAAAAATGATGAAGTACCAGACATTGGGAATAAAATATGCAAGATAGGTGCATAAAACGCACCTAAGCATAGGCTCATGATTCATCAGTAGTATTAATGTAACATCCCAAAAATCATGACAAAATTTTCATTTTTTAAACCATTCCAAATCCCATAAATTATACAAAAACATAGTTCCAAAACCAAAATCATGAATTAGAGTATCCTAAATCACATGTCAATAAATATCTAGGATGATATGCACAATCGCACCTTTGCCTTGCCCCTATCCTCTTATGTACTTGAAACCATAAATTCAAACAGTAAGCCAAAGCTTAGTGAGTTCCCCTAAAATATCACCACACAAACATATAACAACATGCATACTGGGTCCACAACCAACAAATTGAATTACCCTGAGCCCACAACATAAGTCTAGAGTGCCCTCCTGGCCTACAACCCATGTCTGCTTTGCTCCTGAGCCCACATCATAAGTTTGGTTTGCGTTCCCGGCCCAAAGCTTATGTCTGGATTGCTCCCAGGTTTGTTGGTTTACACATATAGCAGTATTGCCTCAACCTAACCGCGCCATGTCGACATATGCAATAGATAAACATATAACCAATAAACAGGTAATCATGCAAATCTACCGGAATAACAGAACACTACAACTATTACGACTATTGAAACATAGAAGTAACCCTCTTAAACTTAAAAGAGATCTGAAGCTATCATCAGGAACAGCAGACAAGCCTCGCACCGCAGTCAAGTACCGCAACCACAGTGATCTTCATCATCACTTATTCTTAGTCTTTTATTTGTTAGTACTCTCTTTTGTCCAGTGTGCCCTGCGTGGTAACATCTATCAGATAGGACTTGTGTAATCTTCGAGACTCTATAAATAGATTTCTCTCTTTCTGAATGAAATACATCTCTATGGATCTTGAATCTCATCACTTATCTTACTTCCTTCTTACTTATCACTTAAATATAATATTAACTCTTTGAAATCTCTCTTCGGAGCAAGTCTTTCTAGACTTAATCACTAAGTTCACTCACTAACTTGTTCTGATTGCATTCCTTGTTAAGAATCAACTTATGTGTATACTTGATATAATAATTGTTGTCATTTATATTTCCTTATATTTCCGCACCTAACCTTCCGACTCTCTAACTCTAACTTATTATTATACTTGAGCTTTAATGATCCTTTGAGTTAAAATTTATTCTGCATTATCACTTGTTCTAACGTTTGTTCAAGTGTGACTCAAGTTTTTCTCTCAACAACGATCCAAAAATCAAAGGTAAAAATTTTATTTTTATTATAGCTAAAACAAAGATTCCATTTATTTCAAACATTTCAAATCATCGTTAAGTAAAACATTTATCAGAGTTCATCCCAAAATCATTCATTATGGAAATCATAGGTGTCTGCATTGCGATTGATCCGAGCCCTTCTTTTCCAAATCGATGATACCTGAAACCAAAACTGTAAACCGTAAGCATAAAGATTAGTGAGTCCCCCAGAGCATACCCCACACACAATCCGCATAACACATATAATATTAGTTATAAAAGCTACATATACCACATAAGCCAAACATATAAGGATGTCGTGGGCTCCCCCCAGGGTCTTATATCTTCATGCCATGGGCTCCCCCACATGGTCTTTACCTAGGAATGTCATGGGCTCCCCCACATGGTCTTATATCCAACTGCCACAGGCTCCCCCGGGGTCTTCCATACAATAACATACATAATCAACTAGCATATTATATATCACAGAAGTATCTATAATACTACATAACACATACATAAACATATAAGGATGTCGTGGGCTCCCCCAGGGTCTTATACCGTCATGTCATGGGCTGCCCCACATGGTCTTTACCTAGAAATTCCATGGGCTCCCCCACATAATCTTATATCCAACTGACACAGCCCCCCCTGGGGTCTTCCATGCAAATATCATATAATCACTAGCATACCACTTAGCATAAAGCTAACTATCATACCACATATCTCTACTATAGCTAGTGTACCGCATATAATAAAATGGGTCGGCCTTGGTGCCTTAGACCCATTGATATGGTGAGAAGACTCACCTCGAATGCAGACGCTTCCCGAATGAAATCCTTAGTTGCTTCCCTGTCCACTTCCTGAGCTATCAATACCGATCAATATACCCAATTAGCAATTGGGTCTTGCACCATAATCCTTAATCCATGCATGGGGTAAAATGACCATTCTACCCCCGACCCAATATGATCCAAAACTAAGGCCCAATGCTAAAACAAAAGCCCAACGCTATAATGTCCATAAGTCTTTTAATGGCCCAATTTCCAAATTGGGCCCAAACCTAATAGTCTGAAAGGCCCATTTACCAAAGATTCCCTAAGACCCAATCCATGGCTCAATTTTCCAATTTGGGCTCAAAACCATAATGGGCCTTCACAATTAAGTATCAACCCCAAAACCTAATGGCACAACAGGTTCAAAAA
This sequence comes from Lactuca saligna, assembly GCF_052625555.1. Taxonomy (NCBI): domain Eukaryota; kingdom Viridiplantae; phylum Streptophyta; class Magnoliopsida; order Asterales; family Asteraceae; genus Lactuca; species Lactuca saligna. Next base: position 175,442,364 of record NC_136418.1, read on the forward strand.
CACAAAGTCCAAAACCATAAAATCCATAAAGGCCCATGAATGGCCCAATTTTCCAAATTGGTCCCATGCTCCTTATTGGGACATAATCTAAGATCCAATCCTTCATTTAGTCAAGAACACAATCACTTTGATGGTCCATTAGGGCCCAAGAATCTAGTCCCTAAACAGATGGCCCAAACCCGTAGCCGAAAGTCCGAAACCCATCCTGGCTGAGTACGTCGGGCGTACTCAGCAGTACGTTGTGCGTACTCGCTTAATGGCTTGTACGTTGCGCGTACTGGCTTGTACCCCCAACGTACTACCCTCTAGTCTCACTTTTACCATTAAGCACTTAATGCTTTAAGTCATAAGTCCAAACCACAGTTCTGAGTACCACATAATGTCTAAACCCATAAAGTCACTAACTTGGTGACTTTGCATGCCCCCCAAAAAGACCAAATAGCATTCTACTTTCATGGAAATGGCTCAAAATCCAACATAGAAGGTCTTAAACTCTAAAGGTGCCAACTTTATGGATCTTGAACCTCATAAACACTAAGAGGGGCAACTCAAAGCTCCTGGAATGAAATCAAGACCACTAGATCTCATACTCTAGAGCAAAATGAACAAAAACTCACAAATGGTAGATCTAAGTTATAAATGATCAAGTTCAAAGCTTTATAGATTCATGAAGCTGAGAATGAGTCCCAAAAGCCAGATTCATAAGCTTCTCCTGATTCCCATATTTGCAATAACCTCCATGGCTCCATCTTCTTGAAAATGGCCCAACATCCCAAAAATGGACTCCGTAAGCTCAAAATGTCACCATGAATGATATATGAAGATTTCTAGGGTTTTAGGGGGTGGATCCTGAAGATATTATGGTTAGATTATGAGATAAAGGGCTTAAATAGGGTCCAAGACCCTAAAATAAGGTTCTGATCTGACTGGCGTACGCCAATCGTAATTATGGTACACCCACGTACTCCAATGTATGCCCCGCCTACTTCCTTCTTCACTAGTACGCCCCGCGTACTCTTTGTGTATGCCCCGTGTACTTGGCTAAGCCTGAAAACCACGAAACTTCCGAATGCCATAACTTCTTCGTTCTAAGCCCGATCCCGACGATCCTTATATCTACGGAAAGGTAATGAGAAGCCCTACAACTTTCCCCCCACTTAAATTAGATTTCGTCCTCGAAATCATTCCTTACCACTCCTAACAAGCCAAATAACTTAAGCAACACGGCTACATCTACAAGCATACCCAACCTTTCCAAGGCAACTAAGGCCAACCCCGCATGGTTCTAAAACCAGAAGATGAAACAAATTCCTTGCAACATAACTTCGTTTACTCAATATGAGACCTGAAATATCGACATGGTCTATCTCCCTGACAGACGCCCATACTGTACCTAAGCTAAATCCATCCCATAAATGTCCCAACTGACTACTCGGCTTCTAATATTAGGGATTTCCTGTTAGGAACAAAATAATTGACCAACTATCCCTGCAGATCACTACACTTGTCAGTAGGCTCAGATAATCCTTCGAGTAGGAGACCCACCCCTGAAACGGTTAGACTCAGACGAGAGCTGCGCAACAGGTTCAGATCAACCACTCTGAGATTATTTAGTCCAACTGCAAACAACTTAGTATTACCCCGAATGACAGGCAACTCCACACCTGAACCCCAAATCACTGAAATCACTCCAACTTATCTTGCTGCCACATAGTTGCCTTCCTGAGGAACAACCGGGACCTCCCTGGTCCCAACATGTATGCCAATTATCCGGAACACTGGACACCTACCCGATTGATGAGCCAGCATCACACGCACAGAAGTCCCACATGACCTCCAAAAGATACCTCGTCTGAAAATAACTGCCCTATCTATACCGCCATTCATGGTTCCTTCAATCCTTTGATTCATCCGATCATGATAGGCTGACAACCTATCGCCACTGAATCCGACACACAAAAAGCTGAATGCTACCAGAATAATTGTAGTCTTACATCATACCCGGTCTCTTTCGACCTACCATTCCCATATTCCAATTATGTTGTGACCTAATCACAACCTTGCGAGCTGGACCACACTGGCCTAAGTCATCCGAACGAATCTGTGAATGTCGCAGCTACTCTGCACTCTTTCTACACTTCTTGCACTATCTGACTGCTTGTGAATTATACAGCTCCCCCCATAGTCTTACAACACTTTCCACACTATCTGACTACTAGTGAATGCTACGAATCCCCCGTAGTCTTTCAACACTTTCACCCTACTAACCATTAGTGAATGCTACAACTCCCCCGTAGTCTTGCAACACTTTCATCCTAACTAACCATTAGTGAATGCTACAGCTCCCCCGTAGTCTTACAACACTTTTATCCTAACTCAACTGTAGCCCAATGCCTTACCCCTAATCTATCAATTTGAAACACACACAGAGTCGAGCACGCACTCGACCGAACACCTGAATTGAACTCAATTCATGACTGGAGCCCTGACCTACTTTCCCAAATTCTGCTATCAACCTAAGGAAGACGTGATTCACACGCTGGGGAGTTTTACCGAACTCCCAATTCACACAACCCTCAAACCAAGTAGCCACTCGGGCCGCTATTTTCCTCGATGAGGATGAGAAACCCATCCCTGTCTCATACCTGACCCTGTTCTGAACACTTGTGCGATTCTCCCCCACTTAGATTCAACTAAATCTGCTTGGTATGTGAAAATTGAAGAATTCTCAATCCTTCTTATGTTCAAATGATCAATCTGCCGACGATCGGTGCTTACCAAGCTAGTGTACCATAAGTAACCCTTCCCAAAACAACACAACTTTCGAAAACCAGCTAGCATTTCTCGAATCCCAACCACATAAATGGTTTCAGATGCTTAAAAATGATATCACACTCAGATCTCGTAGTCTAAAGGATGGATGGTCTAACCAAAACCTCAACAACAATTCTCTATTCCTTTGGTAATCTCGATTGCTCTTCCAAAAAAAATACTAAGGCTACTGAAAACTAGTCATAACTCCCTCGTACAAGCCCTTGAACCAACTCCAAGATAACTGGAGCAGTTGCACTCACTGCTCCTCCCTGATCGTCAGGTGGTCAACCTCTTTGTCACCTACCTGATCACAACGACAATATGACGGACTTACCCCCTATGGGCAGTCCCTGTTGACGTGGCCAAACTTGCTACACCTGTAGCAATTTAGATCACTGAATAGATTCCGACAATGACTCGGAGAAATCACGATAAATGCGGAACCCGCTCTGCGAGATACGTCCATCTGAAGATTTCCTCAAAGATTCCTCGACATGCTGACTAGAATCTGATACCCTTGCTAACTCAAACTATAGAAGAGAACCGACCTGAGATCCAACTTATCACAAGTCCAAAATGATGCAAATTCCTGATATCCAACTGAAGGAATCCCGGCCACCTCCTCCCGTGTTACCTTGTCTGCCCTGAGGACATGCTGTAACTCTTCTTTCTGATCCCTATGACAATCCAAATCCTTGGAACGAACCTCCATCATGCAGTTTCCACAAGCGTTGCACTGGATCCGTCCTGTTGGCCTCTCAAATGACCCGAACTTTGATGGTCCATTAAGGCCCAAGAATTTAGGCCCCAAACAGATGGCCTAAACCCGAAGCCCAAAGTCTGAAACCCAACATAGCTGAGTACGTAGGGCGTACTTAGCAATACGTGCGCGTACTCGCTTAATGGCTTGTACGTTGTGCGTACTGGCTTGTACGCCCAACGTACTACCCTCTAGTCTCACTTTTTCCATTAAGCACTAAATGCTTTAAGTCATAAGTCCAACCCACAGTTCTGAGTCCTACATAATGTCTAAACCAATAAAGTCACTGACTTGGTGACTTTGCATGCCCCCAAAAAGAACAAATAACATTTTACTTTCATGGAAATGGCTCAAAATCCAACACAAATGGTCTTAAACTCTAAAGGTGCCAACTTTATGGACCTTTAACCTCAGAAACACTAAGAGGGGCAACTCAAAGCTTGTGGAATGAAATCAAGACCACTAGATCTCATACTTGGGAGAAAAATGAACAAAAACTCACAAATGGTAGATCTAAGAGATGAATGATTAACTTCAAAGCTTTATACCTTCATCAAGCTAAGAATGAGTCCCAAAAGCCAGATCCATAGCTCCTCCTTGATTCCTATTTTTGCAACAACCTCCATCTTCTTGAAAATGGCCCAACGTCCCAAAAAATGGATTCTATAAGCGCAAAATGTCACCATGAATGATATATGACAATTTCTACGATTTTAGAGGGTGGAGGCTGAAGATATTAGGGTTAGGTTATGAGATAAGGGGCTTAAATAGGGTCCGAGACCCTAAAATAGGGTTCTGATCTGACTGGCGTACACCCAACGTAATTATGGTACGCCCAGCGTACTCGAAGAACATCCACGACCATCCTGGTTAGTACGCCTAACGTACTCCAAGGTACACCCCATGTACTGCCTTCTTCACTAGTATGCCCTGCGTACTCTTTATGTACGCCCCGTGTACTCGGCTAAGCCTGAAAACCACGAAACTTCCGAATGCCATAACTTCTTCATTCTAAGCCCGATCCCGACGATCCTTATATCCACAGAAAGGTAACGAGAAGCCTTACACTTCTATTAACTCCTACCTTTCTTAATACCTTACGAACCAAAAATTCATTTTCCACAAAAGCCTGAACTACCACTTTACCGAAATACCCCTAGGCTCCAAAACACGAACCGAAAACCCATATCACTTCTAATACATCACCCACACCCAAATAGGCCTAGATCTTACCTTCTCAAAAGCCATAATCCTTATAATGATCGACCTTCGACCCACAGCCTCATACTATGAGTCAATTCGGAACAGGGCGTTACAACAACATAGCAACATCCTATATACCAGGATACATCATACAACCTAGTGGGTCAGCATTGGTGCCTTTGACTCACAAGTATAGTGATGAAAACTCACCTCACAAATTGGAAAATAACTAAACTGATCACTGCTCTGAACACTATCTCTATAGATCACCTATATAATACATAGAGATCCCGTCTCAATCTACAATTCAAATTACCCCAAATGACCTGACGTCAAACTCGGTCAACTGTCAACAGTCAAAAGTCAAAGGTCCACATCAGACTGAGTATGCTCAACGTACTCCATCTTTACACATGGCATAAAGTCTCATCCTAGAATACGAGGTTCAACTAGGTTACACGTTGTGTAACCTTTAGTACACCCTACGTACTCATCTGTGTAACCTTTAGTACACCCTACGTACTCATGTTGAATCTAAACTCTCAATTAAGCAATTATTTCCTTAAGACCTTTCACCCAATACTCAGATCTAACCCTAAAGATCATTCTAAATCGTAAAGTTTCCAACTTTATGTCTTTATATGGCTAGAAAATGTCTAAATCCGAAAACCCCAACTTATCACCACAATCCCAAGCTCCATAACTCATGCATGGTTGGAAAGAAAGGGCCAAGATTGCATTTCTATGTCTCCATGCTCACAAAAACATCTGAAAAGGCTACTCATAAGGTTTAGAGTAACTCGTACCAAAGTAGACCAAAAATATGGGCCAAAAAGGGATATAAACCTAAAAGCTAACAAGATCTATCAAGATATTCATCAAGTTCTGAACTTTATACCTCCTGGAGAATGCTTATGAGATGTAAATCCTATATCCACAAGGCTTGAAGCTCTCCAAGTGCTCTCCAATGGACTTCTTCCTTCAAAGATGAACACAAAACACTCAAATAACTCAAAAACTCTCAAATGAAGATTAGGGTTTCAAGGTGGTTACTTAAAGGGAATGGAGGTTGATGATAGAAGGCCTCAAGAGTGTTAGAGCTTTTAAATAGGGCTCAAAACCCCAAATTTAGGGTTTGGGATCTGTCTAAGTACATGCTGCGTATTCAGACTTACACATTACGTAAGTCATTAAACCCTGCCTCCAAGTTTTCCATCTACGTAACACGTAGAAGGATATCTACGCCATGTGTAGATCAAAACTCCACATTTAAAATTGATAATCAAAGAAAGGGAATAACCTGCAAGGACCGGATGTTACAATTAAAAATTTGTTATGTTATTAGACATATCCACAACACTAAGGGGGTATTAAGCTTGTGTGAAGTCATAGTCAAGGCAACAAGTAACCAAGGTGCCACAACTAACATGCATTAGAATTAGTGCAACCATGAGCATGATATCAAAAGTTGATTTAGCCACCATATTTGAAAAGTTTGAAAAGTGTATATGCTTTCATTTTGGAATAAGATCCAAAAGGATATTTGGAGTTATATCAAGTAGTTGTATCATCGTATGATTTGGTTTTATTGACTTTGTTATATAAATTTAACTATATAATGGTCGCTGATATTATGTCCATGTGCTTAATTATCATCTACCACAACAAATTTGTTATGAAATATTGAATGTCGGCAAATAATGTTCATCTTCCCTAAAACATAAAATATATATGTGTGTGTAACGCACAAATCTTATGCACATAATACGACTTTTGATACATAATGTACAAATGACAATAGCATGATGAGACTTAAATGTCCATACCATGAGGATCCGATGTGGTCGCTACAATACCCATGATATATTCTATCTCTTCGGATGCTTCCTTCATAGAAGGTCGGTTTTCTCTTCGTTCCTCCAAGCAACTGATTGCAAGAAACCCTAACGATTTCATAGCATCTATCTCCAATGTTGTTGCATGTATCTTGAGAGACGGGTCAATAACATCCACCAATCTTTCCTCGTTCACGATTCTTTTAACATATGCAACCAAGTTTACATCATCTGTCGGTCGACCAAAGTCTATTGCTCTTTGACACGTCAATATTTCCAACAATAATACTCCAAAACTATACACATCACTCTTATCAGTTAACTGATAATTCCAATAATAATCTGGGTCCAGATATCCCAATGTACCTTGGGCACAAGTTGTGACATGTGTCATATCCGATTGAGCTAGTCTTGACAAACCAAAATCGGCAACTTTTGCTCTCATCCGTTCATCTAGCAAAATATTACTAGATTTTATATCACGATGGTAGATCGGGGGAGATGCAGAAAAATGAAGATATGAAAGCCCTTCTGCAGTGTCATGAGCAATGGCTAACCGTTGACTCCATGTTAAAGGATGTTTATTTCGATCATGTAAGTGGTCATGAAGACTTCCATTTGTAATATATTCGTATACTAAAAATGGTTGTTTAAGTTCTACACAACAACCGAGAAGGTGTACCAGGTTCTTATGGTTGACTTGACATAAGATTCGAACCTCATTCAGGACTTGATCGATGCTTTTGGTGTTCCCGAGTTTTGCACATTTTACAGCCACCGGTGTGCCGTCGTCCAACACCCCTTTGTACACTTCACCAAAACCTCCGGCACCTAGAAGACCGGTGGGGGAGAAGTTGTTTGTCGCCTTCTTGATCTCTTTACTGGAGAAAATCTTGGATGATTTTCCACCGCCACTCGGCCTTACAATCTCTTGGCGCTCACGAGCAAGTCGTTGTCGTGCGATTTTGATTTTTTGTCTGCGGATGAACACTGAAGTTGCAAATACAACTGTTATAAATATCGTCACACCGCTGCAAATTGCAGTCGCGAGAAGTAGGTTCCGTTTTGCTCTGACCTTTTTGCGATCTGCAACAAATTGATCCAAAGTTAATTTGTTTTCCTATAGAAAAAGATTATTAATTAATTAATTAATATAATATTACCTTCAGCACACTGGCCGGAGTTTGCGTTCCAACGAAATTTAGGTTTACAGAAACACCTTCGTGTGCCATTGCCGTCACGGGCGTCCTTACAAGTAGAGGTGGAGTCACAATGCCCCTCCGACGAACATGGTGGCTCCGGTGGTGGCGCCCACATCAACTCCACGCTAGGATCCGGCCACTTGCTAACTGGCATCGAGATGTTTAGATTCACGAAGCTTGAATAAGCCTTGCATTTTTCCATATTAAGCGGAATGGAAAACAGGCTCGTTGAGCTTCCTTTTCTGAAGGAACAACAAGGCGGAGCTCTCCGGCACATGGACATCTGAGGTGAGAAGTTCTGGTAAGCTTGGCAGATGTTTGTCGGCGTGCAATCTAATATAACTGTCCCCATTGCATCTGTACAGTTGAAGAAGAACACAGTGTTGGTGAGGGCGATGGTGAAGGGTAAAGAAGTGTCGAGCTGAATCCCTTGGGTAACAAAATCGGCCATGACGCAGGTATTTGGTAGTAAATGAGATTGTCCGATCAGCAGGCGTTGGTTTTCCGGGGAGATTGATATGATCGGGTAAGTGTTATTGATTGTATCAAACTTTAAGACACCCATTTCACATCGAATTTTGTATGATTGGTGGCCACATGTTGGTGTTGTACTGAGGGGATATGGGACTGGAGTCTTCCCGCAATCTGGACACTGGATTGCCACCACACAAGCGGCGTTTACCAGCAAAATCACCATTGTTAGCATCACCATTCTTGATTCTTCAGAGGAATGGAGGTAATAAGAACTAAAATAGGTGATTTACTATTTGTAGGATCATTGGATATTAATATGTATAACCAACTTGTGACTTCTTGTTTAATTAGTATTTCCGGAAAGATGGTTGTTTTCAACGAATTGGGTAATCCAAAAAAGATGGCGCGAGATGTTCTTGGGATGGAAGAGTAGAATGGAAAACTGCAATGAGGTCCTTGGGGATGCATGGAAACCTGTTAAGATCCAAAAGCAAATTGGGACGATCTCCATGTTTATTATTCCCAAATCCCAATAGAAACATACCGGCAAAAAGAAATAGTACAACTTGTTAGATTGTTTGCTTCTAAGTTAGTTCACTTAATCTGTTAAACTTTTTATTAGCTCTAATTTTATTAATATAGCCACAAACATAAACGTAATCAAGTGCAAGTTAAGTTATTCACGTGCCAAAGATTTGATATCCAAAACATGCTTGTTGCGGTCATTTTTCTTCTTTCAAAAAAATTATATTTTTACAAAAAATAAAAATAAATAAATAAACAATCTTATTTTTATAAAGTTTTTACAAACAGCACCAAAATTACAAAATAATAATAATAATAATAAATAATAAATAATAAATAAAAACTCTACGTCTTATTAAGATAACCTGATTTAGTCGAATATTTCTAAAACCAAAAATATGCTTAACATTTATTCACGTACGATTTCTAATATACATCAGACTAGGTTACAACCCGTGGAAACTACGGATAAGAGATTTATAAAATTTTATTAAAATAATAAGATATAAGTTTTGTATTGTCATTTAATATAAACCATTTTATATAAACGGAGATTCAAAGAACCTACCACAGCTGAATAATAACATAAAAGTAAATTAATGATTTCATTAAATCTCAATTAGAATGGATTTAACGAACATGTAACACAGAAGAACATACAAAATGTGTAACAAATACACGTAGAAAAGTAAGTAAAACTTGGTCGAAGAAAAATAGGAGTGTGCATGAGGAATACAAATAAATACCTGTTGGAATTGAGATTTCATCTAATTCATCTTGGACGACACCCTTTCATGAACATGTCATACATCTTGACACTTTTCTATCCATCTAATGCAAATATACAATAACAATAATGTAGTCTTTCAAAATTTTCTAATAAAAGGTGCATTAGGTCATGTAGCTACCTACCGGCTGGTGTTTCTACCTTGTTGGTCTTAATTAATCTAAATGCATGAGGTTCAAAAATATTTATATAACACCACAAAACAAGAACTTTTCATACATTTCATTAAAAAAAAAATACACAAAATAGGACAAAAAGCATTACTTGATGAAAGGCCAAAAGAGACAGGAATTATAACTTTGGTCTTACCGTCCTTAAAATAGAAGAATCAACATAATGTTAAATCGATTTAAGAACTAATCAATTAAATAACATCAGTCTGTTAAATAAAACCTATCACGCCCTCATGCATATTAATATAAAAAGATTTAATAAGAATAGAACTTCAATACTATCACTTGAAGATCATACTAACAATTCTTATTAGTATATAATTCTATCGAACACATGGAATGTAGTAATGAAAACGCTAATGATACCAAGATGTGATTTGATTTGATGATATGAGAGTTGATGATATTCTGTTCCAAATAGACGTATTAAATCAAATTTTATAATACAACAATATGGATACATAACCCAAATAAGGTAGTGAAAAAAAATTAACTTACCTGATAAGAGGTTACTTGTGGAGTGTGTGCATGAAGAAATAACGATGAAAGAGGCTAGGATGCACAATTGTGTGAAATACATTACAATCGAAAAAAAAAGTTCACATTTTTTAGCACATGGCAAGAACCAACTTTTAAGGTGTTGCAAAGGTGGGTGACAACCGGCTCAAGAAACACCTTTCATGGAAGGTGATGCTAATTTCTTGTACCTCAAAGACGTGTGTGCCCTTGATATCACCATCAATTACACTCGATGGTAGGGGAAGAAACATGATGACATCATTGGAAAAACAAACGACATATAGTTCCTCCGGGAGTGTCAAGCGACTGAGAAAAAGGAATTAAATGGTGAATAGAGTGGAGGATGATATAGACAAAGCGACAATGTGAGGTCTGGTTGTGGGCGGTTCGTCTAGGGTTAAAGAGAAAAGAGGGTGAGAATGGGGTATATACGATTTCCCGTCTATAAAGAAGCAAAACATAATATTTTAATTCAGTGAAGATTAGCAGGATTTGAGGAGATGGGTATGGAAATATCGAAATTGGGGGATAAATGATAGAGCAATAAATGATACAAGCATACGCAGGAAAAATAATTTTAAAATTAAAACTAAATTTATTTTGTAACACCCAGATTTTCACGTACATTATTGTGTATTTTAATCTTGAAGATTATGGAGAGACTCGATGAGTTAAGGGTCCAACTCGCCGATTCGATTCGAGTTACTCGCATGGATTTAATGAGTGGACTCGATGAGTTAGAGAACCAACTCGCCGAGTAGGTTCTGGGCAGAGAAACCCTAATTTCCCGGGGTTGGGGCCTATATAAGGGAACTTATGCCCCCATTTACGCCTCACCAATTACCCTACACCCCTGAGAGAAAACCCTAATCTCCATTAGAGCTAGAGAGTGAGTGGGGAGCTAAGTTGAGTGGTTTTGTGCATCCTTTGAAGGAGATTTGGAAAGCTTGGTGTGTTTGATTGAGGATGGGTTGTAGATCTAGAGTTCTCTAGTGGTTAGCTTCAGTGCAAAGGTAAAAAGCTCCTATCTTGACCTTTCCTTTGTAAGATCTTAGTTTAGGGAGAGTTTGAGGGTTTTCTCCCAACCATTCTTGGCAATGAGTTATTTGAGCGTATCATGAGGATGAAACCTTAGATCTGGATTGTAGAAGGACTTGAGAGGCCAAAGATCCAAGCTTTATTAAGCTAAAGTCTAGGTTTTGTGCATCTAGCCCTTATGGGAGCATGTTTTGGCATTATGAGTCTTATATGCCATGTTTAAACGTAAAGCTTACAACTTTACGTGACAATCGACCCTTAGGATGGTAGATATGGTGTTTGGAGTGATGGATCTGTCTTAAATCGTTTGAATGAGGAATTTGATCGAAGGGACTCACCGAGTCCATGGCCTGACTCGACGAGTCGGTGAGAGTTTGTCCTGATGGGTTGATCGTGCGATAACTCGGCGAGTTGGGGGTCAACTCAATGAGTTGAGCTATACTTTTTAAGACTTTTGAGGATAAAAGGGGACTCGACGAGCTGCAAGAGTGCACTCGACGAGTAGGGTCAAATATGGACTATTGACTCGAGTTTGACTTCTGTTGACTTTGGAGTTTTGGTCAACATGAGTAATAGAGAACATGGAGGGGTAAAATTGTCTTTTATCCACTTCAAAGAGTTAGAGAGAGAAAGAATAGCCTTCAGTTATTTGATTCGTGAAAAGAGTATTAATTAGAGATATTCATCCTTTGTGTTAGGCGGAGGCTAGTTCGAGATCCGAGTGTGAGGTTATTTGCTCACCTACTTGCGAGGTGAGTCTTCTCACTATACCTTACCTAGAGTGGTAATTATGTGTGAACAGAGGGTCTTACGTGCTTGCTTGAGTTATGCATATTCTATGTGATATATGTGTTATATGCTATATTATGTGATATTTAGACCGGACTGGAGGGTCCGACGAACTATGAGACCGGATGGTTCTCAACCAGACCGGACCAGAGGGTCCAACGAACCATGGGACTGGAGGGTCCCAACCAGACCGGATCGGAGGGTCCAATGAGTTGTGGGACTGGAGGGTCCTACTGAGACACATTGACTGGAGGGTCTTACAGAGCTTTAGCCTCGAGTGGCTAACTATTTGTGTGTGGTATTTTGGGGAACACACTAAGCTTCATGCTTACCGTGTTATGTGTTTTAGGTTTTACTCACAATCGCGGGAAGACGCCAGCTCGATTGTACACACCAGAGAAGGAGTTATGTTTTGGAGGATCCTGGATAATTATTAAATAATTATAGAGTTGTGTTTTGTAAATGAATTAAATGGGATTTTCGTGAAACGTGTTATGAGAATTATGTGATTTTTAAATGAAAATTTTGTTTGAAAATTTACAGTGTTACATATTTTAAATAGGTAGAGGGTATACATGTAATTTAACTTTGATATGTAGATATGATAATGAGATGCCACATGTCAAAAAAGATTCATTTATTAAAGATGTAGATATAGGTAGCTGAGTGATTAGATACAAATTGTTATGAGCTCCCAAACTGTAGTGTGTAGTATTCAAACCGAAACTTTGTTTCCAAGTTCAACTTAACGAAATAAAAGAAGTAAATTGATAGAAATGATAAAAAAAATTGTTCAGAAGTTTCATTAAAGAAGAAAAATAGAAAAAAAAATGAAATGATTTCTATTAAAGGAGTTTCGGACTTTCTCTTTTATTTTTCTTTCCAATTTAGAAAAAATTCTAATATTTTCATTCCAATTTGGAAGAATTTCTTTTCTTATCTTATCTCTTCTTTTTTCTATTTACTTTTTTCCATTTCTTTTATTTTTTTTTTTGCTAAAAATAAGAATAAATCATATTTTTTTAAAGGGTGTTATTATAAACACTTCACTCTAACATGATACTAGACCTTAGTCTATAATTTATTACAGACCTTAATCTATAATTTATTATACTACACTTTATACTTTATTATTTTCATCATTATCATTTAACTATCTTTTATCTATTATTTTGTTACAAGCTAATCATTTCATTAACTTTATTATTTAAACATTACATCATTATTATTAACTTTATTATTTAAACATTATATTATTAGAGTTAATTACAAAATTAGCCAATTACATCATATTTATTAACTTTATTATTTAAACATTATATTATTAGAGCTAATTACAAAATTAGCCAACTTTACTAATGACTTTACAAATTTAGCCAAAAAAAATGCAAAAATAACCACTTAAATCACAGATAGAAATGACCCATCTGCGATTTTGCCCTTCCATTTGCGAAGATACAAGCGCTTAAAGCACAACTGTGCTTTAGGCACTTAAACTTTCGCAGATGGAATAGTCCATCTGCGAAATGCATGTTCCACCTGCGATTTTCCAAAAAAAAGAAAGTATAAAACCGTTTTTTTAGTTCATTTTCACTCTTCAATATAGAAAAACTCTCTCTTTCAGCGATTCCCTATGACGATTTCTTGAAGAAAATGAACGATTTTTTCAACAATCCCGAAAAAATGGTTAGATTTTAACTCCTTTTATGTTTTAATTAACATTTATTTAGTATATGTTTTTATTATTTTATTATTTATTGTATTAGTTAGTGTAAAAAAATGTAATTATATTGTTTGTGATTGGGTGATTTTTTATATTTGATAGCTTTAATATTATTTATTACTAAACTTGAAGTTTTAATGTTATTTTGTTAGTGGTTGTATGAATGTACAAGTATAGACTGCGTAAAATATCCATTGGCTAGTTGTATATTTAGTAAAATGGTCAGAATATGTTATTTTTTAAGTTCAAAGTTAAATAAGTTGTTACAATAATGTTTATAATATGTTTGGTTAGTGGTTTAAGTTGAGAAATTGATATAGCATGGTTAGAATGTGTTATTTGTTGTTTGTATAGTTGTTGTATAATTTGAAAAATTGTATATAATTATCGTATAAGTGGTTGTATAACTTGAAAAATGGTTATAATAATGTTTACAATATGTTTACAATAGTCGTTTGTATATTTGTCGTATAACTTGAAAAATTTTATATACTTGTCGTTTAAGTTGAAAAATTGTTATAGTATGGTTAGAATATGTTATTTTATTTAATTTGAAAGTTATAAATCATTTGTATACTTGTTGTATAACTTGGAAAATTGTATATAGTTGTCGTTTAAGTTGAAAATTTGTTATAGTATGTTATTGTTTTTCAACGTAAATATAGAAATTATTGATTAAATGTTGGTTTTTGCATTGTTTATGTTTGTAATTTGAATGTTGGATTATTATTGCATTTAATAATATGATATTTTAAAATGAAATAGTTGTTTAGTTTTCTAATATGTTATTGTTTTTGTGCAGCATGATTATAAGCATTTCAATGTTAAAGCTATTATCAACTTAAAAGGATCGGGGTGTAACATATGGGAAGTATTTGATGTGTTAGATGGTGTCAGCCGTGATATTTTTAGAGATACGGTATTTGGTTACTTGTTGCACGTCCCTCGTTTACAAGGGAACAGATTGTTGTTCCACAAGATGTTTCTTCATCAAATACGGTCGGACGCTGCTTTATCTCCAAATGGAATAAAACGGTGATATTTTAGACTGAGTGATAGGAAAATGGTACATGGCCCAGAAGAGTTTTGTTTGATAACCGGGTTGAGTTTTGGCGAGTATCCTAAAAATATCGGGAAAAAGTGTCAAAAAAATAGTTAGTAGTAAAAAAAGATGTTTATCTAGTGAACGGCTATTTCCGAACCATACAAATTGTAACATCCAAAAAATACAGGTCAAAAATTTCATTTTTAAATAAGTTAATATAAAACCATATGTAATAAAACCGTCAATAATAATGTCCCGTGTCAAAACCAAAGTGTCAATAATAAAACATAATATCATAAAACCATATCAGAGTGTAATCCCAAGGATCTCATGTGCGGAAATCATAGTGTGATACGCTGCGATCAAGTCAACTTCTTTCCTTTGAAAACAAAGCACCTGAAACCAAAACTGTAAATCGTAAGCACAAAGTTTAGTGAGTTCCCCCATCATACCACATACCATATAATACCATCAGTATCTTTCAACCGATAGATGTCATCAGTATCTTTCAACCGGTAATCGGGGACTATTTCACCCCTACCACTATCACATAATAATATATCATAAACATACTGATCACATACTAACATCATAAACATGTTGATTACATACTAACATGTCGTAAACAGACAGATAAGCATTGCATGGGTTCTGTATACCCCTTCGGTATCTTTCAACCGATAATTGCCATTGGTATCTTTCAACCGGTAACCGTCATCGGTATCTTTCAACCGGTAACAGGGGACTATTTCACCCCTACCACTATCATACAATAACAAGATATAATCATACAGTTAGACTTATCTAGGGTACTGACCTACCCTTCGGCCCTAACAACCGAGTCAGGGAAAAACTATTCCCTGCTACTACCACTAACACACATAGCATAACATGTATACATATCTCATGACCAAATCACATAACCAACCAAGATAACTATCACAGAGACAATTATCTACAAATACTCTTGTTGGTGGGTCGGCATTGTGGCCTTAGACCCACCCCTACTGGAAGGTAACTCACCTCACACCGTTGAAGTCCTGTAGACTCAATGCCACACTGCTGAAGTCCCACAGACTCAACCCCAACTGTTGGATAATAGGTTCCCAAACTATCAACACCAAAATAACACCCAATTAATAATTGGGTCCTAACACATAACCATAATAGATACTTGGATAATTACTACATTACCCCAAGCTTGGATTATTCAAGCCCAAGGCCCAATCCATAGGCCCAAAGTCAACTAAGAATCAAAGCCCAACATATGGCCCAATTTTCCAAGTTAGGCCTATACCTCTATATGGTCTTATTCTAAGGCCCAACCAAAAATTCCAGTCCAAAATTTGGTATTTTAATAGCCCAATACCACATAATCATAAAGGCCTAAACTATGGCCCATCTATGGCCTAATTTTCCAAATTGGGCCCAACTCCTCATATGGGCCTCACCTCAAAGCCCATTAATTATTCTAGTCCATTTGCTTGATCTTGGATGGCCCATTAATAATCTAATCATCAAGGCCCAATAAAAGGCCCAACAATAAGCCCAAGTGAAATTAGGGTTTTCACATAAAATGACGATAAACACTTAACCCATTAAGGACTTAATCCATTAAGTCCATCATTCTTCTAAACAAGTCATATGGTGTGATTGGGCTTAATCAAACAATTCCATTCCAATGGCCCATAAGTGGATCCTGATAAGTCCAAACCCATAAATCCAATATTAGGGTTTCCAACCCCATCTTAGCCCAATAGGCCCAATTGATATGTCTTTTGATCAAGTAAGGTCCATTAGGCCCATTAAGGTTTCACTAGGCCCATTAGTCGTCTGTTTGGGCTTTTAGGTCCATTAATCTTCATTTGGCCCATTAGGGTTTATTAGGCCCATTAAGCCTCATTGGGCCCATTAGGGTTTGTTAGTCCCTTTGTCCAAATATCCAAACAAGGCACCATCCAACAAGTCACACCGCCACCCGACACGGCGGTTGGAGGCGGCAGCCACCACCCTAAGGTGGTGGTTTTCAATTTCTTTTCATTATACCATTCTTGTTACAATTTACAATGCAAAATCCGATATCTCACACACACACACACACACTAACTAGGCTAAACATCCAACCAAATGAACCACATGCAACACTCCATGAATCCCACACTCAAACACACAGAAAATCGCACACACCACTAAATCACGCACACACAGCCACCACCATATGGCAGCGGGTGGTGGCAGAACGGTTGTAACTTTTGGTCCATTTTATGAGTGATCTTGGAGTTAAGTGGACTTCAACATCTTTTGATCAGTTTGTAATATTTCTTAGGCCTCGTGGACTAGGAAAGTTATGATTTTTTGCCTTCCCTTTTATCCATGCAACATATATTGGTCCTTTAGGTCATTTTGGTGTATTAAAGTTTAGATCCTGAAAGATTGTGACATTATTATGGATATAGTTGGAAACTTTATCCATCTAGACATCTTGTTGATTCAGATTTGAAAGTGGGAGACTAAGACTTAATGGATTAAGTTGAGAAAGATGCATTTTGGGTCCCTTTGAGACTTAAAGTCTAGATCTTGGTGGTTTGGACCATCCTAATGGTTAATATTGGAAACTTTATCCATTATGAAGCTATTGGGAATCATATCTGATGATTTTAGCTTTGATCCTTATGGATTAAACCCTTATTGAAGAAAATCCTTTCAGACTGAAGACCACGGTGTGGCCAAGGAAGGCCACTACATGGTGGCGGGACTTATCACGTCTATTTTGTCCCAACGTGCCCATGACGTGTCCCTAGGTTGCCACGATGTGGTGATTGAGGAATCATCGACTGTTTTGATATTTTATGCCCACGACATGGCCAAGGAAGGCCACAACGTGGAGGGCTGCTGATTGGCAATTTTGCTTTAACTTTGACTGTTGACTTTTTAAACAGTTTGACTTTTGGTCAAACTTAGGTATAAATGAGTTTTTGATTGAGCTCTGGTCTCAATTTGGTTTTAAGAAGCTTGGGTTGGTTGTTCTAATGTTGAGGTAGTTGTTGGGCTTATGTTGAGTAGTTTAGGTGAGTCTTCTCATTATACTTGTATGTTGAAATAACTAATATTGGCCCATTAGATTGGGTTGTATAGAATGCTAGCTGTATTTATCACTTTTTCATGTATGTTTGGATTAAGATACACCCTAGGGATGGGCCCATACTATATGATTGGGTTGAAATACACCCTATGGTTGGGCCCATTACTATATGCTTGGGTTGAAATATACCCTAGGGTTGGGCCCATTATTGTATGCTTGGGTTGAAATATACCCAGGGTTGGTCCCATTATTATATGTTTAGGTTGAAATATACCCCAAGAATGGGCCCCAGGGCTAGGCCTATTGTTGTATGTTGGTTTAGAATATACCCCAGGGCTGGGCCCACTGATTTTTAAGATATGTGGTATTTTGGGGAAGTCACTAAGCTTTATGCTTGTGGTTTGTGGTTTAAAACATTTTCATGTACTTCCAGATTCAAAAGGAAGAGCCCGATTTAACCGCACTATTGTTTATGATTTTACTATGATGTTTTGACAATACTTTTACTCTGATCGTCAATTGGGATAATGAATGAATGGTTTATGAAAATTTTACTCGATATTTTTAGGACGTTATAAAGGATCTGTCGGGTATGTTCGGCACGATCAAGGACAAGCTTGTAGTTATGATGGATGAGCGACTGATAGCCATTCAGTATGATTTGGCGGGTGCACCTCCGAGGAGTCGCGAGATCTTTTTTCAAGAGTTTTGTGCTTGTAAGGCTATTGATTTATTCGGGAATAATGAGCCCATTGTGAGTATGTGTTGGATTGTTGATATGGAGATCCCTTTCTGACAAGTTTTATCCTGGTGGGGTAAAGGTCAGGTTTGATGTGCTTCTCTTGTGTGATGAAGCACGAGATTGGTGTGGCAAGGTGGCCCGGGCTCTTGGACTAGAGGCACTAGAGATTATGACTTGGGCGTATTTCGTTACCAGGTTCAGGGTAGAGTATGTACCGACGATCAAGGTACACCAGCTAGCGCGCGAGTTTCAGGCTTTTACTATACTACGAAGATTGTTGCGTAGATTACCACCAAGTTCAAGGAGAGAGCGCTATCGGTTCTATAATATGATGCAGGTCAGGAGATAAAGATGATGAGGTATCATGACATGCTGAGGATCGACATCATTGAGTTTGTGAGTATAACAACCTATAAGACATTGGATAAGATGATTGATTCGGTCCGGAAACAAGAGATTGAGTTGGATCTCAAGGGGAAAAGGAAGGTCCCACAGCTTCAAACAGTAGTGGTGATATCTAAGAGGTTCAATACTTTGAATGGTGGTACGGTGACATGAAAAGTTCCAAGCAGGAAATAGTGGTAGACTCTACATGCGAGTCTGAATATATTGTTGTAAGTTAAGCGTCCAAGGAATCTACCTAAATCAGAAACTTCATAGGAAACCTTGGAGTTGTTCCGAGCAACAAATATCGATTGGAGACATTCTGTGATAACGAAGGTACAATTGCTCTAGCTAAAGAGCCTAGGGATCACGAAAGGTCAAGGCATATAAAGATGAAATACCAATACATTTTAGATAGAGTTAATGATGAAGATCTATTTCTAAAGTGAGTATGATCAAAGGAGAATTCAGTTGATCCGTTCACAAAAGGGATGACCAAGGAAAGACATAGTATGCATGCTAGAAGCATACACATGAGAGACAACATAAAGTTTAGAAATAGGAAATTAGGGATGAGCATTAGAACCGCCGGAACCGGAACCGGACCGTAACCGAAACCGGAATTGGTAATTAGGTCCGGTTACCGGTTCTTCATTTTTATGAAAACCGGTCCCGGTTCTAAAAACCGGAACCGGTTTAACATTTTTTTCGTTTTTTAAAATGCGCATAAGTCACTCATATGAAATCGGAATTATTTGATTTTTTTTCCAACATGTAATTTGGAGTTTGTAATTCATTTTTGACTATACACACATATGTTTTGGTTAGATATTGAATCGGATACAAGCCCCGAAAGAAAGAATATTGATGCTGCGTTTTTTCTATTTCAGCATTTTTTTTTTTTTTTTTGAATCTGTCACATTTTTTTAAATGAGCATAACTCATTCATATGACATCGAAATTACTTAATGTTTTTTCTAGCATGTAATTTGATGTTTGTAGTTCATTTTAGACTATAAAAACACTTGATTTGGTTAGATATTGAATCAGTTATAGATCCCGGAAGACAACATATCAATGCTGCGTATTTTCTGTTTAAGCATTTTTTTGGAATCTGTCCGGCTTTTAAAATGCGCATAACTCACTCATATGAAGTCGGAATTACTTGATTCTTTTTTCATCGTGTAATTTAGTGTTTGTACTTCAATTTAGAATGTAAAAAGTCTTAATTTTGTTAAGTATTGAATCATTTACAAGCTCTGGAAGATAGCATATCATCTATAATATTTCAACCGGTTCTAATTTGAAAAATAACCGAAAAACCGGGACCGGAACCGGAACCGGCGCTAGAACCGGCGGTCCGGTTCCCGGTTCTTATAATATGGGAAAACCGGTTCCGGTTCCGAACCGGTCCGGTTCTAAAGCTCATCCCTATAAGAAATTATGGTTGAAAAGCAATACAAGTTGGTTGTATATTAGATTATTAATATTTATGTAAAATAGGAAATCATGGTTGAAAATAATAATAATAATAATAACAATAATAATAACAACAACAATCATCATGGCTAAAGTTAGTCACAACAATATCACAATTAAGTAATAACCTAATGATTAATACTCTTCAAATAATTTTAGAAAACATAAAGAAAGAGGTGAATTCCAGTAAAAAAATAATTTATAACATAGAGTAAAGATGATATTTAAGAAATAAAAGGGGTGTAAAAAAAAACTAATCGTTAATGGCTTAATGATACACAACATACAACTTTTAATGAACGGTCACAAATTTCAATAACATGGTGATACCTAGCTATCTTGATGATGATTTTACACCACGACTGCTATGACACCCATGATATACTCGATCTCCTCAGATACCTCCTTCATAGAAGGTCTGTTTTCTCTTCTTTCCTCCAAGCAGCTCATCGCAAGAAACCCTAACGCTTTCATCGAATCAATTTCCAACGACGTAGCAGGATTCTTGAGCATAGAGTCAATAACATCCACCATTCGTTCCTCATTCACCATCCGTTTAACATAAGCAACCAAGTTTACATCATCGGTCGCTCTACCAAAATCTATAGCTTTTTGACATGTAAGTATTTCTAATAATAGTACTCCAAAACTATACACATCACTCTTATCAGTTAACTGATAGTTCCAATAATAATCAGGATCCAAGTACCCTAATGTCCCTTGTGCACAAGTTGTCACATGGGTTAGGTCCGTATGAGCCAGTTTGGATAAACCAAAATCCGCAACCTTGGCTTTCATATTTTCATCGAGTAAGATGTTGCTAGACTTCACATCGCGGTGATAAATAGGTCTAGAAGCAGAGAAATGGAGATACGAGAGCCCCTCGGCGGTGTCACGTGCGATCCCTAGTCGTTGAGGCCAAGTTAAGGGTCTTTTATTTTTGTCATGCAAGTGATCATGAAGGCTTCCGTTTGGAATATACTCATACACCAACAGCGGTTCCTTCTTTCCTATGCAACAACCTAGGAGGTGTACGAGGTTCTTGTGGTTGACTTGACAAAGGATTCGAACCTCGTTTAGGACCTGGTCAACGCTTTTGGTGTTTCCAAGTTTTGCACATTTAACCGCCACCTCGGTTCCGTCATCCAGTACGCCTTTATACACTTCACCAAAGCCGCCAACACCAAGAAGACCTTTTGAGGAGTAGTTATTTGTCGCCCTTTTGATCTCTTTACTCGTGAAGACCTTGGATAATTTTCCACTATCTCCCGATGATACTATCTCTTCACGATCTCGTGCAAGACGTTGTTCTGCTTTACTTCTATTATGACAACGGATGATCATTACTGTCGCGAATACAACCAATAGAAGCAGTATCACGCTACTGCATATTGTAGCTGCCACGAGTTTGATCTGTTTTGATCTGACGCTTATAAGATCTGCAACAATAATTTATTAGTTTTTGTTCTGAAATGATAAAAGTTAAATCCGAACTGGGATATATCATTAATTACCTGAAACACATCGGCCGGCGAGACCATCCCATCGGAATTTAGGTTTACAGTAGCACCTTAGAGAGCCGTCTCCACCGTCCCTACAAACAGAGTTATAGGTCGAATCGCAACACGTTTGCGTTTGACATGGTCGCTCCGATGGTAGCGCCCACATCAACTCCACAGCAGAATCCGGCCAGCTACTAATTGGCAACGAGAGGTTTAGATTCACGAAGTTTGTGTACGCTCCGCAATGTTCCATAGCAAGCGAAACAAAATCAAACCCTGTTTGTGTGCTGTTTTTTAAGGAACAACAAGTCGGTGCTGTTTGACCACATGCAGACATCTTAGCCGAGCCATTCTGGTAGGCGCGGCAAGGGCTGGTTGTGGTACAATCTAACGCAGTAGCAGCAGGTAACGCCGTTGTATTTGAACAGTTGAAGAAAAAGGGAGTGTTGCTGGAGGTGATGGTGAAGGGCAAGGAGGTATTTAACCGGATGCCATGGGTGACGCTGACGCAGGTGTTTGGTAAAATAGTCGATGGTTGCTGAATCACTAGACGCTGGTTTTCCGGGGAGATAGATATGATCGGGTAAGTGTAGTTATCAATTAGCGTATCAAACTTCAACACGCCTCCTTCACACCGGAGCCGGTATGAGGGTTGGCCACACGTCCAAGAAGTGCTGAGGGGATACGGGACTGGAGTCGTCCCGCAATTTGGGCACAGGTACTCGATTGTATTTGTGGCACAACCGATGTCGACTAGCAACACCACCATTAGCATCAAGAAGTTAAGTGTCATTTTAATTAATAATGGAGGTTGAATTGGTTGGTTATAAGAAATAAAAAGCAAGTGGTTTATTCAAGTATTTGTAAGATGGTGATTTGTACATGGAATGAGACCAATGTCCCGAAATTGGTGCTGTTGCAGAGTCTCTTGGGCAAGTGTATCCGTAGGGCGGTAGGGGAGTACCGAGGCTAATTGCTAATGGATTTGAAATTTACAAGCTTGGAATTGATGCATGGTATCGTTTTCTGTACGATGGAAGCTTAATTAGGATAGAAAAGAATAGGTGGTTTTGGAAATGGAGGCCGGTTGATATATCCAACAACAAATATGGAAAGTGGAAGCAATCTCTATGTATTGGATTCATTCTCGTATTTCAAGAATAAAGAGAGATCCAACATATTCTATTCTATTCTGCACTTCTTTCAAAACACAATTGCAATGATTTTTTTAAAGGAATGAACTATCGATAGGTCGTGTAAGTTCTAATTAATTTTGATTTCAATTTTTGTTTTCATATTGCTATGGCGGATGAAACAGTTTCTTTACTTAATTACCACTGTTCTAAGCAATTGGAACTTGATCACCTGACCTTTTGTTGACTGTTTTCAATCAAGTTGCAGAAATTCAAACTCCCATCTTGGTCTACGATCTCAATTATAGCTTCGATGTTGTATATGGATTTGGGTATAATCAATAATGCAGTCGTTGGTGTTGATCTTGATTCTGCAATTCAATCAGCAAAATTGAATTGGATTCCAAGTCTTAATGTGACAATGTCTTCTGCGTCTCAAAGTGGACCATCTGGGTTCAAGGAAATAAGAAGTTTGGGGTATAACGTCTTGTGATCTTGTTTCAGAAATCAAAGAAAAAGTTGATTGGTTTTTTGGGTATCTCACTCAGGAGAGATTTCTTACATTGATTTGAGAAACATTTTGTCATAATTCTTGGAATTGTCTTGGTGAATTAAGAAAAGCGATGAACGGACAACATTATGTAGGTTTGTCGATTTTCTACATATGAACACACATTCATTTGTGATTTTCCGTCTAAGTGATTTGACATTACCTTTAGATTCTTAGTTTGTGGGTTGCTTATGTTTCTACTTTCTGGATTATAAAATGAATATCCCCATCATGAATATGGTGCTTCTATGTTATGTGTTTTTATTAAAAAAAAAAATAGATCTATGAATTGGTAAAACCAAACGTTTAAAAACAATTTTGATAACGGGCCACCACAGTAGTTTCTAGGAAATATGATAGAGAAAGAGGCAATTGGAAATACTTAGGTTTGCATTAAGTTTTATTGAGAGATATATATATATACACAGTAGTAACGCAAGAATCAATCAAGAAACCCCTCAAACCCTCTCTCTAAAGTCTAAAGAATGATGATGGCAATTGGCGATTGACGTGATGCAAACAACAGACTATTGTATTGTATGTATATGTACATATGCTGAGCATATACATGTACACTCCCTCCTCTTTCTTTCCACCTCTTTCCAATAAAACACCAACTAACCACCTAACAAAACTGTTTCCACTTTCCACCTCCTTCATCACATATAATTCAAATCCCATCAAGAAGAAGATCAAGTCACGGATTGAGCTTGTAAAAGTGTGTGCCACCAGCCACACGCAACCACCCTGGGCACACACCCTTCTTGCAGACCAACTTCAGATGGAATATTCCGGTCAATTACATCACCAACTCCAAGCTGCCCATACTTATTCCATCCCCAACAGAACACCTTCCCATCTTCATCAAAATAAAAAAAATCAATAACTTAAGCATCCAGCCATACTGGGTACTGGGTACTCGTTTTTTTTTTTTTTAAAAACACTATTTTTTTACAATTTTACAGTACCTGTAACAACAGCACTGTGACGGGCCCCACAGGATACGACTCTTGCGTGTTCGTTCTCAAGACTTGGAGCATCCAAAAGGCGTGGCAATGTCTAACAAAAAAACAGATAATATTTCATAGAATTAGGTCAAACTTTTTGAGAAAATTTATGTATTTGGGACATGATGAGCAAGTTAGTTACCTCAGCTTGATCAGTTCCTGTACCCAACTGGCCGAATTGGTTCCCGCCAAAAGCATAGACATCACCATCTGATGAGATGCAGATTGTGTGCCAAAGGCCTGCAGCCACTGAATCTATTGAGATGCCAAGTAATGATGATACGCATGAAGGGGTCAATTCATCATCTGTGCTTCCTTGCCCACACTACAAGATGTGATATAAAAATATGATCATGGGTTAGAATATGCAAAAATATGTAGCTGTCTCAAATCAAATGAGCTGTCACAAAACAGAAGAATATGTATAGAACTATAGATATATGATTAATTAAATTGTATGTAATGTTTTTATCGCCTTCTTTTCATCTTGTGGAAATTTGGTCTGCTTTTTCTTCATCATTTCTACTTTACCTACATGTCCATTCATCAAAGCAAGTCAATATTTCAGAACAAGTCCCCTAACATATACAACATTATCTATTACCTGAAGCAAGTACCTGAAGAAAATCAATTAGGGGTCTCCTAGTCAATTAAGTCTTTTCAGATGCTAATACATGCAATCACTATCAGTTGAGAAAACTCACAATACAACTAATGTGATTTGTATAAACTATTAGGGTGGTGGATGCCTTCCAAACAAAATTAAAGAATCTAAAGAGCATAAAAACAAAATAACAGAAAAGACAAAAGGCAAAAGGAAGGTGATGTCACCTGTCCATATAGTCCCCAACCAAAAGTCATTAATGCTCCAGCATCTGTACATACATGCACGTATACAATTCAGTAATAATTATAGATAGTGTAATTGGAAATATTGAATTAATAATCTTTTGGAAACCTTACCTGTGACTACAGCACTGTGTCTTCCTCCACAAGCAATACCTTTAATATAACTTCCAGGAGCTCTATACCCCTGTCCTTCTCTTCTATCTTTTCCTACTGAAGATGAAGCAATGCAAGGTATAGGATGTGGAGAAGACACCATTCTTATCCTGGACCCCAAACCTAGCTGCCCCTCACCTCCATACCCCCAACCCCACACCTGTCCTGTATCTGAAACTTCACACAACCAAGTTACAATAAATACATTAAGCAATAATATTTATTACTCTCTGTATCATAATAATGTTATATGTTGTTACAAAATTCCTACCTGATAATGCCAATGTATGTCGCCCACCAGCTGCAACTGTTGCTATCCTTACTCCTGGACTCAATGCTACCAAACAGGGTAAAGCTGAGAGAGGTTCATCACCAGAAGATGAGCTTTCAACTGCTTGTTTGTTTGATGATACACGTCTTCTTTTTGTACTTTCATCTCCAACTGCTTTACCATCTACACCACTGGATCTTGATCCCCCTGAGCGTGGGCTTAGTATAGTACCTTGTTCTGTCAGGAACGGATTCTGTCTCTCAAATATGTCTTTCTCTTGGCTTTGACCACTGTTTGGGTCTCCAACAACCTTCCCAGAAGGTACACACTCTTTCCATCCCCATGTATAAACCTCTCCTGCACCTGTTACGCAGACACAATGTGCCCAACCTGCTGCAGCTCTTGTTATTGAAATTTCTTTTGGAAGAGGGAAAGGTTCTGGTGTTTCCTTAACAAAAACAAGTAAACAAACTGCACATTAGCTTCTCTTCTTTCACAGAGAAACTTAATAAAATAGACGAATAGATATCAAGATGTGTTTCAGTACCCCATGTTTCCCTGATGTCACGTAGCTCTGACCAAGATCATCTGTTGAACCCCATGTAATCAGCTTCCCTGTGTCTGATTGAAGAAAGGACAGAACAGTAAGGAAAATGATTGCCAAAGGTGTAAATGAAATTAAAAAGTGAGTTTAGATGTAATGGAGCGAATATGAAATGTAGCAAGAGGACATTCCACATTTTCTACACCCCTCAGTACCCAAATGGGTGTACATTTTGACTTTCCATAGCAAAGGAGTTCGAATTTAGAATTAGATGGAAAACTTTACAAAATTAGAACTTTCCCTTAGCTATCCAAATTATCTCAAAAGCTTTGAGACTCGTGTAAATATGAAGTTCCAAGAGAAGAATGAATCAAGAACCCCAACCTGAAATGGCCATAGCAAATCCACAACCGCCGCCACAGACATCCGACCAAAGCTGACCAGCGTCAATTGACTGCGGGAGTCTAACTTCCACCGGCGACAATATCGGTGACCGTTGAGGTAACGCTCCAGGTAAATACCCCCACATATATACTGACTTCTCGTCAACCTTCATCTCCATTTTCATATCATCATCGCCTTCAACATTCATATCTAATTTTCCAAAACCCTAACTAAAACTCACCTTTACAAACCCCAAAAATCAACAAGATTAAAGCAGACAATGTGTATGATTGATGTTCTTTCTCTAACGTCTTCGAAGTTAGAATCTTAGAAGAATTGGAAGTTAATTTCTAGAAAGTGCCCTAAATCGAAGTATGCGAATAAAAGGAGGTGCGTATCAATTTCAGAGGGAAGGGGGTGCCACGTTGGATGTTCACGTTGGTGTCTGTCCACGTGGCGTAATATCAGCCGGAAGATGGGTCGGGTTATTCCGAGCCACGAATTCACAAGAACTTTCTGGAAGGTCGGTCTAGAGCATATGATGAGTCGTGGTTAGTGGTGTGTCCCGTTCATTAGTTGCCACGTGTCCATAAATATAAAAAGTTATCGGAAAATTAGTCGTTTATCGGAATAATTTTTTCTAAATTCTGATGCCCTGAAACCACGTGTCTGCTGTTGTGTTACTCATCTGGGGTTGGGCTGTTAAAAAGTTTCAAAAGCCCATATATATATTCTACCGACCTGTTTCGGCAAACAAAAAAAAATAACAAAATCTATTATTTTTTTTTTCAGAAAATGACCAAAAAATAGTTTTTTTTTAGTTTTTATAAAAACTAGTTAAAATTTAAGAAATTCTGCCATATAACTATCAATATTAATATTCTACACTGTGGAATTGATAAATGATGTCATCTTAACAATTTGCAATGGACCTAACGAAAACGAAATATATTCATAGATAAGTATTTTCCCCAAAGATAGAAAACAAGTTAACGTGCTTTGCTTAAATTGCAAGTATCTTGTCTTTCCATACGCATTTTCCCCATTTTTTGTGCAATTTAACAATCAAAATAAGTTCTGAAATCTACAGTCCAGTCTCTGGACTTTTGTTTATTATACTTCTAGGCAATTTTAGTTTTTTTAAGTGTTAGAAACTTTGAGAAATTACGAAATTACATGTCGGATATTATGTGTAAGTTTACAGTACCAAAAATTATCTGTCGATTAAAAAAATAAATATATACCATAGGTAGTTTTCATTATCAATAAATAATTTTATCTATTGACCTTAAAAATATTTGTTTATTAAAGTTTTATTATAAAAGTGTGGGTGGTCTATATTTATTTATCTTTAAGTTAATAAATTAATTTTGGTGTTGAACGTCGCATATAATCTTTTAGGGTTAGTTATGTTATTTCTGAACTTTTCCAACAAATAAAAAAACAAAATCGATAAAAAATAAAATAAATATAAACTAAACTGCAAAAGTGGCCCTCGTGGTCACGCAAAGAATGTGGATAAAGTCTAAAAAATTTCCAACTTACATGGAAGGTTCAAAATCAAAAAATTTCTGTGGATTTGATCCCTGATGGATTTATAAAAAAAATAATAATAAAAACTAGTACTTTACCTTTATCATTCATTTTTTTTACATTTTTTTTATTTATGTTAATATTTATCTAATTATAAAAAAATAGAAAATGAAATTTCACCAACCCCTCTCGACTGTTCCCCACTTTCTCCCTCTCTCTCTCTTTTTGACTCTCTTTCCCATCATCTTCTTCATCACTCTTCCACAAATCAAAACACATACACACATATGAACAAAAAACTCAGTTAAACAGAAAACTCGATTGATCCTAGATAAATGGCTTGGATCTATGTTAGCAACCTTCATCCTCTTCATCCCATGTTCTTTAACCTAGAACGAGATGGGTTTTTAATCTGAAGTAGATGTTTTTCAAATTTAGTTTTCATCATTCAGATATGAGTTTCAAAGATATTAGATGTTGCCTCCAAGAACTTGAAATGGATTTTCTGGGTTATTCATCCATTTTTCAAGTTTGTGTTGAACAAATTAGATCCCTAATAATATGTCAAGGATGAACAAAGTAATTTGAATCAAATGCATTGATCCTCATATTGCAAAAATTGTATCGCATCGAGAATAACAGAGGTTCGAGAACCCTTTTGCGGCCACTCTTCCTCGGTATCGATCCAATATGAGAGGATGGGCATAGACTTGTTTCAGTATCTCATCTCACACATGAAACAACCCAAAAATACGACCCAAAAATTTCGTTTTTCGATATAATCAAAACCATAATCAGAGTGTCATATAATAAAACCATACGTGATGTATTCCAACATAATAGAAAACACTGTGCGGAAAACTGTATCATACTACGTCAAATCAAAACAAACTAAATCAATCTCAGGCTAAAAGCTAAAGTTGTGGTGTGTGCGATGCCGTCACCCCGAGCTCTTCCCTTTGCTTGCGGAAGTACCTGAAACCAAACTGAAACTGTAAGCACGAAGCTTAGTGAGCTCCCCCAAACTACCACATACCATACAATAACATATAAACACATATTGGGCCTTGCCCACTGCATCGGGACGAAGCCCGGCAACTGCATCGGACCGAAGTCCGGAACTGACTGGGACCTTGTCCCCTGCATCGGACCAAAGTCCGGAACTATCTGCATCGGACCGAAGTCCGGAACTAACTGCATCGGACCGAAGTCCGGAACTAACTGCATCGGACCAAAGTCCGGAACCGACTGGGACCTTGTCCCCTGCATCGGACAGAAGTCCGGAACTAACTGACTGAGCATAGCGTAGCATAACATAACAACTAGCATGAACACATATACTGCATACTACATCGGGCCGTAGCCCGGAACGCATAATACATAACACATAAAACATGGCACACAAATCCTGTCTGAGCCACGAAGGCATCAAACATACTAGCTACTGCATCGAATCAAAGTCCGGAAACTACTGCTAACTGAACGGGCCGGCATTGTGGCCTTAGACCCATCCCTACTGGAAGGAAACTCACCTCGTAAACTGGCTGCTGAGTGTGTGGCTCTGGAAGCTAACGGCTGCTGCTCCTGTATCTCCCCGGCTACAAGTCCATAAACACACTCAATCAAATACTAAACACTGCACTTGGGTAAAATGACTCTTTTACCCTTGGTCAAAGTTACTCTCACTTGGACTGACTCGCCGAGTTGGGCCACCCAACTCGCCGAGTCCTACTCTCACTTTTCAATCCTACTCGCTGCTACTCGTCGAGTATGGCATCGACTCGACGAGTACCCTCTTGATCCAAGAACTCAGACAATCTTCATCCGACTCGCCGAGCCGTATGAACATACTCGACGAGTTGTTCTTGATCTTAAGAAGATTGCCTTGGACTCGCCGAGTTGTATGAAGAACTCGCCGAGTCCCTCCATTACTGAGTCTACCTTCAACTCGCAGAGTCCACTCTCTAACTCACTGGTTCCACTCAACACTGCTAAAAATGAAGGAATCGGGGACTCGCGACTCAACTTGCCGAGTCGTTCTTCCCGACTCGCCGAGTTGCCGCCATGCAACTGTTTTTCACTCGATTTTGCTTGAATCCAACACATACAAATGATAGATCTGAGTCCAATAAGCTGGTTTACCACGTAAAGTTTCCAACTTTACGTGTACAACACATGAATAAGGGAAAATAAGGCTAAAAGATGCATAAAAGGGATAGATCTAGGGTTAATATGCAAAGTATCCTCATAAAGGCAATAGATCTGGACTATGGGACTTCTCAATGAATAGATCCAAGGTTATCTCGGCTTATTAGGGCGTTCATGAAAACACAAGGCTTGGAACAAGCATCAACTAGTTCTTAGAAGAGTTCTAATGGAGGTTTAAAGCATAAAACAAGAGGGGAAATCCGAAAATACCTCAAATAACTCAGATTTGCCCTTGGATCTTGGCACTCCACCTCTTCTCCTTGCTCCTTTATTCTTCTCCTTCTTCAAGCCTTCACAAAATCACACAAAATCACTTACAAACTCTCAAGGATGAACTAGGGTTTTCTCACAGCTTTAGAGGGTGAAGGAGGCGAGAATGGGGGCTATAAGGTGACTTAAATAGTGGGCAACCCGGGGATTTAGGGTTTCACCTAGACGGATGGACTCGCCGAGTCCGGGATATGGACTCGCCGAGTCTCCAGCTAACACGTGCTCGAAGTCGCGACCCTACTCGGCGAGTCAGGCTATGAACTCGCCGAGTCCCTCTTGCAAAACTTTAAAACAATTACTAATGAATTAACATACCGGGAACGGGTCGTTACAATTCTCCCCCACTTATCTCAGACTTCGTCCTCGAAGTCTGCTACGGCTGGATCTATAAATATCTCCGGGTAGTGCGTTCTCATCTCCTCCTCAGCCTCCCACATCCATTCAGACCCCTTCCGGTGCTGCCACTGTACCTTCACTAGTTGGATTACCTTGTTCTTCAAGGTCTTGGTCTTCCGATCCAGAATCGTGACCGGCCTCTCAATATAATTCAGGCTGCTATCAACCTGAATATCCTCTAGGGGAACGACTGCTGACTCATCCACCAAACACTTCCTCAACTGCGACACGTGGAAGGTGTTGTGGATCTGACTAAGCTCCTCAGGAAGATCTAACCGATAAGCAACCCGACCCACCCGGGCCAAAACCCTGAAAGGACCAATAAATCTGGGGCCCAGCTTGCCCCTCTTCCGGAACCTGATGACACCTTTCCAAGGTGAGACTTTCAGAAGAACCATATCTCCCACCTGGAACTCCAAGTCCGAACGCCTCCTGTCAACGTAGCTCTTCTGCCGACTCTGCGCAGTCTGCAGCCTACTACGGACCTGCTGGATCAACTCAGTCATCTTGAGCACCACTTCAGTGCTCCCGATGACTCGCTAACCGACCTCGCCCCAACAAATCGGGGTCCTACACTTCCTCCCATACAGCATCTCAAGAGGAGGTCGATCAATACTCGCATGATAACTGTTGTTATACGAGAATTCCGCTAACGGAAGATACGTATCCCAACTGCCCCCAATATCTAGAACACATGCCCTAAGCATATCCTCAAGAGTCTGAATCGTCCTTTCGCTCTGCCCGTCAGTCTGAGGGTGGAAAGCGGTGCTGAAATGGAGACGAGTACCCATCTCGTCGTGGAACCGCTTCCAGAATCTGGACGTGAAACGAACATCTCGGTCTGACACCACCGATACCAGCACTCCATGACGTGCCACAATCTCTCGCACATAGATATCGGCTAACTTTTCCGCCGATATACTCTCCTGAATCGGAATAAAATGGGCACTCTTTGTCAACCGATCCACTACAACCCATATCGAATCCACTCCACGTGCGGTCCTGGGGAGTTTGGTGACAAAATCCATGGTGATATCCTCCCATTTCCACACGGGAATGTCTAACGGCTGCATCTTGCTGTGAGGTCTCTGGTGCTCCGCCTTGACCTTCCGGCAGGTCAAGCATCTCTCAACATACCAAGCGACGTCCCTCTTCATGCAGGGCCACCAATAATCAGGTCGAAGATCTCGATACATTTTCGTCGCCCCTGGGTGGATAGAAAACCGAGACTTATGAGCCTCGTCCATCAACACCTGCCGTATTCCACCCCAGTACGGTACCCACACCCTACCATGAAGCGTCAGCAAACCCCGACTATCATAATCAAACGAAGCTACTCGACCCACTATTCTCTCACACTTTTGCCTCTCCTCCTTGAGACCCTCCATCTGAGCGTCCTTGATCCATTCCAACAACGGAGTGATCACTGTCATCCTCATACACAGATCTCTGATAAGGGCCGCCGACACTTTGCGGCTTAGGGCGTCGGCCACCACGTTGGCCTTCCCTGGGTGATAAAGGATCTCACAGTCATAATCCTTCAGTACGTCCAACCACCTCCTCTGCCTCATGTTCAAACTCGGCTGATCCATAAGATATTGCAAGCTCTTGTGATCCGTGTATATAGTACAACGGACCCCATAAAGGTAATGTCTCCAAATCTTGAGGGCAAACACAACTGCCCCCAGCTCCAAATCGTGGGTAGGATAATTAGCCTCGTGAGGCTTCAACTGTCTCGAGGCATAAGCTACCACATGGCCTCGCTGCATCAATACTGCTCCCATACCTGTGATCGAAGCATCACAATAGACTACGAAGTCCTCTACTCCCTCTGGCAAGGTAAGGATCGGAGCCTCGCACAATCTCTGTCTGAGAGTCTCGAACGTCGCCTGCTGCTCAGGCCCCCAACGAAATACCACTAACTTCTTGGTTAGTCGGGTGAGCGACATTGCTATCTTGGAGAAGTCCTGAATAAATCTCCGATAATACCCTGCCAACCCTAGGAAGCTCCGAATCTCAGATGGAGACCTCGGGACCTCCCACTGCATCACGGCCTCTATCTTGGCCGGATCTACCAAAATACCCTTCTGGTTGACGAGATGACCAAGAAACTGCACCTCGTGCAACCAGAACTCACACTTGGAGAACTTCGCGAAAAGTCTCTCCCTCCTCAAAGTCTCCAACACCTCCCGCAGGTGCTCCTCGTGCTGCCCCTGTGTCTTGGAATATACCAAGATATCGTCTATGAATACTATCACTGACCGATCCAGCATCGGCCTGCACACGCGGTTCATGAGGTCCATGAACGCGGCTGGGGCATTGGTGAGCCCAAATGGCATCACCACGAACTCATAATGACCATATCGGGTCCTGAAAGCAGTCTTCTGTACATCCTCATCTCTAACCCTCATCTGATGATAACCGGAGCGTAGATCGATCTTGGAGAACCAAGACGCTCCCTGAAGCTGATCAAACAAGTCATCTATCCTCGGAAGTGGGTAACGGTTATTCACCGTTACCTTGTTCAACTCTCGATAATCAATGCACATACGATGCGACCCATCCTTCTTCCTCACAAACAGGATCGGCGCTCCCCAAGGAGAACTGCTCGGCCGAATGAAACCCTTGTCTAACAGCTCTTGCAGCTGTGTAAACAACTCCTGCATCTCAGGGGGAGCTAGTCGATACGGTGCTTTGGCTATCGGAGCCGCACCAGGAACTAGGTCGATCCTGAACTCAACCTGCCTCTCTGGAGGTATCCCCGGCAAATCCTTGGGAAACACATCCGGGTAGTCTCGAACAATAGGAACATCATCAATCGTCGTCTTTCCCTTCTCCCGGGCATCCAAGACGTAAGCTACAAAACCGGCGCAACCCTGCTGAACATAGCGCCTCACCCTAGCGGCGGAACAAAAGATCGGTCCACGCTATGGCCTCTCGCCCTGAATCACTAACTCTCCCCTACTGGGAGTGCGAACCCTCACTAGCTGAAGCTCACAATCAATCACCGCCCCATTGGGGCTCAGCCAATCCATGCCCACAATAACTTTATTCCCTCGCAGGGGAATAGGTACCAGGTCCACTGAAAATTGCTCATCAAATATCTGAAGAGTACACTCCCTATGTATTCTGCCGACCCTCACGGTCCTATCATCTGTTATCTCAACCTCTAATGGACAATCCAGCTCCCCTGGAGCTCTGCTAAATCTCTTGCTAAGCGCAAGCGATACGAATGATCGGGTAGCCCCCGAATCGAACAATACCAAAGCAGAAATGCCGTTCACCGAGAACGACCCTAAATAAAGCATATCATCAAGTAATATTCAAACGATAATAATAATTAAAAGATGAAGGAAAGATACCTACCCGTCACCACATCAGGAGTCGCTCGCGCCTCCTCTGCTGTCATCTGAAACGCCCTACTCTTCGCCACTGGCGCATCAGATTGGCCCTGCCGGCCATCTGTAATCCTCAAGGTGGCAGGGGCAGGGGCAACCACCTTCCCTGCTGCAGCTAAACTGGGACACTGGGACCTTTTATGTCCCCTCTGATTGCACTGAAAGCAAATCAGATCTGATGCTGTAACCGTAGTAGCAGGGGCCGTACAATCCCTACTCAAATGCCCAGTCCGACCGCACTTGCAGCAGCCAGAACTCCCTGCCTTGCACGCCCCCTCGTGCAATCTCCCACACTTGCCACACCGACCGTGGCTCTGCTGACTCCTA
Source organism: Lactuca saligna (assembly GCF_052625555.1). NCBI lineage: Eukaryota > Viridiplantae > Streptophyta > Magnoliopsida > Asterales > Asteraceae > Lactuca > Lactuca saligna. The sequence continues at coordinate 175,477,463 of NC_136418.1, forward strand.
GACCTGTGATCTGAAACCTTGGGCTTTTTGCCCAAACTGCCTGAACCCGAAACCGCCTCCGGTTTCCTCTTCTTCTCAATCTTGAGATCAATCTCCCTCTCCCGAGCTCTAGCAATCATGTCGTCCAGCGTTTTACAACTGGACCGGCTCACAAACATGCGGATATCACTCCGCAACATCTCATGATAACGGGCCTTCTTCATCTCCTCATCAGCTGCATACTGAGGAACAAGAAGAGCCCTCTCCCTGAACTTGGCGGTGATCTCCGCCACTGTCTCTGTAGTCTGGGTAAGGTCCTGAAACTCCCTAGCTAACTGTTGCACCTCAAGGACCAGTGCAAACTCCGCCCTGAACCTGGTATAGAAATCAGCCTAGGTCATGGCATCCAATGCCGCATCATCCCCGATGGCATGTCCGACCTCCTCCCACCAATCCCGTGCCCTATCCTTCAGAAGACAGAACGCCAATCTGACCTTGTCCCTCTCGGGACACCTGCTAGTGCGGAAAGCGTTGGCCACGTCCGCCAACCATCTGGTACTCGCTATGGGGTCCCACGCCCCATGATAGTCTGGAGCTCCGCATGCCCTGAACTCCCTGAACGTAAGTGTGCACGACCCCATCATGGCCGCCATCTCCGCACGGAAAATACCTAATCTCTCATCCATCAGCTCTAAAATACCCTCCTTGATCGAACCGAAGATCACAGGAGTCTACTCTAGTATGATGCGGGTAACCTCAGAAGAAAGGAACTCTCTGGTCTGCTCATCCATCTGCCCGACCTCCGGGCCTGATCCCGATCCTGATCCCCCTCCGGCATCTGATCTGCCGACTGCTGGTCTCGGACGCAAAACTACCATTCTGAAACATATCATAACAACATCAGAACACTGAAATATCTCAAGGGATCATGACACTGCTACTAGCTTCCTGGTCTTGTCTTGGCCTTCCTTGATTCGAGTACGGATCCTCTGCTTTCAGTAGTACGGGCCCATACTACCTTCCACATCTATCCGTACTTTCCTCAAGAACTGCCTTGACTCCACCAAGTCACTTCTACTACTGCTATTCTCTGCTACTCTCATCCTAGGCTTGCCCTAAGGAAACCTCAGGCTCAACACGACTGGTCCTCAGCTGCTGAAGGTCTCCTCAAAATGCCAATTAGCCACCACCTAAACACCATCACATGTGATGAGGATCAGATAATCCTTCAAGTAAAAGACCCGTCCCTATAACGGTTGGACTCAAACAAGAGCTGCACAATAGGGCCAGTTCCAGTACTCTGGGATTATTCAAACCTGATCACATGTGGTGTGACGTGTTCACCTAATGGCTAACTCCCATTACTCAGAACCCTACCAAGCATGAAGCAAGCAGCATTCGGATAAGGGAAACAAACTCAAGCAAAACTATTCTCATAACAAGAAACTGCACTAGCAAAGGATGCTAAGCTCATACTATCAGGCATAACCTAAACAGGCTATCCTACTGCTGTCTACTCAGTACTAGCATGCAATACTCATAAAGCTGTAACACATAAGCAGGCACATAAGGCATTCTCCTAGATCCTTAGTCCTATACTAGCATGTTGTTCTACTGAAACTGAAACTGAACAAATAACTTGTATGGGTAATTTGGGAGTACTTACTTGAGCTCGGCTGACCGCATGCACACACCTCTATCTTGTTAAAAACTATTCTTTCTTTCTAAGTGCTTTCAAAATTCTCTTTGTAATACGTTTTTATTATTTTTAAAATAAAATCTTTTATTTCCCTTAGTTTGAGTTCAGATACACCCGGAAGTGTATCCGAATCCCTCAAACCAGGGCTCTGATACCAACTTGAAACAACCCAAAAATACGACCCAAAAATTTCGTTTTTCGATATAATCAAAACCATAATCAGAGTGTCATATAATAAAACCATACGTGATGTATTCCAACATAATAGAAAACACTGTGCAGAAAACTGTATCATACTACGTCAAATCAAAACAAACTAAATCAATCCCAGGCTAAAAGCTAAAGTTGTGGTGTGTGCGATGCCGTCACCCCGAGCTCTTCCCTTTGCTTGCGGAAGTACCTGAAACCAAACTGAAACTGTAAGCACGAAGCTTAGTGAGCTCCCCCAAACTACCACATACCATACAATAACATATAAACACATATTGGGCCTTGCCCACTGCATCGGGACGAAGCCCGGCAACTGCATCGGACCGAAGTCCGGAACTGACTGGAACCTTGTCCCCTGCATCGGACCAAAGTCCGGAACTATCTGCATCGGACCGAAGTCCGGAACTAACTGCATCGGACCAAAGTCCGGAACTAACTGCATCGGACCAAAGTCCGGAACCGACTGGGACCTTATCCCCTGCATCGGACAGAAGTCCGGAACTAACTGACTGAGCATAGCGTAGCATAACATAACAACTAGCATGAACACATATACTGCATACTACATCGGGCCGTAGCCCGGAACGCATAATACATAACACATAAAACATAGCACACAAATCCTGTCTGAGCCACGAAGGCATCAAACATACTAGCTACTACATCGGATCAAAGTCCGGAAACTATTGCTAACTGAACGGGCCGGCATTGTGGCCTTAGACCCGTCCCTACTGGAAGGAAACTCACCTCGTAAAACAAGAGGGGAAATCCGAAAATACCTCAAATAACTCAGATTTGCCCTTGGATCTTGGCACTCCACCTCTTCTCCTTGCTCCTTTCTTCTTCTCCTTCTTCAAGCCTTCACAAAATCACACAAAATCACTTACAAACTCTCAAGGATGAACTAGGTTTTCTCACAGCTTTAGAGGGTGAAGGAGGCGAGAATGGGGGCTATAAGGTGACTTAAATAGTGGGCAACCCGGGGATTTAGGGTTTCACCTAGACGGATGGACTCGCCGAGTCCGGGATATGGACTCGCCGAGTCTCCAGCTAACACGTGCTCGAAGTCGCGACCCTACTCGGCGAGTCAGGCTATGAACTCGCCGAGTCCCTCTTGCAAAACTTTAAAACAATTACTAATGAATTAACATACCGGGAACGGGTCGTTACAACACAACTGGGGAAAGTATTCTTCTTGGCTTGATTTCTCAGTCACGCTATTTGCAGTTAGGTATTGAGATGATAGAGGGTGAATATGGTGATATGGGCATATTATTGAACAATGATGATTATGTGTGATATGTGTAGATCTGGTAACTTGGAGAAGAAGATGGTATATGTGATTTAGGTCTAGTGTAAACTCGATGGTGATGTGGAGAAGATGGAACCTGGTTACAAAGCACCAATCTTGATTTTAATCAATTATATCCTTCTCTTTAATCCTTTCTGTTTAGATGGATTTGTTGGAATGGAGGCAAAGGGATAAATGATTTGATGTGTTAGCTTATAGTAATCATAGAAGGTGTCATGTTTCTTTGATATGAGAAACATAGGATGAATCAGGGATGAAAGTAAGAACACGATCAGAGAAAGAGAGAGAGAGAGAGAGAGAGAGAGAGAGAGAGAGAGAGAGAGTGTGTGTGTGTGTGTGTGTGTGAGGTTCGATGGATGGAGGGGTGTGTGGGTGGGGTTTCTAATTTTTTATTCTTTATTAAATTTCAAACTAAAAAGAATTAAAATGAATAAAAATGGAAAAAAAAAATTGAAAGGGTAAAACAGTATTTTCAACTTTTTCAGGTACCAAAACCACAAAAAAAAAAAAAAAAAAAAAAAAAAGATTTTGGAGCAACGGTGCAAGTTGAAAATATTTTGGACTCCATCCACATTTTTTGCTAACCACAATGACTAAATTTACAGTTTAGTCATAAATATATGTTTTGGAGTTTTCCAATCGCTTAAAATGAAAAGAAATTGTATTTTTGAAAAGATTAGTATGTATTCATTTGATTGATATTCAAGTATAAATGGTAGAAATAGCATTAAATGGTTCATGTGGTCTCAGAACTCTTTGATTTGTAATGTGTTGTAATCATTTTTTTATAACTTTTTACTAATTGTGTTCGAATAAATTTAGTTGTTATGTATATATATATATATATATATATATATATATATATATATATATATATATATATATATATATATATATATATATATTGAAAGACCCCAACACTAAAATTACCATAAATTTAAACATGCTACATACATATTCATAATTATAATTCACATTAGTGGTCTAAATACAAAAACATGGATACAAACCAACTAACAAGGTTTTTACAAAGTTTCATAACTAGTTGTATAAATACATATATGTATACCAAGTACAAACATAGTGGTGTCAACTACTCTAAGTTCTCCAACAAAGCTTGTCTACTCTGGATGCTTATAACCTGAAATAGTTAAACACTGAGAGGGATAAGCGGGCATCGCTTAGTGAATTCAAAAATAGATGCAATATAACGTTATGTCATATACGTAACAATATGATAGGGACAAAAAGAAACAAAGGACAACTAAGGCTTATATGTGTATCAAATGAAAGGCTTTCCGGATCAATCAATGGTTAGATTCAAGGGATTACAATCGATGAGACACAATAATTTAGGATCATAAACTTCATAAATTCCAGCCCAAGAGGCACATAAAACACAATTCATTTTTATCATGTTGCTAGAAAATACAGGCTTTCAGTCCTACCTAGCCCGAAGCCAAAACCAAAGTGATACGAATCATGTTCTACATAGCCAAAGGCATTAAGCCAATACCAAAGTGATACGAGTCATGCTCTACAAGGCCAAAGGCATCAAAATCCAATATCAAGTAATAACCACTTAGATTAATAACACAAGAAAGCACATTGCACATATAACATGTAACATACAATTGTCCCTATATTGAACTCACTGTGTTGTAACCGAATTTCACAATAGAATTCTGAATTCTGATGAAATTACACCATCCTCAGGCCTCTAAAACCTTCAATTATACCCCTGGAGTTCATATTTTAAATTTCATAAGCAATTACTCAACTAATCTCAGGTTATGTTGTTTTCAATTTTGAAATTTTAGTCTTTGTTCTTTGTATAGCTGTCAGTTGCAAATCCGTTTTACCCTTCTAAAATATCAAAATAGCTAACAAATTCTAAATATTAACAAAATACTCTTATATCTTTCTAATGCCACTGACCTCACATTTTTTATGATTTTTCTATAATTTACTAAAAATTTTACAGCACAACATCCCAAAGCTGTCAAAATGTCCCAAATCTGTCAAAATTCAGTCTTACTACACTGAACATATAGTTGTTTTCACCCATCTTAAGTCCAAAATTATATTTTTGTTTTTAAACAAAAATCAAAGTAGACATTCTCAGCTTTCCATGGATATATATTTTATATCCATACGATTTTTCTAAAAAATTTGGTGATTTTTACAGAAAAAACAGGACAATTATACCCTTTATGATTTCATTTTACCCTTTACATGATCAAATCTCATGATCAATATCACTAAGTTCTTGTTTTACAATGATAACACTGAATAATTTAGTAATCCATGCTAATTCAACTATAAATCATGGGTTTCATCTTAAACCATGATTAATTCTCAAGTTTACATGTAGTTACTTGATTTCCATTTAAGATTCTAGGTTAATAACATAAACCCATGTCTAATCCCATGAACTCAAAGGTAAATACACTTTTACCAAACCCTAATCTCTTAATAACTAACTAATTATAAGGGTTAACCTAAAAATTAAGAGTTCATACCTTGATTACTAGACTTGATACTATAAGAACACTCAAAATCTTGATTTAATCTTCAAAACTTGTTCAAGATTGATCATTTATTTGAAAACGTCCCATAAGGATGGTGAGGAACTAAAAATGGCTAAACAATGAGCCAAAATCGTGTTTTGATAGATGGATAAAAACCCGAAATGGGTCGGGTTTGACCCGGTTTAGGTACCCGTTTTACCTCTAAACACTAAAAATAGCATAACATTTTGCTCGGAACTTCGTATTCGATGAGGTTTTCGCCTATGCGTTTCTAAGAAGATAATTTACAACTTCCAATAAAAATATCACAGAAAATATCTTTCGATAAAATCAGTTTTACATATTTCCAACTTAGATGTTATATTGTCGTTAATTCCAATAGTTGACTTCTTGATCGGAATCACGTAAGAGTTCCCCATCACTTCCAATATCTTTTAAATGATTCTAAACTTTGTTTAACTTTAAATCTGATAGACTATTTCGTTAGAACTCAACACTCAAAACCATATCGAAAAATTGTGTTTTTAACATATATAATTTTATTTCATTATAACTACCTACTTTAAACGTTTAAAACCACATAATGTCTAATAATATTCATTTTTAAACTAACAAGCATATGAAACATGATAATTGAACAAGGGTAGTAAAGTGTATGTGTAACATCCCAAAAATACAGACCAAAAATTTCATTTTAAAATCATTTCAGAAATCATAATTCATCAAACATCACAATAAAAATCATAGGTTATGTATCTCAAATCATCATAATAAAATACTATATCAAATCTTGTCTCAAATATAAGAGTCTAAACATCCCAGGCTGAAACGAATAGTGTGTGCACTGCAATCATCCCGAGCTCTTCCCTTGCTACCGAAAGTACCTGAAACCAAAAGTGAAAACTATAAGCACGAAGCTTATTGAGTCTCCCCAAACTACCACATACCATACACATAACATATAACATGCACCTAGGAGATACGAGACTCACCCACACTCAAGAAGATACGGGCCCCCGCCCACACTTGGCTAACTATGAGATACGGGCCTCGCTCACACTCAGCTATCTCAAAGATATGAACCTCGCCCACACTCTTCTAACTAAGAGATACGAGCCTTACCCACACTCCGCTATCCGGGAGATATGGGCCCCCGCCCACACTCTACTATCTAAACATACATACAAGTATCACACTAACAACAAGTATAACTATAATCTACAAGTTCATAAATATACTCATAAATACTAAGATGTGGGCGCAGCCCACACTTAGCTACTAATCATAAACAAGTCTAAGATACGGGCCCAACCCACACTTAGCCACTAAACATAATGATTCTAAGATACGGGCTCAGCCCACACTTAGCTACTCTACACGGTCTGACATTGGTGCATTCGACCCGTTCCTACTGACGGAAACTCACCTCGTATGCTAACTGTGAAATCTCGTGTGAGGAATCCCTAACTGCTGCTCCAACGGCTCCTCGGTTATCATTAGCATAATAATCACTTAGTCAAAAACTAAAGATCCTTCTAAGGGTAAAATAACTATTTTACCCCTAGTCAAAGTCAACATTATGGGTTGACCCAACTCGCTGAGTTGCTCCATCAACTAACTCACCGAGTTGCTCCATCAACTCGTCGAGTTCTAGAACTCTGAAATCGCGATCTAACTCGTCGAGTCACTTCCCTGACTCGCCGAGTTCCTTGGCTACTCATAGTCGATTTGGCGAATCAACTCGTCAAGTCCCTTCACAAACTCGTCAAGTTATACCTTAAACTAAAACGGGACAATCCCGACTCAACTCGTCGATTTCCTCTATGGACTCGACGAATTCCTCTATCTGTCTAGGCCATCTTAACAGATTAAGCCTCTACCCTTCAGATCTAAACCCCATACTTCATCTACATACTGGAAATGCCCTTTTAAGGGTAAAGTATCCAACTTTACCCACTAATAAACCTTCTTAATGGGTTTAGTTAAAACAATAGTTCTTTAGGACATAGATCTTTGTCCAAAAACCTTATTACTCCGACCCAAAGCATGAAAACCGAGATCTAGGTCCTAGACACCAAATGAACAAGTAAAGTCTCAAACTTAACTTCCATGCGTGGCCTTTTGGGGCTTAAAAGGCTATAATAACATCTAAAAGCTTGCATGGGGATTTCATAGTCATAAAGTTTGCACCTTTATCCCATGAAACCCTTTCTAGATCCCATATCTAAAAGGTAAGTCACTTGGGACGTCCATTTCCTAAGGATTTGTTTGTTGGTCCGCTCCCTAAAATGGAGTTTGCAGTTGAAATTGTATATATATATATATATATATATATATATGTGTGTGTGTGTGTGTGTATGTGTGTTTTGTTTAATTTTATATTTTAGATAACTTTTTATTTATTTTATTTTGAAAATAACTATGACTTTAAATTGATATTGGTAATTTTAGTGCGATTATAATTTTTTTCGCTGCTAAATCCTATGTTGAACTTAACATTGAAATTTTTTAGGCTTATCATGTTCTACATTTGTTTTATTTTTTTATGTCAATTATCTTTCTAAGTTGAATCATCACAACATGAACATTCGTATTACCAAGAATAAGAAGGTGGTTTAGCGAATTGAAAAACATTATGATATTTAGGCGGCGTTTGGTTCATAGAATATTTTTGAAGGAATTGGAATCTATTGAGGAATTGAAATATGTCTTGAATTGGAATCTAATTCAATATTCTGTTTGGTTAGCGGTAAATGAAATTTGAAATCAATTTTATCTTTTTTTGTTGGCGGAAAATGGAATTAGAATAGTGTAAAATGACAGAACTACTATTCTTGGTTTTTGCTTACTTTTACTTTTTTTATAATTATATGTAAAAATATATTATATAAATTATAAAAATAGTAAACGATGGTGGTGGCAGCAACGATGGTGGCAGAAGCGACGGTGGTTGTGATGGCAGTAGTGTGTGGTGGTGACGAAGGAAGAGGTGGTGGTACTAGTGACATCACTAGTGTTAATGGTAGATACAGTGGTGGTTGTAGCGGTGGGTGTTAGTGGCGGTGGCGGTGGTGGTGGTGGGTGCAGGTGGCGTTAAAGGTGACGGTGGTGGTGGTGATGGCAATAGAGGTGATGGTGGTGATGATAGAGTTAGTAGTAACTACGGTAGTGGTAGGGTTGTGGTGTAGGTGGTAAAGGAGGTTATGGGTAGTGGTGACGGTGGCGGTAGTAGTGGTATCAACGATGGTGATGGTGGTAACGGAAGCGGTGGGTGGTGGTGGCGAAGGTGGTAGCAGTGGCGACGACATTAGTGATGATGGTTAGTGGTGGTGGTAGTGGTGGGTGGGTGGCGGAGGTGGTGGTGGGTTATAGTGGAGGTGGTGGGTAGTGGTGGCGAAGGTTGTGGTGGAGGTGATCGCGAGTAGTGATAGAGTTTTTTCATATTTAATGTTAAAAATAAAAAGGGTAATATGGTAATATTCAACATTCCCACTTGAAGGAATTTAAATTTCCTCATTTTTTAGATGAAATTTATTTTCCCTAAATGGAAGGAAAGTTAGACACATTTAGGAATCCAATTCCTTCTCAAAACTTGAACCAAAAATAGAAAAGTGATGGAATTAAATTCCAATTCCTTCCGATTCCAACAGATTCCAGCAAACCAAACGACCCCTTAGATTTTTTTAATGTTTGGCTTAACTAAAAATCCAACTATTTGTTACCATATTTAGCTAATGACTCTAAGATGTATATGCATAAAATCTTCATCTTTATATATTCTATTAACATAATGGTTTTATTCTCCTTTTGACATGTGTTGTCTTATTAAATCTTCTAATTAATGTCATGTCAATTATATTAAATTAATAACACTAATGATTCCCCATTTCAATTTTCAAATTTTAAATTTCTCATGTTAATTATATTAAATTAATAACATTAGAATAAAATTTAAAATAAAAGTAATATAAATTATAAGGTGATATAATTTCATGTATTTATATAAATCAACGATAATAATTTTATATAAAAAAATGCCTCTTAATAACTTATTTAAAAGAATTGATTTAATAATTTTGTTTTTTTACTACGAAGTTTTAATTAATTTTGTAATCGTAGTTTCCATTTGTTATAAACTAGTATATATATGATAAAGTACAAGTTTTGTATATTTGTAACGAATGACCAAATGACAATCTTCTAAATAAATATCATAACACAATCATTTACTTTTTAAATAAAATTTGTCAAATTATTTTGTAAATTTATTTATTTTTTATATTTTTTTTTTCACAGAATTACAAATTATCTTTGATCACATCATCTTTTTGCAAAATTATTATTTCATTTTGAACAATCGGTAAAACACACTTTTCAAAATAAACGATTATTATATATGATAAAGGAAATGATTTGTATACAAAAGTATGCATGTATAATATTTTATGTTTAATAGAGTTATACAATATAATATTTCAAAACAAAAATTGTTATGTATAAAAAGTTTTTGTTATGAATGTTATAAATTGAAAAATGATCATATGATAACATGATTATTTTAATGATTATCCTAATTTGTAACTTTTTAATACAATTACAAGCTTATACTTGAATAATCAAGGTTTCTATATCCTCGTTGACCACATCTCTTTCTAAATCAAAGGAACATTATGGTATAATTCTAAACATGGGGTTTAGAGGGAGGGTAAAGTGGGCAGTTGCACAGGGTTTAATTTTTTTGATTATATATTTTTATTTAAAAATACAAAATTATAATAAAGATAAGAACCATTTTTTTCTTGTTCGTCCTGGATCTTTAAAAATATTTCATTTTTCAGGACCAATCCTGATTCTAAATCAAAGGAAATTTATGGTATAATTACCAAGGTGTAGCGGAATAACCTTGACGGGTAATTTTATTAACATTATAGTTAACTTTATAAATTATTTAAACAATAAATTTAATCTGTTACTAATTTTATATGTATCTCAGTTGAAACTGAACCTTCAATCACAAAAAAAAAAATTAGAACATCCGATATGGTTAGACTAAAATACATATAGAGTTATAACACAACTTATAAAATAAATAAAAACGCCATACAAATTTTTATTTGTTGATGTAGGCAAAGACTAACAGCATTTCCTTTTCAAAATAATTGCCACCTACTCATTATTCATGTCATGAGATATCAAATCATATGAACCTACCATAAATAGTTAATACTTGAACCACTATCTACCGTTGAGCAAATGTCTTGGAGCCACACACGACACACCCGAAAGGCCCACGACTTTGACTAAATATTAAACCCGGGTCTATCGATGGTCCAAATGGGTACCAAAATGAAAATATCCGAAAAGTAATAAATTTTGAATCACAGTGAAACCATGTAATCATCTGCAAGCCACTTATTTTTTTTTTTTTGGTGGTCTTTGACCAATCAAATCCCCATATTCATTTGACGCCCTGCATTTATTTTGTGTATTTTTTATACCATAAATAATAATTATAAACTTGGTCTCCAATGGTATACCCATTACTAAATTAATAATATTATTATCACAGGTTTATTTAATAGAGGAAATTAGAAAATTAGTCGGTTGGTCCTAAACGGTAAACTCAATGTCACATGTTTAGTCAAAGTTTATTATTATTATTATTATTATTATTATTATTATTATTATTATTATTATTATTATTATTTTGCAAATTTGTCCTTATTGTTTAATTGTATTATGGTTTTAGTATTTGAGTCATTAAATCTAAGGGTTCATCTTATATATCTTTAAAATGTTCTTTTTTGCCGTATTATTATTATTTTAATCTTTTTTGTTGTTTTCTTCATTGTGGTTTCATTGCATGCAATAAATTTTGAGACATCTTTTTATATATATATATATATATATATATATATATACAAAAAAACACACACACACGCATAAATGATCATTTGACAACTTATAGTTTTCTAAGAATTGGGAACCAAAATTGTATCGTTAGATCAAAACTTTTAATAAACTAGATCAAAAGTGGCATAATTGTAAATTTGAGTGATTTTATTAGTATTTTAGGTTTTTATAGATAAACTACAAGGATAAATTTGGTATAAGAAATAATCAACAAATATTAATTTCCCAATTATTAAAACAATCTCTAAATTACTCTTTTTCTCTCTATCCTCATGTTCTTCATTGTATGTATACCTTTTCCATCGATTGTCTATCTCTCGTTGATTGACTTCAATTCCATCACCGCTCTCAATCATTCCATAAAAATAGGTGTTCTTCATCGGTCGATCGATGTAAGTTGAAGGAGGCATTCTATTTCATCGACTGATTCACCGTTCCAAACCCATGATATCGATCATGCGTATGTCGCCCTTAGGATTCAATTTCAAAATCTAACTTGCTCTCGTTGATTTCCTTCCTCTAAAATCAATATAATTTGATGAAATCGAAAACACATCAATCTAGTTTAGTGAAATCGCTATCCATTACAGCAATCAGAAGCAACCATAAAATCAGCTTAGGTACGTCTCTATCAAAAAATGATGGTGTTTACCTCTCTAAGCCCTCTAACTACCACCTCATGCCACCCTCCAGTGACCACCCCTCACCTCTCCGTTGACTATCGACAATTCATCATTAATTGAGAAAAAATGATTATGTAACACTCGTATCCTCAGGTATCCTTCTTAATATTTAATTTTGGCATTTGTTCATTGTAAGTGCCCTGCGCGGGGCGTATAATGGCCTCCTACGTTGGGCGTAAGTAAAAGATTCCACGTGAGGGATTAATGTTCTATGCTGGTGTAACACCCATAAAAAAATCACAATAAAATTAAACTTTTTTTAAAAACCAACCAAGATCATAAATTGTTTACAATCATAGTTTTCAAAACATGTTCAACATCAAAGTCTCCTAAAATCATAAGTAAAAAACATGAGGATGTGTACGGTCACGCCTTCGCCTTCCTACAGTCTTCTGAAGTACCTGAAACATAACCCAAAACTGTAAGCCAAATCTTAGTGAGATCCCCCAAAGTACCATCACATAAAAAGATAACAAATACATCAAAAGCATGTCGGGTCCAATCAACCATCAGGTTGAAATACCCCAGGCCCGTCAACCATCAAGTTGGAATGCCAATACACTATGGGTCCAGTTAACCTTCTGGTTGGAATACCCCATGCCCATCAACCATAGGGTTGGAATGCCAATCTACAACGGGTCCTGTCATCCTTGGGATGGAATAACCTTGGGCCCATTCAACCATCGGGGTTGATATTCCCCCAGCATGTTGGCTTACGTACAAAGCAGTAAAGCCTCAGCCACCGACCAAATATGTGCACATATAACAGATAATCATATAACAGTCTACAGACACTTAGACAGATCTACATATCATTAAGCATATCATCATCCTATATACCAGGATACCGATCTAACATATCACTACAACATAATAGCACACATAACAGGATATAAGATCCAAAGGTCCGACCTTGGTTCCTTCGACCAACAAGTAGAGTGAGGAAACTCACCTCACAAACTAGACAAAAGCTGATGAGGTCTTGACTCTGATGGGTGGGTCCGGTTGCTACAATTGCGGTAAGACCGGTAATTTTAGCAGGGATTACCCCACCATTTAGTTATCTATTTTGATCTATTTCCATTACAATTAGAGGGGATACAAGAAGGCTAATCGCCTGAGTTTAGATGGAAGAGTAGTTGTAGCACCCACTCTAGTGACATTGAGGATCACTAACGAAGGCCAGATCAAGGCAGATGCGCTAGTTGTGAGGATTCAAGCTTTCCAGCTGTCAGCCGAAGAGGCTCGTGCATCACCAGATATGGTTACGGGTATGTATTTCCCCCCTATTTCATTATTTGTTTTGATGTTTACGCTTATTATATAAATGCTATTATATAGGGACGTTCCTGCTGATCGGTGTTCCAACTTTACTTCTGTTTGATTTAGGCGCCACCCGATCATTTGTGTCTCTTGAACTTAGGAAGAGGTTTAGGGATGCTCTAGGAGAGCTTGGTTATCCATTATAGGGACGTTCCTGGTGAACGGTGTTCCAACTTTACTTCTGCTTATGTATTGGATTCCAGAAATGAAAAGAAGAAGAGAACTGATAATGTGCTAGTTGTTCAAGATTATACAGATGTGTTTCCGTAGGACTTACCCGGAGTGCCTCTGGAGAGGCAGCTGGAATTTTGTATAGATTAGATCCCAGGTGCGGCTCCGATAGCCAAGGCACCTTATCGATTAGCACCTTTAGAGATATAGGAGCTTGGATCTGACTTTGGACGTAAGGATTGGACGCAATAAGCTCTTAATAGGAAAAAGACATGATCAGGTGTGTACGTTGGGCGTACCAAGTGGTACGATGTGCGTACATGGTCAGAGCCCCATCGTCTCGTAAACCAACGAGTATGCCCCGTGTACTGATGAGTATGCCCAACGGACTTGGTTGGGTCGACGCGAATAAGTTGGCTCAGCTGAGTTGGGATTTTTTCCATCGAGGTTGGGATTTTTTCCATGCCTCGGTTAATCAATATGTATCGTATATGATTGGAAAGCTTTGAGAGTGTAGTTTGCAAAACATGAAAATCGAGTCATTTGAAGATTTGTAGAAAAGCTTGTTTTTCTTTAGGTTGCAATTGTTATTTCTACAAGATGTTACATTTTGTGTTACTTTTTTTCATAATTCATAAGAAAATGTCTTTAAGTAGATAAACATGGTAATTGATAAGTGATAAAGATTATTTCGACTTCAATAACAAATAAATTAATAATATCATATTTTTATTAAGAATTAGGTGTTACGCTATATTTATCTTTGTATTTTATGTTCAAATAAAATAAATATTAATCTAATTGGGATAAACAAATTACTAAAAAATCATTTTTAATATATCTTATCGGAAAAAAAAAACAATAAATTGGTCTAAGCCACTCAAGAACTTGTTCAATCAGTTAAGGTATATTGGTATGGTATTTTGGTATCATGTACATGACTAGCTTTGCTTGGTATGATATTTTTGTTCATCGCTCCCGTCATCAAATTTTATCGAACCCCAAAGGCATAAATGTTGGACATAGTCGACAACTACAACTCTACTACTCTAGACCATATTGTGGGCCATGAATGACCAATAACATTCTAAGATGACCCACTACTCTGGATATGATCAATGATCGTGAATGTAGTGTGTAGTGTGTAAATGCATATGTCGCAATCATCATCGAACCCATGATCCCAAAATCAGGTGGTTTGATTTATTTATAGTTAGGTGACACAGTACAATAGAATAGACACAATAGTACGTAATCGAAAATCAATTAGGTCCTTTGTACACTTGAATTATTAGTGTAAATAATGTCATGGGGATTGTGTTACCCTACAACATGGAGCACCAAACGATACAATGGGTCCAATTTGGTACCTATCATATAAATGTGTGTGAAAGAACAGTCTTTGTTTTTAACCCGATTATTACAATACAAAAAGAACTGGTTATTAGGGCAATAACTTGTAGTTTGCTATTTAAAGTTGGTTTTTTATGATACAAATTGTTAACTTGTTGGATTAGGTTTCATTCCATATATAAAAAATTTAAGGGCGTAACTTGTTTTCCGTATGCCATCTCAGTATTTGTAAGATAATAATTAAATGACTTTGGATTTTAAATGAATTGTTTCCATAAGTAATTTAACTGAAAATATGAATGTTCCATCTATAACGCCAAGGAGATAGAATGGTGGATAGGACCTGACCGACCTGCAATGTATTAAAGGCAAAACATTAATTGATTAACTTTAATACTAGAAATATGAAAAGGAAAAATCGTATAATTAAATATTAAGTATTATTAATTTAAATAAACTGTTATAAGAACTATTTTAGTTGAAGTATAATCTCTAAAATATGCAATTATGTTTCTATCAAAATTATTAACAATTTGTTGACGTTTATAAGATTTTTTAACAATTAAGTTATATAATGTTTAACTGGTCATGAAATATTATATGAAAAGCAATAAAAAAATAATGTTTAACTAGTTGTGAAATATATATATATATATGGAAAAAGTGAATATACCCTTAAGGTTATATAAGCTTAGGTGCTCAAACTCACTATGCTACATCGTTTTGTATCATATAATACGTTCTAATTATCTAATGTTCTTATAATTTAATTTCTAACTTGATTTACTTCCAAAAATTTTATAATTTACACATTTATCTTCCTCTTACATAATTTTCATTTTCAACTACAATATATATAACTTAATAGGTGTTCGGTAAAAAGATGTGATGTAAGAAAATGATAATAGTGAAATGTCGAATATCTTGAAAGAAAATCAAGTTACGGTTGTAGTTTAACAATGTTATAATGAATATATCAAACAAAACGACGTATTATGGTGCGTTTGAGTACCTAAGCTTATATACTCTTAAGGGTATATTCACTTTTTCCTATATATATATATATATATATATATATATATATATATACACACACACACACTAGCCATTACCCGCGCACAGCGGTGAGGACAAATAGCTTCTTTCAACGATATTTTTTTAAAGAAAAATGTTATGTTCCAAAAGAAAGTTCATGTCGTGGGTGAGAGGAAGGGCGGTAGTCGTGATAATGGTTGGTTGAAGGCGGAAGGAGGCAGAGTGGCTGTGGTGGTGGTGGTTATACTGTCTTGGTTACTGGTTAGGGTTCTTCGAGAGAGTGTCCGTATATTTCTTACTTTGAAGGGATTACGAAGATAGATATTATGAGATGGCTTGTTACCAATGTGAGAGAAGAGATCCTCTATAAATTGTTGACATTGACCGCTTCAAATGGCTGAAGTGTTGAGATTGACGGGTTCAATTTGCAAATGAATTCTTCTATTAATTTGATACGAGATTTTTAGGAGATAAAGGATAGGGTTAAAGTTTTAATATTATTATATTATAAATGGGTTGTACTTCAAGCTTAATAGTTTGGACGTCTTAAAAGAATAATATTATTATATTCAATCTATTTATAGAAATAGTTAGATTTCTTTTATAAGTAGTATATATATATATATATATATATATATATATATATATATATATATATATATATATATATATATATATATATACACACACACACAAGGTTAAAACCCTTGGAAATCACAGATTAAGAAAAAAACCCAAACTGAAAGCCAAACTCATGGGTTTTGCAACAAAAAAAAATAACATATGTGTTTTAACAAAAAAAACAACCCAAATCAAGTCATGTGCATCCGTGTTTATAACATTCAAGACAACTGAGATTTATATAGTTAAATGTTATCATCAAATTAACATGTAATGTCTCTTAATTACAGTAATAGAATGGAAAATGATATTTTTGATAAATTAACATATTTTATTTGATTTATATAATCTAATAGGTATTTAGCATACAACTATAATCTATTATTTTTAAAAGTAAACCGTATTTTCCTTGAATATATTATGTCATTGTATATTTTTTTTATGTACCGGTCATATTATAATATTATATTTAAAATAAATAATAGTTTTTCTTTTTTTGCAAACTTAGGAAACCATTTGTAAGATGTATGTAAATAACTGAAAAAACAAGTCAAGCAACCACTTGCGTATATCTACACTTGTGAATGGGTCGGAAGAGTTCAAATCAATATGTATAATATGAATTGTTTTTTTTTCATTAAAGACAATATACAAATCCTATATATAGGCGTTGAAAAGCCTAACCTGTCTTCCAAAAGTCAAACTTTTAATTCTTTGTGAAATTAATGTACCCAAAACCCCTTACAACATACTGATCACAATATGCCCTTAAAGTAAAAGATCGTATCTTTATTTCTTATATTTTATCAAATGGTGAATATGCATACAAAACCTATATATATTGATGTCAATATATACCAGAAGCCACATAACAACTACAACTCCTAGTAGCAACTTGGTTCACTGCAAAAATTACAAACAACATCAGAAATACGAATCCTTGTTTATTGTTTTATTTCTCAGTTGGCCTTTTTACCTGCTATCCAAGCCAATTGAGCAATGACATGTGCAAGAGATAACACCCAAGTCCCTACAACATAATAAAATAAATCAATCTTTTTTAGAAAACACGAAAATACACTATTAGAAAGAAAAAAATACCAGCAACAAAATCGTTGAAAGATAGCATTCAATAACTATATATATATATATATATATATATATATATATATATATATATATATATATATATATATAGAGAGAGAGAGAGAGAGAGAGAGTGAGAGAGAGAGAGAGAAATGTTAGGTGCTGTTTGATTTTCTGAAGCAAAAATTCATGAAGTCTGTGGACCACCTCTGCAACCCTCTGCAGTAGAAGAGGTGGACCAAACGGCTGCAGACTATAATAAGAAGCGTGTTTGTTTTTTTTAACAGCTGCATACTGCTGCAGATATTAAAAAATTAAAATAAACTAATTTTATAAACCGAAAATATCTTTTTAATACGTAAAATTTAATAATGTATAACATTTCGGTAAAAATTAATGATATTTCAGTAAAAAAGAATGATATTTCAATAAAAAATAAAGATATTTTCAGTAAAAAATAATGATATTTCATCAAAAAATTATTATTATTGAATATAAAAAAAATGAAAAATAAATTCAATAAGAATAAATGAAAAAAAGGGAAAAAATATGAAATAAAATTTTAATAACATATAATCAAAATTTCAGCAATAAAATAAGAAGAAGAAGAGGTTGGAAGAGGTTGGAAGAGGCAGTACAAGTGCTGCGCCAAACAGAACACGCGCAGAGGTTTTTGACTCAGAAGACTTCTAAAAAACAAACAGCTGCGAGATGAAAAGTGATGCGCGTGTGCTGCGCCGCGCAGCAGTAAGAGGTTTGAAGAGGTTTTTTCCAAAAAACAAACAACACCTTAGTCATTGAGGCATTTTGTCAAAAAGTTGGTGTTCATGGAAACTAAAAAACCCAAAAGACGAAATCCAAAAACTATGTTCAACAACCTAATTCGACAATGCTGAGATGGGTTTTGGAGATGAAGCTAACCTGATATCAATGCTTTCATTATTCATTATTCACACTTGTTTGACTTCGACTCTTCAAAATATCATCGATTCATGATTTTGGAGGCTAGACTTTTGGTAGCAAAGAACACAATAACAAACCGTATGAAAGGAAAAATTAGCAAACTTTTGAGCGATTCCTGAACGACATATAGAATTTGAGCTGTAAAAGAAAAAAATGGTAGCCTAAGAAGATGACCTTTCCATATGTTGAGGAATTTCTCTTAACCGGAGTGTGGAACCCTTGTGTGTCATCTGTATGCGTTCCTAAAGAACTTCTCCATTGAGGTATGTGGTGGTTTCTGATTGTAAACCAGCAAGAGAGAGATCTTTGCGACCTTTGGAAATCTGCACGTGCACGAACATATTACGATTCAGAAAATCTTTTGAAAGATTTAAAAAATGAGCGATTGTTGGTAGTTTCTCATAATTTACATGTTACATTATTATTCAAATAAATATATGTTTCTGTAGGTTTAATTTGTGGCTTACAAATTGGTCAAAAGGTCCAAATAAAATAAAAAGATTTTTAATGAGTAAGTGTACTCTAGCAAGGTTTTAACCTCATGGATTTGATGCAAACGTTCCACTTCATAAAAGAAGTAGAAATATTCATGCTAGAGTTTACTAAAAAAAATGATTTTAACTTAAGTGGCATGTATTAGTTGATTTAAAAAGTTAATAGAACGTAGTGGTAATCACATAAAGTAGATAGAACCTTGATTTTTTAATGGATCTCCACTTCACAGAAACATCTTTGTATGAAAATCTTTTTTCTGGTATCATTTTATTTCTTGATCCATCCATGCTTATTGAAAACCGTTGTTGCCGAGAAAATATGAAATTAAAAATGAGTCGGATGTAACGCCCGTAGATCCGGGCTAGTCAATTTAGAGATAATAAGGGTCAAAAACGATTTTTCGACAAAAGATTATTTAGAATAAATAATCATAACCAAGTTGTAGAATATGTCTCTAGGGTTCCGCACATAAAAAGAGCGTCGAATTCCGAGTTATAACGAAGAAGTTATGACCCGTCGAAGTTTCGCGACGGAACCGACACAACACCGGGGATACGTAAATAGTGAATTTTTGATAGAGAGACTTTTAGCCTTAGTGATCTAAATTAAAGTCATAGAATATGTTAACCTGAGAGCGTCCATAAAAAGAATGTCCAAATTTGACTTCGTATAAGGAAGTTATGATTTTTATTAGATTTTGCTTAGCAGTGCACTGCCCGAAACTCGAATTTTAGTTCGAGCGGTTTTTGGCTTACGCAATCTAAATGAGAGTTGGAGATCTCATTAATAGGAACTCAACGGTAAAAAGATAGACGAAAACGGAGTCAGTATGAAGGAGTTACGATTTTTTCGCGGTCATTTAACTGTCTAATCTTCTCGTACTGTTAAATTTAAGATCGGTCGAGAATTAGCCGACATAGTTAAAATGAAAGTTGTAGATCTTATTTTTACCTACGCGTGGATATAAAGAACGTCAAAAATAATCTCGTATGTGAAAGTTACGGATTTTAGAAGTCGGAAGCGTGCTGTACGAAAATGGGTGACGTGGCACAATCTTGGTCATTGCTTTCTCCCCAAGTCTTGCCACCAGATGGTGACATGTGGCACAAAGTTCATCCATATTTCACCTATAAATAGAACCTCTCCCACCCTCATTTTCTTCACACATTTCTCATTCTTTCTTTTCTTTACTCTCTCTCTCTCTCTCTCTATCTCTCTAGAACCTCTCTTTAGCCCTGAAACCCCCCGAAAAGCTTAGGAAACCTCCTACTAGCACGAGACGGAAGCCCCGGAGTGCTCGACGGCTCCGAGAAGAAGAGCTTTTCGGCTCGGGAACGCTACTCCAAGTACAACCCGGTTTTCTATAAAACTTGTTGTAAGTGAGCTACGCCTACGCTATTTTTAATATAACTTTTTTTTAATTATAGTAATGTTATTAGGAATTTATAATAAGTACTTTGGCTATTATTATGAGTTATATAAGTATTGTTTAAAACTTATATAATACTAATAATAGTTATACTATTAATTAGTCTCGGCGAATAATAGACTAAACTCTAGTGGTAATAATACTAGGTTCGTCGAAGGAAATTATTTTTAAGAAGCGAAGCGTTGTCTAAGTTCGGAATCACCACCTTTTCAAGTGCGTGCATAGTTACTTTCATCTTACACATAGATATGAAGTATTTTATATAAATTACGTGTTATGTGTGTATATTATTTGAATACTTGCTGTCTATGTTGGATGAACGATTTTATACATGTTTTAAAAGATTTAAACGGTATATTTATTTTATATCTACAAATATGTTGTGGATGAAACATGGGTAGATGAAATAGTTGGTGTGTGATGAATGATGAGAGATAGGTGATGATAGAAAGGTGATGATAATTAGGTAAATAGATGATGATGAATAGGCGATATAGGATGAAAGGAAATTAACCGACAATGTGGCGATGTAGTCATCTACAAGAGTAGAGATATCGACCATGGACTATTCTAGACAACCCCGTGGAAACACCAGTAGAACCATAACCTATAGGTGATGAATTACGAGTTTAGACGATGTTGTAAATACGTATTCATGTGATGATACTCTAACCCCTTACTATGAATTACGAGTTCAGACGATGTTGTAACTACGTATTCATGCGATGATGCCCTAACCCTTGTTGGGCACGTATTAAGGGAGTAATCCCTGAATCAATACTGCCTATGCGATGATCCTTAGGGAGAGTCCTTAGGAACAAACATATAAGGAAATGCGATGTAAGGAGATGAGAGGTAAATATGATGTATGAGACGATCCTTAGGATAAATCCTTAGGGAAGGTACTTAGGAATAAAGAAGATAATGGGGATGGGTAATTGGGTTAATTGTTTTATGATTAAACATAATAATTATATTATTGTGGGTTGAAAACCCTATGTACTCACCAGGTTTCCCAACCTGACCCACTCAGTTTACTTGTATCACATGTGACGAGGTGAATTTACATTACACTGAGAGATTAAGAAGATATAGATCACAAGCGTAAATGAATGTAAGTTATGTTTATGCTTATGTTTATGTATTGACGATAACATCTCAAATGTTTTAAAATAAATAAAAATACATTTCTTGATAAATGCTTTGATAATGAAATTATCATATTTTTTTGGGAACAAATTCCGCAACGTTTTTATTAAAAGATATACTTTGATTTTTATAAAGCATAAACAAAATCGGTCTTTTCTGGCTGTAAAAATGGGGATGTCACATCGGAGAACATTAATTATATTATGAAAAGGAATGGAATGCTGAGAGAATATGTCGATAGGATTAGAAGACAGTGAAAATGATGAGTTATTTATCTAAACAACTACTTTCTGTCCTGACATAATATTATCTTTCATGGAATGCTTAGTTTGTATCTTGTGTAATATTGATGGCTGATTATTTATCAATATTGTTGCTTGTTTCGAGTTTAGATTTCCTATTTCTACTTCTGATGAGCCTTGAGGTGTTTTTCAATCTACTTTACCTTCTTTGAGATTAGATAATATTAGATATCATATATCAGTGTTGCATTGAGCTTGCAAGATCATCTAGAAAAAAAAAAGCATTCCTTTCATTTGAAGAAAACATAATACCCAAAGTAGTTTTTCCTTGATATGTAAATAAAAGCCTAAGTTGAGATGTAAATGATTCCTAGACAAAAAAAAATTGATTAGAGTGCTATTGTATTTTTTTTTCTGGTAGGCATGTATGTTATATATGGTAGTAAAGAGATATTCCAAGGAAAAACAACACATGTAATTATTGACTATAGTCTATAGATGTATATTTCGAATGAGGAAAACATATATGAATTGTTAAAGATATCGAGTCACCACTTTTTGGCTGTTAAGGAGGATTCCTGAAGAAAATAGGGAATTAAGATCCTTCTTAGAGATTGTGGTGGGCACCAGATATTTTGACATTTGGATTATTTTCTTATAACCCGTTGGCAGATTTTGCTCCAATTCCATCTCATCCTGTGAATATATAGATAAATGAAAACAGTATAACTGCATGCAAAGCAGTTTGCTGAATCTTGCTACTAAAAGAAGATTCATTAGTTTCTCTACTCGCTAAGATGAAGTTATTTGGAAATTGAATGCCTTTTCAAGTTCCTCTACAACCTTAGCCTTTTTTGGGCGATCCTCCTGCTCTTTTATCAAGCATTGATAGGTAATGGTTAGAAATATCACCAATGATTGGGGTTCAATTTGTTGTTTTATAACATGAAAGATAATATCTTGTATTTTTTTTGGCTTTGAAGCTTTTTGCTGCCAGCTGTGTAAGAAAGACATCACGCTCGTCTTCAATTATAGGTCTTGAACTTTTCAGTTGAGCCTCAACATTTAGGACCTCACGAAGTTGTTGTTGCTTATCAATTTTGATCCTTTCAACTGCCGATCTCCCAGATAAATAGAACAACCCTAAAAGAATACACATCTAATTTATGTGTTACGGAGCATGTGGTCATGTAGAGTGGATCAAGATAGCCTAAAGTGCCTACACCTCTGAATATGATGAAATCAAAAATAGCAGCTTTCCAGTCGTCCCTAAGTAGAATGCTACTGCTTTTCATGTCACCATGAATCAACTGTTGACCAGTTTCAGTATGACTATGAATGTAAGCTAAACCATGTGCAGCATCAACACATATCTTGAGTCATTGTTTCCGCATTAGACTATTATTGGTCAGATGCCCATTCAAACTTCCTTTTACCATGTGCTTAAAAACAACGATCCTATCACCATTTCTTTACAAAATCCTATAACAGAAACAATATTCTCAACAACAATATATATAGAAAAAATGTTATTCATTGACGCATTTTGTCAAATAGTTGGTGTTCATGGAAACTAAAAAACTCAAAAAACAAAATACAAAAATTATGTTCAACAACCTAATTCGACAATTCTGAGATAGGTTTTGGAGATAAAGCTAACCTGATATCAATGCTTTCATTATTCATTATTCATGTTTTTTTGGCTTTGGCTATTCAAAATATCATCGATTCATGATTTTGGAGGATAGATTTTTGGTAGCAAAGAACATAATAACAAACCGTATGAAAGGAAAAATTAGAAAATTTTTAAGCGATTCCTAAATGACATCTGGAATTTGAGTTGTAAAAGAAAAGAAATGTTAGCCTAAGAAGATGACCTTTCCATATGCTAAGGAATTTCTCTTGACCGGAGTGTGGAACCCATGTGTCTCCTCTGTATGTGTTCTTAAAGTACTTCTCCATTGAGGTATGTGGTGGTTTTTGATTGTAAACTAGCGAAAGAGAGAGAGAGAGAGAGAGAGAGAGAGAGAGAGACCTAATGTGTGTGTGTATGGTGTTGTTTGTTTTCTAGAAGCAAAAATCTATAAAGTCTGCGGACCACTTCTGTAACCCTCTACAGTAGAAGAGGCGGACCAAACGGCTGCAGACAGTAATAAGAAGCGTGTTTGTTTTTTTAACATCTGCATGTAGCTGCAGATATTAAAAAAATTAAAATAAGTTGATTTTGTAATCCGAAAATAGTTTTTTAATATAGAACATTTAATAATGTATAACATTTCGGCAAGAATTTATGATATTTCAACAAAAATAATGAGATTTTAATAAAAAATAATTATATTTTAGCATAAAATTATGATATTTCATCAACAAATTATTATTATTCAATATAAAAAAAAAAAAAAACAAAATTCAACAACAATAAACAAAAAAAAATGTGAAATAAGATTTTAGAAATATATAATCAACATTTTAGCAAGAAAAAAAGAAGAAGAAGAGGTTGGAAGAGGTAGGAAGAGGCAAAAGAAGTGTTACGCCAAGAAGAACACGCGCATAGGTTTTTAAATCTGAAGACTTCTGAAAAACAAACAGCTACGAGATGAAAAGTGTTGCGCGTGTGCTACGGTGCGCAACAATAAGAGGTCTGGAGAGGTTTTTTCCAGAAAACAAATAACACCTAAGTCTTTAGTTGTCATAAATGGTGTTCTTTCGTTGAGATGCTGCTATTTTCTTGAGCAGGGAAACATGTAGCATTGGTGGTTTTGACCAGAGAGAGAGAAGGAGCCAGAGCGACTGATGAGCAACTAGATTAGAGTTTCAAATTGATGAGCTGCTATCTCTCGATGATAACGAATGAATAAGAGGCACGAAGGGTAGTTTCTGAAAATCACTTAATTATTTTAGGCGAGATAAATCGATTGGGGAGGGCTAATACAATGCCATGTGGCAAATGTGGTTTTATTTATTAGATTAGGGTGTGTGTATATATATATATATATATATATATATATATATATATATATATATAAAGGTTCAAATGAGAACCCCTAAAGATAATAACTCTAAGACCCAATATGTTTACCTTATAATTAAGTAGGGGTGAGCTAAAACCGGACCGATAAAAGAAAATTTGCAAAAACCGCAACCGGAAAACCGAAACCAACGCAAAAACCGATGTTGCGGATTTTATTTTTTTGAAAAACCGAATTTATTGGTGCGATGCGGTTTTTATCTAAAATCCGGACCACCAAAACCGAACCGCACCGCACCACAAACTAATTAATAATAAAATAAATCACTAATTTATATTATACAATTATACACATTATTTAAAATATATAATAAATTATAATTTATACATATATTATATATTGAACCTGATGGTAATTAGTAATTAGATATTAGGTTTAATATGTGAGTTTGTCACTTTATGTTTGTAACCTCTGAGCACAAAATGAATAAAAAAATAAGTTTGGGAATATGGATTGCAAATGAAGTGATCAAGTAAACAACATAAACAACTTAAAATTACAGCTTCTAAATGTGAGGAAATGAAATGATAGCATGTCATGCAATCATAAATCTTCACATGAACACCGCGGTTAAAAAAAATTGTACCGGTGAAGATAAAAAACCACACCATATGTTTGAATCGGTTTAAAACCGACACTGAACCGAAACCGCACTCAAAAACCGCAAAACCAAACCATTGAAAACCCACAGCCACCGGTTTCTAGAATTCAAAAACCGCACCTTGCGATTTGCGGTTCGGTTTGGCCCTAAAACCGCACCATGCTCACCCCTATAATTAAGGGTATAATTGTCAATTTAAAATCTTTCATTTTTTTAAGATTTAATAAATGGCTAAAATCAATAAGGGCATGATGGTCATTTTTATAATTTAAACATCACAATCCTAACCTGAGACTAGAAAACGAATATTTGATCATTTTTTTCTTACATTCAAATTCTCACACCCACCTTCAAGAACTCAACCACAAACCCATTCACTATCATCACGCACAACCACCACTACCGCCATAGACCGATGCCACTGTATACCGCCATCATTGTCGTTGATCGCCACCATCACATTCTCTTCGATGTTTAACACGTTTCAGGTCTAGATCTGCAACAGATCTTCTCCACCACCTCCTCTTTTTCTTACCGACGAGGCTAGATCTATGTGAAGTGATTTTGCAAATGATGCCAAATAATCCAGAATTGTAACAGTCAATGCCTACTAACACTCTCACTGTCAAATGCAAGTATCACCACATATTGTTCTTCTCCAACCTCCGACCTTCGATATATGTTTGTCTTCGAACCCTGACCTCCGACCTCACCAAAACACCATAAAACACGTCGTTCTTTGTTTTCTTTGGTGATATAACATCGAAGACCACTTTTCTTTGGCAAGGATCCACCATCTATCTCTAGATCTGCTTCCAGATCCACCAGACCTACATCCGGTTTCTCCAGATCAGTTGGTCTCCGACTTTATCCAGGTACCTTGTTCATCTCCAACAACGAAAGGTCTTTCATCTGTGACAACATATTCTCATATTGATGCTTATCTCATTTTCTTATTTGATGCACACGCTCTCATCCTTTTACCTTCTCTTGATATGAAATTATGTAATTTATGACCAGTATTCTATAGATCCAGTGGAGTTTAACTCAAATTAAGGTAATATAACTTCATATTTGCTTTTGTGCTTGAAGTGTTTGTGTTTTAATGCATATTATGAACACATAATTATGATTTTGTTGTACCAGTACTTTGTTATATCAGGATATGGCTTTAGCAAAAATAATAGCTTTTTTTGCCATGGAATTGTGTCGATGTGTTTGATTTTTATGAACTAATTGTACTTTCTTCAAATTTATGTGTTTATGATTGTATCTCTAACAATATGCATTAATTTGAAAACACCAGTATCAAATGGTGTTTGATGAACATATGCATTAAGCTGTGAATTATGATGTTTCGACTATTGTTTAATTATGTTAATGTTAGTTTTGTTAATTTTCCCCTAATAGTCGTATTAGCTTTTGGGTTACGAGTTCTTTCTTTAAAATAAAATTAATAAACTTTACATATTTCAAAAATAACACTTTTAATGTTTTTTTTTTTTAAAAAGCTACAGGTTTGGTGCAGAACATGCTAATAATATCTAAGTAACCAAAATTAATATAAAAAGTTCATCATCTTTTTACTTGTGTTTGATATGGGTGATCAATTAGCTGTTTTAGACAGAAAAATGACTGAATAACTGAATATGATATGTAGATATCCCTAGGAGAGTGGGTATATATATATATATATATATATATATATATATATATATACACACACACACACACACACATTCATTAGATCCTTTGTATTTATGTGAATATATTACGTAAACTTACCACTTTTTATATTGATCCTTTTTTAAAAAAAAAATCATCTACCATACGGGTTGTTAGGTATTTAATGTTGTGTCATTTTGGGCTTTTTATTTAGTCTATTTTGTAGCCAGGTTGGGGCCTGTTCACCCGTTATTTATTATTAGGGTTTAGCCATTTAAGGTGCATGCATGCACCGTATCTTGTAATCATCGTTTTTGTAAACCCTACACACCTTTATAGTAGCAGTTCTTAATCGAACTCTTCTAAGGCGGTGATTGATTAATCATTGACATATTTGATATTCATTATATGTTCTTGATTTATTTATCTGTTTGAATCTATCTATCATTCAAGATTTAATCTCATCAGTTGGTATCAGAGCAGGAGACTGTAATCCATACGCATCTCTTATGTTAAAAAGTTTTTAGGGTTTCCGCTTTAATAAGATTTGTAGTTTGTTGTCTTCTTCGATTTCATCGATTACAGACATTGAATCTTGATCTTTATTTTACCCTAAACTTGATCTTCGATTTACACATCTGGTTCTTACATGTTTTTTTATCAAATCAACAACATGCAGCCTGGTGATTCTTCCGTTAACTAAATCAATCTCTCTAGCGGTATTGGATCTACAATGTGACATCCCCATTTTCATGGCCAGAAAAGACCGATTTTGTTTATGCTTTATAAAAATTAGGGTACTCCTTTTAATAAAAATGTTGCAAAATTTGTTCTATTAAAACATGATAAATACGTTATCAAATAATTTCCGAAGAAAAATATTTTTATTCATTTTAAAACATTTGGGATGTCATCGTCAATACAGAAACATAAGCAAAAACAGAACTTACATTCATTATCACTAGTGATTTATATCTCCTTAGTCTCTCAGTGTAATGTGACTTCAGATCAACACCTGTGATATAACTAAATTGAGTGGGTCAGGTTGGGAAACCTGGTGAGTACATATGGTTTTCAACACACAATAATATAATTATTATTTTTAAACATCAAACAATCAACCCCGTTACCCATCCTCATTATCTTTTTTACTCTTAAGGATCTACCCTAAGAATCAGCTATTCCTCGTTCATTTATTCCTGAGGATCATCCTAAGGAATTGGCACGTAGTCCATCGTTACTAAGGTTTATAGATTACAACTGGTGAACACGTAGTTCAAAACATCTAGTAAACACTTAGTTCAAAAATAACTAGTGAATACACTTAGTTCAAAAACACCTAGTGAATACACTCAGTTCAAAATACCTAGTGCACACACTCGGTTCAAAAAGACCTAGTGAACACACTCAGTTCAAAAATACCTAGTGAACACACTTAGTTCAAAACTACCTAATGAGCACCTAGTTCAAAAAACACCTACAAGTTACGAGTCTGCTAGTGTTCCACTGGATGTCTAGTATAGTTCGTGGTTGTCATCTATACTCCACTAGATAACTGGATCACTGTCAACATTGATGTCTTTCATCGTGTTATCACACAATAACTATTTCATCTACTCATGTTTTACCCAACATATTTTGTAGATATAAAATATATATACAGTTTAAATCATTAAAACATGTATAAACATCTTTCACCCAACATAGACAGCAAGTATTCAGACAATATGCATACATAGCATGTAATTTATATTAAAACACTTCATATCTATGTGTAAGGTGAAAGAGACTATGCACTCACCTGGATAGGTGGTGACTCTGTACTCGGACAACATTTCGTTATCTCAAAACGCAATTTTCCTTTGACAAGACCTAGTATCATTACCACTAGAGTTTAGTCTGTTATTCACCGAGACTAATTAATAATCTAGCTATTATTAATATTAAATAAGCGTTAAACAATACTTATATAACCCAATATTAATAGCCCAAGTATTTATTATAAGGTCCTAATAACATTACTATATTGAATCATAAGCTATACTAAAGATAGGTTAGGCATAGCTCACTTACAACGGGTTTTTCTCAAAACCGGGCGGCACTGGAGCAGAGTTCCCGAGCCGAAAGACTCTGTTTCTCAGAGCGGTCGTGCACTCCGGGGCTTCCGTCTCGTGCTAGGGAGTTTCCTTAGGCTTTTCGGGGGGGGGGGGGGGGGGGGGTAGGGCTTAGAGAGAGAGTATAGAGAGAGGAATCAAGGGTTAAGGTGTGAGGAATGAAGGAGAGGGGAATTTCTATTATAGGAGGCTGGAGTAAGCTTCATGTCGTGACTTTTTGATATTCACGTCGTGAGCCAGGCTGGCTACAGCCAGCCATAGGCTGGTGCTGACACGTGGCATTGCACACAGGGTGGAAAATCAGCCGATTTTCAAAAATTCATAACTTTTGCATACGAGCTCCATTTTTGACGTTCTTTTTTTCCAAACGTACGTAAAAAAAAATGAACAATTTTCATTTAGACTCCATTGGCTAATTCTCTACTGATCTTAAATTTAACTGTACAAGGAGATTAGACTGTTAAATGACAGCGAAGAATTTGTAACTCCTTCATACGGACTCCGTTTTCATCTGTCTTTTTACTGTTGAGTTCCTATTAATGAGATATTCAACTCTCATTTAGGTCGTGTAGGCCAAAAACCGCTCGAACTAGAATTCGAGTTTCGGGTCGTGCACTGCTAAGCCAAATCTTAGAAAAATCATAACTTTCTCATACGAAGTCAGATTTGGGCGTTATTTTTATGGACGCTCTCAGGTTAACATATTCTACTACTTTCATTTAGATCACTAAGGCTAAATGTTGCTCTATCATAAATTCACTATTTACGTCTTCCCGGTGCCGTGTCGGTTCCGTCGTGAAACTTCAACGGGTCATAACTTATTCGTTATAACTCGGATTTCGGCGTTATTTATATGTACGAAACCCTTGAGAAATATTCTACAACTTGGTTAAGATTAATTATTCTAAATAATATTTTATCCAAAAATTCATTTTTGACCCCTATTATCTCTAAATATACTAGCCTGGATCTACGGGCGTTACATACAACAAGGATCCCGATCTTGCTAACCCTAGCAATAATCCGGAATGGCCCAATATATCGGGGACCTAATTATCCCTCTTCCTAAAGCGAATCACACCTTTCTAAGGTGAGACATTCAATAACACCTTGTCGCCGACCCGAAATTCCAACTCGTATCGGTGCCAGTCGACATAGCTCTTCTGCCGACTATGAGCAGTCTTCAATCTATGCATGATCTACTGAATAATGTATGTAGTCTGAAGAACCACCTAGGTCTGCCTCATAACCCTATGACCAACCTTGCCCCAACAGACCGGGGTATGACATCTCCGCCCATACAAGAGCTCATAATGTGAAGCACCAATGCTATAGTGAAAACTATTGTTGTAAGAGAACTTCACAAGAGGTAGGTAAGAGTCCAAATCCCACCAAAATCACTGACACAAGCCCACAACATATCCTCAAGGGTCTGTATCGTCTGCTCACTCTAGCCGACGTTCTGTGGATGATAAGTTATGTTGAAGTGCAACCCCATACCCAGTTCCTCATGGAACTTCTACCATAAACAGGAGGTGAACTGAACATCATGGTCTGAAACAATGGAGGTCGGAACCCCATGGAGAGCAATAATCTCGTGAATATATAAATTGGCCAACTTCTCGGCCGATGAACTCTCCCGAATCCCTAGGAATTGGTCACTCTTGGTCAATCCATCCACGATGACCTAAATAGCATCAAAACCCTTTTATGTCTTCGGAAACTTGGTGATGAAGTCCATCGAAATCTACTCTTATTTCCAAATGGGAACCCCCAGAGGTTGTAGCTTGCCATGCGGCCTCTGATGCTCGTTCTTGACCATCCTGCAGGTCAAGCACCTCTCTACATACTAAGTGATCTCTCTCCTTATACAAGGCCACCAATAACTCAATCTCAGATCCCAATACATCTTGGTGGCCCCCGGATGGATAGAAAAACGAGACTTGTGAGCCTCCTCTAACACAATCTCTTTAACCCCTCTAGACATGGGAACCTATACCCGACCACAATGAGTCAACAATCCTCGACTATCAGGAACAAATTTGGCAATCTCACCTCTGATCCTCTTAATCTCCTAGTTCTCTTCCCGAAAATCCTCAGTCTGAGCCTCCCTAATCAATCCAAAAAGTGAGGAATCTATTGATATCCTCATACATGATACCCCATCTAAAGACCCAGCCGACTTGCTGCTCAAAGCATCCGCCACCACATTCGCTTTACCCGGATGGTAAAGGATCTCGCAGTCACAATCCTTGACTACGTCCGGCCACCCGCACTACCTCATGTTCAGGTTCAGCTAATTTATAATGTACCTCAAACTCTTGTGATCTGTGTTGATAGTACAGCGGACCCTATAAAGATAATGCCTTCAAATATTAAGGGAAAAAACCACTACCCCCAACTCTAGATCATGCGTGGGATACCTCGTCTCGTGTGGCTTCAGCAGTCGCAAAGCATATGCTATCACCCGTCCTCTCTACATGAGGACCGCCCGCAAACCAGTGATGGAAGCATCATAAAATACTATGAAATCCTCAATTCCCTCTTGGAGGGTCAAAACTGGGGCCTCACATAATCTCTGCCGAAGGGTCTCAAATGCTAACTGCTACTCAGGGCCCAACCAGAAATCCACCCCCTTCCTCGTCAAACGAGTGAGGGTATTGCAATCTTAGAGAAATCCTGAATGAATCTCCGATAGTACCTTGCCAAACCCAAGAAACTCCTGATATCCGAGGGAGATTTCGGAACCTCCTACTGCATCACTGCCTCAATCTTGGCTAGATCAACTAATATCCCATCCTGGTTAATGAGGTATCCAAGGAACTGAACCTCTTGTAACCAAAACTCACACTTTGAGAACTTGACATAAAGTCGTTCTCGCATCAAAACCCCCCAAAATCTTGCAAATATGCTCCTCATGATGCTCTCTGGTCTTGGAATATACCAATAAAAAATCAATAAACATAATAACCGAACGATCGAGCATCGACCTGCATTCCCGATTCATTGAATCCATATATACCTCAGACACATTGGTGAGCCGGAATGACATCACCATGAACTCGTAATGCCCATAATGAGTCTAGAATTTGGTCTTCTCTGAGTCCTCCTCTCTCACCCTGACTTGATGGTACCCGAACATCATATCTATCTTGGAGAACCAAGATGCACCCTTCAACTGATCATAGAGATCATCAATCCACAAAAGGGGATAATGGTTCTTCACCATTAGCTTGTTCAACTCTCAGTAATAAGTACACATCCGGCGTGAACCATCCTTCTTATTGACGAATAAAATTAGCTCTCCCCATGGAGAGCTACTCGGTCTAATGAACTGCTTGCCTAGCAGTTCCTGCAGCTGAGATGACAACTCCTACAGCTCAAGCGATGCCAAGCGGAACAACACCTTTACAATCGTGGCCGCTCCTGGCATGATTTCAATCCTGAACTCGACTTGCCTCTCAGGAGGAACACTGGGTAACTCATCCAGAAATACATCGAAAAACTCCCTGACCATCGGGACCTCTGAAACTGAACCCTGATTCCTAACACGTGTATCCACAACATAAGCTAAATAACCCACACACATGTGTTGAATATGCTGTCGAGCCCTAGCTGCAGAACAAAACCCTAAACCCATCCTACTTCCTTCTTCATAGATAACCAATTCTCCCCCACTTGGGGTTCGAACTACCACGCGCTGACCCTCACAATCAATCATAGCACTGAAACGAATCAACCAATCCATACCCACAATCACGCAGACATCCCCCATAGGGATATGGATCAAATCGATCAGATAAGGCACCCTGAAGATCTCTAGAGTACAACCCTTATATAAAAATGATGCTGAAACCCCTAGGAATGGACACTCTAACTCCCCAGTGGGCATATCAATCTCCTTACGAAATGATCAAGACATACAAGTGTTGGATTAAGTGTCTAAGCCCATAACGATTTTGGTATGTACTTGACCTGATTATGAACATGTTCCTTTTGGGTTACCTTCACCATAGCAACTGATTGGATGAATTAAGGAGAAAGAGGATTACTTATGATTTATTAATATATTATATGAATAATATATTAAAAGCGAAATCATATTGTTTAATTAATATTAGTCAAGAATTAATTAAGAATTAATTTTGTGGATAAAAGAGATTAATTAAATAAAGGGGACTGATATTGCAATTATATGATAGTTGCAAATTGGGCTATGGATTCCTAATGGAAAGGGAATTGCACGAAATCTATCGGAAGCCCATATGAGTATCGTCCAAGGGCTTTCTAGAGGGACTCCATGGGTTGCTTATGGCCTAAGCGGAGAATTAGGGTTTCACCTGAAACCCTAGCAACCCACATAACTATATAAAGACCCCTAAGGCTCCCAAAAATGTGGCTAACACTTCTAAGAGAGTCCTAGACATTTTTGTTGCCTCTTACTACCTCTCTTAAGTCATATTGTTGCTATTGGTGTTTGTGATTACATTAGAGGTGCAACATTTGAGGTACTAAGCTTTTAAGAGTCAAGATCAAGAAGGTTTGTGATTGTTATTGCTACATAACGATCAAAGGTAAGATCTAAACCCTATTCATACATGTTAATTCGATTATTGTATGCTAGATCTAGGGTTTATGAGCTTTGGATGATTATTTCAGCTTCATTAGACAAACTAGATCCAAAGGTTTAGGGTTTGCATGTACACCATAGGATTGATGTAATGCTCAAAACCCATGAGTGGTATCAGAGCCTAGGCTGTTTGTTTAATGTATTTGATGCTTTACATGATCGTTCAAGCTGAAAATCATGAAAAACTAGATTCTGGAGGCTGGACTCGCCGAGTCCATTGGTGAACTCGCCGCGTTCATGCCTACTCGATGAGTTCAGTGCTGACTCGACGAGTCAGAGGGTCTGGCAGAGGGTTTTTCGGGATTTTGACCTGTTTTTTCTTAGTATAATTACCAAAAATGTTTTTGATTGATAAAATCCGAATTTTATTGATATTATGTGATTATCCTTGCTGAAATAGAAGATAATTTTCATTTAATTGGATAATCATTGCCTTATATGATAAACTTGATTTATTTGAGTTATTTGATTTGAATTATCTTGCAAGAAATTGAATTAGGTCAAATTTAGCTAATCACCGATTATTTGACTAATTGAATTATTTGTAATTTAATCTAGTATGTTTTGAAAAGTTTCAAAACTTGCCCTCAAGTTTTGGGATTTAAATTTTTGATTAAAAGTTTAATTTTGAAATTTTAAATTCTAAAACCCTAGTTTTTTGAAAAGTTCAAATTACACACTTATGGTTTTATTAAGTTAATTAAATGTTTAATTAAAAGAGAGTTAATATATCCATCATGATATGGTTTATATTTAATTAAATTAAAGGTTTAATTTATTAAATTAGACCACCTAATCTTTTAAAAGTATAAAATACACCCTTACACTATATATAAAATTAAAAGTCTAATATTATATATGTATGAGTAAAGAGTCAGTCATACTGTTAGTAGACCTTATTCACAAAGCTGGTCTCCAAGGGGTGTTTAAGGAAATTGTCTATAAAATGGCGATTGAATGGGTATCCACTCTTACCCACCGCACTCTTGACCAGTGGAGGGTCGTTAGCCGAACGGGTAGGATATGACACAACCTCCCATTATAAGTATAATGAAATACGAAGTAACTAAACACTTTTACAAATTCCCAAATGTTAGTTACTTTAGGAAAAATGTGGAGTTGGTGCTATTCCATGAAATTGCACATGACACCTTGTTAGTCGTTAGTGGAGCGTGTATGGTTAACCGGCACACTAATATGGTACCAATGAAGGATGGAAATGGGTAGCTCGTAGATTATCATAGATCAGTGGAGCGTGTGCGGTTAACCGGCACATTGATTAGGTGATATACATCTTCGAGAGTACCAAACTAATTTGCATGGTTATCCACACCTTGTTTGTGATGCTCGGCATCCCAGTCACAAACTTAAAGGGCACAACTGAGATTTAAACATGCCATTGAAAGGTTCAATGAATCTCAAAGGATCTCGGAGTTTCAATTCATTTAAAACCTAATTTTCAATTTTCGTTTTTCATGGTGGAAATTGGTAAAACGTTATTTAGCTACCTTCAAATGTTCTGCAATTTGGATTACGGCATCCCTCTTCCAAATTGTAGAATATTGTGTTGGATCCTAGCCTTAATATTTCATTTGGGTGCTATATTGAGGATTTTATAAACTAACTTGAATCTTTCCTGTTTTTTAGATGTCAAAGTCTAACAACTGTGGTCCTCCTGAATCCGTGGAAAAAGTTTTCCTCTTGAAGATGATGTTCCACGATTGGATTGTGGGAATGCAAATCATTCTTCACTGCCTCCACCTCCTCCAATAATTCTCCCTAACCCACGTGTTCGAAGACTTGAAAAATTCAAAGTCACTCAAGCCCTATTGGCAACAAGAAAC
Source organism: Lactuca saligna (assembly GCF_052625555.1). Taxonomy (NCBI): domain Eukaryota; kingdom Viridiplantae; phylum Streptophyta; class Magnoliopsida; order Asterales; family Asteraceae; genus Lactuca; species Lactuca saligna. The sequence continues at coordinate 175,513,540 of NC_136418.1, forward strand.
GAAGATGGAAAGTCTGTATGTGCTCATGTCTTGGATATGGAGTTGCATATTGATAGATTGAGAATGTTGGGTGTCGATGTTTCAAGAAAGTTGGTTGTTGACTTGGTTCTTTAGTCACTTCCCGAATCATATAGTGAGTTCATTAAAGAGTACTATATGATAGACCACGACGTGACCCTCATTGATTTGACTTATTTGCTTATTGCTGCTGAATAAGAAATAATTTGGCGCATTGGTCGAGCAAATTTGTCTGGTAAATCAATATCCTATCCTTCTGTGGGCAGTGGTAACATTGGAAGTCCAGAAAAGTTTTCTCTACGCAAGAGAAAGTTGAGTCTGAGATAGTCCTGTGTACCATTCCAGAAGAATCCATATGTTTCTACTGCTAAAAAAGGAGGCATTGGTTATGAAGTTGTCCTGAGTACCTGAGAGATCTGAGAGATGGGAGAGTCAAGATGTATGACCCTACTTCAGGTAAAATCCGCTATCTAACTCTATTAAGTTTTCTATTTTAGATTCTTAATTCATGGTGTGATAAGATTACATTTTGATGTTTTGTATGATCGAAGAAAAGAAAGGAAGCTTAAAGGAAGAAGTGATCTGAGTTTGATCGCCAAGAAATGGATTTCGATCGCAGGATTCGATGATTGGATTTTTAAGCTGCTGCTTAGAGTTACGATAGATTGCTTAGGAATATGTAATAGCGTATTTTTCATTTGAATTGCATTGTAAGAACAAGTTTTTCCACACTTTTTATAAATAAAATAAATTTTGGTTTTTTGTCATATTTATATATTTCCTTGCAATGGCATGTGTGAAAATTGATGTTTGTGTATTTCTATTTTTATCGACGTTGAATTGTATGTGATTTTTAGTTATATTATTTGTGGTAATGTAGAGAATTTACCAAATAAGGAAAGATTCTTGTCGCTCAAGTTTCAATTGGATAGAAACTTGGAATCATACAACTTGTATTGTCTGATGAATGAGAACCTTCATATTTGGAAAATTAAGACTAATTCCTTAACAAAGAGTCAAGTGAAAGACTAGGAGATCTGGTACAAAATGTTGTGCACTGGTCAAGTCCACCTCAAATAGCAATAAGATTATTCGTCATGATTTACTAAAAGTCTAGTAAATGTGGTTATGCTTACAAGATTAAGTATAATTCTAAATCATTGAAAAGTTTCAATTAATGGCAGAACGAATAACAAGAATCAAATAGGCAGAAAGATAAAAGTTTCTCCAATCTGAAAAAGATGGGAGAGTACTTTAGTATCATGTTTTATGATCGTCTTGTTGATTATGAAACCATATCACAATTGATCCTCTAAGGACACCTTAGTGCACTAGTGTGGATAAGAAGATGAATAAGAAATTGTTGAAATGGTTAAATCAAGAGGTGAATTATACTTCGTTCTAAAATATAGTCTTAAAATCATACTCCAAGATTGTGACTTGAGTGACAATATGGAGTAGAAAAGTTTTTTACTCTTGCACATTTGGAATTGGTAAGTTGTGATGTCTTAGATAAGACAAAGACCGACTAAGACCGATTGTATGAAGTGTTTGTCTTGATATGAATCCGCACGAACTCTTGAATATCTGTTTGTCAAGAAATGTTTCTTGACAAAAGAATCTTATATGTCAAGAGGTCGGTGGGAGTCTAGATGATCTTGAAAAGTTTCAATAACTAATCAAGAGTAAACCTATTATTAAACACTAGCACACGACTAGAGGTTTGTAACCTATCGTGTTGACATATTCTTGTTTCTGTGTCATTCCAATTTGGTCAACTATGCATGTGAGTTCTATAAGTTCTCAATTGATTACATGGAGGCAAGACACCCTGATCAATGGAAAGTACATTGATAGGTAGGGGTGAGATGCTCAACAACTTGGAAGAAATGGTAGGACCCTTGATGGCAAGAAGTTAAGAATGGACAAGTTTTGTCCATAAGAGTTTATATTTGTCACAAACATTATCTTGTGATTATGGTTATGACAGATTCACATGGATAAGAGCACATACACCATAAAATCTAAGTGTCATAAGGTTTCTCTCCATTTCAGGAAAATGATTGTGAGGAAACGCTTTCACTAAGAGATATTTTAAAGAGATAGCGATCGTAAAAAAAATTGCGTTCTCAAATTCGATTATGATTACGACATCCCTCTTCATAGTTCGAATTATGAGAAATGGCAATAAGTCTGAATATTTAGGACTTACTGTTGTAGGTTCTGAAATATTTTAGACACACATGTGAGTTATCTAAGGAAAGGTGTATGAGTTTGAGAAGCTTAGATAAAGGCTTATCGAAGCATATCGTATTAGAAATATGAACTTTGGAAGTCAGTAAGTATTGCTTTCTAGATTTCGAACTGTTTTTTGAATACATGTCAAAGCTAGTGGTAGCATAAATGTTATGTTGGTATGGATATAATTATCATGTTAGTGGGAGCATGATTATTATTTTGAAGTATTGCAAGTTGGCAATATTGATTATAGAAAATAAAAGTTTCACGTTGCAAAGTTGCAGGGGTTGAAAATTTGTTTTTTTTCTATAATTAAGGGAGAGAATATTATACTGCGTTTCAAAATATAAAAGTTTGGATCGAGAAATTTTAATCGAATTTAGTCAAAGGACATATATGGATGTTATGTTGAAAAGCTTCAACATAAATGAATTCTATATATGGCAATATTATAGCAAGAAACTGGTAAAGTATCACGTTTTTCATTACGAATCGTGTCCCATAAGCTTCGGGTATAGGATCGATTGCATATGATGTAATATTCGAACGTTCTAAATTTTCCAATTGCCTAGGGAATTAGAGGGAAAAAGGACTACAACCGGATTTGACTAAATTAATTAAACAATTGTCAAGGACAATCTAAGCTTCGCCAAGGATTGGTCGCTTGTCGACAGCTGGAAGTATAGTAATAGATGGACCATATTGACATTATTATGAATAGATAAGACTATTTAGAATGAGTTGTCATATGGCAAATATGGAAATGTTTCCATATTTGGAGTTGGATATCAAAAATCTACGTCTAGATTAGAAACTTTTATGAAAGAAGGATGTTCAAAGGAATGTACTTTGAATGTGAGACTTCATAGAGCACTTTGTAATATTATTGACAAAGTCTTGGTGGCTTTGGTGCTGTGACATTATGAAAGGTTCGTTACATAAAATGTTAGAATCTAAGATATTCTAATAGTCGAAAGAATTTGGTATTCTTACACTAATGATAAGGATTAGGAGTTGTGATATGAGTATCATTGGAAATGTGTTCAATTGATCTATTTCACAATGTAAGGACCATATGCAAACATAGTGTGCATGTTTGGAGCATGGGACAGCTGTTGTTATAATTCAAGTAATAAGTTGATTACCCAAAACAGTATACAATGAATAATGAGTAATCAATATGGTGATTAAATAAAGGTGTTTTATTTATACTCAAAAGTTTGGGGCCAAATAGGGTAGTATTATTCTTGTGTTTCACTTTGCATGTTTTGACTTCCCGAATAATAAGATTATTCAAACCATCCACAGTCGATAAATACTTTGGAAGTAGGTATTGAAGCTAGACTGTCATGAATCTGACTGTGGATTGTCTAAAGCGTTTTAGACAAAGCAAAAGTCTGCTACAATGTTCATGAGTGCTCCTGAAATAAGATTTAAGTATTGGATTAAACCCACGCTCATTTGAATCATTTCATGGATTTTATCACGGGTGATTAGTGAGAGGATAATATCTTATATTCTTGAAATGAAGACGTGTGAGTTGTAATTTACAAGTCGGTTGCACATTGATAATATGTAAACACACCAGTAACTTGGTGTTATAAAACATATTGTTGTGTGTAATTTGATGAGTAGGTTCAAGTGGGCATTTGAGTCAAAGTTTATCCGTTCCTTTTACCCAAAGTGGGATAAAAACGATATCTATGGGCCCCTCAATGATTTAGTGATGACACCCTAAACGCTTGGCCAAGTCAGGACTAAGTTGATGTGTTTAACTGTAGTCTGTTGTCAGTTGTCGTAAATCGGAAATCAAGAAACAACACATGAATAGAGAGTATGATTAAAATCCATGTCTTAGTTCATATGATATCTAGAATTGAGGAATATATGATCCCTAATCTAAAGGACGTGTTACTGATAAGATCAGAGTTGACAGCGACTTTTGAAAGCTACGACTGCTGATCAGGTTCTGAAGTCATATGCAAAATAGTTATTAGACTTATCTCAATGGGAGACTGTTGGATTAGGTGTCTAAGCCCATAACTATTATGGTATGTACTTGGCCCAATTATAAGCATGATCCTTTTGGGTTGCCTTCACCATAGCAACTGATAGGATGAATTAAGGAGAAAGAGGATTAATTATGATTTATTAATATATTATATGAATAATATATTAAAAGAGAAATCATATTGTTTAATTAATATTAGCCAAGAATTAATTAAGAATGGCTAAAAGAGATTAATTAAATAAAGGGGACTGATATTGCAATTATATGATAGTTGCAAATTGGGCTATGGTTCCTAATGGAAAGGGAATTGTATGAAATCTATGGGAAGCCCATATGAGTATTGTCCGAGGGCTTTCTAGAGGGACTCCATGCGTTGCTTAAGGCCTAAACAGAGAATTAGGGTTTCACCTGAAACCCTAGCAGCCCACACAACTATATAAAGACCCCTAAGGCTCCCAAAAATGTGGCTAACACTTCTAAGAGAACCCTGGATGTTTTTGGGGCCTCCTCCTCCCTCTCCTAAGTCATCTTGTTGCTAGTGGTGTTTGTGATTCCATTAGAGGTGCAACATTTGAGGCACTAATCTTTCAAGAGTCAAGTTCATGAAGGTTTAGGATTGTTATTGCTACATAACAATCAAAGGTAAGATCTAAACCCTATTCATATGTGTTAATTCGATTATTGTATGCTAGATCTAGTATTTATGAGTTTCGGATGATTATTGCATGTTCATTAGACAAACTAGATCCAAAGCTTTAGGGTTTTCATGTACACCATAGGATTGATGTAGTGCTCAAAACCCATCAAAAAGACCGACTCACACCCAAGTCAAACAACACTATAGCAGGAAAGGAGTTCACTAGGAACATACCTAACAGAGGTACAAACATAAGCATAACACAAAACATGATCAACGGGACAAGGGATAGAAACATATCAGTCACAACATCTGGAGTTGGTCTAGCCTCCTCGGCTGTAAGCTGGAAAGCGCGACCTCAAGCCCTCGGGGCTCCACCCTACCTTGACTCCCATCTGTGATCCTCAAAGAAGATAACGTTAGAACTTGTGTCAGCCTAGTATAAAGCGATGGGCAGTTGTCCTTCACATGGCCAAGTTGGTCGCAATGATAACAAATCCTGGAACTAAGTATTGGGGCCTACTAACGGCATTCCCTTGCCATATGGCCCTTCCGGCCACAATTGTGACACCCAAAAGACGACGGAAAATCACCCTCATGCGGCTTGCCGCACTTCCCACAAGTGTGGCCCTTCCGTCCCCTAGATCTGACGTTAGCAGTCTTAAACCGCTTTGGTGTAGGCTGCGATTGCATCGGAGACGACATTACTTCCTCGTCTGCATATCAATCTTAATCTCACGCCGCCTAGCAGGCTCCTGCATCTCCAACAATGTACCATAGCGCAGAGTAGAAACAAACTGTCTAATCTCCGTCTTGAGCATGCTCAAGTAACGGGTCATCTGAGCCTACTCAGATGCAGCAAACTCAGGACAGAACATAAATCTCTCCATGAACATCTTGGTGATCTTCATTACTGTCTCAGAACCCTGCCTCAAGTCCACGTACTCTAGGACCAACCTCCCTCGCACCACCAACGACGCATAACGGGAGCGGAACATGTTAGAGAATTGCTCCCAACACACAACAGCTTTATGCTTAGTAGAATATGAACCAATAGCAAGCCTCTACCAATCCTTCGCTCCGATCCTGAGAAGGTTTGGATCGCACCTGACCTTTTGGTCAACTAGACATGAACACATGAAGAAACATCCCTCTATATTACATAGCCACCTCATGGCGATGATTGGGTCCTCAGCTCATATATGGTATGAGTCTGGCATTCCCTCCTTGTCCCTCAACTCGTATTTGGTATACTCCAGGGTTTGTTGGCTACAACACGGAGTTATACAATCTCAACCCAACCCACACAACATATCGACATATAACATATAATATCATATACAGATAAACAAACAGTATCACAGGTAATCCTACAGATCTACCAAACTAGCGTATCACAGCTATCATGCATATCTATTCTATACTCAGCATATCGACAATATCAGGTTATTAAACCAATTGGCGGGCCTTGGTGCCATCGACCTGAAAGTACATTAAGGAAAACTCACCTCACAAGCAACACATAACTGATAAGGTTCGACTCCGAATCTCAGCTCTCAACTCATAAGCCTACAACCACCAAGTAACCAATTCCATCAAAATCCCAACAATACCCAAAATATCCTCAAAATTCAAACTTGGTCAAACTCCAAGTCAACTGGTCAAAGTCCATAAAACCACTGAGTTAATCCAACCTAGGTAACATAACCGAGTTAACTCAAAAATGGTTGTACCATGCGAGTACGCGGGGCATACTCCGGAGGTATGCACAACATACACGAGGCTTCACAGAAAACACCATCGTGTTGGCTGACTGGGTACGTGAGGCGTACCATTGCAGATCCATTTCCCTCCTTAAGTGCTTAATGGCTTTAGCGCTTGAGCTCAAACTTCAGATCCAAGGTCCAGAGGCATACTAGGGTCATAAAGTTCCCAACTTTATGATTTTCCACGTCCAAAGAGTCCTTAATACAAGATCTTAATCCATTAAGACCTTCTACAAGAAGCATGGAGCTAAACTAGCTAAAGGGACTTAATTTTTATGGCTTAGAACCCTTCATAGGGTCTAAAAGGATAGCCCAAAACATCCAAAACCAAACATACATAACAAGGGGACTTTTGGGACAAAAAGAACATCATAAAGCTAACAAAATGAGATCCAAGCAAACAAAGCATAATGGTAGAATTTTTTTACCTTCTGGAGCTTCCCATGAAGGTGATGATCCAAGATCCACAAGCTTGCTTCAACTTCTTATCTCCTTGATGCAACTCCTTCTTCCTTAAGCACACAAAGAGCACAATTTTAGCTCAAAACACTCTCTTAGGGATTAGGGTTTGCCAAAAATGACTTAAGGGCTTGGAGGCTGAAAGGATAAGGCTAAATGATCCATAAAGGTGCTTAAATACCCCACATACCCTAAATTAGGGTTTCACTCACACATAAATACGCCTAACATACATATGTGTACGCCCAGCGTACTAGGGCGCCCCCTAGTACACTTAGTGTACTCACATGTACGCTTAGTGTACTCCTCCTGACCTAAAATTACCATTTTGCCACTAGGGCTTCTTAGGGATACATCCTTAAATCCAAGTACCAAAACATAATTGTATGTATGGTGTGAGGTGTTTTAGGAATCTCACTAAGCCTTAAAATCCAAGGACCAAGGACCAAAATGACATAGTTTTTGTTTATGTCTAGGGCTACCTATCTTTGGCTTGTAAAGTGATCCTTGAGGATGGTCTTCTATAAAAGAATTTGAAATTTATAGGAGTTTAGACAAGATGACCTCCTTTCGTATTTCCTATTATTCCTTGCAACATATGGCTTACATGCTATTATGAAAAAGGTTTGCGACATTGGTACTTTTAATGGTTTCATATCTCTAAACAATGTATTATTTATTTCCGCCGTATGATACACCGATGATGCACCTTGGAGATCTTTCTCAATATATTTTTTTAGAACGTTGCCAAAATTTTAAGGTGTTTTCATGTAACATCCCAAAATCCCAGAACCAAAAATTTTGTTTTTATATTAAATAAACATTAACCAGACGTGTTAATCAAACCCATAAGAAAGTCATAGTGTATCAATAATCATCCAAAATACATCAAATTCAATAAAGTGGCAAAATCATGGTGTTTGTGATGTGATCATCCCGAGCTCTTCCCTTTTGAACCAGAAGTACCTGAAACATAAAAAGAAACTGTAAGAATAAGGCTTAGTGAGTTTCCCAAATACCTCACACCATGCATGCAATGGGTGATGCCCACCATCCATCGAGTCATGCCCAGAACAGATATGTAAGTAGCATGCAATAAACCCCTACCAACACATTCATCAAGCCCCACCTGGCATCGGGCTCCACCCGTCATACATACAACACATACAACAAGATGAAATCTTTTTACCTTCAGATGCTTGAAAAGTTGATGAAGACTCTAGATCTTCAAGCTCTATTCCAACCAAGGCTTCACCACCAAGACCCTCCTTCTTGAAAGAGCATAAAACACCAAAGGATAACCACCAAGGCTCAAAACACACAAGAACAACTAGGGTTTCGTGAGGAGTCTTTAGAGGGAAGGAGGTTGATGAGGGGAAATGTATTAAGTCCATAATCTTGCTTAAATAGGGTCCAAACACTAAAATTAAGGTTTTTCCCCTGATTACGTACACCCCGTGTATAAGATGTACGCCCAGCATACGCTCCCACTTCCTAAAAACTACAATATTTCCCATAGGTACCAAAAATGAAAACGAATTACACACCAAGGATCAAAATGAAAAATACCTTAAATCGGGTGTTACATTTCAATTTTTTTGGGGCCTCAATGTGAACTCATATGAAAGCAAAGTATACATGATTGGGAACTCTTCAAGGGGATCTATTTTATGGCCCATATCCTCTATTCTCATGTGACATTTTTTCTTTTCACCTATCTCAGATTCTTAGTTTGATAAAACATATTACTTTCTAAGAATTGGAGACCCGTTATTAATTAGATCATTGCTAAATTATCCTATTGGAAAGAAAAGTCGTTATCATTTGTTGGTAAGCTCATGTTAATCAAACCAGTCATTGGTGGCCTATCTATATATTATTTATAGCTCTTAATAGTTGAGATACATAATTATTAATTACACACAGGAGGTCCAAGGTTCAATCCCCAACACACCCAAAATAATGATAATGTTCCGTGTTTGACCTCCCACATTCCCTGTGATGATTAACATGACCATTGAGATGGTATGGTTTACCATTTTATCTTATTTATCAATTCAAAAATATAATGGAATTTTTGTAGGTTGGTTTGACTAACTCCTCCAAGATTTTCGTGTGGCTTGGAACGAATTCCAGAATCCCAAGAAAATCATGAAATATTGGTGTTCGTAGGACTACATGTTATGCTCTTATTGTCAAACTATGTATAAGACCTGTGTATTATGCGAGTTGATTAAAAAAAGTTAATTATATAAACATTAAATATTTTTGAAAGTAAAATTTTGAAATAAATACAATAGAAATGATGAAAAAGTAAGTAATTCAATTTATACCAATAAAAAAACTACTGATATATTTTGAATTGATGTAAGATTGGGATTTTTTGAAATGGAAGTATATGTCAATTTCAAAAGATAAAATTACACAGATGGTCCCTATGGCTTGGGGTTACTTGCAAGAGTTTCAAAAAAGAATGGAAGAAGTCTGAAAACTTAACCAAGACTGTCATGAGAGGCTTAAACAAATACCACCTCAACATTGGGCACATTCTCACTTTACAGGTTTGACCATGTTATAATTGAAAACTATTCTTGTATATTCTATTGTTTGACAACCATTCTTATATATAATCTATTAATGAATAAGGATGGCACATTCTGAAGTTGTGCTATACAACATACGTGAGTGCTTTAATAACAAAATACTAGAAGGACATGATGCACCAATTATCCATTGCTTAGAGTTCATCAGGGAGTACATAATAAAGAGGATTGTGAATGTTGACAAAGATATTGGCAAAGCAATAGGATCGTTGACTCCAAAGCTACCAAGATATTTTAAAAGATCAACGACGAGGCAAAAGAGTATATAGCATCATTTTGTAGATACAGGAAGTACCAAGTTAGTGGACCTTGGCAAGACCAGTATGTAGTTAATGGGAAACGAATTTGTTCATACAAGAAGTGGGAAATAACTAGAATATCATGCAAACATGTTGTATATGCAATTTGGGACATAGGGAAAAATAATGTTGCAACTGGTATTCCAAAAACCATTGTTCACGAATGTTATTGGCTAACAACCTGGAGGAACGTGTACTCATTCAAAGTGGATCTAATCAATGGTATGAGAATGTGGATGATGTCAACTTGTACAACTACGTTGTTGCCTCCAAAATGCCATGTACCAATAGGGAGACCAAAAAAGAAAAAAAAAAAAAAAAAAAAAGAAAAAGAAGTCAGCTTAAAAAAAAAAAAAGGATCTGATAAAAGGGAATACAGTTCCAGAGCACAAAAAATTTATTACATGTGCCAAATGTAACAACAAATGACACAATGCCAGGACTTGCAAATGACAGTAACCAAGTGTTGGTGGTACATCTGGGAAAAAAGGAAAAGGGAACGGGAAAGGAAAGGCTCCATTGTAAACTCTTATGTCATGTGATGTTTTTATTTTGGTTAAACTGATATAGGTTGTGAAATGTTTTGTGTTTGGTATCACCGCAACAATTGAAGTTGGTTAAACTGTTATTTTGGTCAAACTCTTATGTAATGTTTTTGTTTTAATGTTATGTAATGGATGAACTATTGGTACTTTGACATTTATTTTTGGCCATTTCATTTAACATGTTTATTAGTCGTTTGTTTTGGCATTTACTTTAGTTATTTGTTGAATGAAAGGTACCAAAAGATACCATTTGCAGTGCAACTATTACATGTACCAAATATTTACCCTTTCTCTCCCAATTGTAGCAATACAAGATGGTAATAATCCATTATAAAAGACAACAAAGTGCAACTATTAATTGTACCAAAATATACCCTTTCATTACGATGTTAATATTTCCCTTGCATTAGGTGATCTTCAACCAAAAAACACTACTGATATACCTAATACTACAACTTGTAAACAATTATCCCAGAAAATAAAACCCATCTAACAATTAACAACAATTTCATGTTTTGACTTTAGATTTGAAGTTCTTCACTACGGATTTCAAGCTCACGATTTTGGCTTTCAGCCTTATGCTCATGATTTTCTTCATCTACCCACGAAATAAATTCATTCCTTGGTCCCTCAAATTTTCAATTGCCTCGATTAGCACACACTAGGGTTAAATTAGATAATTATAGAAAAAATTGATAACTCAATACCTGTAAAGGACATGCATAATATGGCATACTGAGGTTTCTTAATCACTGAAGTTCGTATAATCCCTACAGCTCCACAATTGCATTTCACCATAATTAATTTTATGGATCTTTAATCTTCACGAAGCAAGAGAAATCGATGAGAATATGAGAAACAGAAGTAGTGATTGAGAAAAGAAGGAAGGAGAAGCAGTTTCTAGTCCGTTGAATTATGAAAGGACAAAAATACCCCCAACATGGGGGGTTTCTAACCCAAAATCAGACGGAAATTTAAGTAAGGCGGGTAACAAGTGATTTTTTCAGTAAGATTAGAATTTAGATTAAGAAAAAAAGAAAAATATTCATTACAATTTAATATCATATTCATTACATGTAATCATTACAAAATAACATAAATATATTTAAATAAAGTTTTACGTGGTTTTTTAATTTTAAAAATTGAAAAAAGAAATTAGAAATTGATATATAAATATTATTTAAAACTCGTGAGAAATTGATAAATGAAATTGATTTATTAGAGTAATAATGGTGATGATTTAAAATAAAAATAAAAAATAAAAAATAAAAAATCTTTATCCTTTTTGGGCTTGCGTTATTAGCTGCTTGCATAACATGCTAATGGGCTTGGGAAATTTATTCCTTTAAAGATAGGATAATCGGGTGTTTGGAAAGGCATTGCGAACATTACGGATGATCTTGACAAGATTAACATTAGTCTCATTGATTATTTTGACAGAAAACTAGAGACGACAGCAACATTTGCTTCCTTTCTACATCTGTTACCCCTCACTGTATGTCGACTTATTAAGCTCCAAAAGATAAATTAGCTACATCTCATTGACTTTTTTGTTTTGTTTTTTTGTATTTTTTTGTATTTTTTTTTTCCGATCTCAAAAAAATAGTTACATAATAAGACTTCTTTATTAATAGACTCTTAAATATATTAAAAAAACGGAATCCTCCCTATTAAATAAAGAACTTTTTGTCACATGTCCTCTTCTCCTTCGTTTGGACACATGACATTTTCTAAAAATTTTGAATTTTCTATTTTCCACTTGTCATTTTATTGTATTTTTTATTTTATTAAATTAAAATTTCATATTTAATATGTAAGATAATATATATGTAAGGTATTTATTAGAAAATGGTTTATATATATGTAATGTATTCAATACATTAAAGCCTCGTTAATTTTAATAATTCAATATTTTTTCTCATTTTTCGTATAAATTCAAACTTTTCAAATTGTTAAAATTTCATATTTATTTTTTTAAAAATAAACTAATGTAATACATGAGTTTCACACCTAGTGTTGTAATAAATTAGATCAACGCCGTGCAAAGTTACCATTAATCCTTTCCAATTTAAGAATCATATTATAAATTTATAATAATTTATTTTACGTCAATATTACTATAGATCAAATATCCTCATCTATTTTGTTGCTACTAATCTTCCTATTCATTAGATAAAAAAAAATATGTCAAAATTAAAAAGAAGATATTAAGAGATAATTAATGAATTTCACATGCACTATTTTATATGAGTAGGATGATAAGTATAAATAAAATATAAGATATTTAATTTTTAAATAGAATAAGGTGTTGTTTATTTTGAGTTTTTGTCCATCATAACGTTGTTGAAAAAACTATTTCACATCTTAGTGTATTTTTAAAAAAAAATTACCATATTAGTATTTCTTTTCATTTTTTCTTTACTTTTTAGTATTTGTATTTTTTATTTTAAATATCTGATTTTTCTTCATTTATCTTTCATTTCACCTTTTTTATTATTTTTTTAAATTACAGCTTTTATTTTAGTTTTTTTTTACCTTTTATAATAGCAATTTTTTTCTTTTATCCTTTTTATTTTAAATATTCATTTTTCTTATACAAACCTTTGATGATAAAATTTTAATCATCAAAAATAAACATACAATATATTTAAGGTGCGAAAACTCCAGCAACATTTTTTTGTTACAAAAAAACACTATAATAAAAAAAACTTCAACATTGTTAGTTACGAAAAGAAAAACATTACAATTAGTTTTTTCTTCTTCACCATAGTCTTGGCAGCAGCCTAAAAACAAAGATATAAAGATTTAGCAAAAAAAGATATTTCAGAATAATCATTAATCAAGAATCACGCCTGTATACATAGGATTAAACCAGTGTGATTCAAATCAATAACTTCCTTGCATTGTAGATATTTGCATCCTCATTAAAAAACCATCATTCATAATCCTTGTATGTATCATCCTTAATTTAATTTGTATTAACTTGTATTGTACAAGTTAAGCCAATGTTTCAAATTCAAGAGGTTTTTGGTCTTTTATGGGTCTTGAAGTTTTTATTCGAGAGATTTTTGGGTTGGGCTGTGTTGCTAGAAGCGTAGGGATTCTTGCCACCTTTTCGTGGATATAAAGTTCGTTGGAAACGGACCACGGATAAGGAAGATATGACACTTGGAAGTTATTGGCATTAATGGTCCCTAATGAAAGAAAATTGACAAGGAAGGACCATGCAAGCAAAGTGGAAGGCACGTGGGTACGCCCAGTGTAAGCTGGGTTACACCCAACGTATAAAGGGAAATGGTGGCGGGTGCCTTAGGCGTACGCGCATCGTACGTCCAGTGTCCATAAACCCTAATTTTAGGGCCAACCACTATATAAAGAACATAATGGCTCAAACCCTAGCCTCCTTATCTGTTCCCCAACCTCAGCGAAACCCTAGAACGCCTCATTTCTTTATCTTTGGGTGATTTTGACTTCAAGAAGCTCATTTTGGGTGGTGTAAGCTTGGAAGAGGAAAAGATGAAGTTGGAAAGGAAGAACTTGGGAAGTTGGAGCTCATAGATCCAGAATAACATCATCATTTGGAACTCTTTGGATGTATAAAGTTCATAACTTTACCTAAGAGTACTTAGATATATTATAGTTTGGTTTTGGAGTCATTTTGGTCCCAAGAATGGACCTTTATGATGAAATCTCGTTTTTGAGATTAGGGTTGCCACCCTCAAAGCTAAAAGGGTCCCATAAGCAGTAAAGTCTCCATTTTGAATGTCTTAATGGGTTCATGCATGAGATATAGCCCTCTTCATGGAAGTAAAGCATCATTATGGAGTTTGGGCTAGGTAAAGTCACTAAGTTAGTGACTTCATGGATTAAGACGTGGAAAAGGATCAGGATCTATGTTTATAGCTTATGAAATGGAGTATTAATCCCTTAATGAGAAAAATACTTAACAGGGGATTTACGCTGAGCGTACGTGCAGGTGCGCCCAACGTACGAACCTTTTAGCCTGTACGCTTAGCGTACGTAGATGTATGGCCCACGTAATCTATCAGTATGGACTTTGTGTTATTGGGCCACGATTTGGGCCATGCTTGGGTATTTGGGCTTTGATGGGCAATCCTGAGTCAATTATTATGGGCAAAGTATATTTTTGAGCTTAGGGTAAGGCCTATTAAGAGGATTGGACCCAATGTAGTAAATTAGGCCATTAGTGGGCTTCGAAAGCTTACCTAGTGTTGGGCCTTTTTATATTATGATTTTGGAGCCTTAGATATAGACCAAGTTGGACTTGGGGTAAAATAGTCATTTTACCCTAAGGAGGATTATTCTTTTGAACTAAGTGATATTTTGGGATTGATAGCTTTAGGAGTCAAGAGATCAGGTGTTCGGGATTTTGGTGAGACAACGATTCAGGAGTTCGATTCTTCGGTTCAGATCGGCAGTGCAAGGTGAGTTATCCTTACTATATCAACAGGGTCTAAGGCACTAAGTTCGGCCCTTTATCGGAGTTGTATCTATTGGATTAGTGTCTAAGCATGTAACAATAATTGGTAAGTACTTGACCCGATTGTGCATGATCCTTTTGGGTTGCCTTCACCAAAGCAACTTGACTGGAGAAATAATAGAGAGAGAGAAAGAGGTTATTATGATTTATTAATATGTTATAAGAATAATATATTAAAGGAGAAATCATATTTGTTTAATTAATATTGGTCAATAATTAATTGAGAATTAATTTTGTGATCAAATGTAATTAATTAAACTAGAGGGGCTGAATTGTAATTATGTGATAGTTACAAAATAGGGTAAGGATTATCCTAAGGATAGGTTGGACGAATTTAAGGTGATAAGGCCTTAGAATTCATCCATGATAAGGATTCAAGGCTTATCTTATGGTTTGCTTGGTGGGCAAGCAACTAGATAAGGATAAGGACTGAAACCCTATCTCTACACCTATATAAACACCCCTTTGGCTCATGAATTCGTCCATACCTTCCCAAGGCTTCTTAGGGACGAATTTTATACCTCTCCTTCTTTCTCTATAGCCTCTCCAATTGCTCTTGGTGTTTGTGAGCCATTAGAGGCACTACACTTGTGGTGCTTGCTTTCAAGACTTAGGGTTTGAAGATTCAAGTTGTTATTACAATATAACAACAAGAGGTATGTAATCTAACCTTCTTGGTTAATTTCGAAAATAGCAATCATCTTTAGGGTTTTATTATGTGTTCATAATGTTGTGTATCTAATAGTGAAAACATAGATCCAATGCTAGGGTTGCATGTACACATAGGATTGTTTGTATAAAACCCTTTAGTATCCAGGTATTTGCTTGATATGTTTACTGATCTGCTAAATCTGCATCCTGGTAGTTAGGATGGTATTATGTTAGTGACCTAGTTTACGTCGGTATCCTAATATATAGGATGATTCTATGTTAGTGATCGGTTAGGTCGGTATCCTGGATATAGGATGGTTGTTGTGTTACTGATCTGTTAGATCGGTATGATTACCTATTATATATATGCTAGCATATGATATTTATGTGCACATGATTGTTTGATTGGTATGGGGTTGGGTTGAGGCGGGTCCTGCTTCGTGTTGTAGGCCAACATACCTAGGGTGGACCGGATAGACTGCAGGCCCACGAGGGCACATAGTCAGGCTGAAGGCGCAACGAGTGGTACGGATAGGCTGAAGGCCCAGAGAGGGCGGTCCATACATGCCGAGGCTTGGAGAGTGGGTAACTCACTAAGCTTCCGGGCTTACAGTTTCAGTTTATTGTTTCAGGTTCAGCGGATGGCCACCGGAAGGCGAAGGTGTGACCGTACACTTCCTCGATTGATGATTATGATTTCTAGGAACTATGATGTTTAAACTAATTTGAAAACAATTTGTAATAACCGAATTGTTTTAAATGATTTAAAAAGTTTTAAATTGGCTCGAATTTTATGGATGTTACAAGTTGGTATCGGAGCCTTGGTTTGAGTGAATTGGAGGAACACTCGTGTGAATCCAGTCTCAAACTAAGGAAGATATTTTCAAAATGATTTTTAAATGGTTTTTAAAATAATTAAAAGAGGATGCGAAGTGTACGATCAGTCGGATCCAGTAAGTAGACCCCAATATACCATGTAGATTATTTGATATTGTGATATGATAGAACAACATGCTAGTACTAGGGTAGGGATATTCAGGAATTGCATGATAGAATTGTCTAGTTATATGATGCCTGATAGCCTAGGGTTTTTCTTATATGAAATTGACATCATTACTGTAGTTGCTTAGTGTATGCATCTCGACTATACATAATTAAGATCTTATAGCCTGAGAATGTTTGGTTTGGATTTATTTCTTGTTCCTTGTCTGGTTGTGGGCTTAGAGTAGGACCGAGTATTTGAAAGTCTATAGGTTCTAGTGTTATGTATAGTTAGCATACACGAGGGCTGCAGGGTTGGTGGAAGTTTCATGGACAGGTGGGTAGTGAAAGGCTGGGAGGCTAGTTATGAGATATTTAGCATTCCTCTAGGAGTGAGGATTGACTACTCGCTATGTATATGTATATGGTTAGGGTGTTGTGGTGATACTTGAGACAAATATGGGTAGGTGTGGAAGGTAGTATGGGCCCATACTACTGAAAGCACAGGACCCATATGCGTATCAAGGAAGTCACAACCCCTAGGGTTGGGTTGGGAGTTGGTTCATTGTCATTATATGGATTATCAGAGATCTTTTTGGTGTCTTACCAAAATGGTGGCTACGAGACGTTTTGAGGCCAGATCCAGGATAGGCAAGCATTTTTATAGGATTGTGTTAATGAGATCATCTGGGAGGAGGTGATCGGGGTTGTCAAGGGATAGTTTCTGGAGATGTTTGGGTCTGTTAAGACCGCCATGGTGGAGTATTTCGACGAGCGCTATACAACCATTACCGAGACGGCTACCGCAACAGCTTCAACAACTATAACGACGACAGGGGGAGGAGCTGGTCGGGCTTTCCAGTATCAGGACTTGTTGCTGGGACATATTCTGATAAGCAGAGGACTGCAGTTACTTGTGATCAGGGGGATGTTCTGTACTTGTTACATTCCGCATGTTGAGCGGGAGAGGCTGGCACATGAGTTCTAGATTTGAGGCTCAGAGGTTTGCTCGAGGTCGGAATGTGAGTTACGGGGACTCCATAAAGGAGCGATGATTATGCCCAACTGGGGTTTTGTAGCTGGAAATGGAATGGTTAATTGATAGATTGGACTGTCGTTTTATAGCGCAAGGATTATGCCCTTTCAATTTTTCGAGCTCGAAGGAGTGAGCAGGCTTGTGACCCTAGGATCAGTTTGTATTCCAGCTCGGGGTCAGTTGGTTGCAGGGATTGGCGATATTATTTCAGTGTTGTTGAGCATAGGTGGGTCGATGTGGCATAAGTATTTTGTGATGTCCGGTTTGCCTTAGATCTCTTGTATCGGGCAGTAAGGATTGATTTTGCAATCTATTGCACTTTTGGGATTGTAGACTATCTATTGGGAGTAGTTTGTAGCCTGGTTTAGGGCAGAGGTTGCTTTCAGCTGTTGCAGTTCATTTGTGGACGTTTGAGCAGGTAAGTGAGTCAGCGTGCGAACCCTAAATAGAATGATTTCTAGAGCCCGAGAGCGGGAAACTTGTTTGGAGCACCTTTGGGAAAAGGGGTATTATTGGGGGGGGGGGGGGGTTCTGCGGATAGGGTCCCACAGAAGGGCTATTCAACATTATTAGGATTCAGTGGTTTCAGCAACCGTTAGTGATTGACGAACGAAAGCGCCAAGGGAAGTAGTTCGTCGCCGAGGTATTAGTTGGAGCATTTATCTTTTGGTCTTCAGGACATGAGTGTAGGGTCATTCAAGCATTAGTGACTATCGGTTTTATTGGTATTCAGGAAGTGTTCATCCAGTTCTTATGAAGTGTGTGAGTTGGGAGTTCGGTAAAACTCCCCAGCATGTGTATCACATCTTTTCGGTTGTTGATAACAGAATTTGGGGAATCAAGTTGGAGTTCTGGTGATGATTGAGTTCAGTTCGAGTATTCGGTCGAGGGTGTGCTCGACTCTGAAGGTTTTTGGATTGATATATTGAAGGTTTTGTTAGCTGCCAGCAGCACTTTCAGCACGGGTGTGCGGGTTATTTAGCGTATGTGGTAGATACGCGGGTCAAGGAACAGACCACAGATTTCCAAGAGGGTGGGCGATCGACATGAGGCCTAGGGTTAGGCCGGGGTTAGAGTTCGCGGAATGGATCACGAGTTCGGAACCCCAAGTGGGTGAGAACAGTCTGCATGGGAAGGATCACATGAGGGGTGGTCCAGGGGGATGCTCAACAATTTAGAGCGGTCCGGATAAACTGAAGACTGGTAGGTCGTACCAGTCAGGCCGAAGGCTTGGAGAACGGTCCAGACAGGCTAAAGGCCCAAAGAGGTAGTCCAGACAGGCTAAAGGTTCGAAGAACAGCCCAGATAGGCTGAAGGCCCAGGGAGGGCGGTCCAGACATGATGAAGGTTATGAGAGTGGTCAAGATAGACTGAAGGTCTGGTAAGATGGCCCAGTCATGCTGAAGACTTTGTATGTGTTTGTAGATCTATGTGCGGGTATTGGGTACGTTACTATGCTATATCAATCAGTAGGTATGTCCCCAAGTATTGAACATGTTGCTGGAGTAGGCTGAAGACTCCGGTGTATTTTGGTTTGATCGGAAATAGTTGCTAGAGTTCAGATGGGGTATAGCGGATCTTGGTGACCTCATCAGCTCGAAGTGTCTCTTAGGATTAATCTTTTGGATCGGGTAATACTCCAGTTGGAGATTGGGAGTAGATCCGAATGGGGATTTTTCAGCTTTGGGAAGGCTTGGGATTAGAATGTTTCGTCATTCAGGTTCTGGGAACCAGGTTAGATATTTTCTTAATCGTTTATGGCATTTAGATGGGGTTGAGGCGGTCCTGCTCTATGCAGTAGGCCTAGATACCTGGTGCGGACCGACTGAAAGTCGTAGGCACGGAGGCTCAAGATGAGCGGTATGGTTGAGGTGGTAGGCCAACAAATCCTGAGACTTTCAACTCGATGGTTGAACTGATTCGACATGTTGGTATTCCAGTCTAGGGTATTCCATCCCAAGGATGACCGGACCCTATGATCAACTGGACTTGGCATATTGGTATTCCCACCTGCAGGGTGGTATGGGCTAGATATGAGTGTCATATTGGTTGGCCGGTAGTGGTAGGTATGTTGTTGGTGGTAATCGCTTGCAGGACTATATTCTATGGAAGTGGTGGATGACAAAGAACGACCTGGTAAATTATCGTCGGTATTATGTGGACATCTTTCTATGATGGTCTATTAGATGGCATGTTGTGCTTGATCGGGTTGAGGCAGTCCTACTCTATGCAGTAGGCCAAGATACCCGGTACGGGCCAAAGACGAGTCGTAGGGGCAGGGATTCAACATATTATGACCCATGGTTCTATTTCGGGTAGGAACTTTGAGTTCCCCGAGTTTTATAGTTTGTTAGTAGTAATGAGAAGAGAGCTAGAGATGGATAGTATGAGTGGTCGGCCAGGGAGTCAGACCGAATCCGGGTTTCCAGATTTCGAGGATTAGGTGGTAAAGGAGTTGTGTGCCACATAGGAATATGGAATCGTATTTTTTGGAATGAGTGTTCGTGTTCATTAGTGGATTGATCGTGTGTGGTATTTTCGGACCTAAAGGATGCTTTATCCTATCAGCACCAAGGATTTCCAATCGTATCGATGCACTGTAAGAGGTTGCAGGCTAAATGTCCGTAGCAGACTTCAAGGACGAAGTCTAGTTTAAGTGGGGGAGAGTTGTAACACCCTATTCTGAAAATATTCGTTTATGGATTTATGAGGCCAAGGCTAGGGGATTTTTGGTCTTTTTTGGGTCTTGAAGTCTTTATTCAAGAGGTTTTTGGGTGGGGGTGTGTTACTAGAAGCGTAGGGCTTCTCACCACCTTTTCATTTATAGAAAGTTCGTTGGAAACGGACCTTGGATAAGGAAGATATGACACTTGGAAGTTATTGGCATTAATGGTCCCTAATGGAAGAAAGTTGACAAGGAAGGACCATGCATGTAAAGTGGAAGGCGCATGAGTATGCCCAACGTAAGCTGGGTAACGCCCAACGTATAAAAGGAAATGGTCACGGGTGCCTTAGGCATACGCCCAACGTATGTCCAGTGTCCAGAAACCCTAATTTTAGGGCCAACCAGTATATAAAGAACATAATGGCTCAAACCCTAGCCTCCTTATCTGTTCCTCAACCTCAGAGAAACCCTAGAACGCCTCAGTTCTTTATCTTTGGGTGATTTTGACTTCAAGAAGCTAATTTTGGGTGGTGTAAGCTTGGAAAAGGAAAAGAAGAAGTTGGCAAGGAAGAACTTGGGAAGTTGGAGCTCATAGATCCGAAATAACATCATCATTTGGAACTCTTTAGAGGTATAAAGTTCATAACTTTACCTAAGAGTACTTAGATCTAGTGTAGTTTGGTTTTGGAGTCATTTTGGTCCCAAGAATGGACCTTTATGATGAAATCTCCTTTTTGAGCTTAGGGTTGCCACCCTCAAAGCTAAAAGGGTTCCATAAGCAGTAAAGTCTCCATTTTGAATGTCTTAATGGGTTCATGCATGAGATCTAGCCCTCTCCATGGAAGTAAAGCATCATTATGGATTTTGGGCTTGTTTGGGCCAAGTAAAGTCACCAAGTCAGTCACTTTATGGATTAAGACGTGGAAAAGGATCAGGATCTAAGTTTATAGCTTCTAAAGTGGAGTATTAAGCCCTTAATTGGAAAAGGACTTAAAAAGGGATTTACGTTGAATGTATGTGCAGGTACTCCCACGTACGAACCTTCTAGCATGTACGCTTAGCGTACTTAGATGTACGCCCCACGTAATATGTCAGTATGGACTTTGTGTTATTGGGCCACGATTTTGGCCATGCTTGGGTATTTGGGCTTTAATGGGCCATCATGAGTCAATTATTATAGGCCAAGTATATGTTTGAGCTTAGGGTAAGGCCCATTAAGGGGATTGGGCCCAATGTAGCAAATTGGGCCATTACTGGGCGACTAGTGGGCTTCAGAAGCTTACCTAGTGTTGGGCCTTTTTATGTTATGATTTTGGAGCCTTAGATATGGACCAAGTTGGACTTGGGGTAAAATGGTCATTTTTAGGGGTGTAAGTGAGCCGAGCTGCTTGTGAGCTACTCGAGATCGACTCGTTAAAAGTTCAACTCGAGATCGAATTAAATGAGCCCGAGCCGAGCTTGAGCCTAAATATGAGGCTCGTTTATTAAACGAGCTCGAGCCGAGCTTCAATTAGTTGGCTCGCGAGCCTAAACGAGCTTAAACGAGCCTATATATATACACACACACACACATACATATATATATATATATATATATATAAGGCTCGTTTGGGCTCGATTAGGCTCGCGAGCCATCTAAATTGTTCACGAGCCGAGCTCGAGCTCGAGCTCGAGTTCCTCAAAATTAAACGAGCCGAGCTCGAGCTTGGTCAGGCTCGGGCTTGACTCGGCTCGTTTACACCCCTAGTCATTTTACCCTAAGGAGGATTATTGTTTTGAACTAACTGATATTTTGGTATTGATAGCTTTGGGAGTCAAGAGATCAGTTGTTCGGGATTTTGGTGAGATAGCGATTTAGGAGTTCGATTCTTCGGTTCAGATCGGCAGTGCGAGGTGAGTTATCCTCACTATATCAACAGGGTCTAAGGCACCAAGGTCGGCCATTTATCGGAGTTGTATCCGGGTATATGCTTGATATGTTTATTGATCTGCTAGATCTGCATCATGGTAATTAGGATGGTATTATGTTAGTGACTTGGTTTAGGTCGGTATCCTAGTATATAGGATGATGCTATGCTAGTGACCGGTTAAGTTGGTATCATGGATATCGGATGGTTGCTGTGTTAGTGATCTGTTAGATCGGTGTGATCACCTATATATATATATATATATATATATATATATATATATATATATATATATATATATATATATATATATATATATATATGCTAGCGTATGATATTAATGTGTACATGATTGTTTGATTGGTATGGGGTTTGGGTTGAGGCGGGTCCTGCTTCGTGCTGTAGGCCAACATACCTAGGGCGGACCGGATAGACTGCAGGCCCAGGAGGGCACATGGTCAGGCCGAAGGCCCAGCGAGCGGTCCGGATAGGCTGAAGACCCCTAGACGGCGGTCCAGATGTGCCGAGGCTCGGAGAGTGGGCCAGATAGAATGAAGGCCCGGTGCGGGCGATCTAGTTATACTGTAAACTCAGAGAGTGGACCAGGTGGACTGAAGTCTCGGTACGGGTGGACCAATCACACTATAGACTCGAGATGCATGAATGTTCTGTATTTGTTGATATGATATGATTATGGCTATATGAGGTTGGTATTTTGGGGGTAACTCACTAAGCTTTCGGGTTTACAGTTTCAGTTTATTGTTTCAGGTTCAGCGGATGGCCGCGGGAAGGCGAAGGCGTGACCGTACACTTCCTCAGTTGATGATTATGTTTTTGGGGAACTCTAATGTTTAAACTATTTTGAAAACAAATTCTAATACCCGAATGGTTTTAAATGATTTAAAAAGTTTTAAATTGGCTCGAATTTTATGGATGTTACAACTGATAACAGGCAGATCTAACCGATCACTAAGCATAGCATCATCCCATCTACCAGGATACCGATCTAACAGATCATAACATCATGGCAACATCTTATCAACCACGATACCAATCTAACAGATGATAACAATAATAAATCATAAGATAAGCCAACATAACAATCCAAAAAAGGGTCGGCCTCAGTGCCTTCGACCTTGTTAGTACGGTGAGGAAAACTCACCTCGCAAGTATTGCTGACTGACATAATCCAACTCTTGAATCACGGCTCCGAACTCAACCGCCTACAACCACCATGTGACTACTCCATCAAAATATCGAAATACCAAAATACCCTTAAAGTCAAACTTGGTAAACCATGGTTAAAGTCAAAGTCAGTAGTCAAGGTCAACAATCCATGTTGACCCAACTCGTCGAATGCATATAGCAACTCGGCGAGTTCCTTTAGTGTTCAGAAAATTGGGAAAAACCCTAGCCAACTCGCCGATTACTCTCTTCAACTCACCGAGTTCGCTCAGTATCCAGAAGGTGGGAAAACCCGATCAAACCTGTTGAATTGGCAGTGCAACTCGTAGAGTTTTCCTAGCCTTAAAGCATTCAGACACTTCCAAGCAAAACCAAAGCCCCAAACTATAGATCTGGTCCCTTAGGACTGAAATATTGTGTAAAGTTGCTAGGTTTACGTCCATGCATGGAATTAAGAGGGCTAAAACACTCAAATAAGGCTTATCAAGGTACTTAGGACATGTAGGAGGGCCAAGACTTGATAAAGTTGGCAACGTTAAGTCTATGGAGGCCATGAGATGTCCAGATCTAAAGTCTTAGCTTCATAAAATTCTCAAATCCAAGATTGACCCCAAAATAAGCTAATAATGGCCATAAACTTTGAAATAATGAGATCTAGAAAAGGGGATGATCAAGATAACGCCTTTATACCTCCAAGTGGCTGCAACAACACTGAAAATCTCGGATCTAAAACTTCTCTCTTCAGCTATACACCATCAACTTCAACTCCTTCAAGAAAAACACCAAACAAAAGTCTTTAAACCCTCACACACTCAAAATGGAAGATGAGGCACGATTTAGGGTTTCTCTGGATTGAAGGGACGATGAGGGAGGCCAACAACGAGAGTTAAGGCCTTTGAATAGGGTGCAAAACCCTAAAAATTAGGGTTTCATCTTTAACCTTCAACTCGTCGAGTTGGGACCTTCCAACTCGTCGAGTAGGTTAAAAAGACATTTTTAAAAGCAATCAAAGAGAAGATCAAAGAGAACGAGTCACAAGATGAAATGAAAATGAGTTCTCCTTCCAAACAGACTAGAAGACATGACTGAAATTCTCAACGGCCCTTGACCGTTCCCTATCCAAACTAGCTGATTTATGGGTTCTCCGATCCCCATCAATGCGTCACTATCGAGAGTATCACAAATAGATTAAATGAATAATCCTAACCATTAGGTCCACAACCCGATGACTGGAATGCTCCTGATCCCATACCGACCTTGTCAGTATTACATTGATTGCCTAAACTTATGGGTCCTAATGATACTTTCCTTCTTTCACTGTCTGGGGGGGGGGGGGACCTAATCACTGTCCCACATAACACTATACGCGCACTACTATACTGCAACCCTAGAAAAAACTTACGAACCTGTGGTTGCACCCAACCTGAGGATAGGATAATCACTGTCCCACATAACACTATACGCACACTACTATACTGCAACCCTAGAAAAAACTTACGAACCTGTGGTTGCACCCAACCTGAGGATAGGATAATGGTCAAACTCTTAACCTAAATTGAAAGCTATAACCCAAAAGAACCATGCATATTCTTAGGAAAACCCAAACCTCATTCAAAAGGAAAGATTTCCATAGATAAAGCAACACACCACCTCCATCAATAACAGAAGACGTCTACATCACCGATCAAAACAAGGTCCCCTTCTTGATTGAGACTGGATGGATCCTCTCCACACGAAACTAGCCCAAGAAGACTTCCAAGGTGATCTCAAGGTTTCCAAACCGGAGTATGCTATGAATAAGACATTACACTCTACCACTGAGGGCGTACTTACCCAAGGACCAAGGGAAACATAACCACACTGCACTGGAGGGTGGGTGACACATTCCTTCCGTAACTATCACCTATTGAATCCTTCTAGGAATTTCGCTGAAAAACGAACTCAATGACCAATGGTCGAGGACATCCTGACATCTAAACCAGAGAATCACAAACCCACCTGGAGCTAAACATACCCGCTTTTGGAGAGGTTCATTGATCAATATCTACCCAACATATCTGAAAATAGCAGCCCAACAGCAACTGACGAAACCTCCTGTCACACCCCCGAACCAGACGGCAGAAACGTCCGGGGGCTGTCGTGACTCAATTGAATACCATCACAATGAATATACATGAAACATAACATCATACATCACCAAGCATTGGAATAATACAACTGGTAGTGTTTACATTCATTACATTGTCTCAAAACATTACATTCTCAAAAGTAACTGTTCGATACTAATTAAACCACAGCAAAACGTCATAGAAAACAATTCATCCTTCACTTTATCTGTTACCTGAGAATACAAGTATTTTGAAAAATGTCAACTTATGAAATGTTGGTGAGTTCATAAGTAGTGTTTGAAATCCAATGTTTTGTATTGTTTGAAAACCACCAGAAAATCCGATATTTTCTAAAAATAGAATAGCGTAAAAATATGTGAAGATCCGTGAGTATGCTTGTTTGAATTCTATAGATGTAAGCATAAGAGTTGTGAAATTCGACATGTAGTTCATAAGTGTACTTGTTGAAAACCCTAGGAAAACCCGACGTTTTCCTATCACTTTGCTTTACTTAGTTTGTGTACTGTTATTTCGTTACGTTAGAGGTATTTGTTGAGCTCCGGAGGCATTGAGTATACAGTGGGTGGTGAATTGTTGTAACGTCCGTTAATGAAAACGTCCAGTCGACAACCGTACTAGTGATCCCTTAGGCGTCACTCGCACTTATTCACACAACTCAATCCTCCCAGACTTGTGTAGTCCCACGACCAAAGGGAAAAAGAGAAGGTGCGAAACCCTCGGTATTTCCATGCGTCGTTCAAGACCATTGCAATTCCGAAGGGCCCGAAGCCCAACTCGCAATCGTGAGTTCCCGACTTTACTAGCAGCACTGAAGGACCCTTGGGGACCAGCAGCATGTTTGCCATTGAAAGTCCTTTTACACGCGGTCGAGTCGTATTAGACCCAACTACATGTAAGCAAGTGTCCTTTGGGCCTAAAGATCATGTCACCGGGCTAGCTAGGCTCGGCAAGCATGATTTGCAACTTTTGGGCCTAAGGAGTGTACGTCGACGTATTGAGTAATTCCACGAGAGTAAAGAGTTCCAAGAGTTCCATATGTGTATTGAGCGTTGTAGTGTTAGTAGTTTTGGATTTGTTATTGATTCGAGACCGAATCAATTCGTTTAGTAACGATTGTTGGTGATATTGTGTATTGTAATTCATCGAGAGTCGTAGTGTCAATCTTTGTTCACAACGAGTGTATTGAGTTATCATTGAAAATTTTCTGTTTACAACCCCTCTTTATTTTGTAAATTTACTTTTTCACCCCTTTAGGTAAAATAATTTCCGGTTTAGTCCTTAAACCATTTTTCTTGACATTTTAACACCAAAATTATTGAAATTAATATTTTTCAGCATATTTTTCATTGAAAACAGTTTAAGTCCCTGAAATTGCAGTTTTCTCGGTTATAACCCCTCTTTTTCGCAATTTTTACATTTTTGGCCCAAATTGGAAAATTTTTGCAACTTTGGTCCATTTTAAAATTGAAAAGCATTTTAAACCTTTGAAAAGTACTTGTAACACTAGTAGTCCATTGTTTTACAGAAAAACACAGTTTTGGCCCTCCAAAACAGAAAATTTCGCATAATGGGCCCTATTGGGCCGAAATTGTCATTTTTAGCCCATTAAGCTTGAAATTTATGTTTTTAATCCTCCAAATAGTATATTTTCAGAAAATACATTATGGAAACTGTTTTGACTCATCTCACCCATCAGATTTCGAAATATTTCATTTTAGGCCCTTCAACTTTGTATTTTTAACATTTTATGTAAAAAAAATGAGTTTTTAGCCCAAAATAAGTGTTGTCAAGCCATTTGGCTATTTTTCTTGGTATACTTTGCATGTAGTAGTATATTTTATGCTAGTATAAAATATATCTTGGTTTTTAGCAATTCATAACTAGATCTAGCATCAAAATCATACAAAACATACATATAAGCATAGAAATCAACCAAAACATACACATAATGATGGATCTACACCTTTGCTTGTATTCTCCCCCACAAAAACTTATAAAAACTGAAAATAAGGGGGTATGAAGCTCACCTTAGGGGGTAGTTTCGGTTCTTGAAGAGAAGATGGAAGAAGGCTTGGTGATTTTTGACCCTAGTACCCTTTGATAAAGATTTCGAGTTTATGGAGTTCTAAGACACAAGTTTATGATTTCATGAGAGTTAAGAAGAGATTTTTGAAGATAAGAAAGAGTCCAAAGCATGGATCCAAGTATATCCTTACCTTAGATGATGATTTTAGTGGAGAATTTTCCTCTTGAAGCCTCCTAATTTTCGAGATTTTTATGTGGAGAGGAAGGAGAATTTCTTGAGTAATCTAGAGAGAATTTGTGAGGTGTATGTGTGTGTGCTACTCTCGGCCGAACAAGAAGAGGGAAAGAGAGAGGTAGAGTTGCATGGAGAAATGAGATGGCATGGAGGTTTGGAGGGTAATGCATGGATAACCACCATATAATAAAGAGGTGGCATGCATTAGTCAACCTTCTTCATTTCTTCTTGGATTTGGGCCTTGGGCCGAGAGTTTGGATGGAAAAGGAAAGATTTGGGCTTTAAAGCCCTCAAGCCCATATAGAAGTTAAGTTGGATGAGTTTTGATCTAAAAGAAACATATTATGATCTTCATACTTGGTTGGGGTAGTTTAAGTTAATCATGGATCAAAGCTTTTAATTCATTTCATTCTAGGCCCATTATGGCCCAAAATATTGAAATAAGTAAATGTGGGTCCAATTAGAGCCCATTTAAGGGTTCTAAGCCCATGATAGTCAAATTGGAAGCTTATTGGTCCATTTAGGTCCAATAAGGAAGTCCTAGTCCAAAATGGACCTAATCAAGAACTTCTAGGGTTTCCAATTGCTTGATGTAGTGAATTGGGGTTTAGTTTTCCATTGAGTAAGCATCATACATGCTTTTGAGTTTTTGAATTCAACATTTACTTGAGTATAGTGATTACAAGACACAAAATTTCTAGTTGTGACATCATCCCCCCGTTAGAGGGAATTTCGTCCTGAAATTCTGTTTGAAAGCTAGATTTGAGAATGCTAGAATATGTGAGGGTACTTTTTCTTCATTTGGTCTTCGCGTTCCCACGTGAATTCTGGCCCACGCTTTGCGTTCCACCGTACTTTCACGATCGGGATGCGACTTTGCTTAGTACGCTTCACCTCCCTGTCCATGATTTCAATTGGTTCCTCAACGAACAGGAGTTTCTCATTGATTTCGATTTCTTCAAGAGGAATGACGAGTGTTTCATCTGAGAGACACTTCTTCAGATTAGAGACATGAAACACGGGGTGTACACCGTTTAGCTCTGTGGGTAGTTGTAGTCTGTATGCTACTGGACCAATTCGGGCGACGATTTCGAAAGGTCCAATGTATCGTGGATTTAGTTTTCCCCGCTTCCCAAACCGAATGACTCCTTTCCAGGGCGAGACTTTTAACAATACTCGATCACCGACCTGAAATTCTAAGGGTTTTCGCCATTTGTCAGCGTAGCTCTTTTGTCGGTCACGCGATGCTTGCAATCGAGCTCTGATTTGAACGATCTTTTCCGTGGTTTCACGGATGATCTCCGGTCCCGTTAGTGCTTTGTCCGACGTATGGGTTTTTGCTAGCTGGGTGTCACCTACTTCAGCCCAGCATAACGGTGATCTACATTTACGCTCGTACAGTGCTTCGAAAGGAGCCACCTTGATGCTCGAATGGTAACTATTGTTGTATGAGAACTCGATTAAGGGTAGGTGGGTATCCCAAGACTTTCCAAAGTCTATCACGCATGCGCGGAGCATATCTTCGAGCGTTTGGATGGTTCGCTCGCTTTGACCATCCGTTTGTGGATGATAAGCGGTGCTCATATCGAGGTTTGTTCCCATCGCCTTATGAAGTGATTGCCAAAATCGTGACGTGAACCTACTATCCCTATCCGAGATGATAGATGTTGGTATTCCGTGGAGTCTCATGATCTCTCGAATGTATAAACGCGTCAATCTCTCCATCTTGTACGATTCTTTAATTGACAGGAAATGGGAAGATTTCGTCAGTCGGTCGATTATTACCCATATGGTGTCCAATCCATTCGACGTTTTGGGTAGCTTGGTCACGAAATCCATAGAAATCCCCTCCCATTTCCACTCAGGGATTGCCAGTTGTTGTAACAATCCTGAGGGTTTCTGGTATTCCACCTTTACTTTGGCGCACGTAAGGCACTTACTGACGTAGGTCGCGATTTCCGCCTTCATGTTAGGCCACCAATAGTGTTGTTTAATATCCAAATACATCTTATCAGAACCGGGATGAATGGAGTATCGCGTCTTGTGGGCTTCCTTCATGACAACATCTCTAAACCCTCCAAATTTAGGGACCCAAATACGGTTCATGAAATAGTATACTCCATTCTCCTTTGCCTCCAGGTTCTTATCCATTCCGTGCAATACTTCTCTTGCTCTATTTTCCGTCATCATGGCCTCTGACTGGACTACTGCAATTTGAGTGGCCAGGTGCGATTGAATGGTTATCGAGAGAGTTTTCGTACAACGATTAGAGTACTCCTTCCGACTTAATGCATCAGCTACCACGTTGGCCTTGCCTGGGTGGTACTTAATCTCACACTCATAATCGTTTAGCAATTCAACCCATCTTCGTTGCCTCATGTTCAACTCCTTTTGGTTTAAGATGTGTTGGAGACTCTTGTGATCCGTGAAGACGGTGCACTTTGTACCGTAAAGGTAATGCCTCCAAATCTTTAGGGCAAAGACTACAGCTCCCAACTCTAGGTCATGGGTTGTGTAGTTTACTTCATTCGTCTTTAGTTGGAGGGATGCGTAGGCTATCACTCTCCCACGTTGTATGAGAACGCAACCTAAGCCCTGATTTGACGCGTCGCAGTAGACTACAAAATATTCCGTTCCTTCAGGCAGAGATAGTACAGGTGCGCTACAGAGAGCTTGTTTCAAGGTTCGGAACGCAATCTCTTGTTTGTCTGTCCATTTGAATGGTACGCCCTTTTGCGTAAGCGAGGTAAGTGGCTTGGCGATCTTAGAGAAGTTTTGAATGAATCTCCTATAGTAGCCTGCCAAACCCAAGAATTGACGAATTTCCGTGGGCGTTGTCGGGATTGCCCATCCTTCTACAGCTTTGACCTTAGAGGGATCCACATGGATTCCATCTTGGCTGACTACATGACCTAGGAAGTTCACGCTCCGCAGGCAGAACTCACACTTAGAGAGTTTGGCGTAAAGTTTTTCTGATCGCAGAGTTTCTAAGACTTGTCGAAGATGTTGGCCATGCTCTTCCCTGCTTCGAGAATAGATGAGGATGTCATCGATAAAAACAATGACAAAGTTGTCGAGGAACGGTCGGCAGATTCGATTCATTAGGTCCATAAATGCGGCAGGGGCATTCGTTAGACCGAAGGGCATTACGACAATTTCATAATGTCCGTAGCGAGTTCGGAAAGCGGTTTTTGGAATATCCTCTTCCCGGACTTTGAGTTGGTGGTATCCGGACCGTAGATCTATTTTAGAAAAATAACTAGCTCCTTGGAGCTGGTCAAATAGGTCGTCGATTCGTGGGAGTGGGTAGCAGTTCTTGATTGTGAGTTTATTTAACTCTCTGTAATCGATGCACATTCTAAAAGATCCATCTTTCTTTTTGACAAAGAGCACCGGAGCTCCCCATGGCGAGTAACTAGGTCGAATAAATCCCTTGTCCAAAAGTTCGCTAAGTTGGCTGGATAATTCCTGCATCTCGGCAGGAGCTAGCCGGTAGGGTGATTTAGCGAGAGGAGTTGCTCCTGGGATAAGGTCGATTCGAAACTCAACCTGTCTCTCTGGGGGTACTCCCGGAAGATCTTCAGGAAACACGTCCGGAAATTCACACGCTACGGGAATGTCTCGAACGTTAATCTCCTCCTTGGTTTTATCCACCACGTGAGCCAGGAACGCCAGATTGTTCCTTCGTAGATATTTTTGTGCTTTGATGTACGAAACGAGGCGAAGGTTCATGCTAGATTTGTCTCCGTAAATTACTAGGGTTTCGTGATTTGGAAGACGAAGACGAACGGCCTTCTCATGGCACATAATTTCGGCATGGTGGGGGCTTAACCAGTCCATGCCGATGATCACATCGAAACTCCTAATTGACACTGGCATTAGATCTATTCGAAAGACGTGTTGATTAAGAGTTAGGGTACATCCGGTGTAGATTTCCCCAGTGGATTCGGTTTTCCCATTGGCCATTTCCACCATATAGGTTTCATTTAGCTTTTGGGGCAGTTGTTTTAATAAATGCTTAAACTTATTGCTTACGAAACTTCGCTCCGCTCCGGTGTCAAATAAGATGCATGCATAAGCATGGTTTAAGGGAAACGTACCGGTAACAACAGAGGGGTCTTGAATAGCCTCACCCTGACCCATGGTCAACATCCTTCCTGTTCCTCCATTTCTTAAATTGTTGTTGTTAGGACAGTCTCGGCGGATGTGTCCAGTCCTCCCACATCCGAAGCAGGTGTGGCTAGGCCCTGCGTTATTGCCGCCGGCATGGGTGTTGTTGTTGTTGCGATGGTTGTTATTGTTGGTTCCCTAATTTTGGTTCTGGGGAGGGTAAGTCTTGCAGTACTTTGCAGTGTGTCCCCTTCGGTTGCAACTGGTGCACTGAAAATCCTTGCATTCTCCATTGTGATGGAAACCGCACTTGTTGCATTTGGGAAGATTACCGGAATAAGGTCTGGAAGCATTTGAAGTGGCTGAGGTTGGAGCATGTGGTGCGGCTGGAACCGATGCGGTAACAGCATTAACCGCCACTGTTTGCTGCTTCTTGGAGGTGTTGGGGCCCTGGCGCCCCTTCCTCTTATTGTTCTTTCCCCTCTTGCCATCACTTTCCTTCATCTTCTCAGTCTCCACTGGCTTCTCTCCCTTCTTGTTGTTATGGTCATACAACCTTTTTGCCAATCTTTTCGCACTGTCAAATGTTTCGGGGTTTGCAGCTATCACATTCCCTTGAATTGGTGATGTGAGTCCCCAGATGAATCGCTCAATCTTCTTTCCTTCCGAGGTGATCATACTCGGGCACAGCAGAGATAGTTCGCTAAATCTCGATATATAGGCATCGATATTCGCGTTCTGCACAGTGAGGTTCCATAGCTCTTGCTCCATCTTCTGTATTTCGCCTCGTGGGCAGTACTCAGCCATTAACATTTCTTTCATCTCTGTCCACGGAATAGAGTTGGCTACAGGGAGCGTCATGGATTCTACATGTCCGTTCCACCAGGTGAGCGCTTGATCCACAAAAGTGCAGGCCGCGAACTTCACCTTCATGTGCTCAGGGCAGTCGCATATCTCGAATACCGACTCCACCTTTTCGATCCATCTTTTCAGAGTGATCACCCTTCCAGTGTCATTAAAAGTTCGTGGTTTGGTGTTTGTGAAGTCCTTGTAGGTACATATCTTGGTGGGTCCTTGATTCATTCCGTTGTTCGAACTTCCGGCTCCTTGCCCATTGACTCCTCCATTGTTCCCTTGATGAATTTGCGCAATCGCTGCAGTGACTGCTGCAGATACAGCTGCCTGGAATGCGGCTGAATCAACTTCAGGTGGGGTTGGTCCTGGGTTTCCGCGAGCAGGTCGGGGAGGCATCTTTCTGTCACAAAACGGAAAGATGTTGAGGGTATGTTGTTTCTGTGAGGTCGTGATCCTACTGACTAGGTGCATGGTACGAACTTAAACACTACTACCATTGACCAATCAATCATAATTTCTCAACACATAGCAATTTGTAATATCGTAACAAAACACGTAAAAATTTATTAATATTATCCGCATTTGATACATGAAAATTTTGCTCGTAAGAGCATACATGAGTGATACTAGTTTGACAGCATAAAGACTCTATGAGTAGTGTAGTCACTTAAACATAGAGTCGGAGTACATAGCATATTTCCTAACGACCTACTAAGATAAGTCTATCCCTAACCGCGATGAGCTGCGTCCTACTATAACGGTGAAATCATATGCCGAAGTGCTGAGCCAACAGCTGAGCCATCTCAGTCATGTCTATAATGACCTCATCCCTCTCATGCTCTGCTTGCACGGCACGTGCTTCCATGGCGAACAGTTGTTGCCGCAAGTCGGCAATCTCGGCTTCTGGGGAGCGATTCTCCCTCGCGGGATTCACTGGTGGGACGTGGTGATCCTGTTGCGCTTCGCTAACAGGAGATGCGATGTGATCTATGTCCGAGGCCTGATCCTCCTCCATGTCATCGTCGGTCTCCTCGAACTCGTAGTCGGTGTCCATGTACTCGTCAGGTTCAACGCCGTGGACTCCCTCCTGATTCCCCTCTGGTTCGTCTTCGAGTATCCCGTGTGCCCCTAGGGCTTGGTGAAACTGAATGCCCTGATGCTCTCCCTCCATGAAGACTGGGAGAAAGTATACGAATAAGCTATCACTTTCCTATGACTCTACCGCTATTGCACAAGCTAAACAGGCGTTCTCTTTTCGGTGGTAGGGGTATAGTTTTAGATTCCCTAGCTATCCTAATCTCATCAGGACGTGTGTTAGTTATACTTTGGAGAGAGTGTAGTTGATCAGGCTACATCCACTCCTTGGTACCACTAAGAACAATCCTGAATTAACCGAGACACTAGTATTATTTTTGTTTGGTTCGGCGTTATGTTCCTATTCCTAATACAAGCAAGGGTGTTTTATTGTTATGTTTTACTTGTTTTGTTCAGAGTTATGTTAGTCCCTCTTTTGGTTTATAGTTGCATATCAATGTATGGTTAGATATGCTAGTTCACTATAAACAGAGCTCTGATACCAACCTGTCACACCCCCGAACCAGACGGCGGAAACGTCCGGGGGCTGTCGTGACTCAATTGAATACCATCACAATGAATATACATGAAACATAACATCATACATCACCAAGCATTGGAATAATACAACTGGTAGTGTTTACATTCATTACATTGTCTCAAAACATTACATTCTCAAAAGTAACTGTTCGATACTAATTAAACCACAGCAAAACGTCATAGAGTACAATTCATCCTTCACTTTATCTGTTACCTGAGAATACAAGTATTTTGAAAAACGTCAACATATGAAATGTTGGTGAGTTCATAAGTAGTGTTTGAAATCCAATGTTTTGTATTGTTTGAAAACCACCAGAAAATCCGATATTTTCTAAAAATAGAATAGCGTAAAAATATGTGAAGATCCGTGAGTATGCTTGTTTGAATTCTATAGATGTAAGCGTAAGAGTTGTGAAATTCGACATGTAGTTCATAAGTGTACTTGTTGAAAACCCTAGGAAAACCCGACGTTTTCCTATCACTTTGCTTTACTTAGTTTGTGTACTGTTATTTCGTTACGTTGGAGGTATTTGTTGAGCTCCGGAGGCATGAGTATACAGTGGGTGGTGAATTGTTGTAACGTCCGTTAATGAAAACGTCCAGTTGACAACCGTACTAGTGATCCCTTAGGCGTCACTCGCACTTATTCACACAACTCAATCCTCCCAGACTTGTGTAGTCCAACGACTGAAGGGAAAAAGAGAAGGTGCGAAACCCTCGGTATTTCCCTGCGTCGTTCAAGACCATTGCAATTGAAAAGGGCCCGAAGCCCAACTCGCAATTGTGAGTTTCCGAATTTACTAGCAGCACTGAAGGACCCTTGGGGACCAGCAACATGTTTGCCATTGAAAGTCCTTTTACACGCGGTCGAGTCGTATTAGACCCAACTACATGTAAGTAACTGTCCTTTTGGCCTAAAGATCATGTCATCGGGCTAGCTAGGCTCGGCAAGCATGATTTGCAACTTTTGGGCCTAAGGAGTGTACGTTGACGTATTGAGTAATTCCACGAGAGTAAAGAGTTCCGAAAGTTCCATATGTGTATTGAGCGTTGTAGTGTTAGTAGTTTTGGATTTGTTATTGATTCGAGACCGAATCAATTCGTTTAGTAACGATTGTTGGTGATATTGTGTATTGTAATTCATCGAGAGTCGTAGTGTCAATCTTTGTTCACAACGAGTGTATTGAATTATCATTGAAAATTTTCTGTTTACAACCCCTCTTTATTTTGTAAATTTACTTTTTCACCCCTTTAGGTAAAATAATTTCCGGTTTAGTCCTTAAACCATTTTTCTTGACATTTTAACACCAAAAATTATTGAAATTAATATTTTTCAGCATATTTTTCATTGAAAACAGTTTAAGTCCCCGAAATTGCAGTTTTCTCGGTTATAACCCCTTTTTTCGCAATTTTTACATTCTTGGTCCAAATTGGAAAAATTTTGCAACTTTGGTCCTTTTTAAAATTGAAAAGCATTTTAAACCTTTGAAAAGTACTTGTAACACTAGTAGTCCATTGTTTTACAGAAAAACACAGTTTTGGCCCTCCAAAACAGAAAATTTTGCATAATGGGCCCTATTGGGCCGAAATTGTCATTTTTAGCCCATTAAGCTTGAAATTTATGTTTTTAATCCTCCAAATAGTATATTTTCAGAAAATACATTATGGAAACTGTTTTGACTCATCTCACCCATCATATTTCGAAATATTTCATTTTAGGCCCTTCAACTTTGTATTTTTAACATTTTATGTCAAAAAAAAAGAGTTTTTAGCCCAAAATAAGTGTTGTCAAGCCATTTTGCTATTTTTCTTGGTATACTTTGCATGTAGTAGTATATTTTATGCTAGTATAAAATATATCTCGGTTTTTAGCAATTCATAACTAGATCTAGCATCAAAATCATACAAAACATACATATAAGCATAGAAATCAACCAAAACAATACACATAATGATGGATCTACACCTTTGCTTGTATTCTCCCCCACAAAAACTTATAAAAACCGAAAATAAGGGGCTATGAAGCTCACCTTAGGGGGTAGTTTCGGTTCTTGAAGAGAAGATGGAAGAAGGCTTGGTGATTTTTGACCCTAGTACCCTTTGATGAAGATTTCGAGTTTATGGAGTTCTAAGACACAAGTTTATGATTTCATGAGAGTTAAGAAGAGATTTTTTGAAGATAAGAAAGAGTCCAAAGCATGGATCCAAGTATAGCCTTACCTTAGATGATGATTTTAGTGGAGAATTTTCCTCTTGAAGCCTCCTAATTTTCGATATTTTTATGTGGAGAGGAAGGAGAATTTCTTGAGTAATCTAGAGAGAATTTGTGAGGTGTATGTGTGTGTGCTACTCTCGGCCGAACAAGAAGAGGGAAAGAGAGAGGTAGAGTTGCATGGAGAAATGAGATGGCATGGAGGTTTGGAGGGTAATGCATGGATAACCACCATATAATAAAGAGGTGGCATGCATTAGTCAACCTTCTTCATTTCTTCTTGGATTTGGGCCTTGGGCCGAGAGTTTGGATGGAAAAGGAAAGATTTGGGCTTTAAAGCCCTCAAGCCCATATAGAAGTTAAGTTGGATGAGTTTTGATCTAAAAGAAACATATTATGATCTTCATACTTGGTTGGGGTAGTTTAAGTTAATCATGGATCAAAGCTTTTAATTCATTTCATTCTAGGCCCATTATGGCCCAAAATATTGAAATAAGTAAATGTGGGTCCAATTAGAGCCCATTTAAGGGTTCTAAGCCCATGATAGTCAAATTGGAAGCTTATTGGTCCATTTAGGTCCAATAAGGAAGTCCTAGTCCAAAATGGACCTAATCAAGAACTTCTAGGGTTTCCAATTGCTTGATGTAGTGAATTGGGGTTTAGTTTTCCATTGAGTAAGCATCATACATGCTTTTGAGTTTTTGAATTCAACATTTACTTGAGTATAGTGATTACAAGACACAAAATTTCTAGTTGTGACACCTCCAATGCCTGATACTCCACCTGAGAATTCCCATTCTCTTCCACTTAGGGTTCTAACTACCACGCAACAGTTAAAAATAAACTCACACTCAAACCAGCTTAACCAGTACGATCATTCCTTACCATGGAATGAATAAAATACGCAAAATGATACTTCCGCTACAGATCAATCAGAGCCCAAGAGAAACTTGAATTTCGGCTGGACATATCCAACATGCAGAATGGCATATAACGACCCTAAATAACCTTAAAAATAGCAGAAAGTCAATCTGGGATATAACTTACCCAATCCAACATAATTCCAACACAATACAATTCCTAAAGAATGCAGGGGATGACACGCCCTCAAGGCATCTGAAGAAATCCTGACCTCCTCGTCGTGAGTTACCCTGACCAACCTGAGAGTACGCTGGAAGACTCCCCTTTGATCCCAGGTGAAATTAACTAATAAACATGATTCCCTTCCCCGCTTGCAATCCCAATGTCATTCTGACACCAAACTTTCCCATCTCCCGAGATTAGGGATCTTACTTGCCTCACAAGATACTCATGTCACATCAATCCACATGTGCTCACCAACACTAAAATACTGCCGCCAACTACTACGATCAACTGACCCCGAGCTGGAGATACAACCTGACCCTGGGGTCACAAGCGTGCTCCTTCCTTCAAACTCAGAAAACTAAAAGGGTACAACCCTTGCAATAGATAACGAAATTCCAATCTGTTAATCAACCATCCTACTTCCAACTGTAAAACTTAAGACGACCATAATCATCGCTCCCTTCCTAAGTTACGCGACTCGTATTCCCAACGTCGAGCAAAACCTTCGAGGCCCCAAACACAACTCACTAGGTCTGTAGCACACAATACAAAATCCAAAATGCCACTGGGCTCACATACCAGGCCCATCCCTATGACTAAGCAGCCACACGACCCTCCATTGGTGCCAGATAAATATTACATGAATACAATCACACGCCCCATCGTTTAAACAATCTTAGGCTAAAAGATTCAATACCACAACGGTTGGACTCAGACGAGAGCTGCGCAGTAGGACTAAACCTCTCAGCCTAAGATCCTTTAAACCATGAGATATGTGACTTAGCGTATCTACTCAATAGCTAGTTCACACGCAAAAGAGTCACATATCATCCAAACAAGGAAACTCTATAGGAACTAAGGCATAACATAATCAGACAATTCTACCATGCAATTCCTGAAAGATCCCTAGCCTATTGCTAACATGCTATTCTAACATATCATCAGCTCAAATAACTATGTGGTAATTTTGGGTCTACTTACTGGCTCCGGCTAATCGTACACATCACATCCTCTTTAATTATTTTGAAAACCATTTGAAAACTTGTTTGAAAACCCTTTTTCCTTAGTTTGAGACTGGATTCGAATGAATGTTCCTCTAATTCACTCAAACCAAGGTTCTAATACCAACTTATTACATCCATAAATTTTCGGTAAAATTTAAACTTTCCAAAACATTCCTTTTTTATTAGAAGTGTTTACAAAATCATTGTTTCGAAAACATTTATTTAAAACCGGAATCATTTACACATAGTTTTCAAAACAATCACATTATCAGAGTTTCCTAGAAACCATAAACCCAAAACGCGAGGATGTGTATGGTCACGTCTTCACCTTGCCAAAACATCTGAAGTACCTGAAACCATAAACCAAAAATGTAAGCACAGAGCTTAGTGAGTTCCCCCAAAGTACCAACATACAAACAACAACACATATACAAATATACAACATGCATACAAAGTCATCAACATGACTGGACCGCCTCATCGAGCCTTCAACCTATCTGGACCACTCTCAGAGCCTTCAACATGTCTCGATTACCTCAACGGGGCTTCAGCCTGTCTGGGCCGCTCTCAGAACCTTCAACATGTCTAGTTCGCCTCGCTTGGCCATCAACCTGTCTGGACCATTCTGCGGGATTTCGGCCTGATTGGTATGCCCTGATGGGCCTTCAGTCTATCCGGGCCACCCTGGGTATGTTGGCCTTCAACACAAAGTAGGCCCACCTTAACCCAGCCACACACACACAAGCCATGTAGGCATATATGTCACACCCCCGAACCAGACAGCGGAAATGTCCGAGGGCTGTCGTGACTCAATTGAATACCATCACAATGAATATACATGAAACATAACATCATACATCACCAAGCATTGGAATAATACAACTGGTAGCGTTTACATTTAGTACATTGTTCCCTAACATTACATGCCCAAAAAGTAGATTGTTCGGTGCTAATTAAACAAGCAGCAAAACGTCACTGAGTACACTTATCCCTTCGTCTTATCTGTTACCTGAGAATACAAGTATTTTGAAAAACGTCAACATATGAAATGTTGGTGAGTTCATAAGTAATGTTTGAAATCCAATGTTTGTATTGTTTCGAAAACCACCAGAAAATCCGATATTTTCTGAAAGTAGTATAGCGTAAAAAAAAGTGTGAAGATCCGTGAGTATGCTTGTTTGTTTTCTATAGATGTAAGCGTACGAGTTGTAAAATTCGGCATGTAATTCGTAAGTGTATTAGTTGAAAACCCTAGGAAAACCCGACGTTTTCCTATCACTTTGCTTTAATTAGTTTATGTGTTGTTGTTTCGTTACATTAGAGGTATTCGTTGAGCTCCGGAGGCATTGAGTATACAGTGGGTGGTGAATTGTTGTAATGTCCGTTAATGAAAACGTCCAGTCGACAACCGTACTAGCGATCCCTTAGGCGTCACTCTCACTTATTCACACAACTCAATCCTCCCGGACTTGTGTAGTCCCACGACCGAAGAGAAAAAGAGAAGGTGCGAAACCCTCGGTATTTCCCTACGTCGTTCAAGACCATTGCAATTGCGAAGGGCCCGAAGCCCAACCCGCAATCGTGAGTTCCCGACTTTACTAGCAGCACCGAAGGACCCTTGGGGACCAGCAGCACGTTTGCCATTGAAAGTCCTTTTACACGCGGTTAAGTCGTATTAGACCCAACTACATGTAAGCAAGTATCCTTTGGGCCTAAAGATCATGTCATCGGGCTAGCTGGGCTCAACAAGCATGATTTGCAACTTTTGGGCCTAAGGAGTGTACATCGACGTATTGAGTAATTCCACGAGAGTATAGAGTTCCGAGAGTTCCATATGTGTATTGAGCGTTGTAGTGTTAGTAGTTTTGGATTTGTTATTGATTCGAGACCGAATCAATTCGTTTAACAACGATTTTTGGTATTGTTGTGTATTGTGTTGGTAGTCGCGGTGCCAATATTCGATCAAGTTGCGTGTATTGAATTAGCCTTGAAAGTTTTATGTTTTCAGCCCCTCATTGTTTGTAAAATTTACTTTTTCAACCCTCTAATTATATAACTTTCCGGTTTGGTCCTTAAATCATTTTTCTTGACATTTTAACACCAAAAATTATTGAAATTAATATTTTTCAGCATATTTTTCATTGAAAACAGTTTAAGTCCCTGAAATTGCAGTTTTCTCGATTATAACCCCTCTTTTTCGCAGTTTTTACAATTTTGGCCCCAATTGGAAAATTTTTTGCAACTTTGGTCCTTTTTAAATTTGAAAAGCATTTTAAACCTTTGAAAAGTACTTGTAACACTAGTAGTCCACTGTTTTACAGAAAAACACAGTTTTGGCCCTCCAAAACAGAAAATTTCGCATAATGGGCCCTATTGGGCCGAAATTGTCATTTTTAGCCCATTAAGCTTGAAATTTATGTTTTTAATCCTCCAAAAGAGTATATTTTTCAGAAAATACATTATGGAAACTGTTTTGACTCATCTCACCCATCAGATTTCGAAATATTTCATTTTGGGCCCTTCAACTTTGTATTTTTAACATTTATGTCAAAAAAATGAGTTTTTAGCCCAAAGTATGTATTGTTAAGCCACTTAGCTATTTTTCTTGGTATACTTTGTATGTAGTAGTATGTTTTATGTTAGTATCATTTAACATAAAGTATATCTCGGTTTTTAGTGATTTATGACTAGATCCAACATCATAATCATACCAAACACACATATAAGCATAGAAATCATACAAAGCATACACATAATGATAGATCTACACCTTTGCTTGTATTCTCCCCCACAAAAACTTATAAAAACTGAAAATAAGGGGGTATGAAGCTCACCTTGATTTGTTGTTTCGGTTTTTGAAGAAGAAGTGAAGAGGTTTTTGGCCCTAGCAAGCTTCTTGAGGAGCTTTACAACTTAGATGGCTCTAAGATGTATGATTCACGAAATGGAAAGGGTTAAGAGGAGATTTTGAAGAAATCAAGAAGCTAAACCATGGATATAAGTAAAAACTTACCTAGGATGATGATTTTTGGTGAAGAGTCCTCTTGAAAGCACACACCAACTCGAGATTTTTGATGGAAGAGGGAAGAGGTTTTTGAGAGTGTTTAAGAGAGTTTTTGAAATAAAAATGAAGGTGGTGAGAGGGTTGGCCGAGAATATGGAGAGAAGGTATAGAGAGATCATAACCTTGTTATTTGTGAGGTAATAGTTAGTCTTGAAACATGAGATGCTACCATAGATATATGGTGGTTAAACATGAGTTGTCACATGCATGCTTGGTCTTCATTTATCCATTTTTTTTTGTATTTAATAAACATGGGCCGATTTGGGCTAAAGAGAAAGGAAAGAAATCATCTTGGGCCCACACTCGAATTTATGAAGCCCAAAAATAAATTTTCGGCCCATTGGGGCAAATGAAATCTTTTATGGCCCAACAAGGCTCATTAGAGGTAAGATGGATTATTTTAGGCCCACATGGCCCAAAATGCTAAAGTTTTATGAATGTGGTCTATTTAGAGCCCAATTAGGGCTTCTAGGCCCAATAGGAGAATTTTTAGTTCATAAGGAACTTGGAATGGGATTACTAAGGTTTCCAACCCTTAGTTAAACATATGAGGTGTATTTTGAACGAGGATAGAGTATTGTATTCACTTAGAGTACAAGTTATCACACTAGGTGAATGATTGCATGAAAGTAGAATTTCCTAGCAAAAATGCTAGTTGTGACAATATAACAAATAAGCATACATATAATGTACCGATATAAACATTATCGGGTTTATTGATTGGTAGCACAAAGCAATCAAGTCTCAACCCAACCATAATACATTAACACATGCTACTCGAAAACATACGATCAGGACATATAACAGACAGATCTAACAGATTACTAAGCATAACATCATCCCATCTATCAGGATACCGATCTAACAGATCATAACAACATGGCAACATCCTATCTACCAGGATACCTATCTAACAAATCACTAAGCATAACATCATCCTATCTACCAGGATACCGATCTAACAGATCATAAAATCATGGCAACATCTTATCAACCAATATACCAATCTAACAGATGATAATAGTAATCAATCATAAGATAAGCCAGCATAACAATCCAAAAAGGTTCGGCCTTGGTGCCTTTGACTTTGTAAGTACAGTGAGGAAAACTCACCTCGCAAGTACCGGTGACTGACAGAATCCAACTCTCGAATCACGGCTCCGAACTGAACCGCCTACAACTACCATGTGACTACTCCATCAAAATATCGAAATACCAAAATACCCTTAAAGTCAAACTTGGTAAACCATGGTTAAAGTCAAAGTCAACAGTCAAGGTCAATAGTCCATGTTGACCCAACTTGTCGAGTGCATCTTGCAACTCCTCGAGTTCCTTTAGTGTTCATAAAACCGGGAAAAACCCTAGCTAACTCGTCGATTTATCTCATCAACTCGCCAAGTTCACTCAGTATCCAAAAGGTGGGAAACCCGATCCAACTCGTCGAGTTTTCCTAGCCTTAATGCATTCAGACACTTCCAAGCAAAACCAAAGCCCCAAACTATATATATGGTCCCTTAGGACTGAAATACCATGTAAAGTTGCTAGGTTTACGTCCATGCATGGCATCAAGAAGGCTAAAACACTCAAATAAGGCTTATCAAGGTACTTAGGACATGTAGGAGGGCCAAAACTTGATAAAGTTGGAAACTTTAAGTCTATGGAGGCCATGAGATGTCCAGATCTGAAGTCTTAGCTTCATGACATGCTCAAATGCAATACTGACCCCAAAATAAGCTAATAATGGCCATAAACTTTCAAATAATGAGATCTAGACAAGGGGATGATCAAGATAACACCTTTATACCTCCAAGTGGCTGCAACAACACTGAAAATCTCGAATCTAAAACTTCTCTCTTCAGCTATGCACCACCAACTTCAACCCCTTCAAGAAAAACACCAAGCAACACTCTTTAAACTCT
This sequence comes from Lactuca saligna, assembly GCF_052625555.1. Lineage (NCBI taxonomy): Eukaryota > Viridiplantae > Streptophyta > Magnoliopsida > Asterales > Asteraceae > Lactuca > Lactuca saligna. The sequence continues at coordinate 175,557,295 of NC_136418.1, forward strand.
CACACACTCAAAATGGAAGATGAGGCACGATTTAGGGTTTCTCTGGATTGAAGGGACGATGAGGGAGGCCAACAATGAGAGTTAAGGCCTTTGAATAGGGTGCAAAACCCTAAAAATTAGGGTTTCATCTTTAACCTTCAACTCGTCGAGTAGGTTAAAAAGACGTTTTCAAAAGCAATCAAAGAGAAGATCGAAGAGAACGAGTCACAAGATGAAATGAAAATGAGTTCTCCTTCCAAACAGACTAGAAGACATAGTTGATTAGATCAAGAAACTTCGAAATTGATTGGCATAACCAACTATTTTGTCCATGTTATATAATTCACGCAGCCTTCTTAGTGTCAATACGACGAGTTGGGCCTCTCAACTCGTCGAGTAGGCTATCTAAACTACTTAAAATCCGTAGAACTTCATTCCTAGAAATCGGGATGTTACACTTGGCCTTTAACTCACATTTTTATTATAAAAAGGTACTAAAAAAACCTTAGATCACATAAACATTCAATAAAAATAAAAATAAATTATCTTGTTTGTTACTTCATTTACTATGTAAAATTATTGTAAAAACACAATAAATTAAACTAATGTTATGCTCTCACATTTAACCATTCTTTCCATCACGATAAATAGGAAGTTTAATGCTTCACACTAGAAGTAAAACATATTGATGGGTTTGGCCAACAATAAGTTTTTGTTGCCTTAATGGCCCAATCGTGGATATTGCAATACCACAACTTATGGGATAGCGGTATATATAGTATGGATTCTGATTATGATTGTGTCTTGGCTTTTCTTCGTAACAAGCTTCCGAATATTGAAGTTAGCAGTTTTACTACTAAGGACACCGTCCCCTATAAATCCCAGAATACACTGGCGAGTGCCATTTTTAGTAAAATTGTCAAGGATATGGAAGTGCATTTCGACATGTTGGCTCGGCAGAAAGCAATTTTGCAGTGTTTACAAGCACCACAACCTCAAGATTTTCTTCTACCTATCCCTATAGATGGGCTTGGCCAACATATGTTCCATATGGAGTATCATACTATCCTAAAATATCAGCTCATGATCCCAAGATTCCCAACTGACGAGATATGTCTGGTGTGCCGCAAGGCATGTTTGAACATTTTCGGAGAGCATGCAGTTCATTGTAAAGAACTCTCGGGGTTTAAATACAAGCACCATATGGTTATGGATGTTTTTTTTGACATATTTAAGTGTGCCTGAGTTTTCGCTAAGAAAGAGGTACCTGTGAATTTCTTAATCGACCCAATAGAAGGAATGTCAATCTTAGATCAACTGACGTTTTGATTTTCAGATGAGTTTGAGGGAACATGCATGTGTGGACCTTACCAGGGTATCCCATCTCGTGGGCTTGAGGGATGGGGGTTTCAAGGCGAGACAAGATGCTTTAAAAGCTGTTACACGCAAAGTTACAGAACATGAAAAATCATGCATGGAAAATCAACATGTGTTCATACCATTTGTGTCTGATATGTTTGGTTTCCCACGCCAAATGTGGTGAAACTTTTTAATTGGGTAGAACAGATCATGCATAACAATGTTATATCCTGTAGATCTATGGATATAGTATTCAAAAGAATTGGTTTTTTACCATACAAAAAGGTTTAGCGACACAACTTGATTCTTATTTGTTTTTTCACTTGTTATACTGCGAAAACTAAGTTGTTTATTGATTTAAAGGTTTTTAATATTGAACTTAACTTCATTAAAAAAAATTAAACATGGTTATGCTTTAAATTTTGGGCACGAAATTTGGATTAAGCACTTCATGTATAGTGTTATATACAAAATATTCAATCTCATGTATAGTATTTAATGGATCTTCAACCAACCTAAACGAAACCATTTAAAAACCTAAAAAAAAACGTATAACTAAATAAAAAGACTAAAAGGATGTTTTGTAAAGATGTTACTTGAACAAGTAATAATAGAATTTGATTTTCAATATATATAATCTCCCTATCTAATAAATGAATAGGGTTAATCTCATTCCGCCATGTGTCAAGCCATTAAATCAATAATACGCACATGTCATTATTTTGGTTCTCCAATTTGAATTTCATTTTACCACTCATATTCATAAATACTCATAAATTTTTATATTTTTATATAGTAATAAAATATATCAAAATATGTCAATATTACCCACCCATTAAAGGATATTTACCAAATTTGTTTACACTTATTATGTTTATATTTTTCTTTTATAATTCCTTATTTTTTAATAATATATGTTTATTTTAATAATTTAATTTTCTAATTTATATTATCAATTTTAATTTGTAACCGTGGTTTCCACGGGTTATAAACTAGTCAAAATAATAAAATGTGAAGAAAAATATGCAATTAATTATTGAGATTAATATGAAGTTATTTTCATCTACTTTAATAAACCAATTTTTTAATTATAGTATCATTTTTTTTAAACACTCATAAGTCCTAAGGCCTAAGCAATAAACTAAAGGGCCTTAAATGAAGTGTAGTAAGAGTTTCGGGGTCCAAGATGTATAAATCTAGTTGATAATTAATAATTATGATTAGTTTGTTTTTAGCTAGTCTAGATGCGATCTTCTTAATGTTGATGCACCCAGTGGATTCATTCGCCGTCTTCCTCGTCTTCCTGGCACTACACAGAGAGCTACGCAGCGGGATCAAAATCACATATGCACAGACACCTATACATACATTCAGGCGTCGTTTAAGGCACTTCATTGACTATTGACACAGAAATATATATACATATATTATACAGAAGGAGAGAGAGAAAGAGAGGGAAAGCGACTTCAACACTTCACTGAATTGATGGCACAGTCGAAGCTCTAGATTATGTTGACCAAAAAGCGTTCATCACACACATAGATCTTTGAGCTTTTAGTCTACGTTTACATGTATTAAACTCACAGGTAGGGGAGGGGCTTAGATCTGAGGATAATGCTTACAAAGATGAAGGGATTTGGTTCGTTAAAATCGCCAATTTTTGTGAAAACGGCTGGATTTGCCTTCGTCGCGCTAGCTTTTTTCTACCTAGGTAAGCATTGGTCCGATGATACTTATCAGCAATTAATCTTTTTCAGTTCGAACTCCAACCCAAATGCAAAAATCCCTTCGATTTCAATTTCGCCAAACTATAACAAAAGCTTTGATATCAAGTCTTTAATCAACGACACAAAAGAGGTAGAAACAGTAGCAGATCATACGTTACCTGCAATTCCACCACAACCATTGCTTTCTCCGCCGGCGGTGCAGAGGCTAGGTGTAGTGGATGAGAATGGGGTGATGAAGGATGAGTTTGAGGTAGGGGAGTATGATCCCGATGTGGTAGAGAACCGCAATAATGAAACGAAAGCGGTGGAAGATGATCAAGGGACTGTTAGGGTTCTAAAATTTGAGATTTGTCCGGTGAGTATGAGGGAGTATATACCATGTTTGGACAACGTGGATGCGATTAAGGAGTTGAAATCAACTGAGAAAGGGGAGAGATTCGAGCGACATTGCCCAGAGAAAGATAAGGGATTAAATTGCTTAGTACCTCCGCCCAAGGGTTACAAAGCCCCCATTCCTTGGCCAACAAGTCGTGATGAGGTAATCTTGTTCTTTAGTTTTCTGATTTGCATAACATGCTGTGAATCTAAAATTCTACATACAATTTCACATGAGGTCTCCGTTTCTGTTTCTGTTTCTGTTTCCATCTTCTTTTTCCTTATGAAGGATATTCGTCTGTTTTGCACTTGAACACAGGTGTGGTACAGTAATGTCCCACATGCACAGCTTGCTGAATACAAGGGTGGTCAAAACTGGATCACTGTAGACAAAGATAAATTTAAGTTTCCTGGAGGTGGCACACAGTTCATTCATGGTGCAGACAAGTACTTGGATCAAATTTCACAGGTATAATAACAATAAAGAAATCCCACTCTTGTTTCATCTTTTTATAATGAAACTAACAGACTTGTATCTGTATAGATGATCCCTGAAATTGCATTTGGAAATCACACCCGTGTTGCATTAGATGTTGGATGTGGTGTAGCAAGTTTTGGTGCATATCTATATTCAAGAAACGTACTCACAATGTCTGTTGCCCCAAAAGATGTACACGAGAATCAAATCCAATTTGCACTTGAACGTGGTGTCCCTGCAATGATAGCAGCTTTTGCAACAAGAAGACTTTTATATCCAAGTCAAGCTTTTGACTTGATTCATTGCTCAAGATGTAGAGTCAATTGGACACGTGATGGTATAACTTTCTTGAATTAGATTACTGAACAACAATCAATCTGGGCGTACTTTAATTTCTTTCACTTGTTTACATTCGATGATGAAGATGGGATTTTGCTAATTGAGGTCAACAGATTGCTGAGATCAGGAGGGTATTTTGCTTGGGCTGCACAGCCTGTTTATAAACACGAACCACTTCTTGAACAACAATGGGAAGGTAATAATGAACCTTTTTTTGTCTCTATATATATTTTTTGTTTAATTTCATTTTTATACATACTCACAGAGATGATGAACCTTACAACTCGTTTATGCTGGAATCTTGTGAAGAAAGAAGGGTACATTGCTATATGGCAAAAACCACTGAACAATACTTGCTATTTAAGTCGTGAATTGGGGACCCTACCACCATTATGTGATAAAAAAGACGATCCAGACGATGTTTGGTAATTTTTCTTTTCTCTTTTATTTTTTTCTTGATCAAGATCAAAGTTGACCTGACCGTGGTTACTTATTTTGACTTTAAGGTATGTTGAGTTAAAGCCGTGTATTTCTCGACTACCAGAAGATGGATCCGGAGCAAATATTACGGATTGGCCCGATCGATTAAACAATCCACCCGCAAGACTCCAAAGCTTAAAACTTGATGCTTACGTGTCAAGAAATGATCTTTTTAAAGCGGAATCAAAATACTGGAAAGAAATAATAGAAAGCTATGTACGAGCTTTACGCTGGAATACTTACAAACTTAGAAACGTGATGGACATGAGAGCCGGCTATGGAGGGTATTTCCGTCTTTTTAACTTTTCCTTTCATTTGTATAACTCTCCTTAATTCCATTTTTAATTTGCAGTTTTGCAGCCGCGTTAATTGGCAACCAACTAGATTGTTGGGTGATGAATGTGGTTCCTGTTAGTGGTCCAAATACATTGCCTGTCATCTATGATCGTGGACTCATTGGAGTTATGCATGATTGGTATAAAACTATAAAATACTTGTAAAATTATTCAATAAATAATAATAATAATAATGATATTGATGACCTTGAATGACAGGTGTGAGCCATTTGATACATACCCAAGAACCTATGATCTGTTACATGCAGCTGGCCTCTTCTCAATTGAGCAAAAAAGGTACTTACTACTTACTACTTTACTAGTCACCACCATAATTTTTCTTTTTGGTTAAAATAAATAGAGTAATGTGAATGTTGTATTATTGTTATTGTGATTATTAGGTGCAATATTAGTAGCATAATGATTGAGATGGATAGAATTTTGAGACCTGGGGGACGTGCTTACATTCGTGATTCGGTTTCGGTTATGGATGAGCTTGAAGAAATCGGGAAGGCCATTGGGTGGCGTGTGGCAGTTAGGGATACGGCGGAAGGGCCCCATGCAAGTTATAGAGTTTTGACATGTGACAAAAATCTGCCGAGGTGATTTTTTTTTTTTTTTTTGAAAGCAAAGTGCTTGTTGTTCTATTTATTTCGGGTAAAAAAACTACATAGGATAAACAGATAAAGGTTCAGGGTTTTATTTATTTATTTTTACGGGTTTTAAAGTGTAGCATAATGAGGTCTTGTGTATTATATTTTCATTTTGTGGTTAATAGTTATGTTATGTATGATATTACAAATTATTTGCTGATTTGGGATTGAATGGAAGGTGAAAGGGAATGTCGTTTTGTTACCTTTTAGGATAGGGTTCTACTTCTACATATGTTCTCAAGGCACATAATTACAAGTTAAACAGTTACATCGTCATAAAGGTTAACAAGCATTGATCTTCTTTTTTATTTATTTATTTATTTATTTTTATTTTTTAACAAAAAAAGACAATACAATAGGTAACAAAATCAGCCCCTTTCCACACATTCTAGGCCATTTAGCGGGAAGTACAAAACATATCATCATTTTTCCTGTTACGATAAATTTCGGTGTAGGGTACAATTATGGATCAACCCATCCAATGAAGTCGCTATTGGACCCAAATGTTGGATTAACCCCAAAAAAGTCTTCATGGATCTTCAAGTCCAAAGCATATCATCATTTTTCCTTTTGAATCAGAGGAAACACAAGTTATAGATTATGAAGAGGAAAGTTGCGAAGAAGATGGGTTATTTAGGGTGGTAATGTATATATAACTAAATGGCTATTTTTACCAAAAAAAAAAAAAAAAAAAAAAAAAAAACAAACAGTTTTTCTCCAAAAAAAAATAATAATAAATAAATAAATACTCCTTCTGTTTCATATTTATTCTATACTTTTGATTTTTAAAATCTTTATTCTTTAACTTTGATCTTAAATATTTTTGATTTTGATGTATAATACTTACAAAATATATTAATAGATTGTGTTTTGAATGTTATAAGTTTCATCAAGTAGTTTAACATACAAATAAAAATATTTAGGATTAATTATGAAAAATAAAGATTTCAAAAATAAAAACTCTACCGTAAATATGTAAGTCAATATGGAACATAGGTAATATAATTTAGAGTAAATTACACGAATGGTCCCTATGGTTTAGAGCAATTTGTACGTTTGGTCTCTAACTTTTTTTTTTATAACTCTGAAGGTCTCTATTGCTTGTTTTTCTTACGCACTTGATCCCTATCTTACCTAAAAAAACTATTTTGCCATTGATTTTATTTACTTATTTAAATAAACACAACCCTAACCTCACCCCCTCACCTTACCTTACCCACCCTACGATTTTTTTCCTATTTAAATAATAGTATTTTTAGATAAAACAAGGACCAAGCATGTAACAAAAATAAATAGTAGGGACCAAACATGTAATAAAAACAAACTATATGGACATTCCGAATTAAAAAAATAAGTTAGAGACCAAACGAGCAAATTACCCCAAACCATAGGGACCATTCATGTAATTTACTCTATAATTTAAAAGGGTTTATACTGTTTATAGCATAATACAGCGGATGACATAGCAGTTTTGATCACAATTTTATTGTAGCGGCTAGAGACGTGCAACAACGATCAACATTCTGTATTGTCAAAAGTCTACATCAAATTTCTGAATTTGTTTTAAAGAACTTAAAAGATCGTAATTGATGAAATGTAATTTTTACCATTAAATCTTTAACAATTTTCCATTAATTTTATGAGCAAAACCTGACAATAACTTTTAAAAGTTAAGAACATATTCCTTAATTCTATATTTGAATGAAAAGGTATAATGGTATAATACTGTATTCCATTATCGAAGGACACCTGACAGGCTAATACTTAATTTGCTATTTGAAAAGAAAAAAGAAAATTACTGTTAATAATATTACTTTGAAGTTTAACTTTTAAAATGATTTTATCTGATTTGATGGGAACCTGAACCTCAGTGGTCAATATTTTGTATGATGCAACACAACAGAAAAGTTCAAATTGAATGTATGCCACGTACGATGGAAAAGGAAAAGTAGTCTTTGTTATGAGAGATTAATTTGATCAAAATTGCCAAACATTAGCTTTGGATAAGATCATGTTGCTTCTTTGGTCGTTCAAACCCGACATATTAATGGAACATTTTCTCTTAGTGTTATAATAGCATCGTAAGTTGATAATGAGAGATTCTATGCATATCAACGTGTTTGACATTTTGCAAAATGACATGTCAATTTCTATATCTTGCAATAGATATTTGTTGTAAGAATAGAATATTTTTTTACAATAGAGAATAAAATAAGTTTTATTCTCCAACAAGATATGGTCAGCAGACACAACACAACATAGAATAAAGTAGGAAATCCAAATTCAAAATATACACGTATAAGAGATCAAAAAAAAAAAAAAAAAACACTCTCTCTAACAGAAACCCATTATCTAGGTTATCGATGGTTGGTTCCTAGGATGGGGTGGGGTGGAGTGACAATCGTGTTGTATTCAGGTTGATTGGTTGATGGATCACAAAAGCTTAAGTCGGACACGAATCATATAAATATTTGTGTCGTCTTGCTCAACTGTTACTCAGATTAGCCATAAACATGTTATAGAGAAGCTTATTTGATTGAGAATGATTTCAATTGTATTATATTGAAGAATGATACAAATATTTCATAAACATGTTATAGAGAAGCTTATTTGATTGAGAATGATTTCAATTGTATTATATTGAAGAATGATACAAATATTTATATACAAAGAAAGAATTGTAGGCTAACCTAATTTCCACAAGTACAAGGCATGTGATGAACACATCCTTAAGACTAGGACTAACAATACCAATTTTAATGACTAATTCCTATTGATTAATTGACTTGATTAAGTAGTCGTTATTACCCCCCGACAAGCTCAAGTGCAGGTTGGACTTGGAGCTTGTGTCGTAATTGAGTAACTCGATCTTTGCCCAATGGTTTAGTAAATATGTCAACCAACTGGTCTAGAGAAGATACTTGGCAGATGTTGAGGTTTCCGAAGTCGACCTGTTCACGAACAAAAAGAAAATCAAGGGTGATGTGTTTTGATCTTGTGCGTATCACAGGATTCTTGCACATGAATGTGGCCCCAAAGTTATCACATAAGAAGATTGGAGGTTTTAGAAGTGGAATATGCAAGTCTTGGAGAAGTTGTTGTATCCAGATGAGTTCGGCAGTTGTGTATGCAAGAGCTCTATATTCCGCTTGAGTGCTCGATCTAGCAACAACACGTTGTTTCCTAGATGTCCAATTGACGAGGTTCGGACCATGGAAAACTGCAAATCCGTATTGCGAATGGTTGTCATTAGAGTCCAACTTATAGTCAGAGTCGGAATAGGCTAGTAAGCACTCCGGTTTGTGAGGTTTAAAGTGAAGACAATGATGCATGGTACCATTGAGATATCTTAATATACGTTTGACGGCTTGCCAATGAAGAGTTGTTGGAGCATGCATGAATTGGCACACGCGATTCACTGCATAGGCAATGTCGGGTCTGGTTTATATTAGCATATTGGAGTGATCCTACAATTTGACGGTACAATTTTAGGTCCGGAAACGAGTCGCCACGGAAAACAAGCTTGGTGGATGGATTTGCAGGTATCGACACAGACTTGGAGTCAAGCATTTTGGTCTGTGTGAGAAGATCCTATATGTATTTTTTTTTGCGAAATAGTGAGCCCATAAGTTGTTTTGGTAATTTGCACTCCTAAGAAGTAATGGATATTACTGAGATCTTTAAGTGCAAACATTTGATGTAGATTTTGAATGATTTGTTGGATGAACTGGGGGTTGTATCTGTAATGATTAAGTCATCAACGTACACCAAGACATAGACAGTTACACTTTTTGATTTGTGAACAAATAGGGAAGTGTCTGAATGGCATGCGCGAAACCCATGGGTGCTCAAGTGTGTTTTGAGTTGATTGAACCAAGCTCTCAGAGCTTGTTTTAGACCATACAACACCTTATGGAGTTTTCAAATGTGATTTGGTCGAGACCTGTCTTCAAAACCACGAGGTTATTGCATATATACCTCTTCGGATAAGACACCATGCAAGAAAGCATTGTTGATGTCGATTTGACGTATGAACTAACCGTGAGATAGAGCCATAAAGATCACGAGACGGATGGTTGTTGGTTTTATTACAGGGTTGAATGTCTCAAAAAAATCCAATACCCTCCTCTTGGCTGAACCCTTTGGCAACTAGACGAACCTTGTACCTTTCAATGGTACCATTGGAGTGTCACTTGATCCTGAAAAGCCATTTACAACAAAAAATGTTACTGTTAGAGGGTTTTGGGAAAAGGGTCCATGTCTTATTACACATTAAAGCATCAAATTCACATCGCATTGCATTTAACCAAGTGGGATTTTGGAGAGCTTGTGGGATATTACTTGGTTCAGTGTGGGGTGGAGATGTGATGAGATGGACTAAGGTATGTGGTTTGAGGGAGTTGGTGTGAGCATGAGTCACCATTTGGTGTCGAGTCTTTTCAGCAGGATGGAAATAACGAGGGGCATGTTGTTTGGTGTGGGAGCTTATGGTGGGTCGTTGATAAGATAGGCTAGAGGAGGAAGGGGAGGATAAGTTTGGTGGTATGGGGGCTGTGGTGTGAGATATAGGTGGGGATATAGGTGGTGGTGTCGGTGAAGGAGGAGCATGAGTGAGGAAATTAATGTCTGATCATGTGGGTGGAGAAAAGGAAGGAATGGATGGAGGAAGTGAATTATCTGTGTTATATGGGAATACTGATTCATTGAAGATGACATGACGTGAGATGTAAATTCGTGAGGTTGGGCGATATAGACAAAAATAACCTTTGTGAGAGGCGTTGTAGCCTATAAAGACACATAGGAGAGAGTGGAAGTCAATCGTGTTGGAGTTGTAGGGTCATAAGAATGGATAACACAGACATCCAAATGTTCGTAGGAAAGCATAATCAGGTGTGTGTTTATAGACTCTAGAGTAAGGGGATACGTAGTTTAGAGTAGCTATGATTGTGCGGTTGTGGAGATATGTTGCAGATTTAAAAGCGTGTTCCAAAAAATCATGTGGGAGAGAGGATTGAGCGAGAGGAGACAACCTTTTTTTGATGATTATGCAGTTTCTACGTTTGTATGCCCCATTCTATTCAGGGGTGTAGGGACAGGTGATGCGATGTTCAATGCCACATGACTGAAGATAAGAGGAGACAGACCGGTATTCACCTCCCTAGTCTGATTGAAATCTTTTAATGTCACATCCAAACTGCATTTTGATCATGGTTTTGAATGTGATAAATGTTTGCAAAGCCTGAGATTTGTTAGAGATAAAATAAATCCAGACAAATTTAGTGAAGTCATCAATGAATAAAACGAAGTAATGATTGCCATTTATTGAAAACATGGGTGAAGGACCCCATACATCTGAATAGATTAGTTCAAAAGGTTGAGTACAAGAAACATGAGCAGTAGAAAAGGGAAGTTTGTGACTTTGCCTAACTAGCATGGTTTACAGACAAATGGTAAGTCATTTGTGGATGTGGGAAGATTAAAGGTAGATATCAATCTTCGAAGAATAGCTTCACGTGGATGTGCAAGCCGATTGTACCAACCAGTCATGGATATACGCACACCATATAGAGCCATTGTAAATGTTGAGTTATTTGTTGATGGTGACAATCGATACAGTCCTTGTTGAACGTGCCTGCAAATGAGAGGTTGTCCCTGAAATGTCTTAACAAGGAAATGGTTAGGTCTAAACTCCATGTACACATTGTTATCTTTTGTTAGTTGTGAAACATTGATGAGATTTTTGGTTAAGCGAGGGACAATAAAAACTTATGGTAAATGCAGTGATGATAATGAGCCAGAATGAGTAATAAGAAGATTGTTACCATTACCAACTTGAAGTTTGTCATCCCCGACCTATGGTTCTGTAAGTTGTAGCTTGTTGAGTTCAGGGGATACATGATCGATGACACTGTTATCAAAGTACTAGTTTGGGTCGATAACAATACATGGACTGGTTGCTTGAGCTATGTGGGCTTGGCATTGCTAATCACGGGGATTGGGCCGTCTGGAGGGGTAGTCATTTTGGTTGTCCTGTTGCCAACAAGTGATAGCCTCATGGACAGACTTGATTTCGACATATGTAATTTTCTGATTATTTTCACATAAATATTTTTTAGGTTTTTTTTTACATATGTAATTTTCTGATTATTTTCACATAAATATTTTTTAGGTTTTCTTTTTTCCTTTCATTTTATTAATTGGGATGACGTGGTTGTGATGTCAGATAATAAAAATGAAGATACGTAATGAGAAAATGCTTACTAAAGGGAGGAGTGAATCGTAGAGGGTTGGAGTGAGCGGGTTTGACCAAACAGGAGGAGAGGGATGAGCGGGAGGAGAGCAAGAGAGAAAGAGAGGGTATTGAGGGTTCCTCAAACCGCTGAAAGAGAAGGAACATGGGGAAGATGGGTTGGGAGGGATGGGGTTTAGGCAGGTTCGGCTCCCTCCACAAAGGGTTTGGTGGGTAGTGGGAAGGACGGGGACGATTCCGTCGATCCTAAGGGAATCGAACTAGGACCTTCATGGAAATACTGCAGTGCTATAATTATTTAGCCAAGAATACTTTAATATATACTATTTTTCTAAACATAATATAGATGGTAAATCGTCTATTTATTTAATATAACGAACAATTTTATTTTGTGAAGTCTGTGAACAGTACAACCCATGCTTTAGTACAACTCATGCTTCGTTGGATTCATTATGTAATAAAACTATTTCAAAACACACCCTTAACATTTTATATTTTTATTTAAACTCCAATTAATTTGTTATTTATTTAAAATTTATAAATAAAAAATTATGTTTATAGTATTAAGGTTTCAAATAGTTTAATGTTTAATTTTTGTTTAAGAATATTATGTTTTATCGATAGATTATGAAGATGGCTACTATAAACATAACAAATTCATTATAAAATAGATATTTCTGTAAAATCTAAATTTTATTTTTTTAAGTTTATTTTTCATAAATGACATTAAATTTTAAAAATAAAAATATACTGAAGGAAGAATTTTATGTATATGATACTCTTCACTTTTATTTGGATAGTTCACAAACTATTTTAAACATTTAACATTAAAATTTGTATCAAGTAAATGAAAACTTGACCAATGTATTTTTGGGTTAATGGTATCTTTAAGGTTAATATTTAAGTCTCATATATATATATATATATATATATATATATATATATATATATATATATATATATATATATATATATATATATATATATATATATATATATAAAATAACATTATATAAGCTTAGGTACCTAACCACATCATACTACGTAATTTTGTATCATATTTGCATTGTAATCACCCAAAGTTCTTAAAATTGAACCTCATAACTTGATTACTTCCAAAATCTTTGGAGTTTCACAATTATCTTCCTTCAAATGATGTCTTTCTATCGGAGACCCCTTGATTGGCTTCATATACTACCGTTACAAATCAAATGGTGTAGGAGGAATATAATGGTGAATGTCTGAAAATCTTGGAAGTAAATCAAGTTAAGGGTTGAAGTTTAAAAACCTTAGACGATTGCAATGGAAATATAATGCAAAACGATGTAGTATAATGCGGTTAGGTATCTAAGCTTATATAAGGTTGTTAGGTATATTCACTTTACCCTATATATATATATATATATATATATATATATATATATATATATATATATATATATATATATATATATATATATATAGAATTAGTGAGTAATTTTAGAAGCATATTAGAATGTATATACTTTTGACCACTTACATTATTTTTTGTCTTAGTTTTTATTAATTTCATGAAAATACATTTAACAATATTATTTTCGTCCACCTTCTTTATATATAATTTTTCGGATCAAAACTATATTCACATACTTTTGTGTTTGTATAATCGTTACCATGATATACGTGGATTGTTAACATTTGTAAATTACAATCCATACACAAATTGTGAAGGAGTTACCCCACGCATCAAATATACGTTTTAATCAGTCGTATAATTTTTTTATAGTTTCCGTTTTATTAATTTTCTTAAGATATACTTTCAACTTTATATTTGTCGGTCTCTAAACTTTATTTTGATACTTTTGTGGTCCATCTTAGATATTTTAATCATTTCATGCTATACGTGGACTATTGATATTCGTAAATCACATCGTATATATGAATTAATCCGTACATCAAAGTAATGTTTTGATCTCTTACATAATTTTTTTATAGTTTTCGTTTTTATTATTTAAAAAAAGAGTTCTCCGGCACAATGCAGGGAATGAATTAAATACTAGTTTAGTTTATTTTTCATAACACTTTTTTAGATTGTATTAAAATATATATATTTTAAAAACTAACCCATCAAATTATCATATGCCCAAAATTTTCAAAGAAGACAAATACCAAATTTTGCTGTTTTATGTTTTGTATATTTAATAATCTAACTAAAACATGCCAAAAAATTCAGTAAATTAGATTTTCAACTTTTTTAAGAAAAACAGTATTTAATCAAACTAAGAAGAAAATAAAATATTACAAATGTAGAATCAAACCTTATTCTAGTTCTCGTGGTTGAAAATCAATATTGATAAAGGTAATATTGACTTGGAAGAATATGATGTGTGTATATGTGGAGTCCACATGGAATGATGACTAGTTTTCCGATTGTAATCCAGCACACAGAGAGTGACACCGTGGGGTTGAACCGGTAGACGTGGGTGCACCTGATGCTGACTTGTGTCCTAATCACCATCCTCCTGGGTGGACTATGTTCACCATTATCCATTCACATGCGCACCACCTCGGATTTTTAGTTTTATGTATAAACATTTCACTTTCTATATACATATTTACCATTTAATAAACATCTGGAAACCTAAATTTTGATTTCATATTGTAATTTATCAGCAAAAATTCATAATATGATTGGACACGTAAGTGACATAAAAACACGTGACGTCATATTCGCTTTATGTCAGAAGTTGTGCTCTAACAATGTGATCCTTGAGTTGTATATGAAAATTTACACTGATTGGAGCACCACCACGTCATCACAACAAAAAAACTAACCTTTAGAGGCGACCAAAACGTCGCAATTGATCACGTTTGTCGTCGCTAAAGTTATTAGCGACGACATGTCGTCACTAACGAGTCGCCGCAATTGACTCGTAGCTAATAGCCGGTTGTCGTCTTTAATACTTGTCGTCTCTAATACACGATTGTCGTCGCAAATAACATCGTCTCTATTAATATTCCGGCTATCGGTTGGAGTTTTTCCGATAAACTTCCCCGGAGGTGTGTGTCGTCGCAATTGGTAGTCGTCCCTAAAGGCGTCGCTTTAAATGTTTTTTTTAATTTATTTTTTTTTATTTTTTTTAGAAAAAACATATTTTTTTATAATATTAACTTATATATATATATATATATATATATATATATATATATATTTTAAAATACAGTTTTGATAAAAATATATAAATAAATACATACCACATTATATAAAAACATCAAACATACCATATTCCATAAAATATCTAATAAATCTCAAATAAACATCTAATATATATTATACATAAACTATCTTCAAAATCCAAAATAACATCCTCCATATCCTAAAACAAGAAATACTAGTTATCTTCATCTTCCCCATCGTCCTTCGCATCGTTGTTTTCCTCATTGACTTGGTTTTTAAACGAGTGAATAATGTCTCCAATGGTCGTCACAAATGTCGGATTTTGAATAAAAGTATTCACATCAACATCCTACAATTAAGTCACAAGCACATTAAGTCATTAAAAATTCAACAAACTATCAAACCATCAAAGCACAAAATCAATTAAGTCTTTAACAATTTAACAAAACTACCAAGCTACAAAATATTACTACAAATACATTAAGTCTTTAACAATTTAACAAAACTACATGTGTTGGTTGCGGTGCTTGTGACTGTGACTGCCATTGAGATGAAACACTTGTACCCGCATATATCAGCTGAAGAAGGTTTAGGCCCAATGCCTCTCACGTGCCTCCTTCGTGTACCCAACACATTCTCAAATATTGCGATCCAATCAATGTTGTCTGGATCACCACCAGAGTCGGCTATGTGATGAGTCTGTAGAACAACCTCAGCAACCACGGCATTCTGTATTTCACAAAGATTGTTATATACGTTAAAACTAAAAAAAAAAAAAAAAAAAAAAAAAAAAAAAAAACAATTTACATCATTTTTAAGTAATAATAACTTACATATTGATCTTCAACCAAAGGATCAACAAATTCGTCTTTTTTTTTTTTTATTCACGTGCGCACGATGAAATGCTTCAAATCTATTCAAATTTTGTTTAACATTATGAAATATGTTATAGTTGAATAAACATTAAAAAATATGTTATGGCTGAATAAGCATTAACGTAACTTAATTTCTTAAAACAAACACTACCGTAACTGCAAGTCCCTCCACGATTCTCAACTACTTGCTTCTTCCGACATTCTTTGTTTTCAGCGGATCGATTTTGATGTTTTTTTTTGTTAAGAAGCGGTCAATAGCAGCATTCCAACGCTGCAGATCCATACCCGTAGGGGCTTGAGCCCTTGCTGCCTCCACATCCCTTGCAAAATCAATGAAACGATTTTTTGCCAGATTTTTAAAGCCTCTATACCGCTCACATACCCGATTGTTCCGCAATGCCCAATAAGTTGTAGCCATAGGATCATTTGTAATCGCTGAAAAATCAAACCATGACTACAAAAAAATAGAGAAATTAAAAATAAATCAAATTAAACAATATGAAATATATAACTTTATAAATAATTACCAAAAAATATTGGAACATACCAACCCTTTCTGCTTCAGAAACATCATTCCATGTATTCTTATCAAAACCAATGTCCCGCCACATGTAGCTCCCAACCTCCCGAATGAAGCATTTGTACAAAATGAGCCGTCTGGGACGAAGGGGTAGCCAAAAGGACACGACACCTTTAGTGTCAATGCCCTACCAATTGCGGCGACAAGTTGGAGGGAAAAACACAGGCCATTCTTTGGTGCCTAGTAGCTGTCCGATCTAAAAACAAATGGAGGGTCAGGATCAAATTCACCCGGATCGCTATCCATAGCGGCGACGCGTCGTCGCAAATGATGTCGCCGCTATTACTTTCCACTTGATGAAACCCTAACCGATGGATCTCTATAGCTACCAACGGTCACGATTAAATGACATGTGCTCGGGGTGGATCGACGGTGGAACTCCTTTAGCGACGACAACTTTAGAGACGACAAGGACCTTTAGTGACGGCATTCTCTTATGTCGCCGCTAAAGCCTTATGTCGTCGCAAAAACTATCGTCCCTAAAAGTCTTATTTCTTGTTGTGCATACTGCAGTTTGATGATTTGTCACTGTGATATTGTGGTGAACACCACTCCGACCGGTGTGTAGTGATGCTGTGTCCACCTCTGGCATGAGACCGTTTTACCCCATCCCCTGCTCCCCATTCAAGGCCGACCCTAGGGGGAGGGCAAGCTGGGCGGCCGTCCTGGGTCTCGACAAAGCTCGGGGCCCCTCCGAATATCAATTTGTATATATAGTTTTCAAATGATATAAAATATATTATGCCTTAAAAAGATCCAAGGCTCTTATAGTAGTGGTGTTTGTACTAAGCGTCCGGAGATCGAGCCTTGCATATACCAACTAGCATGTAATTATTTTTCTTTTTTTGCCGTATTTTTTTTCTAATAAAGCTAAGGCCCAACAAGTACACCATATATTTTTTAATATTTTACTCATAACACTAAATGACCCAACAACTATAGTGATTTTTTTTTGCTCATATTTGTGGTTTGATGCGTTCTCCCAAACGATTTCTCTGTTTTTAATTATTTTGAAGTCTAATACCCTGGAGCATAAAAGAGAACACAAGGAGACAGTTATCCAATGCCAACAATCTTCAAGTGATTTCTGAAATCGTCATTTCAACTCCTTCCAAGTATGGTCAGGTCGTTTTTAATGTAATCATACCTATTAATTTCGATTGTTCAAATCAGAAATCGATTTTTGTATTTTGATTTTTGAAGTTCAATTGTCCGATCTTTCTTTACATTAAATTAATGATCGTTTTCCTTTAAGTATTCACTTTAGGGTGTTTTGAAGCCATATTAATGGATTTATCAGAGTTAATTGAGTTATTTGATAGAATATTAGAGTTTATCGATATGCCATTTATACATCTTCTATCTATCGATTTGAAACAATAAGTTTTGTAATATTCGTTTTCTTATTGTTACTGATATATTATGTTTGGCGTGGATTGACTGTGTTTAGAGTTTCACACATTTACAGTTAACGTTGTTATTGTTTTTGTTATGAATGAATCTCGTTGTTTGGTCTAACATCATCATCCAACATGGGTTCAAGAAGATACCAGTCACCATGGTAAAACAAGGTATGTTGTAAAATCTATGCAATTCTTTTTCTTCCTATAGTATTAGTATTGTTGCTAAAATGTCCTAATGTTGGTTTTACATATTACCACTATTTTGTTAATTTGGGTTCTATAATTCAATCAAATGCTTAGGAACTTCTTGTATCGAAGAATTTGCAAGTTAGCGTCCATATTGTATGTATATCTCTTACAGACTTGCAGATGCAAACTAGATTTGTTAATTGTACTAATTGTTGATTTTGAAACGAATTGCACATAATGAAGTTAAATGCATAAAGAAGTTTAATTGTATTAATTATTTTAATTAATAAATTTTTTGCGAGGTGTCACACTTTTTTACCAAAAAAATTCATTGCGCCTCATATTTTATTTTGCTCCAGGCCTCAAATCGTCTAGGACCGGTCCTGCCTAAATACTCACAATCTTCATAAACATTCGCTCACTTTTTTTGAACAACGTTCATTTTATGCATCCCTCTGAATCCATCCGCATAACACTTTCTTAACCTCAAGGTGTATTTTGTTAAACCCCTAAGCACACATACAAAAAAATAACGTGGAAAAGAAAATTACAATAAAAAAATACAACTTTTGCTTTGAATCTTTGATGCTTTGTAGTTCTTTTTCATTCATACTTGTAGATTCTTTCAAACATTTCAACATTTTTTTCATTCAAACTAAAACCTAGAAAAACATATGCTTACACAAGAGGTTTTAACTTCATCATTTATTGATTAAAGATATTAGTCTTATGTGTAATGACTACTTAAGTTTTTTTGGATACATTTCAAGTACACGATGCTAAACATGTTGCGTCCCTCAAACTAAACAATGTTGTGTTTTTGTTCCATGATTTCACTAGAATAAAGTGAGCTACAAATACACTATAACATATCTTGGCTCAACTAAACATTTAGATCCTTAAAGAATCATCAAACACAATATTAGCATGAAATTTTAATTGCTTTATAAAAATTTTCTAAATTAACCTAGCAATTTTTTTTTTTTTATTTTTTTTTTATTTATTTATTTTTACTTTTTGTGCATAGGATTCTAATGTAACTAATGTAATCAACACTCTACCCCACACTTAATTTACACAATGTCTGCATTGCATGTTAAAACAATTAAAGAACATAAAAGTAAAAATAGAGAATTGGAACAGACTCCTCTAGGATAAATGTGGAGAAATTGATATGTTTTTTTGAAATTGTTCTTTGGATTTCGGAGTTCTTGAAAATTGGTTATTTTTGTTAAAAAAAATTCTAGTTATTTCAAATAAACATTAAAAAATGGTTAGATTACTCAATTTCTTAAATTTAAATCCTCAATTTCGTGTGTTTGGAATCAGCCAATATCGTCCTTCATGATTCATTAACTCTATAGACGAACACTCAACTTCCACTTCAGCAATTGATGTTCAGTTGTATACCTTTAAGATTGTTGTATAGATAGCATAGCAGGTTGCAATTTCGTGCGGAAATATAGAGAAAACGGTGTAGAATTAGAAAAATGAAACGATAATGCATACACATTCCTCTTCGGCTCTTCCTATAATCATACAAAAAAACATGATGAAAATGTCGAAGATTACCAACACTCGGAAAAAAGTTTCCTTATGCATGAAATTTCTCATGTGGGGACATGTCAACGTGTCCCATACCACGTTTCCTCCTTTCTCTCTTTGCATCATGAGTTTAAGTTTTGCATTTATGCTTCCTTTCTCTTTTTTGCATCACTCGATGGGTAAATTACCAAATTATCCTTGAAAAAAAAATCTCTTTTTCTTTTTTATGTAAGTCAAAACTCTAAAACTTCAAAGCTATACTTGATTTTTTTCCCCATCGGACACGTACCTCGTGTTGTCGGGCCGTCACAGTCTATCATCTTTGAGTCATTCCGTGTTAATTTACAATAAAACCCAATGAATTACACAAACTTAGACCATCCGTTATGGTCTTCACGACCACCACCGTCTTCCACCTCCACGTCACCACCACAACTATTCCTCAACCTAACGGGATGGTCACTTCCTCGTGGTTTGCAAGAAAGAAGAAGATAGGAAGAGAGAAGAAGAGAGGAGAAGCGGTCTGATTGGTCGTCCGCCTCCGTCGTCCCCAACACGAATCGCCCGACCACAAGCCACCACGAGGCAGTGGGGTGGTGTGCACGAACGTGATCCGTGGCTAGCTAGACCACGGAGGCCTTCGTTCCCGGTACACCGAACGGCCTTAATTATAAACATCATATAATTAATATTCTTATGATTTTATTCATATAAATATATTTACGTAAATCCTTGCGATTGATGTAAGCTGTTCTGAACCATGTACAGTAATTTCGATGTGAAAAGATGAAAAGTCCAACGAAGTTTCCAAACCATTCAAAAAACGTCAATAATTTTTGTCTGTTCAAAAAAACTCACGAACTTAACATTTTCTTTAAAAAGTTCAACAAAATTCAAAAGACCTCAATCATATTTTATGTGTTCAAAACAAATTCAACGAACTAAATATTTTGTTTAAAAAGTTCAACAAAGTTCTAAACTGTTCAAAAAATCTCAATTTTGTATTGTTTAAGTTCGTTAGGTTTTCTTTTTAACAGTAAAACATGATTGTAATTTTTTAAACGTTTCAGAAACTTCGTTGATCTAACAGTCGTTTTTCCGATACGGTAATCAGTCACGTCATCTCTTTCTCTTATTTAACTTTAAGGAAGTGTAACTTAGTTCGTTGAGTTTTTTTGAACAAAGAAAATATGATTGGTGTTTTTAAACGGTTTAAAACTTTATTGGGTTGATAAATGATTAATCATTTTTTCTGGAAAATAACTGATTCAAATAATATGTATATTACTTCTTTAACTATATACATTTTATATTATATCGTTAACAAGACATCGAATCCTTCGAATTTTAAAATAAAAATAAGAATCTGGTAAAAGAGGTTATAAGTTCCTCCGTAGATCAACCACCACCACGCTGACGTTATCCGTGCTCCGTCTAGCCAAGGCTAATTTCGTCAGAAGCACCGATGCATCGGAGCATGCCTTGTCGGAGCTCTCACCACGGGCAACATTCAACTCACTTCCGGGAGACCGCGGCGGAGATGGAACCTCCTGTGACCTCAGGCACATGCTGGCCACACTACATGCTACGTCGTTTGATACAACATCCCACAGGCCGTCGCTTGCAAGGATAAGGCACTCATCGTCGGCCGTCCGCTCCGTTACGGTTACTTCCGGTTCCGGTATCACGTACGGCTTCAGATAGTTGTCGCCTGAAAACAAACGAGCAACACAAAGTATTTAGTCGATCGAATTCCAGATCTCATATATTGTATCAAAGGGAATTTTGACGAATAACAGGAACATACCGATTGCTCTAGACATGGCTAGAACGCCGAGAACTCTAGCGCCATCCCAATATATAACACGACCACCGGCTTCTTCTATTCTCGCAAGCTCATCGGGTCGATCAGGCTATACATTCAGCAAACAATATATATGTTAAGGAATCGTACAATAATCAACGATACATAGATCCTGAATCAACGGGTAAGATAGACGATATATATAGTACTACCTTATGATCTACGGAGAGAGGAATGGCAACGCCGTTCCGGCAAAGCACTGCACGCGAATCTCCGCAGTTGGAGACGACGATCTTTTCTGGTGTAACTACCGCAACGACGGCGGTAGATCCGACGGCGTCGCACTGTGGAGTTTGAAGTTCGCATCTACAGTTTGATCTTGATGCAGAATTGCTCCAGTCGGTTATGTCCTTGTCCATTCGTGAGAAACTCTTTACCATCGCCTCTCTCCATTCCATGGATTTCTCGCAACTCACTACTTCTTCCTTCACTATTTCATGCATTCTGTCTTTGCACTTCATTGCCACCTAAAAAAAACAAAAAGTAATTCAGTATACAAAGAAAGTGTGTTCTACAAGTAAATTTGTTTGGGAAATCGGATTAATTACTCACATGTGAGCAACCATGGCCATCGTAAACGCCATAAAAGTGTAGATCGTCGGAACTACGAGAACTTGTTCTACAAAACGAAGGTTTTACAGCAACAGCATCTTCCAAATCTCTCCTCCTTCCACAAACAACAGTGAGACCAAATCTAGAGTTTTCCTTATCCAACACATCCTCTCCCAAAGTTTCCGACGACGTTCCACATGCTCCACGACCACAAGGATCGATTTCCACCGTTTTCATATCACTAGATTGGACTGCTTTCTGGAATTCTTTCGGGTTAGGTAAACCAAAATCACCACCAGTAGTAGTTTCAATCGTCTCGATACTTCCAACCTTTCTTCGCTTCCTAGTACTAGTATCAGGCGGAGGCATCACCACGTCAGATGCCGCAGCCGCTAGGAACTTAAGCTGTTGAATTTCCATCCGTCGACGCCTCCCTTGACGACCACCGCTAGGCTCAACCGGCGATGTCGTCTTTGTCTCACCTACAACGCCACAACACATACCAGCCATCTATATCAAATGTTTTCAAAACTTCCAAAAATCCAATCAATTTCAGTCTCTGCAAAGAAGTACTGGAGTGATTAAAGCTGAAGAAGATGAGATACGAGAAATCTTTTAATGAAACGAACAACACTAGAATAGATAGAGAGGGATTAGAAAAAAAATATATAATAAGTTTTGTGAGAAGGAGGATGGAGAAGAGATCATATTATACCTGCTGGAGCAGTGGTAGGGACGGACAGCTGCCCGTCACCGTCACGGGAAGACCCATCCGACATGTATAGTTGGTATGACGTAGAAATCTGAACACCAACATGGAATCTCAGCCGTTGATCGCCTCATAAAATCTTTATGCTGTGATATTCTTAGACCACCACGTGGGAAGTTTACAGGTGACCAATACGTGGCCCAATCAGCACCCAACACGGTTTACTTCAGACAAATAACAAATAAGCTACCTTTTATGACACGGATGTGGTCCAAAACTATGGGCACCCGAACCCGATATTCTATCCGTTTCTCCTTTAGTAAGACTTGATTGCTTCTTGATAAGTTGGTAAGATCTACCCGTATCCATTTCAATCAAATAAAATCTTTTATCCAAAAAAATCAATATGAAATGAGATTTATGTATCTTCTTTCAATTGTTCAATTAAGTATGCATAAAATTTCTAATATATCATTATATAAGTTTTGAACAGACAAAAGGTACGTTATTATTTGAAATATATATACATACTTTTTTATGACCATATTCAAATATGTGGCTAATGTTTCTCACTTTATCGGCTATTAACAAAATTTTAGTTTGTGATCTTAATAAAAATGAAATACATATAATTTTAATAAAATAAAGTGTATAAGGATTTCTTTTTCGATGAAAAGGTCTAAAAATTTATAAAAACTATAAATAATGTAACAGGAGACATTAATAGTGTATAGAAGTTGAACAAGTTGGAAAGTGGGGACACATGTGGGACCGGTTATCAAGGTTGATTGACGGGCTCTCGGAATATCAGAAGCCCTTGAAAGCCCCCTGTTCCACGACACGTGTTTCATCTACTGACGTGGATCTTTCTTCATCTATCTCCCTACACGTTTCCACTTTCATTATTCGTTTCCTTTAAATAATTTGCCGTCCAATATTCAAATACACACAGAAACACACAATATACATGCATCTGCCCCACTCTCTTTCGTTTATTTTTATATCATTATACTTTCTGATATTTCAAGTATTAAAATTTATAAATATCTATGAGATTAGAATTAAAATAACGCCTACCATACCCAACTCCAATTACAATCCTACACGTCATATTGTTTTCTTTTACGAGGTATATGGCAAAAAAATAATCAGATAATATTTTGAATTTGCTTATCTCTACTGTTTTCTATGTCTTGAATTTCTAAAATAACAATTCATAGGGTGTATCTGGTTATATGGAAGACTGTAATCTTTTAGTTTAACTCTGGTGTAAATTGTATTATTCTTCCAAGCGAATACCTCAATTTTTCTATAAACCATGATGATAAAAATCGAAATACAGCATAATGGAAGTGTGATAAGAATGATAAAAATCGAAATACAGCATAATCGGTTGTTGATACAAAGATGTTCTTGCAAATAGATTCAAGTTGGTGATAGGAACTATAGCTAGTGAAGAACAATAGGCTTTCATAGCCGGTAAAAATATTATTGATAGCTTTTCGTTATCAATAAAACTTGTTATTGGAGTAGACAGCTAGCATCCTACATAACAAACCATGGGTCGGAATTGGTACCTTAGATCCACTAAACATGGTGAGGAAACTCACCACGCACTGTCGAATCTCACAGATGAATCTTTGTGTAACATCCAGACTCTCAGGTATCTTATTTTATGCATTTATATTGAGTTTTTGGAGAGAGACTCAACAAGTAGGCGCTCAGACTCGCCGAGTAGGATCGCGGATGGTCGGACTGATTTAATGGCTGACTCGGCGAGTCCACGTTGTTTAATGAAACCCTAATCCCCGGGGTTTGGGACCTATTTAAAGGGGCTTATAGCCACTATTTCGGCTACCAAACCCCTGGGAGGAACCCTAAGAAATCTAGAGCGTTTGTGAGGAAGAAGAGATCATGTTGATCTTTGTGTGGGTGTTTTTGCAACAAGAAGGTGACCAAGGCAACAGGGAACTAAAGAGGGCGATATTCTGTGGATTTCAGAGGCTAAGGACTTCGTTCTGAGGTATATATTTTGATCCTTCTTCAGTTTGGTGTTAATCTTTGAGAGTTAGGGTTTCTAGCCCCTTTAGAGTATGGATTGTGGTGCAAATGGTCCCTTCTTGTGTTGAGACTTTGGATCTGGATCCAAAGTGGTCCAGAGACCTTAACTCCTCGATCTTTAAGAGTGTTTTTAGGAGATAAGAGTTTGGGATGGCATATTGGGGCCATTTCTTCAAATAGAGCCATTAGGTCTTTGCATGAGCATCAAGATCGAAACTTTACGTGTTTATTTTGCTTAAGGAGGCCAGATCTATAGGTTAGAGGAACGGATCTGACCTCAGGAGGTTATTTGAGTTTGAGCATGGCTTGAACTCGCCAAGTCCAAGAACAGACTCGGCGAGTAGGATGATTTTTCCCCCATAAATCACGCAGATGGTAACTCGCTGAGTTGGGGAAGTGACTCAGTGAGTCATTGGGGATTTTGAGGACATGATTTCATAACTGAACTCGCCGAGTCACAATTGTGCACTCGGCGAGTCTGTTTAAAGGGTTGACCGTTGACTTTTGTTGACTTTTAGGGTTTGGTCAACTTTAGAGTATTTGAGCCTTGAGACGGGTAAAATGGTTTTTTACCCTCCTGAGAGTGCTAAGAGAGGGAATGGTCTAGCCTTGGGAAATGTGTTGATGCCGAGTGTTTATTTTCATATGATTAGGCGGAGGCTAGATCCTATTTCACGGAGTCCGAGATTTTCGAGTTACCGAGTTACACGAGGTGAGTCTTCTCACTATACGTTACCTAGAGTGGTATTATGAGTTGACCGGAAGGTCTTATGTGCTATGTATGAGATTGCGTGCCATGTATGAGATTATGTGCTATGTGATGTAAGTATGATATATAATTGTATAGACCGGACCGAAGGGTCCAACGATTCAGACCGGGGCGGAGGGCCCAACGAGCTATGACCGGACCAGAGGGTCCAACGAGTTACGGGACTGGAGGGTCCCACTGAGACACATCGGCCGGAGGGTCGTACAGTAGCCTCGAGTGGCGTATGTGTTGTATGTGGTATTTTGGGGAGCTCACTAAGCATTTATGTTACAGTTGTTGTGTTATGTGTTTCCGGTACTAGCGAGGACTGTGGAAAGGTGCCAGCGTGAACCGTACACATAGATAGGAGATTTGATTTGTGATCTTGGGATATGTTTGATTTGATAACTATTGTGGAATACTTTTTGAGAATGTTTTATATTTAAAATTTGGTTGTTGAAAAATGAAAAAATTTGTTTTGAAAATTTCGTCGTTACACTTTGGTTGATGGCTCGCTAAAATCCCCGCGCTATCAATCATAAAATAACATTCCATCAATAATTGATTCTCGAATCAAACAAGAATTCTAGCCCAATGACCAACCTTCTTGGTAAAACTCCATTGTACCCCTTGCATTACTTTGTTAAAATCCAAAGACTAATCAACTAGCATCATAAGCCCAATCCTTAAATGACACCGCACGACCCAATAAGGCCCAATATCCAAATTGGGCCCAAACCCATCATGGGCCTAATCCGAGAAGGCCTAATATCCTAAAAGACACAAAATATCCAATGATCAACCCAGATCAAACTTTTGGTCAGTGGTACATGGTCAAAAAATTCAACATATCGAGAAAACCCCAACAGACTGAGTACGCCCTGGGCACTCAGTTGGTACGCTCAACGTACCTCGGCTTGACTAAATATGTGTTGCGTACTAGGAGGTATGCCCCACGTACTCACTATGTCCATAATCCACTTAGAAAATGTCTTAATCCCTTATGCCAAAACATCCAATGCTCAGTTCTAGTTCTGAAACATGCCTTAATCCATAAAGACATTAACTTTGAACTTTTGCATGGCTTAATGAGTCCCAAATCCAAGTTCTTACTTTACAACTTCAACAAAGAGGCTAGTACACATGCATGGGTTGATATTAACTATCAAGATAACATTTTTATGCATTTGGGACACCAAAAACATCCAGATCTAGTGCCTAAACTCTTGGGGGATGCTCAACCTCATAAAGACAAACCAAAGGGACCAAAATGTGCCATAAACCACTAATGTGCCATAAACCACCCCAAACAAGATCTATCCAAAGAGAAGCCACGATGAAAACTTTTTTACCTTCAATAGGTTGTAAAAGGCGAATACCTTTTGAATCTACAAGCCCTAATCCAAGTGATGATCCTTCAAAAACCTTTAATCTCTTCAAAATGCTCACGAACACTCCAAAATCCCTCATGGGAGCTTAAGAACTCCAAGATGGTGGCTAGGGGTTGAGATTAGTGTTTAGGAGCTATGGAGGCTGATAAGAGGCAAGGCTTAAAAAATAAATGAAGCTTAAATATGGGTAAAACCCTAGAAATTATAGTTTCTATCTGAATGGAGTACACCTCGTTTACCCCTTAGTATGCCCGACGTACATAAAAGGCCTCTACGATCTGATCACCCATTACTCCCTGTGTACATGATGATTATGCCCCGCGTACTTGATGAACCTCTACAACACTTAAATTTCATTTGACCATAACTCCTTCATTCTAAGTCCATTTTTGATGAACTTTATATCCATGGAAAGGTGACGAGAAGCCCTTCACTTCTATCAACACACCCTCACCTAAAGATCTTCCGTTGCTAAATTACGATTATTCCCCAAGGTTCTGAAACACAACCGAACTATCAGATCACCTAATATATAATACCCATGACCAAAAAGATAAATCTCTTCTTCCCCAAGGCCCTACGCCTTATAATAACCGATAACCGGGCCATGGACTCGAGTAACGAAATGATTCAGAATCGGGTGTTACATTATCTGGTTCTGGTGTTATTGGATTTATGGGAGCAACAAGTGCAAAATGGATATATCACATTGTTTCAAGGTTCTTCGATGCATGTGAGTTTTGCCTCATTGTACCCATAGGTCGACGACACCGATGTCAGTCCACTAGTTTTGGTTATCTTTTAGTATAGGGATTCCATAGGGACTGTGTTGGAATAATATTCCTTAATGATTGATAGATTCAAGCAAAATAATAAACGACAACATAATAGATAATACAATAAAGAACACAATAATGGTTTAACTGGTGTCGAATGATTAAACTTTAACACCTCAGAAGAGCTCGATTAAGAACTTCGACTGTAGAGGTGTTTTGGGTTACAAAGCAATAATGATGATAATAATGACCACATTTCTAAGTCATACATGCATGAACTATAAATAACGTTACCCTAATCTATAACCACAGATGGACAGGCCAAATCCGAATATACAAAAACGAGCCCATGACGCAACACTAAATACCCAACAATCTCCCCCTTTGCGTAAATGGAGTCGAGAGCTCAAGTCGGTTGAGCTATAGTAGACTTCTTGATAGTCTTGAACACACACGGTATAATGGCCAAAAGAGTTTGTCTAAAAGTGATGTGCCACCGAATCATGTCCATAAAATTCTTCTTGTATGATTCAGAGTTCTCCTTACACTGATGAATAAGATTGAGAATGTGTTCCAAGCAATTGGTGGAGAACAAGTGCTTGTCAACAAGAGAAAACAGAAATTTTTCACCTTTGGCTCTTGTGAACATGACAGTAAGATGAGTGGAATCAATTTGGCTGAGACTCATTTTGTTGACATCTCCTGGCTTTGCAGTAGGCTTCACTGTCGGTCTCTTCCTCATAACATGAGCCACCTCTTGATCCATTTTTGCAACTTCAAGAATATAAGAGGCTAGCATCCTCTTAAGATGACCAAAGATCGGCTCATACTCCTTTGAATTTGTGAGCAAAATATTAAACAGTAAAATTCAATCGTGAGGATTTAGGTTAGGAAGATTCGCCAAAGAAATCGTATGGACTGAGTTGCCCAATCCTATGGTTATTTTAAACTGAATATTGAATTTTTTTTTCCAACAAGTGAGGGTTTCATCACCTTGACAGTGGTTATATTCTGAGCACTCCACGTCAGATATTGAGGTTGACCGAACTTGAGATAGTAGTCAATAAGATCACGATCAACCCGAGGATGGGGAGAGGGAACTTCAACTGTTGAATCAAAACAGTGAAATACAAATGCCTTTCTGGTTATAAGCATATCGAATTGAGAGTCCTTCGTGTTGTCACAATCAAAAGAGACAACAGGTTCCAACCAATACATGCTTGGAAACTCAATTGCTTCTTTGATCAGTCCATCCCTAGTCTAGGGAGGAAACATAGCCTTCTTACAAACCAGAGCATCATGCTCTTCTTTCTTCTTTTGTTCCCTTTCTTCTTCTTCCCTTGCAACCCGAAGATTTTCATCTATCTCCTTATCCTTTTTCTTGTGTTTTAGGGCATCAGCAATAGTCTCTTTGTCTTCATCACTATCATTATTTTCATCACTGACACCTTTCTTCTTCTCTTGATTACCAGAATATGAAGCTACATTATCCTTCAGTTCGGTTTTGACAATCACCTTCGGTTTAACAGTAGGTTGAACAGGAGGAGCTTGTGACCTACCTTCTCCCCTTGTTGTGGAGGAACAATCTTCTCTGAAACACCCTTTCTCTCACGTAAAAGTTCAATCGCTGGAAGGAGATTGGATGTTAGCTGATTCCTGATGGTAAGAGTAAGAATCGGAGCATGAGCATGAATCACATTGTTCAGCATCTTGAGAATATCACCAGCACAGCTTCGAAAAACCTTACGCTCGGTTTTCAACAAAGCAATCTCCCGTTCTGTTGTATCAAGTTCAACCTTTTGTACTTCAATGGTAGTGGTCTGTTGAGCAAGATCTTCTTGCAGTTTGCGTTCCAATTCCAAATCAGCTTGAAGTATCCTTAATCGAGAATCAACGATCGACAGAAAAGACTTATTATCAGTTAGAATATCAGAACGAATCGTCTCAAGCTTGACTTGCTCCCCTTGAAGTGAATGTGAAAGAGAATCAACTGAGGCATTCACCTTGGCAGCATTTGTATCGAAATGACCTTTTAGAGATTCTAAGAAAATCTTGGAATCATGAATAAGGTCTTTGATATCGGATGTTGCACTTTTGCATAAAGAAGTAGAGTCATCCACAGCAGGTGTGGATTTAGCAATGGAATCATGATATTGTTGCAGGGTTGTATCCATGAACGCTTTCAAAACGACATCATTATACTTCTTTGTTGAGCCGATCAGCGAATCTAGCTTTTCATGAACACTGTTCAGTTGTTGCTTGGTCATCAGAGCAGCTTCATCTTCATCACTTGGAATTATGTATCGATTGTAGTAGGTGGAATCAAACTCAAAATTAGCGCCTCCAAGAACAGGACCGGATTCACTAGAATGAGTTGGGGAAATAGGATCGGTTGTAACTTTAGGATTATCTTCATTCTTCGCCCCCACATCAGATGTGTTGACTTGTCCTGGAGATTCAGTGGTGGTTGTTATGATCGTTGTAGAGGTGATAGTTGCTTGGGAAATAATGGGAGGTGGTAATGGGGTTGTAGATAAGGGTATTGATCTGACAGGTGGAGGTGGTGGAACAGTGGTAGTAGTTAGAGTTGTAGGAAATGGAGGAATTCGGGCAACCAAAACTTGAACAGTAGTCTTCGGTGGTGATGGAGGAGGAGTGGGATCATAATCATTAAGAGTGCCTTCTGGAGTTGGAGACCGAGGTGGTGTATTATCCCTAGGAGAACCTTCACGCTGATCTTCCTCTTCCTCATCAGCATACTGCTCCTCATAATTACTACAGCTAGAAGGTGACAGAGTATTTAGTCTTCGGGCCATCTTCTTAACTTTCTTAGGAGCCGAGGAAGCATCTTTTTTAGCTTTTCGCTTCTTGGATTTAACTGGCTTAGAAGAAGGCCCTTCGGTTTCCACCTTCTTGGAATCTGCTTTCTTTCCTCGCTTTTCTGGCTTCTCAACATCATCCAGAGTAGCTTTCATTTTAAGAGTCAATTGTTGTGGATTCTTGGGAGGAAGCAATTGGTACTCAACCATCACATTACTTTCTATAGAGACACATCGATACATTGTTTCAAGAATTGAACCAATGTGAGGAAATTTTGTCAGATCAACAACAATAATCTTCTTGGTGTGAAAGGTTGCTACAGAAGAAAGCACAGCATCCTTCATGACAGGGATCTGGAGAGAGAGTTAATTGCCCGACGAGTGACAAGGGTCTAGAAGTGACCACAAGAAATTTCAAAGTGTTTGGTCGAGGAGTTTAAACTCTGCACTGGTTGAGACCAGATCAAGGAACCATAATCCAAGTTGATTCCATTGTAAAGACCATATAGAATAGACATGAAACACTTGTTTGATCCATCAGACCCACCGACCCGTTCAAAGAGCCCATTGTGAAGAATATTAAGTAACCCATTCCATTGTGGAGGTAAACAAGATTTCTTGAACTTTGTGAAAGGGGTAAGTACCTCAGTATAACCCATTTCATAGAACATTGTAAACAGCTGAGTCGTGGTGATGAAATTCGGAGAGATAACTGAAGCATCGACAACAAGCCCTAACCATAGAACAAAATTGGCCTTTTGAGATTGATGCCCTATGATTAAAAATTTGAAAGTAGATCCTCTCATTGTTCTTGTCGTACGTCACAGTAGAATACACTTGAGACAGCAGGGACATGGGAACTGATTTGACCTGTGTAAGAGCAATTACCAGTGGGGAGTACTTGAGACATTCAACGACATGTAACATAAAGGAATCATATAAGAATGGAGTAAGTTGAATGATCATATTCTGATTAGGTTTGATGGCAAGAAATGACGATGATGCAGTTTGATCTTGAAGAGATGATGATTCCACCATTGTTGATGTTAAGAAGAAGATGAACAGCAACAATCGCATGTTGTATCAAGAAGGTAGTGATGTACAAGAGGTGTGAGAATCCTATTTTATACCATTTCCAGGAGAGAGAGCAAATCATTTGTAATGAGTATACAATCGCTAAAACGTCGCCTGAAAAATCACGATGTGATAGCTTGGGTTCCCTAGATAGACGTTATCACGCGTGGGTATAGGAACCGTTTCAAATTCACACGCCCAAATTTAATCCTTATCTGATGACTCGATGAAAATTCTTATCCATATATTGTTGCTCCAAAACAATCTTCAACTTTCGTCCCAAGCAAAACATAACTCAGTCATTCGCTTCAAAGTGACCACTTTCGCTCCATTTGACAACAAAATAAGTCATTAGTAACATGAAACAAAATTTTGGAAAATTACAAAGAGTTTTTGTGCGAGAGTGTGCCAAAGATAAATAAATAGAACAAAATGTGTATCAGATGTGAGTGATGTCAAGTATGACATGAAGCATACGATCTTTTCCTTAAAAGTCAAGAAATACTTGAAGTGCTTTTATGGTTCCCCGAAAAATACGATCGAGAGTTTGTTAAGAAACATCGAAAGACTTCTTTTTATATAATGGCTTTAAGGGTGGCTTATCTTCAACCGAACTTTGATACTTAATATAAGATCGAAAGTTGAGTGAAGCACTTGTGAGACCGATGTGGTTTGTTGAACAAGTGGGTTGGATATCATTTGTTGTGACTGAGTATGGAATGGAAATCTCAAAACAGAAACTAATCTGGATCTTTTAGGAAGAAATGCCTTGGTGTTAGACAATTTCATAAAGATCACGCAAAGATAAAAAGAGATTTCGATAGGTAACAAGTGAGATCTTGAATTTTAAAATTCACCGTCAATGATTTATAGGTGTTGGATTTAGGGTCTCACTTAGCACGTGGTGTATGCATCGACGATCATAGACACATATTTTGTGTAACCACAAACCTCAGTGGTAATAGCTGAGAGTCTCAAGGGTTACATTGGTGAAATGAAATTTGATGGAGAATGTAGAGGATGTAGTTAAGAACCAAAAGTACCCAAGCTATATAAAAGTGATAAAGTAGAAAACTCGTAACTCATTTGAGAAGAGTAGGGTAGCTCATGACTTGAG
Source organism: Lactuca saligna (assembly GCF_052625555.1). Lineage (NCBI taxonomy): Eukaryota > Viridiplantae > Streptophyta > Magnoliopsida > Asterales > Asteraceae > Lactuca > Lactuca saligna. The sequence goes on from NC_136418.1 coordinate 175,590,130, forward strand.
TGAATGTAGCAGCCTGATTGGGAAGAAACGATAGGCATAGATCAAATCATTAAGGCCTCACTCATAGTCTTAGAGGCTTCAGTCTACATGCAGCAACATGCTTCTAGGGATACTTAACTAGTTCAAATTAGAATTATCATACCTACCTTAGTTCCAGATCATGTTGCAACAATATCCTTGGTACCTAGTAAAGAAATGAAGACAAACAAGCCACACACAAGCAAAACAAATATAATAACGAAAAATAAAAGATAAAATCTTTTTGGTATTTTTAATTTTCTGAAAAATAATAAAAATAGAAAAATAAACAAGAATAAATGAAATTAGTTTTAGAAACTCTAGAAATAAAGATAAAAGGGAAAATAAATCAAATAAAAGGCGTAAAAGAAAGTTTACAAAGTATACAGCTGAAACCAAACCTTTACAGAACTGAAGCGAAACAAGCCGAGCGTTCGGTTCATTTCGGTCCCCGAAAATTCCGGAGCCGAAATAAGCCGAGTGTTTGGTTCATTTCGGACCCTGAAAAATCCAAAACCGAAATAGACCGAACGTTCGCTCCATTTCGCTTGTCTAATTTTTAGTAAGAGGTTTGCGGTTTCGGTACCGACTCAGCTTCCATCATCCCCAAACCTTGTAAAATTTTACGTAAGGTTGTTTTTAGTAAGGATTTAGTGAAGATGTCAGCGAGTTGATCAGAGGAATGAACGAAATGAACTTCCACGTTTCCATCTTCAACATGGTCCTTGATGAAATGGTATCTTAGTGCAATATGCTTCGTCTTTGAGTGTTGCACCAGATTCACGTTTCCACGTTTCCATCTTTATTGCGCTTTCAGAGTCACGGTAGAGAGGTATTTTCTTCATACTTAATCCGTAGTCCCTTAATTGGCTTTATATCCAGATTACTTGTGAGGTACAGGATGCTGCAACTATTTACTCAGCTTCAGCTGTTGAAAGAGACACACAAGTTTGCTTCTTAGACTGCCAGCTAACGAGTTTGCCATCAAGGAATTGGAATCCACCAGTTATGCTCTTTCGTTCTAGACCGCATCCTCCAATATCGGCGTCAGAGAAGGCTTGAACAAATAATCCAGATCTAGCAGGGTACCAAAGACCGAGAGACAAGGTTCGCTTCAGATAGCAAAAAATGTTTTTCACTGCTACCATGTGAGGTTCTCTTGGATTTGCTTGAAAGCTATCACAATAACAAACATAGAACATAATGTCTGTTCTACTAGCCGTTAGATACATAAGAGACCCTATCATTTGACGATAGAGTGTTATGTCAAAAACAGGTTTCTCCAGGGATGAAGTTAACTTCGTGCCAAATGCCATGGAAAGTCATAAAGGTGGAAACTTTATGACTTAAGACAATGTTTTGAGGCTAGACCTGAGTTTGGGTGAACATTCCTTAAGGGATTAAGTTCTTAAATAAGGAGTGGGATCAGGCTGTGTATGTTGGGCGTATGTTGAGTACACTGGGTGTACTTAACTGCCTTGGACTTTGACTTTTGTTGAATGTTGACTTATTGACCAAGTTTGACCATAGGTCAAACTTGAGGATTTTGGGCTATTGATTAAGATTTTATTTGGTTCTTGTGTGTTAGTAGATTCGTGGGAGCAAGCAGTGTAAAAGGGAGTATATCACAGTATATCAAGGTTCTTCGATTCAAGTGAGTTTTGCCTCATTGTACACGTGGGTCGATGATACCAATTTCGGCCCACTAGTTTTTGTTATCTTTTAGTAGAGGGATGTCATAGGGACTATATATAGTCATGTTGGATAGATTGAGGACTCTTGATCTAGGATTTCTTGTCTATTTCCTGTTTGGTTGTGTCTCTAGAGTAGGATCACCTGTATGGGTGTCTATCTCACCACTGAGTATATGCAGTTATGTATTCATTAGATTATTGGTATTTAGTATGTTTCTATGCTATAGTGATTTGTTAGATCTATATCCTGGTATTTAGTATGTTGCTATGGAGTAGTGATCTGTAGATTTGTATGTCTACCTGTTCTTGTTGGTTATCATATAGTGGAGTGCCCTAGGGACTGTATGTTGTCGTGTAGGTAGCTTGAGAACTCTTGATCTAGGACTTCTTGCTTGTTCTTTGTTTAGTTGTGGCTCTAGAGTAGGATCATTTGTTCGCGTGGCTATCTCACCTCTAGTTACTAATGGTTATGCATTTCATGGAGGGTAGATGGTAGCGGGACAGTGTACGTTATGAGGACTAGTAGGTGGTTAGTGAGTTGATTGTTTATATGTCAACATATGATGGTAGTGTTGGATTAATGTCTAAGTCCATAACTATATTTGGTATGTACTTGACCCAACCCGGCATGGTCCATTTGGGTTGCACTTCATCGACACAATTTATATGGATAATCTTTTGAGAATAGTATGTTTATGATTAATATTAATATATTATAAGTTCTAATATGTTAATATGGAATCATATTATTTAAATATGGAATCATATTATTTAATTAGTATTGATCAAGAATTAATTTAGAATTAATTAAGTGATCAAAATGAACTAATTAAATATGGACTCTTGTATATATGGAATGGGCCAAGTTCATTTAGGTTGGGCTAAGCTTTCATGGATAGTCCATGGAGTGTTTAACCCATGGATCATATGAAATGAAAGGTCATGGGTTTAACCCTAGTTTCCATACTATATAAAGATGTCCTTGGTTGGTGAAATTGGCACTAGTGTGGTACACTATGAAGGGCTAGTCGATTTCACTAGAGAGAACCAAGTATCCATATTCTCTAAAGTCTTCCAAGGTGTTTTGGTGATTTGTGATTCCACTTGAGGCTTCCACACTATTAGGGCTAAGCTCTTAAAGCTTGAAGACATCAAGCTACATCAAGAGGTATGTATTCTATCTTGCTATAGTCATTGTTTTGTATGCTAGATTAGGATAATACCTTGGATGTTCTTATTTGCATGTATAATAGAGAAAACATAGATCCAAGGTTTATAGGGTTGCATGTACACCATAGGAGTGTTAGAGTGCTCATAACCCAACAGTGGTATCAGAGCCTAGGTTTGTTTTCTTGTTACACTTGCAAAACTGCTTAAAAAATCGAAATTGTTGTTGTCTGATCATCAGACTCGGCGAGTCCATGCCTAAAAAGTGATCAAATCGATCCAACTCGCTGAGTTGGTTCATGCACTCGACGAGTTGGACCCCCAGACAGCATATTTTCGAGGTTTTTGGCTAGAAATGGACTAGGAACATTATCCTAAGTTGTTTTGAACTTATAAACTTGTTTTTTGAAGAGGTAATGTTCATGCTAATCCAATTTCAAAGATAATTGTCAATAGATTCATGTTTTGTATTAGTTTAAGGTTTAGACTAATTACATGAAAAAGTTTGATTTGAATTATCTCGTTCTTATGAGTTGCTTAGATTAATAGAAAATTTGAGTGAAATAGTTGTTTTCAATCCAAATTAATCTAAGAGTTGATTCTAAAATGTGTTTTTGTAACTTGTCCTCAAGTTATATGAAGAGTCACATTTAACTTTCATAAAACTCATAAAAGTTGGCAAAGGTTACAAAATGAAGAGTCTAGTTCTAATTAATTGGAGTTATGACTCCATAATTTGTCCTCAAGTTATGGAGGACCAAGAGTCTCTTAATTAAATAATAATAATAAAAAAAGTATAACCTTATTTAATTCCATAAGTTATAAAATAAAGAAAAGATAATTCTTTTATTAGTTTAAAGTCTTCCATAACTTGTCCTCAAGTTATGGAACTTGAAGAGTTTTTGGATTAAAACTACTTTAAACACATAAGTTATGGAATTAATTAGTTTTTAATAGTTTTAAAACTTGCCCTCAATTTTTGGAGTTTGTAAAGTTTTCTCTTATGAATACTTTAATTCCAAGTTAGCCCTTAGAATTTTAAGAGTTAAAATTCAACCCTTATACTTTATAATACTATAAGTTAATAATGTATATATGTATAAGAGTAAAGTCAGTCTTACCGCTAGTACGCCTCGTTCATGAAGCCGGTCTATAAGGTGGGTATAAGGTTGTTGCTTATAAAATGGCAACTTAATGGGTTTCCACTCTCACCCACCGCTTGCTTGACTGGTGGAGGGTCGTTAGCCGAACGGGTTTGACAGGACTATAATTCTTCCTTCATTAAAAGTATTAATGATAAATACTAAGTAACTAAACTGTTAATAATTCCCAATCTTAGTTACTTAGGAAAAATGTGAATAAGGTGCTAATCCATGAAATTACACTTTACACTTTGTCTAAGTCGTTAGTGGAGCGTGTGTGGTTAACCGGCACACTAACTTAGACTTAACAAGGTAGGTAAAGGGTGACTTAATATTTATCATAGTATCGATGGAGCATGTGTGGTTAACCGGCACATCGATTAAGGGGTAAACACTTAAGGGTACCAAGTAATTTGCATGGTTACTTCACACCTTGTTTTGTGATCCTCGGCATCCCAGTCACAAAACCTGAAGGGCACACTCGAGATTGAAACATGCCATTGAACAGTTCAATGAATCTCAAAAGATCTAGGAGTTTCAAAAACAATTAAAACCTAATAATACATTTCGTTTATCTTGGTGGAAATTGGTGAATCGTCATTCACCTACCTTCAAATATTTTATAGCTTGGATTACGGCATCCCTCTTCTAAGTTATAAAATAGGTTGTTGGGTCCTAGCCTTAATATTTCATATTGGGTGTATGTTAAGGACTTAAAATCAACTATCTTGAATATCTCCCAAAACATGTCTGGTTTAGACATTTATGATCTTCCCAAATCTCTTGAAACAAGCTTTCCTAATGAAGATGATGTCCCATGGATATCATACTTCTTTCTCCTCCTCCTATTATTCTCCCTAACCCACAAGTTCTTGAAAAGTTTAAGGTTACTCAAGCACTATTGGCAAGGCAAGGTCTAGGTGTGATCACATCTTGGAGATGTAGTCACATATTGACAATCCGGGAGAGTTGGGTGTCAAAGTCTTGAGAAAGTTGGTGGTTCAATCACTTTCTAAGTCACATAGTGAGTTCCTTTGGGACACCTATGAAATATACTATGACAAGACCCTTAATGATCTTATCTATTTGTTAAGATCAACTTCCTTAAAACTTGATGGACATAGACAATAGTGACACAGGAAATCCAGAAAAGCATTCTCTTCCCAGTGGAAAGGGATCGGCCATAGTCAACTCGGTTGACCAAATGGTAAAGAGAAAAAACTAAGTCTGTGATAGTCTCATGTACCATTATCAAAAGGTCCATATGTTTATATTGCCAAAGGAAGGGACATTGGTTGCGAAGCTGCCAAGTTTACCTAAGGATGTTAAAGTCAATAAGTTTGACTCTACTTCAGGTAAAGTCCACTATCTAACTCTGTTAAGTTTCTATTCTGAGATTCTTGATACATGATGAGACTGGGTCACATGGTGATGTTTAAGAATCAAAGAAAAGTGAAGAAACTTAAAGAAAGAATATGTTGAATCTGATCGCGTAGATGGATTTCTATCGCGTAGTTTGAAGATCGGATTCTTGAGCTACTTCTTAGGAGTTATGAGATATTGCTTAGGAATAGATAACAACAAGTTTTCATATGGATTGTAAGGATAAGTTTTTCCGCAGAATTTTACAATAAAAGGAAATTTTTTGATTTTATTTATTTTAAAATATCCTTACAATGGCATTTGAGGAAAAATTGTTGTTTATATGATTCCATGAATAGCAAGAGTGGAAATATGAAATTGATTCTTTCATTTGTGGTAATGTCTAAATTTACCAAATAAAGGAAAGATTCTCATCACCCAGGTCTCAATTAGACCGGAACTTGGAATCATGCAAGGTGTATAGCATGATGAATGAGAACTTTCAAGTATTGGAAAATTAAGACTAATTACTTGTTCACATGGATGTGTGAGTAATGTGAAGGACTAAGGGATTGAGTACACATTCTTGTGCACTGGTCAAGTCCACCACAAAAGATCGATAAGACTATTCGTCATAGTTTACTAAAGCTTAGTAAATATGGTTATACTTACAAGCTTAAGTGTAACTCTGAGACATTGGAAAAGGTTCCAATGTAAGGCAGAGCGAATAAGAAGAATCAAATTAGGTAGAAGGATAAAAGTTTCTCAAATCTGAAAAGATGGGAGAGTACTTTAGTATCAGTTTTTGTGATCATCTTAATGATTAAGAAACCATAGAACAATTAGTTCTCTAAGGAAATCTTAGTGCATTCTTATGACTAAGAAGAGGGACTTGAATTGTTGAAATGGTTAAATCAAGAAGATGAGTCATACTTCGTTCCAAAACAATTTTTAGAGTCATACTCCAAGATTGTAACTTGAGTGACATGTCTTAAAGAAGGTTTAAAAACACGAGTCAAATGTAAGAGTAAAAGTTTTCTACTCTTGTACATTTGAAATTGGTAAGTTGTGATGTTTTGGATAAAACAAAGACCAACTTAGGCCAATTGTGTGAAGTGTTTGTCTTGGTTAGAATCCACACTATCTCTTGGATGTTTGACAAGGGAGTCTTATAGGTCAAGAGGACAGTGGGAGTCTTAAAGGTCTTGAAAGTCTCAAGAACTAAGCAAGAATAAAACCTGAAGTTCTTCACTAGCACACGACTTAATGTTTATAGCGTATCGTGTTGACATATTCTGTGCCCATTCCAATCAAAGTTGGCTTTGCATATGAGTTCTTAGAGTTCTCAACTTGTTGCACAACAACTTGGAAGCAATGGCAGGCCCTTGAGATGCCAAGTGGCAAGAAATTAAGATTGAGTTTAGTCCATATGAGTTTGGATTTGTCATTATCCTTGTCTTGTGACTATGGTTTTGATAATTCACATGGATAAGAACACATACACCATTAAATCTAAGTGTCATAAGGTTTCTCTCCGATTCATGAAAATGATGGTGAGGAAACACTTTCACTAAGTAGATTTTAGCTAGATAGCAATTGTGATATTTGCATTCTTAAAGTCGTTAGTGGAGCGTGTGTGGTTTACCGGCACACTAACCTGGACTTGTGAGAAGTGGCAAAAAGGTCTAACCATTATGATTACGGCATCCCTCTTCATAAATGCTTAGACACACAAGTGTGCTATCTAAGGGAAGGTGTATGTTTTTGATAAAGTTTTATCAAAACAATCTGGTATTAGAAATCTGAACTTTGGTAAGAAAGTCAGTTGATTTCTGAGTACATATCAAAGCTAGTGGGAGCATAAGTGTTGTGCTAATAATCATCATGTTAGTGGGAGCATGATAATTATGATAAGTATTGCAAGTTAGCAATGTTAATTATAGAAAACAAAAGGTTTCAATTGGGAAAAGTTGTTTTGCTATAATTAAGGGAGAGGAAACTATACTTCATCTCAAATCTATAAGCTTAGATCATGAGGCTATAATCATTTAGTCAAGGATATATATATATATATGAATTTCATGTTGGAATGGCTCAAAACCCAAGGAAATTCTGTATATGGGTCCATTATTTGCGTTCTTAAATTCGATTATGATTACGGCATCCCTTTTCATAATCTGAATTATGAGAACTTGGCAAATTGAAATGGAAATGTTATAGCAAAAGACGGGTTTAGTCTTTATGTGAGACATCATGAATCGTGTCCCATATGCTTCGGATATAGGATCGATTACATGTGCTATAGTTATCCGTTCTAAAAGTTTCCAAGTACCTGGGGCATTAAGAAGGGAAAAGGTTTAGAACTGGATATGACTAAAAGGATTAAACAATTGTCGAGGACAATCTAAGGTTTACCAAAGATTGGTTGCTCAAGGACAGCTGGAAGTATAGTGATAATTCTAGAAGGACCATATTGACATAATCTGTAAGGAAGCAACTCTTGTTCAGAAGTGATAGTCAAAATGGAATCTGGAAATGTTTCAAAGTTAGAATTTTCAATCTGTGTAAGATTAAGGAAACTTAATGCAAGAAGGATGTTTCCAAGGAGTTGATCTCCTTTGGAATACTCTGTAATGATTGTTGCCAAGTCTTTGTGAATTTGTGCATAATCGTTACAAGAGGATCAATGCATATAAGTTTAGAATCTAACAGATTTCAGTAAATGGCATGAATTTGGAATTCTTACATTTGCAGTAAGGATTTGGGAGTGTGAAAAGAGAATCATTGAAGTTATGTTCAATTGATCTAGTTCACAAAGTAAAGATCATAGACAAACATAGTATGCATACTTGGTGTATGGCATGACTAGTGTTTAGAAAACATAGTGTACATGCTTGAAGCATGGGACAACTATTGTTTTAAATTCAAGAATAAAGTTGATAGCTGAAACAGTATACAATGAATAATGTGTAATCATATGGTGATAAATAAAAGGTGTTTTATTTATGTTCATAGGTTTTGATACCATATTGGATTCAATTATTATTGTGTTTCACTTTGCATGTTTTGACTTCCCGAATAAACTAGGTTATTCTTACGGAATGACTAAGTTATTTAAACCATCCACAGTCAGTCATATGTTGGAAGTAGATATGAATTAAGACTGTCATGGGTTGGCTTGTAGAGGTCTAAGGTGTTGGACAAAGGGCTACAACACTCATGAGTGCTCATAAGTTCTGAGTATTGGATTCAACCCGCGCTCATTGGAATCACTTCATGGATTTTATCACGAGTGATCATGAGACGATAATATCTTATATTCTTCAAACCTAGAGATATGAGTTGTTACTATGAGTTGGTTGTACATTGATTGCACGAAAACGCATTTGGTAACTCGGTGCTATAAAACGTGCCTTTGTGTATGATTCAACAAGTAGTAGAACAAGCCGTATGAGTCGAAGTTTATCCATTCCTTTTACCTTCGGGATAAAAGCGATATCTGTGGGCCCCTCGATGATTTGATGATGACAAATGGAAGTGCTCGGCCGGGCCAGGACTGATTTGATTTGTTCAATTAGTCAGTCGTCATAAATCGGAAATCGGGAAACAACAAATGGACAGAGAGAATGATTATAATCCATGTCTCAGTCCATATGATATCTAGAATGGAGGAATATATGATCCCTTATGTAGCACTTGGTTTCCGGTATGTGAATTTTATTTGAGCATTTCCCCATTTTAGCCTTGGACTCGGCGAGTCATAAGATCTGACTCGCCGAGTAGGGACGAGACTCAGGACACGTTTAAGTTGGCGACTCGGCGAGTCCATATCCCGGACTCGGTGAGTCACCGCTGTTGGATGAAACCCTAAATTTCAAGGGTTTGCACCTTATTTAAACCCTCATTCCGCCCAACCTCGTCCCCATTCACCCCCCAGAACTCCCAACCTCGTTTTTCCCTTATTTCCTTGAGAGATTGAAGTGTTTTTGGAGTGTTCTTGAAGATTTTGAGGAGAAAGAAGAGTAGATCAAGAAGAGGAGAAGGAGACCAGGCATCTTTGTGTCATCCCAACGTTTTCCTTGAGGTATAGCTCGTTTTCCCCCTATTTTCAAGCTTGTAATCTCTTTTAGCTTCATAGGAGTCCTTCTTGGGCTCTTCCCCAAGCTTTTTTGTGCTTTGTGGGTTGTAATAAGTTGTTAGCCTTTAGATCTAGGCATGATTTAGTCCCTGGAACTTGGATCTAATGCCTTTATGGGGTCATATTGCATGAAAGCCCTAGATCTACCTCTTTTGGTGCACTTTGAGCCTTAAAATCCATATTGGTGGGTATCTACACGTAAAGTTGGAAACTTTACGTGTGATTTGTGTCCTAGAAGCCCAGATCTGTGAATGGCATGGACTGGAATTGAGCAAATCGGCGTATTTGATGGATGCATGGCTGCGACTCGGCGAGTCGTATATGTGACTCGACGAGTCTGGTCGCGAGTCACTGGACTGGTCCCTTCATGATGTGTCGAGTTGAGCCGTGAGTCACAGGGGGTGACTCGGTGAGTTGGGAGCTGAACTCACCCATGCTAGGACTCGGCGAGTCAATGCCTTGACTCGGCGAGTCCAAGGCAATCTTCATAGATCAAGAACGGACTCGGCGAGTTGTTCATACAACTCGGCGAGTCTTAGCATATGTGTTCTTCGGATGAAGATGAACTCGACGAGCTGTTCATACAACTCGGAGAGTAGGATGAAGGAGTTGAATGATAGATTAGAAGGTGAGCTCGTCGAGTCATAGCCCAACTCGACGAGTAGAATCAGGGACCCAGGACAATAGTCTGGACAGGGACTCGGCGAGTGGTGATCCACTCGGCGAGTTGGGTCAACTAAAGGTTGACTTCGAATTGACTTAGGGCTAGACCAGGGGTAAAATGGTCTTTTTACCCAAAGGACAGTTAGCAGTGTATGATTAAGTATATTGTGGGAATTACAGACGGGGAGTTTCCGGAGCAGCAGCAACAGTAGTAGGTGATCAATTCCCACACAGACCAGCAGCTATTTCGAGGTGAGTTTCCTTCCAGTAGTAACGGGTCTAAGGCACCAAGGCCGGCCCGTATAGATGAGAAGTTAGTATTATAGTGTGGGCCGAGCCCGTATCTATTAGTTGAGTTGATTATGATATATGCCAGTATGATAGCATTGTTTACACTTGTTGTCTGTGCGATACTTGCATGATAAGAGTTGGCGGTTGAGTGTGGGCGAGGCCCGTATCTCTCCGAGAACGGAGTGTGGGCTAGGACCGTATCTCCCAGATAGCGAAGTGTGGGCGGGGCCCGTATCTTCACGAGTGTGGGCGGGGCCCGTATCTCTCAGAAAGTGAGGTGTGGGCGGGGCCCGTATCTTCACGAGTGTGGGCGGGGCCCGTATCTCCTAATTGCATGGTATTTGTTAAATGCTTGTATGGTATGGGGTATTATGGGGGAGCTCACTAAGCTTTGCGCTTACGGTTTCAGTTTTGGTTTCAGGTACTTCCTCAGCTAGGGGAAAGGAGCCGGCGCGGTAGCAGCATGTCACACACACACACACTCTCTTCGGTTTCCGCATTTACGAGCTTTCTGGGATTGATACTCTGATATTCCGATTAGTTGTATGTTTTGGTTTTCGGACATGGTTCAGTTATATTATGGATGATCGGATGATGTTTTAGTTATTAATATTTTCTAAAGTAATGTTTTTAAACAAAAAAATTTTTTATATGAAAATTGGGTCGTTACAAGTTGGTATCAGAGCCCTGGTTTGAGGGATTCGGACACGCCTTCGGGAGTGTCTGAACTCAAATCGAGGGATTGAAAGAATTTCTAAAAGAAAATGTTCTCTAAAACCTGGAAAAGAGTCATAAGAAAGAGCGAAGTGTGTGACGTGCGCGATCGGCCTAGCTCAAGTAAGTATTCCCCATAGTACCCATACAAGTTTATGTTATGTTTATCAGCTTTCGTAGAACCGCATGCTAGAATAGGACTAAGGATCTAGGAGTGATGCCTTATGTGCCTACTATTTGTGTTTCAGTTGTGTGAGAAATTGCATGCCAGTTAAGGAGTAGACAGTAAGTAGGATAGCCTGAATAGGTTATGCCTGGTAGTATGAGCTTCGCACTATATGCTAGCTCAGTTCCTGACAGTGGATAGAGTTAAGTGAGACTGTTACCCTAGTCTGAATGCTGCTTGCTTCGTGCTTCGTGGGACTCTGAATAATGGGAGTTAGCCATTAGTCGAATGCGTCACATCACATGTAATCAGGATTGGATAATCTTAGAGTGCCGAATTTGATCCTACTGTGTAGCTCTTGTTTGAGTCCAACCGTTGTAGGGACGAGTCCGGTACTCGAAGGATTATCTGAGCCTCGTCACGTGTGATGGCATTCGAGTAATGGCCAATTGGCATCATAATGAGGCCTGCAGCAGCTGAGGGCTGGTTAGAGTAGAATTAGAGATCTCCCTAGGGCAAGCCTAGGATGAGTATAGCTTTGATCAGCAGTAGTGAAGGGGATCTGGTGGAGTCGAGGAATTCCTTGGAGAAGGTACGGATAGATGTGGAAGGTAGTATGGGCCCGTACTACTGAAAGTAGAGGATCCGTACCCGAACCAAGGAAGGCCAAGATGAGACCAGGGAACCTGTAAGTAGTTGAGATCCCTCAGAAAGTAGCGGTATCACTAATGATTATTATGATGTTTTGCAGAATGGTGGTACTTCGACCGAGACCGACAGATGGCGGTTCAGGAGAGGGGTCAGGTTCGGGATCAGGCTCCGAGCCGATTGACGAGAGGCTACGTGAGTTCATCACGTCGGAGATCACCAGGGGCATCCTTGAGTCGACCCCCATTCTCTTTGGGTCGATCAAGGAAGGGATCATAGAGTTGATGGAGGATCGCCTACGGGCATTCAGGAGCGATTTAGCCTCTAGCCAGTCGGGATCTCGCACACTGTCCTTCAAGGACTTCAGGGGCAGTGGTGCGCCAGATTTCCATGGGGTGAAGGACCCCATTGTCGCCAGGCGGTGGATTGCAGATATCGAGTCTGCCCAGTTGACTAGCTTCTGCCCCGAGGGGTCGAAGGTGAGGTACGCAGCAGGGTGTTTACGAGACCGAGCCCGGGATTGGTGGGAGTCAGTGGGTGACTCGTTGGGAGCCTCAGCTATCGAGGCAATGACCTGGTCGGACTTTGTGACTAGGTTCAGGGCAGAGTTTGCACCGGCGGTCGAGCTTCAGCAGATGGCCAGAGAGTTTCTAGACATGAGGCAGACGATGGAGACTGTGGCGGAGATCACCGCCAAGTTCTGGGAGAGGGCTTTATTGGTGCCCCAGTATGCTGGTGACGAGGACATGAGGAGGACTCGTTACCATGATATGCTACAAGCTGACATTCGGGAGCATGTTAGCTTTTCGGCTTGCCCTACCCTGGACTCTATGATTGCCAGGGCTAGGGAGAGGGAGATAGATTTGGAGCACATCCGGAAACGGAAACTAGAGGACGGTCAGGCAGGAGGGGCTTCGGGGAAGAAGCCCAAGGGATCAGACGGTAGGCCGAAAGGTCATTCAGGATCGAGCCGTTGCGGGAAATGCGGCAGGACGTATGTGGGGATATGTAGGATGGGATCAGGAGGCTGTTACAAGTGCGGCAAGACAGGGCACTTTAGCAGGGATTGTACTGCTCCAGTTTCAGCTATTCAGACATCCGAGTTGCTGTGTTTTCACTGCAACCAGAGGGGCCACAAGAAGGCCAATTGCCCCCAGTTGACAGTTGCGGCGCCAGTAAAGGCGCCAGCTCCAGCGACCCTGTGGATCACGGATGGTCGGCAGGGCAAGGCAGAGGCTCCAGTGGTGAGGAGTCGGGCATTTCAGTTGACTGCCGAGGAGGCACGCGCCGCACCCGATGTGGTGACGGGATCGTTCCATGTGAACGGCCTCCCAGTTCAAGTGTTATTTGATTCAGGAGCATCCCGATCATTCGTTTCCCTTGCACTTAGCAAGAAGTTTCATGAGCCATCGGGCAAGTTAGATTGCCCTTTGGAAGTGGAGATCGCTGACGATCGATCGGTGCGTGCATCGATGATATTCCGAGATTGTGTGCTGCGTTTGTTCGAGGAGCGCTATTTGGTAGATTTGGTTCCCATTCTGTTGCATGGGAACAAGGTGATTATAGGCATGGATTGGCTGAGCCCCAATGGGGCGGTGATAGATTGTGCGCAGCAGCTAGTACGGGTCAGGACCCCAAGCGGGGGAGAGATAGTGATTCAGGGAGAGAGGCCCCAGCGAGGACCGACCTTTTGTTTCGCCGCAAGGGCAAGGCGCTACGTTCAGCAGGGTTGCGCCGGTTGTGTAGCTTACGTCTTGGATGCCCGAGTGAAGGGCAAGACGACGATTGATGATGTTCCTATTGTTCGTGACTACCCGGATGTGTTTCCCGAGGATTTGCCGGGGATACCTCCAGAGAGGCAGGTTGAGTTCAGGATCGACCTAGTTCCTGGTGCGGCTCCGATAGCCAAAGCACCGTATCGACTTGCTCCCCCTGAGATGCAGGAGTTGTCTACACAGCTTCAGGAGCTGTTAGACAAGGGTTTCATTCGGCCAAGCAGTTCGCCTTGGGGAGCGCCGATCTTATTTGTGAGGAAGAAGGATGGGTCGCATCGTATGTGCATTGATTACCGGGAGTTGAACAAAGTAACGGTGAAGAACCGTTACCCACTTCCGAGGATAGATGACTTGTTTGATCAGCTTCAGGGAGCGTCTTGGTTCTCCAAGATCGATCTACGCTCCGGTTATCATCAGATGAGGGTTAGAGATGAGGATGTACAGAAGACTGCTTTTAGGACCCGGTATGGTCATTATGAGTTCGTGGTGATGCCATTTGGGCTCACCAATGCCCCAGCCGCGTTCATGGATCTCATGAACCGCGTGTGCAGACCGATGCTGGATCGGTCGGTGATAGTATTCATAGATGACATCTTGGTATATTCCAAGACACAGGGGCAGCACGAGGAGCACCTGCGGGAGGTGTTGGAGACTTTGAGGAGGGAAAGACTTTTTGCAAAGTTCTCCAAGTGTGAGTTCTGGTTGCGCGAGGTGCAGTTTCTTGGTCATCTCGTCAACCAGAAGGGTATTTTGGTAGATCCGGCCAAGATTGAGGCCGTGATGCAGTGGGAGGTCCCGAGGTCTCCATCTGAGATTCGAAGCTTCCTAGGGCTGGCAGGGTATTATCGGAGATTCATTCAGGAATTCTCCAAGATAGCAGTGCTGCTCACCCGACTAACCAAGAAGTCGGTGGTTTTTCGTTGGGGGCCTAAACAGCAGGCGGCGTTCGAGACTCTCAGACAGAGATTGTGCGAGGCTCCGATCCTTACCTTGCCAGAGGGAGTAGAGGACTTCGTAGTCTATTGTGATGCTTCGATCACAGGTATGGGAGCAGTATTAATGCAGCGAGACCATGTGGTAGCTTATGCCTCGAGACAGTTGAAGCCTCACGAGGCTAATTATCCTACCCACGACTTGGAGCTGGGGGCAGTTGTATTTGCCCTCAAGATTTGGAGACATTACCTTTATGGGGTCCGCTGTACTATATACACGGATCACAAGAGTTTGCGATATCTTATGGATAAGCCGAGTTTGAACATGAGGCAGAGGAGGTGGTTGGACGTGCTGAAGGACTATGACTGTGAGATCCTTTATCATCCAGGGAAGGCCAATGTGGTGGCCGACGCCCTGAGCCGCAAGGTGTCGACGACCCCTATCAGAGATCTGTGTAAGAGGATGACAGTGATCACTCCGTTATTAGAGCGGATCAAGGAGGCTCAGATGGAGGGCCTCAAGGAGGAGAGGCAGAAGTGTGAGAGGATAGTGGGCCGAGTAGCTTCATTTGATTACGACAGTCGGGGTTTGTTGACGCTTCATGGTAGGGTGTGGGTACCGTAATGGGGTGGGGTACGACAAGTATTGATGGACGAGGCTCATAAGTCTCGATTTTCTATCCACCCAGGAGCAACGAAGATGTATCGAGATCTTCGACCTGATTATTGGTGGCCCTGCATGAAGCGGGACGTCGCTTGGTATGTTGAGAGATGCTTGACCTGCCGGAAGGTCAAGGCGGAGCACCAGAGACCTCACGGCAAGATGCAGCCGTTAGACATTCCCGTGTGGAAATGGGAGGATATCACCATGGATTTTGTCACCAAACTCCCCAGGACCGCACGTGGAGTGGACTCAATATGGGTAGTAGTGGATCGGTTGACAAAGAGTGCTCATTTTATTCCGATTCAGGAGAGTATATCGGCGGAAAAGTTAGCCGATATCTATGTGCGGGAGATTGTGGCACGTCATGGAGTGCCGGTATCGGTGGTGTCGGACCGAGATGTTCGTTTCACGTCTAGATTCTGGAAGCGGTTCCACGACGAGATGGGTACTCGTCTCCATTTCAGCACCGCTTTCCACCCTCAGACTGACGGGCAGAGCGAGAGGACGATTCAGACTCTTGAGGACATGCTTAGGGCATGTGTTCTAGATTTTGGGGGCAGTTGGGATACGTATCTTCCGTTAGCGGAATTCTCGTATAACAACAGCTATCATGCGAGCATTGATCGACCTCCTTTTGAGATGTTATATGGCAGGAAGTGCAGGACCCCGATTTGTTGGGGCGAGGTCGGTCAGCGAGTCATAGGGAGCACCGAAGTGGTGCTCAAGACGACTGAGTTGATCCAGCAGGTCCGTAGTAGGCTGCAGACTGCGCAGAGTCGGCAGAAGAGCTACGCCGACAGGAGGCGTTCGGACTTGGAGTTCCAGGTGGGAGATATGGTTCTTCTGAAAGTCTCACCTTGGAAAGGTGTCATTCGATTCAGGAAGCGGGGCAAGTTGGGCCCAAGATTCATCGGGCCGTTCAGGGTTGTAGCCCGGGTGGGCAAGGTGGCGTATAGGCTGGATCTGCCAGCCGAGCTCAGTCAGATCCACAACACTTTCCATGTTTCGCAGCTGCGGAAGTGCCTGGTGGACGATTCAGCGGTAGTACCGTTAGAGGATATTCAGGTTGATGACAGCTTGAATTACATTGAGCGCCGAGTCGCAATACTTGACAGGAAGTCAAAGGCTTTGAGAAACAAGAGGGTAGAACTAGTAAAGGTGCAATGGCAGCACCGCAAGGGTTCGGAATGGACTTGGGAACCGAAGGACGAGATGATGGAGCATTACCCTGAGCTGTTTCAGGATCGAGCAGCAGACTTCGAGGACAAAGTCTAAAATAAGTGGGGGAGATTTGTAGCACTTGGTTTCCGGTATGTGAATTTTATTTGAGCATTTCCCCATTTTAGCCTTGGACTCGGCGAGTCATAAGGTCCGACTCGCCGAGTAGGGACGAGACTCAGGACACGTTTAAGTTGGCGACTCGGCGAGTCCATATCCCGGACTCGGTGAGTCACCGCTGTTTGATGAAACCCTAAATTTCAAGGGTTTGCACCCTATTTAAACCCTCATTCCCCCCAACCTCGTCCCCATTCACCCCCAGAACTCCCAACCTCGCTTTTCCCTTATTTCCTTGAGAGATTGAAGTGTTTTTGGAGTGTTCTTGAAGATTTTGAGGAGAAAGAAGAGTAGATCAAGAAGAGGAGAAGAAGACCAGGCATCTTTGTGTCATCCCAACGTTTTCCTTGAGGTATAGCTCGTTTTCCCCCTGTTTTCAAGCTTGTAATCTCTTTTAGCTTCATAGGAGTCCTTCTTGGGCTCTTCCCCAAGCTTGTTTGTGCTTTGTGGGTTGTAATAAGTTGTTAGCCTTTAGATCTAGGCATGATTTAGTCCCTGGAACTTGGATCTAATGCCTTTATGGGGTCATATTGCATGAAAGCCCTAGATCTACCTCTTTTGGTACACTTTGAGCCTTAAAATCCATATTGGTGAATATCTACACGTAAAGTTGGAAACTTTACGTGTGATTTGTGTCCTAGAAGCCCAGATCTGTGAATGGCATGGACTGGAATTGAGCAAATCGGCGTATTTGATGGATGCATGGTTGCGACTCGGCGAGTCGTATATGTGACTCGACGAGTCTGGTCGCGAGTTACTGGACTGGTCCCTTCATGATGTGTCGAGTTGAGCCGTGAGTCACAGGGGGTGACTCGGTGAGTTGGGAGCTGAACTCACCCATGCTAGGACTCGGCGAGTCAATGCCTTGACTCGGCGAGTCCAAGGCAATCTTCATAGATCAAGAACGGACTCGGCGAGTTGTTCATACAACTCGGCGAGTCTTAGCATATGTGTTCTTCGGATGAAGATGAACTCGACGAGCTGTTCATACAACTCGGCGAGTAGGATGAAGGAGTTGAATGACAGATTAGAAGGTGAGCTCGTCGAGTCATAGCCCAACTCGACGAGTAGAATCAGGGACCCAGGACAATAGTCTGGACAGGGACTCGACGAGTGGTGATCCACTCGGCGAGTTGGGTCAACTAAAAGTTGACTTCGAATTGACTTAGGGCTAGACCAGGGGTAAAATGGTCTTTTTACCCAAAGGACAGTTAGCAGTGTATGATTAAGTATATTGTGGGAATTACAGACGGGGAGTTTCCGGAGCAGCAGCAGCAGTAGTAGGTGATCAATTCCCACACAGACCAGCAGCTATTTCGAGGTGAGTTTCCTTCCAGTAGTAACGGATCTAAGGCACCAAGGCCGGCCCGTATAGATGAGACGTTAGTATTATAGTGTGGGCCGAGCCCGTATCTATTAGTTGAGTTGATTATGATATATGCCAGTATGATAGCATTGTTTACACTTGTTGTCTGTGCGATACTTGCATGATAAGAGTTGGCGGTTGAGTGTGGGCGAGGCCCGTATCTCTCCGAGAACGGAGTGTGGGCTAGGCCCGTATCTCCCAGATAGTGAAGTGTGGGCGGGGCCCGTATCTTCACGAGTGTGGGCGGGGCCCGTATCTCTCAGAAAGTGAGGTGTGGGCGGGGCCCGTATCTTCACGAGTGTGGGCGGGGCCCGTATCTCCTAATTGCATGGTATTTGTTAAATGCTTGTATGGTATGGGGTATTATGGGGGAGCTCACTAAGCTTTGTGCTTACGGTTTCAGTTTTGGTTTCAGGTACTTCCTCAACTAGGGGAAAGGAGCCGGCGCGGTAGCAGCATGTCACACACACACACACTCTCTTCGGTTTCCGCATTTACGAGCTTTCTGGGATTGATACTCTGATATTCCGATTAGTTGTATGTTTTGGTTTTCGGACATGGTTCAGTTATATTATGGATGATCGGATGATGTTTTAGTTATTAATATTTCCTAAAGTAATGTTTTTAAACAGATTTTTTTTTATATGAAAATTGGGTCGTTACACCTTATCTAATGGACAAGTTCGTTGACAAGATCAGAGTTCGACAGCGGCTTTAAGAGCTACGATTGCCAGTTAGGTTTTGAAGTCATACTCAATAATAGTTTTAGACTTATCCAAGTGGGAGACTTTTGGATTAATGTCTAAGTCCATAACTATATTTGGTATGTACTTGACCCGACCCGACATGGTCCATTTGGGTTGCACTTCACCGACACAATTTATATGGATAATCTTTTGAGAATAGTATGTTTATGATTAATATTAATATATTATAAGTTCTAATATATTAATATGGAATCATATTATTTAATTAGTATTGATCAAGAATTAATTTAGAATTAATTAAGTGATCAAAATGAACTAATTAAATATGGATTCTTGTATATATGGAATGGGCCAAGTTCATTTAGGTTGGGCTAAGCTTTCATGGATAGTCCATGGAGTGTTTAACCCATGGATCATATATAATGAAAGGTCATGGGTTTAACCCTAGTTTCCATACTATATAAAGATGTCCTTGGTTGGTGAAATTGGCACTAGTGTGGTACACTATGAAGGGCTAGCCGATTTCACTAGAGAGAACCAAGTATCCATATTCTCTAAAGTCTTCCAAGGTGTTTTGGTGATTTGTGATTCCACTTGAGGCTTCCACACTATTGGGGCTAAGCTCTTAAAGCTTGAAGACATCAAGCTACATCAAGAGGTATGTATTCTATCTTGCTATAGTCATTGTTTTGTATGCTAGATTAGGATAATACCTTGGATGTTCTTATTTGCATGTATAATAGAGAAAACATAAATCCAAGGTTTATAGGGTTGCATGTACACCATAGGAGTGTTAGAGTGCTCATAACCCAACATGTAGTGGGTTGAGGCGGTCCTGCTTTGTGTTGTAGGCCAAGATACCCGGTGCGGGCCGCTGTAAGCCGAAGGCACGGTGGCTCAAGAGGATTGGTTGGGTTGAGGCGGTAGTCCAACAAACTCTAGGTATTCCCGCCCGATGGCTGAGTGGACTCGATGCATGCTTGTATATATATCGCATGGGGTATTTTGGGGGAAACTCACTAAGCTTTTATGCTTACTCAATTGTTTATTGTTTCAGGTATCATCGGTTGTCATGGGAAGGCGAATGCGTGACTGTACACATTTATCAATAACATGAAGATTCTATGCTTTAATATTAATCTGATTTCGATAAATGTATTTGGATTAAACTTTTTTTTTCTTCAAAATGGATTTCTAAATGGGAAGCTCTACTTAAATAAAATGAAAATTTGTGGTTGTGAAAATCGGAGGTTACAATATACTCAAGAATGTTGCGGGTAATCTTTGACGGAATGAACTCTCGCATCTGACCATCCATGTGTCCGGCCCTAGAGCCAGAACCCAAACCACTGTCGGTACCAAAATCATCATTGGCACCCGTGCCACCACCAGAACCTCCTCAAGTAATCACCATACTGAAAATAAACCATCCAAACCATCAGATCACACTCAAGGAACCCCACATTCTACAAGCTCCTTGGTTTCAATGTGACTTTCCTTGACCCAAGTACAAATCCTCTACTTCCAGTAGTACGGGCCAAATAGTACCTTCCACATATATCTGTACTTTCCTCAAAGATCTCCCCAAATCCTCCAAGTTACTTCCCCATTGATACAGACAATCTCCTAGGAGTACCATCCCACCACTCTTCGCCATCAGCCGCAGAAGGAACTCCCTCCAACACCATCTAACTAGATCATGATTGATCTAATACTAGCAAAACCTAAATAGTCCATCCTATCAAGCAACTGATCCAATACTAGCATGAAAATCTAAAAGCTCATATAGTAGTCATATAAAGGCATCTCCCCAATCATTCTATGATGCAATCCTGAGTAGATCCTTAGCCCTAATCTAGTATGCGATTCACAATTCTCAATTCACAACATATCACATAGAACATGTATGGGTATTTTAGGAAAACTTACTTGAGCTCGGTCGATTGCATGCATCGCACCCCTTTCTTTTATTATAAAATCCTTGAATAAAACATTTTTTTATAAAAAGATCTACCAAACCCTCAATTTAAGTTTAGACACACTCGAGAGTATGTCTGAATCCCTCAAACCAAGGCTCTGATACCAACTTCTAATTCTTGGCCAAAAATTTCATTTTTGTTTTAATAAAACCATTAACCAAACATGTTCATAAAATCATAAGGGAAATTAGAGGATGTCAAAAATAATCCAAAAGTACATTAGAATCACAGTAAGCATAAAATCATGGTGTGTGCAATGCGATCATCTCGAACTCTTCCCTTTCGAACGAGAAGTACCTGAGACACAAACTGAAAATCATAAACACAAAGCATAGTAAGCTCCCCAAACTACCACATACCATACATAAATGTCAGGTCAAGGCTGAATCGGGTCTGTTTCACCCCGAGTCTATTTCACCTTGAGTCTATTTCAACTCAAATGACAACTTAATGTTGTACCGCGTCTATTTCACCCTCGGGTCTATTTCATCCCACATACATATAGCAAACAAGCATACATACATACAACAAGAGTCACAAAGATAGCAAGCACATACTACCCTAGTACCCTATAGTATAGTGAGCAAACCCACCTTGATCCGTTGATAAATAAATAGATGTTGGGGTTGCTGAACCGGAGAATCCCCACACTAATCAATCAAATAATATATTAGTTAATAATTAGGTCATAAACCATAATCGAGAATCTAATTCATTTAACCCAACTGCTTTGGGTAAAAAGGGCATTTTACCCTTCACTTAATCGACCCAAAATGAGACCCAACCCAAAAGCAACCCAAGCTCAAAATGGCCCAAAACCATCTCATCCCATAGTTGGACTATGTTAAGCGTACCTAGATCTTACGCCCCAGTTACTCACCCTTGACCAATTTATGGGGTTCGAACCCATTACGTGCAACGCACATGGATGTATGCATGGCGTATCGGTCTATGAGCCAATCCTCTTTTGGATGGTTAATCATCAGAGAAATGATTCACTTTTTGTCCTTACGAGACCATGACATGCTCAAGTCACCACGATGTGGTGAATCATCAAAGAGCGATTGACTTTTTCCTCTTTTGGCTCATGGCTTCTCTTCTTCCAAACACGACTTGGGCTGCATTATAGTTGCTTCATGGGTCATAAATGGCTCAGAATGAACCTCTTCTTCATTTTGTATCTCCATTACATGAGGTTGTGACTTTGGGTATTTATTTTTAGGTGGTAATCTCTCATTAACAATTGTGGTAAGTTTCCCAAGTCGAGTCCTTATATTTGGATGGAAGAATGATGATTTCTCACATTAGCATTAGTACCATCATGCCTATTTTCAGATGCTTCCATAAATCTATGAAGTACCGACTCAAAATCCATCTTCTTTTCAGGTGGTGGATGCTCTTTTTGGTGAAAACCCTGAATGGTTTGTCTAGACTTTTCATCTGTTTTCTTTTTATACTCTTCATATGGCCACCACTCCTTCTTGGATTTCCTCCAATCTTCATGATACTTGTCACCATTCGAGTAAAACACTTGTGCCTTCTTTTTCCCATTTTCATCCAAATCACAATCCTTAGTCAAATGTGGCCCAATACAATTATCACACCAACTCTTATATCATGAATGGATTGATCCAACTTTGTCATTCACTTATCCATATTTTCTAACTTTGCCAAAACCGTAACCATCTTATCGTTTCCTACATCTCATTTTCCTGTAATAACATCCTCTCGTGGGTTGTGGTACTCACGTGAGTTCTTTGCAAACTCTTAAATTAATTATTTTATAGTTACTGTCTCCTTCTTCATTATTGTCCCTTGAGAGTCAAGAAGTTATCTAGTCATCACATTCACTCCATCATAAAAGATGGAAACTTCTTGTTGGACATTTAAATGATGTTGAGGTAAACTTCTAATCAATCCTTTTTATCTCTCACATGCTTCATACAATGACTACCCAACCTCTTATTAAAAGTTATTTGTCTTCTTTTCAAGCTTTGAAATCTTTGAAGGTGGAGTAAATTGCTTAATAAAAGCATCAAGAAGGTTTGCCGATGTGGTAATGGATTGGATGCAAGAGACTTTAACCAAACCTTGGCTTCACCGGTAAATCTCACCGAAATCATCGTAAGTAACACCAATTCTCTTGGCACATTAGGAACATGAAAGTAGTTGGCAATGTCTTTAACTTCATCTATGTGTTTAAAATCATCTTCATACTCTTTCCCAACAAAAGGTATGTCCTTGAGCATTGATAGAATATGCGCTTTGAGCTCGAAACTTCTCTCGTCTAGTATCTCGGGTGGAAAAAGATATGGTCGATGTTCTTCACGTATCCTCTTCTTGTAATCGTCCATCATCATTCTCATAGTATCCACTATCTCTTCAATATCACTTTTTATCTCTAAATCGTCTGCTGAAATTTCTTCAGTAGATGTTTATGGATTGTATCATAAGGTGTTCTCACCGGTCGTGAAATGAAAAATAATCTGGGTTCTTTTGACCATGGTGAGTGCATTAGAGAAAATTTACGACAAATAACCTCTGGAAAACCTTTGGAGGATCAAAATTCTTTTGGAGCTTAAGTGTTGAAGTTATCTAGAATAAAACAACATTAAATCTTTCGGTTTGCTAGCTTTAATCATGTCTAGTCATATTTTATTTGATTTTATGTGTCCTTTTGCTATGATGATAAGCTAAACCCCTTCTACTTTCGTTTTTGATTATGAACCGTTTGAACTATGTGTTGATTTCAATCTTATGACTATTTATTGTTGGTTTTTCTAGTTTTGATAAATCGTAATCCTTACATATTTAAGTTCTAGCTTTAAATTACCTTGTTGCAAGTTTTGTGTAGATGATGATCATTCTATTTGCATGAATTTGTCATCTAGTTATTTATGATCATTAAATGCTAGAGTTAGGTAATTAAAGGTAATACCTTTTACCGTGTTAGATAACATAATTGATCTATAATTTGTGCTTTGTCGTTTGACTTGATCATAGAAAAAGTAACTCTTAAATTTATTGTGGATAGACAAATTTATTTTTATATCAATTTGGTGTCTACTTGTGTTTGATCATTACAGAGTAAATCATAAATTGGTAACAACTAAGAATTTGATCCTAATAACTAGTTATATAATAATTTAGTAACCAACATAAATAATATTATAGAAATCAACCATAGGGAAAAAGGGGAATTCACATCTAACAAAAATACTCTTTAATATTGAATTCAAATCGCTTACTTTGCTATTTTAAGTTTCAATAGTATTAATTTGGTAGTTGTTTGAATTAAATTGTTGAACTTGAAAAATAGTAAAATCCCCCTCATCTAAAGTTATTTTTGGTTTAATTATTAGTTGTTATATTCTAAATTAATTATTCAATCCCTGTGATCGACACCTGACTTACCTAAACTATTTTATAATTCGACTAGTTACACTGCTTAAATGCAATTAGTTAGTTAAGTAGGTTATGTTTATAATTTTAAAACTAGTAGTATATAAATTGCACACATTTTGTACTTTGTTGTATAATTATTTGTTTGAACACTTTTAATTAATTCGATATTTATGTATTTGTTCTAAGTTCTAACAACATGTTTATCACATGGGAGGGTTTATAACATTCATTATAATAAAGGTCAGAAAGCCTCAATTTTTATTCGCTTAGAGCCCCAAAATTAGTTGGACCGCATCTGAGTGTTGCATTTGTTATTAAGCTCAAGGATGTGATTTTCTATGCTTACATGTAGTCGGTTTGAAAACTACGCAACAATATAGTTTTCCACAAGTCTCCTCTATCTCCATCCATGAGGCTTCGAGTTTTACATGGGTTAATGGTATGTTCTTCTTGCAACTTTTAGAAGCTTCTTGTTTTTAGTTTTTAAGAAAAACATCGTTCGACAGTACAAACTTTTAACTTTTAACTTAAAAAAAAGTTTCAAATCCAAAAATTAAGTTAAATAAAAAAAACTCATTTATATTTTTATAAAGTGACTTAATTATCCTTATTTTAAAATTATGTTTCGATTTTATATTTCTTTTATATAATTTTAAATATTATAAACATTTTCATATATTTTTGTCGAATATATACAAATAAAAGCTATAAACCCAACTAATTTTGACAAACATGTCTTTTATTAGTAAAAAAACACTAATATAAAGTTGATATTAATCGTTGTTATCTACTCTCCCTTTTTTCTATATGTTTTAAGAAATCTTTTAGCTCCTTGTTAGACTTGATTTAATTAAAAAAATTGTTGTTCTAAAAAATAAAAAAACATGCTTAATATTTTAATTGGGTACGTGATTGGTCATAATGGATATTATTAGCTTTTGGCATTAAGCAATGTCATCATTGAATACATCATAACATTACATGTGGCATGTTTAGAGTTATGATTTGATTATTTTATATTTTCTTATCATCTCATCCGGATTACATTTAAAATATTAAAAAAATCTAAATCTAAAATAAACTAATATAAATATCGATTAACCAGTTACGCATCGAAGTACATCTAGCAAACATTTGATTTGGACGGATGTTAAAAGATTCAAATATATAATTATTATGGGAAATGTTAAATTGTTAACACTAGTTTTCAAATTTATTGATAAAAACAATCAATCACAACTAAAATAATAATAATATTTTTTCAACCATCTTGATTTCAAACTCATATCTCCTTTTCCAACTTTCCTTCGTAATCGATTCTTTTCTAAAAAAGTTTCAATGTCGATTGGTAACAACCACATTTTATAGTATAGTGTTAGATAGTGTGTCAAGACTGGTATAAAAGGTAACCTTTTGCCAAAAAAAAAAAAAACCACAATTCATTTAGGAAGAAACGTGGCATGTGTACCCATAGACTATACCCTCATTCATTCACGCACACCTCTTTTTTTTTTCTTCCACATTTGAATATGGGATCCACCCCAATTCCATGTGTTTCTTTTTCTCATTATTATAACATTACGTTAATATATAGCAAAAAAGCAGTATATCTCCTAAATTTCTTTCGATTAAAGCATACAAGTTGGTTGAAATCACATAATATGGTTCTCTGTTTTTAGGCATATGCTAGTTGTATCCTTCACACGATCGATTTATTCCCCATTAGTAATAAAATAATAAAATTTCTTAATTTAGAAGGAAAATTAATGAAGTGAGTGAATGAATGATGATTATGGTATTTGTTTTGTGTTCTAAATTAAATTAAGAATTAAATGAAAGGCAGGTGTCACTTGTAGGTATAACAAGAGAGTTGGGCCCTACTAAAATTTAGGTAATAGTGTCATCTACCAGGTGACACGTAGCTGCTTTTTGGTGTGAGCTGTCCACCCAACTTTTTGGTAAATTTACTTGCTCACCCCTACTGCGTGAGTCGTGACGGAACACCACACGTGATTGATGCTTCTCAATTGAAAAGTATCGTCTTACCTTACCTGTCCCCAACCTAACGACTTCCGTTAAAAGTATGAAAAAGAAGTCCTGACGGATCCTAATGGGACACGTACCAACGTTAGATACCATATAGGACCTTTTGCTTATGTATCATTACCTTATTAGTCCCTCAACGTTAAAGATTACGCAAATATTCGTAGCCACATCTATAGTCTAGCGGTTTGGTCATGAATGGTAATTATGATTAGGCCTGCCAGTCGTTTTGTGTTCGGGTTGGCGTATCGCGGGTTGGCGGGTCAAAATATATCAACCCAAATACGACTCATTTAAATATACAGGTCATGTGTTGATGGGTCACGGGTTGGCGAGTTTAGAACATAAACTTATATATTACCAATCAACCTATTTATTTATACGGGTTCACTGGTTGACGGGTTCGTAGGTCATATTTGGTTTCATGGGTCAGATTCCATAAATAAAATTAACAATTAAATATGAATAAATTATTGATAGTTGATGTAAACATATCCGAATTTTAGACATTTAAGTTTTAAACATCAAAATGAAAATTAAAAACATTCATAGAAATATTTTACAGACTTAGCCTTATAGGTTACGACTTTACAACCTTAGACCATTCATCACGAATCAAAATGCCAAAACAGTCAAATGATCTATGAATCAATGGTATATATCATATAATACTTATTAAATATTAATACTTGATAAATAAATACATTTAAAAGTAAAATATTTTTTTTTAATTAAGAATATAAACGGATTGGCAGATCAACCCGTTTATTTTTTTAGAAACTCATATATGACCCGTTTAATAAACGGGTTGGCGGGTTAGCGAGTTAAAAAACCCAATTCAAACTCATTTATTTCGTATCGTATCGTGGTCGTATTGATAATTATCAACCCTAATTATCTAATTATGATGGAGTATATCATTGTCATTGATTTTAGTTTTATAATCACAACAATATTGATATAATATTTAGATAAGAAAATTACAATTTTGAACCTCCTTGTTGATATTAATTTATAGTTTTGGTTTAAGTTTCGAAAATTTTATTTGGTTGGTCTGTTCGGTTTAAAAATGCTACAAGGTTTCATCTCTTTGCCTATGTTTTGCTAATTCCAACATAAAAATATTTTTTTTTTTGACTCGAGACCAAAATTACTAAAAGACTAAACTGCACAAATGGTCCCTATGGTTTGCTCAAAATTGCCACTTTGATTCAAAAAAGTTTGGACTAGCACCACAGGTCCAAAGTTTTCATTTTGTTGCGAGTTTAGTCCAAAGCACTTTAAAAATTCTTCAAATGACGGATTTACCCTTTCTATTTGTTTTTTCCTTTTTTTTCTTTACTATTATTTTATTATTTAATTAAAAAGGGTCTCTTTCTCGTGATGTCGTATGAGAATTACCCCCTTTCATCATAGAAAACACTCATTTCCCTTCATCTTTCCAGTCACGAAGCCTACCAGAAAACCCAATCTCGTCCTTTCCCTGCCACAAAACACCAACGTTGTTGTCGCCCCATCTTGATTTCTCGCCACTCCAATGTTGGCAGGATTACGCCTCACATGAATTTTTTCTTGTTGAATCGATTGAGTCTGGATGTTGAAGAGTTGAAATCATCTCAGATAAAATTTAGTCTTCTAGCCAAGGCCACTTGCCGAAGTTTAATCTGCTCTCTAAACTTGGCTATAGATTCATTGACTTTCATATTAACCTCACCAGAATACGGTAGAGTGCAGTTGTGTTTCTTTGTTCATGGTTTGCTGTTAAGATGAAGAATGATGAATTGCAGGTAAGATTAAGAAGGTTCTTCAGGTAAATCGCACTTTCACTCCACCTGTTGCTACCACCACTTGTTGTGATGCAAATTTGGTAAACCGGAGACCAAATCTGCAGAAATTGGCACTCTACCTATGTGTCTAGGGTTTTTTTATTAGGGGTGCCGGAAGGGTGGTGAAGGAAGATTATGATGCCAAACCAACTTTAGAACTGCTCGAAGCAATCCCGATGTTGGTCGCCATGCTTGATTCCGATGATCTCGATTCTCAAATCGCTGCTCTCTACAGCCTTTTAAATCTTTGAATCGACAATGACTCGTAAGCACTTGCCTTTCATATTCATACTAATCGATTTTCAAGAACCAATTGATACTTACATGAAATCGATTCATGAAAAACGTTAATCAATGTTGTTCTCCTTACCCTAACGTCGTCATTTCCCACAGCAAGTGGTCATCTTTGATTGTCTTCCTCTTCTCCCTTTGGCATTTGTCGAATGCTTTTTCAGTGATGAAACTGATGAAATCAGTTCCTTTTTTTGCTTATACCCATTTCAAGGAAGAGGGCAAAACGGTGAAATTCTTTGAGACAAAAGGCAAGAGAGAGAGAGAGAGAGAGAGAGAGACCCTTTGTAATTAAATAATAAAATAATAGTAAAGGAAAAAAAAAGAAAAGGAAAAAACAAATAGAAAGGGCAAATCCGTCATTTGAAGAATTTTTAAAGTGCTTTGGACTGAACTCGCAACAAAATGAAAACTTTGGACCTGTGGTGCTAGTCCAAACTGTTTTGGACCAAAGTGGTAATTTTGAGCAAACCACAGGGACCATTTGTATAGTTTAGTCATACTAAAACTTATAAACTTCAAGGACCAATTATTAAAGTTGTATGAAATCTCAAAAAAAAAAAAAAAAAAAAGCCCGTTCGTTGCTCCCCTCGTTCATCCCAACGGTACGGTTAGAATTTTCCTCAGCCTCCATTGCCGTCGGTAGCTCCACCGCCACCCACCCTGTCGTCGTCACCACATACATCCACCGCCTCATCTCCTCCGTACACCCCAAAGCTCTCGTCGCAGCTCCTCCGCCTTGAAATATTTTTTCTTTCGTCCTCTCCTCCGCCTCATATCCCATGTTCTCCATTTTCTGTTCCTCATTATTCTGTCGCTAATGGATTAGTGTTTTGGTTCCTGCCTAAACGACCTCCCCATCTAATCAAATACAATCAATAAATCAATCCAATAAATAATCCTTAATTTAGGAGGGCGCGATGGGGAAAATCATTAGGCAGTAAGTCGGTACCATGAATGAGATGTAAATATCCTAAATAAAGACCCAAAAATAATATTATGTTATAACATTACCGGGGGTGATGTTCCTGTATCATAAGATGATGTTAAGACTAAGCTTGTCAAGATCGAAATCTTAATCGTAAGATCCTTCGATTACACCTTTTAAAACCTTGACGGATCGCAATAGGATCATATTATATGTAAGATCGCAGATAGAATGATATGATCGGGATCAAGATCCGATCCGATCCTGACAGTCAATGAAAATTACAAAATTTTAATTCAATTTTTAGTATCCCTATTCATTTACTGTTTGACTTAATCTCCATTATGTACTATTTTGTGAACCATAAATGACCAACGACCTTAATTTTTTTTTCCTCATTTTACGTTTTACATTGATAGTAAAACTTGAGATTTAGCTATAGGTTAACATTAATTTCTTCATTTAACAGTTCAAGCTCAACGATAAAGATGGTTTTTTTTCTTGTTTTCGTTATTTTATTTCTCAAACTTTTTTTCCTTGAGAGATTAATAAATTACGGTTTTTAATTGAGGTTCAAAAGTTGAGATTGTTATTGATTTCATCCTTATAGTTAAAGCAAATAACATGCTAAATAATTAAAGAAAATAACATGAAAGTTGCGGGTTGCTATTGTTGTATGATAAATAAGTATTCTTAATAGTCTTTTAAACTATTTAACAATGTCATTAACTACTACATGACTAGTTATATTTTTGACATATTTAACCATGATACATGGATAAACGTTTTATATACGATTAATTACCTTTTTGTGTTATTATTTGTGGGATCTTAGGATCTCGATCCTTGTCTTACAAACCTGAAAACGATCCTAAATAGGACATCGATCTTAACAACTTTGGTTGAGAGAGAGAGAGACTATGTGCATCGAATAGTTTTTTCCCTTTCAATATGTTATAACACCAACATGCTTTAACATAACATGAGTCTGAGACGGTGTTCATTTGCTCTTAACGACGTTATGATATGCCACTTAGGACTCTCAACACCTTTGACATGCCACACCCAATAGCTATAGAAATTACATCACAACCAACTTTTTATCCCATATAAGTATTAGACAAAACTTCAAAAATGGTCTTTGTGGTTTTCGAAAATATCATGTTTAATCCCTAAGTTCAAAAAACCTCACAAATAGTCCCTGTGGTTTCAAAACTTTTAACATTTGGTCCTTCCGGCTGACTCCGTTACCATTTAGCCGTTAAGTAAGGAGTATTTTTGTCAATTTACTATCCAGGGACCATTTATGAGGTTTTGTATTATTATTTTTTTTAAATAAATAAATAAAATTTAATATGCAAGGTCCCACCTCTCTTGGGCATATTACCCACCTCTCTCCGTTACCATTTACACTGTCATCATCTTCTTCAAAAATCCAAACCCAGATCACCCATTACCCGTTAGGTCCTCACCATCGTCCCTCCGTCCACCCCATCTCCCCTTTCTCTCTATCTATCTCATACTTCTACATTCACAGTAGATCCGGTCACAGATTTACTGATCCGACCACACAACCCTAGCCGAACCCAACACCAAAACACTGCACCATGACTACTAGATTTCATGAACTTCTTCCACAGAAGAACAACAATATCAATACTGAGTTCCATTGTTTCCAATGTGAACCGACGGTCATCCGCCAATTTCTGAGCTGCTGATTGGTGGTGATGGTTTTACTATTGGAGTACCACCGCCGATACTGGAGGAGGAGCAATTGTCGATGGTGGCAGCGCATCCATTAGAGCAAAAGAGAGTTAAGGGCTAGATTTTAACTTCCCCCACGTTCTTCTCCCATATCAATTTCTACTGCTTGACCTGATATTGTTTCTATGAATGGAAGAGAGTGGGGGTGAGGGTTTTTACATTTTATCTATTCAATTTTGATCTTATTTTCTCAATTGCAGGTATGTTAGAGCTGCCCGATTATGTGGATTCAGAAAAAGGAGAAGATAAAGGGAAACCCATCAGCGAAGTACATCTTCGACTTGTAGCAATATTTCTTTCTGGGTTTACCGGTAACTGTCCCTGAGGATGAAGATGATTTAGTGTGTATATGTGTGTTTTTGTTTGCTTCTCATAGGGTTTTCTTTTCTACATAGCAACCATCGATTTTTAGGAATCAGTCGATTCTCACAGTAAATCAGTTCATGAAAGAAGAAAGCTCAAATGATGGAAAATATTGAATCGATTCATGGCAGCTAAATGGATTCTACATATCAGCAATATGAGAGAGAGAGAGAGGGGTGGGACCCTTGCATATTAAATTTTATTTATTTATTTTAAAAAAAGTAATACAAAACCTCAAAAATGGTTTCTGTAATAGTGAAAAGATAGAAATACCCTTAACTTAACGGTAAAAAGCTAACGGAGTTAGAGAAAATGATCATTTGTTAAAAGTTTTGAAACCACAGGGACCATCTGTGAGGTTTTTTGAACTTAAAGACTAAACTTGATATTTTCAGAAACCACAGAGACCAGTTTTGAAGTTTTGTCTAAGTATTAAGTATTAAAGAATTAAAAACCTATATATTTTGGTTTTGAAGAAAAAATTAAACCCTATTCCTTTTTTTATTCAAGATTTATTAACCGTCTAAATTTACATGGTGATTTAATATCCGTTTTTCTATTAGCTGCGGAGAAATACTAAAACATAGGTTAAATTTTACCTTTTAATCAATTGGTGTATGCAATTTTTTTTCATGGTTATTTAAACCACATCCAAACACATTCGATTTTTTTTTTTTTATTTCAAAATGATATAAAAAACGCGAATTTTTATATAAAGATATACATTCTACTATATGTTTTTTTCTCTTTTTGTTTTATATATATATATATATATATATATATATATATATATATATATATATATATATATATATATATATATATATATATATATATATTCAAAAACAACCTCCAACTTTTTAGCTTTTACTTATTTGTTTACATCTTTTTTTTTATGTAAAAACTTTATAAAATAGAGTATTATATAATTATAACAAAGTTAATTATTTGAATATTATTAAGACGAATTAGATATATTTTACTAAAAGGACATTTTCTAAAATAAAACATATATTTAAAACACATTTGTTTTATATTTATGATCAACTAATGGAAATTTAATATATAACATAACATTGCGATGAATAATTACAGTATTATTTTTATGATATATTTTTCATATATTATAGAATAAAATA
Organism: Lactuca saligna; assembly: GCF_052625555.1. Taxonomy (NCBI): domain Eukaryota; kingdom Viridiplantae; phylum Streptophyta; class Magnoliopsida; order Asterales; family Asteraceae; genus Lactuca; species Lactuca saligna. The sequence continues at coordinate 175,622,650 of NC_136418.1, forward strand.
AACATAAATATTTACCGAATGTGACATTGGATCTATTTATTTTTGATCGTTCACCAGACCATCTATCGCTAAGAGAAAAAATGGTTGTTGGGGTACAATCGCAAATATTCTAAAAATTCTAGATTAGGAGATTGTGTCTTTTTCATATCACTATCATCTGTCTACGAATGCTAATCAGGGGCGGATCCAGTGTAGATCCTGGGGTAGCCCAGGTTGCCCCTCAAGTTTTTTGCAGTAGTGTAATTTTTTTAGGAAAAATATGTTTTTATGTAGTGTATATATATGCATCCCCACAAAACTAACCAAGAAGGTTTGATCGGCCATAAAACCTTGATGTCAGACCACTGATAAAAAGAAGAAGACGGAATCCAAATCAGAGCTAACATTCTCATAAAGAACGTTATATCTCTTGTAGTCGAAGTATAAATTCTGCCTTATATAAATAACGTTAAGAAACCTAAGAAATTAGTATCTGATATGAAGAAAAAAGACTCTGAGTAGAAAAAAGATAGAAGAAGATGGTGAGCGGCTGAAGTAATATCTGTGGTTGATTTCAAAACCCTAAACATTCATTTTCTTTACATATACATGGACATATATTCCAAAGTGACCCTTTAACTTTCGGTCCTTATTCACATTGATAATTGCTTTATTTTTTTTAATTAGCAGCCCAACAACTAACACAAACGCATTTTTATGGTAATAAATATAATATATGATGCCATCCAGTTTTTTGGACCTTCCAATCAGTTGGACCAGTTCAACCAATGATTCAAAAGATATTTCAACTTCATGTTTATATAACAAGACTTAAGGTTAACTAAGGATTCGATTAAGGTTTTGGTTTAAAACCGAAACCAAACCGGGGAAACCTAATTACAAACTGAAAACCGAAACATCGAACCGATGGGTTTGGGTTCTGTTCGGTTTAAAAGTTTCAAAACTGAAGTTGTCGGTTGTAGGTAAAAACCGTCCCAACCTGACCCATGCTCAGCTATTGTGCTGATACCCCGGAAAAAAAATTTGGGATACCCTTTACTTTAACCCTGGCTCCGCCACCGATGCTAATGGGTTCTTAAATGATCCTGGTCACTTGATCAATTGGGGGAGGGGGGGGGGGGGGGTATTATGTCGCTTCTCTAAGAAGTCATATCGACAAGCTTACTCTTCCTTCAAGCGATGGTAGATGGTTTTGGAATCCACTGATCCCAGGAAAATTGAATATTCTTGCTTGGCGTATCTGTCATGGTAAACTCTCCACTATGGTAAACCTCTCAAAATTCAGAATCAGCTCTTCAAATTTATGCAAGATTTGTCATGGAGCTCCGGAATCTGAAGATCACATTTTTGTGGATTGTCGGTTTCAAATGAAGTTTGGTAGCATATCTGAAAATGGTGGCGACTATTGGATTATCCTCTTACTTCAATCCGTGATCTGTTGCAATGTAAAGAAAAAATTGGGGGGCATCAAAAGCTGGCAAGTATTCATGAAGCTATAATGCTAATATTTATCTGGGTGATCTGGAAGTATAGGAACTTCAAGGCACATTCTCCAATCCTAATCTCCAAATCGCAATCGGCGCTGACTTATGAGGTAAAATCAATCTCGATCCTTTAAATCAATGCAAGAAATGGGAAAGCGCATAATTTGAGGTTGTTTGAATGGTGCCGTGACCCAATTCGAGAATGTTATAGCAGTCTTTTATTTTATTTTGTTTTGTTTGTTGTTTTCGTCCTACTCTTGCACTATTTTTTCAGCTTGTGTTTGTACTTCTAGCCCCTGGCTAACTTTTTCTCTTTTAATGTCAGCTTGCTGTTAAAAAAAAGTAATAAAAACTTTATTTTATTTTCTAGTTTCATATTATTGTATTTTTAATCTTGTATTTTTTTTATTTAATATCATGTATAATACAAATATATATTAAAATCACATTTATTTTATAGAATTTTTTTTCAAGAACTAGATTATAATTATCAAGTCTATTTCCAATCCTAATGGGTTTTACTAGATATTGTATTTCTAACACGAATCTCAATTTTTGAAAAAAAATGGTTTTCCTTGATTTTGTATTTCTTACACGAAACTCAACCCATGTAAACCTCTACTCATATGCATCGTTGTAGAACTCGCTACTCGGTACCTATTCGGCCGACTACCGAGTAGCGAGTACTCGAGAGTACTCGGATTCGGTAATTCATATAAAAATATTTTTAAGGAAATTATATATGTCAAAATCATAAGTTAAAACTATAAATTGAATAAAAGATATAACAAAATTAGATACATGTGAATACACAAAAACTAAAAAAACACAAAATGATCCAATTTTGTGAATAATTATTGAAAATTTAAGATATATATATATATATATATATATATATATATATATATATATATATATATATATAGTAATAATCACATATGTGTATTAAATAATAAATCATTAAGTATACTTTACATATTAATCACCGAGTTGACCGATTTTTACAACAGTGCTCGCTTCAATGATGGGCGGATCGGGGAGCACTCAAATTTTGTAACTCGCCTCGGTAAGGGGCCGAGTAGTGAGTACTCGGACGAGTACTCAGGCAAATCGGCGAGTTTTACAACACTGCTCATATGTAGAGATGCGTATTGACGGTTTCATACTAGTCTTGAAAAGGGCTGGTATTTTTCGGATTGGTCTTGCTATGGTTTTGATTTTTGTTATTTTTTTCAAATCGGTCTCGGAAGGCAGCTAGACCAGTCTTTTTCTATTTGTTTTTTAACCCGTTTTAACAGTCAGGTCTATTTGGAACAGGTCTTGGTATTTTTTGGTTCAGTTTCGTAGTCTTTGCGTGCATTTTTTTCAGTTTGCTTTCAGGGTCTTTTCTGTTTGGTTTTGAAATCTTTAGGATTGCGGGTTCGATTTCGAGTTTTCCCTTAACCGATAACACACCAAAATGATATAATAAGATTTTTTGAAAATGATATACTAAAATTATTAAAAGAAAAAAATAGAAGATTTTGGCTAATATGTGATTTAAAAATGTGTAATTAACACAAAAATTATATGTATATAACCTTTGGCTTTTGTTTTTTTAGACCGGTTTGGTGTCAGTTCTAGATCATTCATATGGTCGGTTTAGAAATGATCTAGCCTTTTTTCGAAGCTGTGTCGAATCGATCACTATTTTTTTTGGACCGATCCTGGTTTATCTCAGACAAGTCTTTTTTCAACCGTTTTTTTTTTTTTTTTTTTTTATTTATTTATTTGGTTTTGTTTTAGACCGATTTAGTTTTATTTATCTTGGGACCAGTCCAAAACTGGTCTTTTTATTGTTGTCTACACGTCTTAAGGGGTGTTTGGATAGGGAAAAAGATGGTGTTTATTGCTTATTCTCATCACAATAAGCTAAGTTTAAGTTTTTGAATAAGAATCCTTAAAAATAAGTTTATTATGGTAAGAATATAGTAAATACACTGATTTTAATAAGCATCTCACTCCTTGTTTATTGCTTATTTCCATATAAATAAATTAATAAATAATAAATAAATAATAAACTAATAAGTTATAATCTAATTTATGGAAAGTAATAGAGTTGGATTTGCCTTGCCAATGTGAAAAACCTGACGTTGAAGTATTGAACCTTGATTAGATTGGTTTTACTTCAGTTCCTATAAGGCCTATAATCCTACATGGCTAAGTGTATAGTCGGCCCACGTAAAAAATGGGTCGATAAAAATGTAGTCATTGGCTAGTACGCCAAGGGTAGGCCCATATTTTATATTATACTCTAAGTAACTAACACATAATATAAATTTTGTGATTTTTTTGTTAGGGATAGTCATAATTTATATAAAATTAAATTGCTTAACTGAACAAGTTTAATTTGATAATATAGTTTGTATACAATTGAATTGCGCAGTTGAATTGCTTTTTAAAATAATTTAAAAAAATCATTGATTAAAAACCATGATATGTACTTATTCTTAATAGCTTTATAAGAAAAATATTAGATTATAATATATGTTTAGTATTTTTTAAAAGTTATAATTCACAATTCAACAATTTTTTGTTGGTTTTATTATAATGGTCGGTTAATATTTAAGTTGTAATTCACAATTCAACACTAAAGACCTTTATGTTTTTAAATAGTCAAAAACATTTTGGAAAAGGAGTAGAACTGAATCTCCTTCACCTAACACGATGAGTGCTTTACATCTGGACTACAATGTCAAGGTATATTCCTTCATTGTATTCATTGTATTCTGATTAATCGGAACTTTTCAAGATTTTCAGTGTTGTTGAGAATAGAACATCTACATCCAAAACATGAATTTTTTCACATTTGGATTTTTTTTAATTGCTTCACAAGGTTCTTTTGGTGATTAAGGATATGTTCTATGTAAATAAGTAGGTTTTATAGTCTCAACCAAAAAATATTGAGGAAGTTTAGCAAAAGTTATCATTGATGAAGTTTAGCAAAATCATTGATGAAGTTTAGCAAAAGTTATCATTGATGTTGTTGCTTCGCATAAACATATGTTCTTTCTTTCTATAACTAATGGTTTGGTTGTTTTGGGTGGCAAGAATTTTGTTCAATCCCTTATGATGCGAGAAATTTTCTAGGAATGGTTCTTTAATACAACACCATTTTCATTACGAATTCGTTGAACTGTCATTGAAATATTGTTTTTTATAATTTTGATGAACTAGATTATTTTAGGAGTAGTTTCTTATAGGGATGTTGATTGGGTAAAACGTTCGGGTTTCAGGTAGAATGGATCGGGTAGTTCGGGTATTTCAGATATTTCCTTAAAATAATAATACCCGATATCCGAGCTATATTGTAATTCGGGTTCTCGGGTTTTGGGTATCCAGGTTTTAGGTCGGGTCGGGTATTTTCGAGTATACCTGAAAATTACTTAAGTGTCACTAATTGATTTTTTTAATGCTTTTTTGCATTTCGGTTGCTTTAATAAAAAATTGGGTAACAAAATATTTCATACAATTAACAAGTATATATACGATAACAATACAAGTCATTATAATATATTATGTTATTTTTGCACTCCATTTCAAATTTTGATAAAAAAAAATAGTTTACGGAATACATTATTAGTGTTTGATGAGATTTGGATTAACTAAACATGTTATATTATTTAATGCAAAAGGTGAGTACATAAAAGTTATAAATAAATTTTTTTAGCATGTTATCTAAATTGCAGGACCAATTATATAGCTATATTTCAATTCATAAAGAAAAAATGATAAAAAAGAAACATAAAAAAAAAAAGAAACAGATGTGTAGAGCACAAAGACAATGAAGGGGAATCTAACATCTCATTTATTTTCATTATATTTTTTTTGTAGCATTTTGTTCAAAACTTCATTTCATTTTCAACAATTTCTTTTATATTTACTATTTACCGTTCAAATAATGAAGTGATATAAGATTTGGTTTAAACTATAAGGAACAATAATTAAGTAAAATAATGATACAATTTTAATAGTTATTATAACTAGTGTATTAATTAGTTTTTTTTTGTTTTTTTTTATTTTTATAAATCGAGTATTTGGGTGTACCTGAATTTTTTTAAACCTACCTAATACCCAACCTATTTAAATATCAGGTTACCCGATTACCCGAATTTTCAAACCCGAAACCCAACCCAATCTACCCGAATTCAAAATGGATCGGATCGGATAATCGGGTAGTGAGTATTTTAATAGGTCTAGTTTCTTATATGTTGCATAGAAATAAGACCCGTATTAAATTATAAATCTTGTGTAATAATCACTGATCGGTATACTTCTTTTTGTTGATGCTAACTATGTATGACCTAAACATATCCATGTGTAACAATTGTGTATGTCTTGAAATAAAAGAATCTAAGACCATCTTTTATCCTTCTTTCTTTTTCTCGCCTACTTACAAGCCGTGCTGCATATTGTATTTTTGTTAAATTTTAGAAATGGCGGTCCTACCATAAGATCTTGATCCACCGATTGGTTTAGATTTTTCAATTTTAGATGTGGAAATCTTCAATTCCATAACCAACTAAAATTTACAGAAGCTTTTGACAAAGAAAAACGTTAGGATTTCTAGTGATAGGAATAACATCTAATATATATATATATATATATATATATATATATATATATATATATATATATATATATATATATATATATATATATATATATACCTTAATACACATATTTGATCAAAGGCTGAAATTTAAGAGGTACAACCCTTAATGGATGATATACAATAACTTTAAGCATTCTAAAAAGATCAGATCTTATGTGGTCAATCATTGAAGAAGTCAAGAGAATGAGTTCAATTTACTAACAGTAAGCAATTTTTTTGGCACATATTTCGGCTTTTGACCTTGTCATTCTCATTTGAATTCATCAGCTGACCACCTACAAAAATCCTATGCTCACGATTTCCATCACAACAATCGCATATCTCACCCAAATTTGTTTTCTAGAAACCGAACTACAAGATTTTACATCCACCAACAATCATCACTCTTACATTGTTGCTAAATCGGCTGCCTTCATCCACCCATTGTCTGGTAAACCTACCACCACCATCATTTTTTCATACCACTCATTACCACCATCTCCACCGCCAGCAAACCACAACACTATCATGTGTATTTCCCTGAACTTTTCCATTTCCCTACTCTAAAGAAACCCTTGAAAGTTTGCTCTAATGCCATCACGAGTTCATCTTCGTTGATGACTAATGGCGTCGCCACCTATTGTGATCTACCGTCTTCCCCCACCGGCCTACCCCTCATCTCAAACTTTCATCTAAAATTTTGAATTTAATAAACCCACACTCCACTGTTACTACCACCACCACTCAGTTTGTCGTCATCATCTCATATGTCGACCCTTCGTTCCCGGTACCACCTCTGTTGGTTGGTTTAATTCCACTCCCCGGTGGTCAGTGTTTCATTCGCCATCCCTGTAAATGTACATATAAACCTTCACACCTTCTCTTCAATAACCTCAATCCCTCATTTAAAAAAATCTCACTTCAGAACCTTTGTTCAAATGATTCTTGAAACTGTGAAGATTTAAACATGTACTCATCACTCTCTGTACCTATTTAGAGGTAAGCATCGTATCTATCTATTGTTTTTGATATTCTGGTAAAACAATGATCAGATGACTACCAGATTTATTAATCAATTTCACCATATACTGTGTTGAATTTATGTTTTTCTTATAAACTCCCACGATTTTAGAACCAGCATCGATTCCAAGCGCTAATTTTCACTCTCCGTTCTGATGTGAAGGTAAGCAACGACTCTATCATTCTTTTGGACCCTTTCGATGTATCTTTTATATTTATTAATCTAGGGTTTTTATTTGTTTTTATTATGTGCTGTTGCATTTCTAATTGTTTTGATTTCCGTCTCAATGATCATTTTACATGAATTTGGTGCATTTTATCCAGTAGGTGGCAAATCAATGATATGTTAAAAGTTTTGTAAATAGCCTGGTCTAATGATCCTCCCATCAATAATGAAGTTTAGGTTTTGGAACCGATTCTAGCCACCATGACCTTCAAACCCACTCACCACGGTTGTGTATGATAGTGTTTGTGTTCTTGAAGATGGTATTTTGTATGATAGTGTTTGGATCTTCCCAAGGAGGTAATGATAATATCAGACCCTTTTAGAATGGCTGTGAAACTTCACTTGAGTTTTACACAGTCAAAACTGATTCGAGCCTTTGTGGTAATTAAAAGAAATGTTTTTAATGATTATGCATTATTCTATCTGTTTAATCTTTGTGTTTAATCTAAATAAATGTTTTTTTATATAAACATAGTGACAATTACAAATACAGGTCTGGTAAAGCATTAGGGATTCATGTTACTCAAACATTATCATGTCAATCCTCATAAAGGACATAGGAAGGTTGTTCTACTGCCCACAAGGGAACCTGCTATTCAAATACAAGCTGAATCCATCTATTTTTTTCTACTTCTACATATGGTTATTTTAATGTTTGTTAATGTTGTTGTTGTTCAGTGTTTGTATGGTGGTCCTCCAAAGGGTCCACAATTAAAGGAATTGCAACGAGGAGAAGGCATTGTTGGGGCTACTCCTGCAGGTAGACTTAACGACATTCTTGAACTCAGGAAGGTTGACTTTCTTCAATCCACACTCTTTATGGTATGCTTGATATGGGTTTTGAATCTCAAATAAGGAAGATTGTAGATGAAATAGCTCGCCCCTAGCAGACAAAGTCTCATGTATACCACGACCACTTGGCCAAATGAAATTAAAAAAATTGTGGGTGATCTTCTTATCAACATTGTTCAGGCCAACATAGGCAATGAAGTTGAGCTTGCTGCAAACAGGTTCATTACACAGGATTTGTTTGCATGGCTCGAACATGGAATAGCTAAAGCTTGAGCTGGAGTCGGAGCTGAACCTGATGCTGAAGTTTATGACCAATTTAGCCTTTATAGTCCCTCCTTTACATGATTAAATGGTATTTTTATGAAGTAAGTTTATTTTACCCTCAATGACCATTTTACCCTTTATAATCAAATCTTCTAAAACTTTCCTCTTCATATACACATTGTACCTTCAAAACATGCAAATATGCTTATATTTACCTCTTTATGAATTGCTTTTTAGATTGTTTTGTACTTGAAATGATAATAATAGTCGGATTTGTTTGTAATATAGTGACCATATGTAAAATAAACTTACCTTCGTAGTCCCTCCTTTACATGATTAAATGATATTTTTATGAAGTAAGTTTATTTTACCCTCAATTACCATTTTACCCTTTATAATCAAATCTTCTAAAACTTTCCTCTTCATATACACATTGTACCTTCAAAACATGCAAATATGCCTATATTTACCTCTTTATGAATTGCTTTTTAGATTGTTTTGTACTTGAAATGATAATAATAGTCGGATTTGTTTGTAATATAGTGACCGTATGTAAAATAAAGTTACCTCATCGTTACATTATTTATAGAAATTTAAAACAATTTGAAAATTGGTAATCTTTTTTTTTTTAATATTTTTACCTTTAATCGTTTTTTGTTTGTCTTTTTGATTTATGGTTCTGTTAATAAGTTAAGTCAGGTAAAGAAGGTAAAGTTCTTAATTTCTTAAGTAAACAATATGCACATTCCATATATGGCATTCTTTTACTTGGATTCAAACCGTTTAGTTAATCAAGGTCATATATCTCTTGATTTTTAGTTTATTATTTTTTATGATTGTGATTTTTTTATATATAAATATTTTTAATTTTTGTTTTATTTACTACAATTTTAAATATAGTTAGCAATCGTTGGTTAAATTGTATTTGAATTTATTATTTGATGAAGAAAAAGAATCCTTCCCAAATGAAAACATGGTAATTTAATTTTTAACATAACAATGACAAATCAGAGCATTTCACGGAAAACGGAACACATGTGGTGTGTGCTCTGCAATCATCCCGAGCCCTTCCATTTGAAAACCAGAGTACCTGAAACATAAACTAAAAACCATAAGCACAAAGCTTAGTGAGTTCCCCAAAATAAAACACAACATACCACTATAGATAATCATCCAACATATAGATAGTTTCCATGGGCTACCCCCATGGTCTTTGTCTAATATGCCATTAGCTCCCCCATGGTCTTTACCTGGAACGCCATGGGCTTCCCCCTCATAGTCTGATATCCAACTGCCACGGTCTACTCCCGGGGTCTTGCACGCAAGTATCACATAGACAACTAGCATACCATATATCATGGAAACAACTAGCATACCAGATAACACATAATGGGCCGGCACTGGTGCCTCTGACCCATGGATATAGTGAGAAGACTCACCTCGAATGCAGAAGCTTTCTGAATGAATCCTTAGGTGATTTCCTGACGACACCTCTGAACTATCAAATCAAAAATAACATCCAATTAGCAATTGGGTTCCATTCCAAGGCCTACCAACCATACTTGGGGTAAAACAACCATTTTACCCCTGACCACTACACGAACCAAAATTGAGGCCCAAAACCAAAAGAACCACAAAGGCCCACTAATGGCCTAATTTTCGAAATTGGGCTTAATCCCATATGGACCTTATCCAAAGCCCATATTTCCATTAATTACAATTAAGATTACCACAACTACCCCTTAGGGCAAACTTGTTCAAAGTCATAAATCAAAAGTCAAAGTCAACGGTCTAAGTTAACCCAACTCGCCAAATTGTCCTTCAACTCATCGAGTTTCTTCATTAGTCTGCAAGGATCGGGTAAATCCCCATCAACTAGCCGAGTTCACCCAAAAACTCGTCGAGTTCGCCTGGAATCCAACATCTTAATTCATTAGGCCGACCTTATCGAAACTAAGGGCTTCACAACTCAAATCTTAACTAAAAATGGCCTCAAGAAGGGTAAAGTTTCCAACTTTACCCCTAGGAACCAACAAAATGGGTTCAAACCCAAACCCTAGGATTAAAAGGGTAAGGACTTAACCATTAAGCACTCATTCAACAAGGACACAACTCCAAAATGCAAATCTAACCACATAAGGCTAAATGGGAAAGTAAAGTTTCTAACTTTACACTTATTCCCGACTAGAAGAAGCTCAAATGCACAAAAGAGGCCAAAAGAAGGACTTAATGAATGCATGAAGCCCTTAAGACCATACAATTGGCACCTTTATGCCAAAAGAGCTTATGAAGATTATAGATCTTAAATGGATAGACATTTGAGACTTCTACTTCCCTAACAATCTCCCATCCATGGGTAAAAGCATACAAATAAACCCAAGAAGAGATCTAAGCCAATATTCAGAAATGTTAGAGCTTTATACCCGAAATATGCTAGAAATGTAGTAGAGAACCAAAATCTGAAAGCTCCTACTTGAACCACCACCTTGCACCAAGCTTCTCTTCCTTCAATGAGCTTCAAACACACCAAAACACACCCATAATATGCTCATATTACTCGAGGAGGCTTTAGGGTTTCGAGATTAGGGTTAGGGGATATGGAGGCTGGGAATGAGGCCAACACTTGGGACTTAAAGTGTTTAAATAGGGTGAAAAACCCTAAAATTAGGGTTTCCTTCTGAGTGGCAACACGCAGAGTTGAGGCTCCTTAACTCTTCAAGTTGTTTCATTAATCTTCGTGGTTAAGCAAACTTCTACTCGTCGAGTTGAGGTTGCCCAACTCGTCGAGTAGACCCATTAAATCCCTACGATTCTTCATCCTCAACATGCCGAGTTGGCTCCTCCAACTCACCGAGTTCAACTCCAAATTGGTTTAATAACCTTCTAGATTCCGACTGTTACACATCGGGTTGGAATGCCCCCTGTTTGTTAGCTCACACACAAAGCGGTAAAGCTTCAACCACTAACCAAATATGTGCACATATACATAAAAATAAATATATAATCAGCCAACAGACAAACAGACAGATCAACTTATCACTAAGCATAACAACATCCTTTATACCAGGATACTGATCTAACAGATTTCTACAACACAATAGCATACATAACAGGATATCAAATCCAAAGGGCTGACCTTGGTGCCTTCGACCCACAAGTATAGTGAGGAAAATCACCTCACAAACTGAACATAAGTTGATGAGGTCCCAACTCCGAATCTCAGCTCTGTAATCGGCACCTATTCCCACCAATAACCAATTTCCATAAAAATCTCAAAATATTCAAAATACACTCAAGGTCAAACTTAGCCACAGTCAATTGGTCAGACCAACTAGGTCAACTGAGTCAATCCAGGTGATTCAACCCAACCGAGTCAACTCAGGGTGCATACGCAGGGCGTATTATGGAGGTACGCTGGGATTAAATGCAACCTCGTAATTTACCACCATCAGGGTGGTTAACCTTGTACGTAGGACATACTCTGAGTACGTGGGACGTAACCTCGCAAGTCCAAAAATTCCATTAAGAGCTTAATGGCATTAGCTCTTACGTCCAAACTTCATATCCATGGCTAAAATACACTTAGGAGTCATAAAGTCTCCAACTTTATGACCTAGAATATCTAATAAGTGCTTAACACAAGGTCTTATTCCATTAAGACCCTCTAAAGATGCATTGAGCAAAACTAACCATTGGGACTTCATTTTTATGTCTTAGGACCCCTCCAGGGGCCTGAAAGGACATCTTAGAATGTCAAGAACATGTCATGCTCAAGATATAACATTTTCGGACCAAAAGCATCACTAAAACCCCCATTTCCATATCTATATGATTGAAAGACAAAGTTGCAAGATTTTTACCTTAGAATGGCTGAAAATAAAGAAGAAGTCCCAGATCTAAAGTGTTTCACTCTTCCAAGCTGAGCTTGGCTTTCTTCCTTATTCCTCTAAACACACAAATACACATTTTTAGGTTAGAAATGGCTTCTCAAGGTGGACTAGGGTGGCAAAACGTCTCAATAGGGGTGGAGACTAATGAGGTGAGGGAAAAATGAGGTTATAAGGATGCTAATATATGAGTTAAACCCTAAAAATTATGGTTTCTAAATATAGCAAGTATGCCCCACATATGCTGATGTACGCCCAACGTACTAGGGCACACCTAGTACGCTAAGCGTACGCACGTACGCATGGGTACTCCCATTCCTCTCAAATTACAAAAATGCCACTAGGGCTTCCAATGAACACTTCCTTCTACTTAGGGACTGAAATGCAATATAATTAGATTATAGTGTTAAAATTAGAAGTACCTCACCATTAGGATGTTACAAGTGGGGCATGTTTATATGAGGATTGTGAGTATTTAAGATTTAGGAACTAATTATGATTTTAGATACAAATATATGCATTGAGACGATACATAATTGACAAATTTAAATTGGGCTATTCTATGTGATGTTGGTGAGCAATGTTTTGATATGCTAGTATAATAACAATATAGATTGCTTGAGAACAAACAAAAATAAATAAATGTGGAGTATTTTGATATAACATTATTTAACTATACATTTTAGGCTATTATTTTAATATATTTGATTAAAAATGTTAAATTTTAAGATATATGATACTTAATATACTTTGAAATGTTCATTTACAGTTAAAATCAGAGTTGAGATACAAAAGGAGGAGAACAAAGTTGAAATGGGCATAAAACGAAGGAATCTAGAAAATAAGTTGAAGACGCACCACACCCTCTTATGAGATGCTTCACGCTCTATAGAAAATTCCAGAACAAAAATTCCATGCAAGTATACGTGTTCGTGTGCAACAAGGAAACCCAACACACCGTGCCGACGTAATTTTATAAATACACGAGTTTTGCAGCTCTAATTCAGAGGCCAACTTATACCAACTTGGGTAGCAAGTTATTTGATGATTGTAGATGTTTTTATTAGAGCTGAAAAACACCTTTGAAGTGTGTATTTAAAGATCAAGAAATGATTCATTGATTTTATCATTTTGGTTTGTTTTATATCTTGTATTTCAATTCTGAATTCGTTAGATTCTCTTTTCTAGTTATGATGTAAGGTTAAAAACATTATTAATTTCATTAGATGTAGATGAACCCTATTAGATATGTTTTGATTTTGTTAGTAGGATTATGTGAATTGGATTTAAAGTTGTGTTACCTTTCATGTTTTCATGTTAAAGTTGTATTTAGTTTAATTATTAGCTTATTTATTTGAATCAGAATCATACTCGTTTCTTTTGATTCGATATTCTTTCTTACCTTATACTATATAACTTCACAATTAAGTGCCCTGTCTATTTGTATTTTAAAATTAGTTCGAAATTCGAAATGTTTTTATAAATTTAAAACTAATTGTATAAAATAACACATCAATATTTTAATACTGTACAATAAAAAATAAAAAAGTAAAAAAAGGATTCACGTACGATTAACCATGATTTATTATGTTAAAGTGAGAGTAGTTATTTATGAAAATAGACATATATGATTTGACTTTAAATTTGGACTTGATCTTGAAGGACGAATAAAACGATTCGAAGTCCATTCGAACCCGTACACAGAACAAGATAAACTTCTCCACTAATTAATTAACCAAATTAATTATTTAAATTATAACTTGACCCTTTGAGAGAAACAAATCGAAGCATACAAAATGAACAAATATTATATTTGGTGTTATTCACAAACCTTAATTTACTATAAGTATCGGTTAATATACGTACCTTTTTAGGATAAAATGGTATATCACGTATTGGACCAGGCATGATTTGTTAAAATGTGTTATAACCATTTATATTTAATTAGTCCATAAAATCAAATTGATAGAAAGTATACGTACATGACGAGAAACCTTCATATTGTAAAAGCTTAATCCTTTGAATGCGACCCACAGCAGAAGAGGTGAATCGAAATATTTTTGTACAGTTTCTTTGATAATTTGAAGGAGATATTAATTATTTATGGGTTGTTCGTTGGGATACTCTATGAAACTTAGTATTGTCTTGCATTAGCTTGTAATATATAATAGTTACATGAGATGTCCATACATGCATATGTACGATAGGGGCTTATGTTTTAGCTAGAGGACAGTGACTGTTTATCAACCCTTGACTAAAAAAACTCAAGTACGCTCCATTGAAACAGCCAAAACAGACCTCGCTCTCTCTCTAAAAACCAACGCATATATGGCCTTTTCATCTAACCCTTATTCTCTTCCATTTAGATTCTCTTGTAGGTTTCTTGCATTCAATGTTGACAAATATAACACTATTCTCTCTCTCTCTCTCTCTCTCTCTCTCTCTCTCTCTCTCTCTCTCTCTCTCTCACACACACACACACACACACACACACACACACACACACGCGCACACACTCCTCCAGGCTCCAGCTATAAGTATATGAATATATCACTCTTTGGTACTATGCTCTATATGTCTCTTTCTCTCTGAAGAAGTTTCAACATATGGAGCAATACTCACAATACTTGATGTTGGTTAAGAGCAACAACAGCAATATCCTTATGAATCCATTTTCCAGCCATTCATGGGAAGAACAAGCGTTTGCAGAAGATGGTCGAGGCCCTTTTGGGGGGTTCGTATGGCCTCCAAGGTCTTATTCTTGCAGCTTTTGTAAACGAGAGTTCAGGTCAGCTCAAGCACTAGGTGGTCACATGAATGTCCATAGGAAAGAAAGAGCCAAGCTCAAGCACACCGTAAATCTTACAAGTAGTGCTACTACCTGTACAACTAAAATGGCACCAAAGAACCATAATAAGCAAAATCTTTGTAAAGAGTCTTTAGATCCTGGTTTCTTTCCGTTAGCTCTTTCACCGTCTAGGGCTTCTTCAATACCAGCATTAGGTGAAGAAAGTTTTGAAACCAATTCAGACACAAAGAGTTATGTTTACGATGAAGATTTTACTATAGCTCATGGCAATGGTGAAGTTGAAACAAATTTGGTCATAGGGTTTGAGTTGGATTCTTGTTCCAATACTGGATCTTGTTGCAAGAGGCAGAAGACGGGTGCTACACCAACCATCATGGACGGGTTGGACCTAGAGTTGAGGCTAGCTCGCTAACTAGCTTGCATGGTGAATCTTCCAACAATCTAAGAATGTAGCTAGGGTTACACTATTAGTGACTGTTTTCTAATTGCTTGAGAAATAAATTAGTGAAGTACGTAGAAGTTTGACGGTTTTCAGTCTTTTGCTATTAATTATTTCTCATGTTAACCATTTGATGTTTTGAGTTACAAACAAGTTAATGAAGCACTCATGTTTACATCATATTTATTTCCCTTTCCCTATCTTTTGGTAATTGTGATATATGAAAGAAACATGGATGCTTTCGATTATATTTTGCTCTAAATAAAGCTCTGGGACTCTTTGACTGATAATATATATACATAGAGAGACCTGGCAACACGAGCTTTATTTCAATTTTTAAGATGTATTCGTATCGTGTCGTGTCTCATATAAATTCATGTCTTCGTGTCTGAAATTACCAGGTATATATATATATATATATATATATATATATATATATATATATATATATATATATATATATATATATATATATATATATATATATATATGTTGGCATATAAGTAAAGATTCTAAGTTTAAAATTCAATATTGATCAATGTTGAACTACTAGCTAAGGGTATATTAATATAGATGTATAAAAAATTCATCATGCTAAATACTTTTTTGGATCAAGTAAAATATACACTAAACTTGTTTCAGTAATTTATGTATTAGCAGGGTTTGTTTTTGGCTTTTATGCATTTTTCTGTAATAACGTTACTCTCGTCCAGCTTGGCTTTAGTTGTGTCCTTTTATTTTCTGCTTGCCGTTAATTTTTTTTTTTAATATATTAAACCCTTTAATTTACACCTATAGTGTCCTCCATAACCCCTAGCTAGATCCGGATAAGCTATGTTATTACCGAAGGTTCTTGCAGAATGTGTCATCATCTATACCCATTTATAGTTTCGTTGATCAGTTCAGTTGCGCCAAAATAGAAAGAGAAAATATGAAGTAACATATATGTTGTTCTTAATGGGTATTACAGAGAAGATGAGAATATGTCTATTTATGGTGGGAATTTAATAATGTAAGGTGACCCATCAAATTTATTCCATTCGTGGTTATGTTCGTCACTTACTAAAAACCATTCTTTTCTACATGGGTTTTTAGGGATCTGTAATAAGCTTCAGTTTTTAATATGTCTTCATGGGTGTTTTGGGTTTCAAATTAAAAGTGTAATAGGTCCAAAGAGAGATGCATTGGACAACACATTTTCTTGTAAACTGGGTTTCCTTGTAGCCATCGGAAGTTCATCGGAAGGTAGAATTTACGAAGGTGATTAGGAGTTGCATATCACAAATTTCTAGCTAGTACCAAAAGTAGGGAGGCTCGGAGATTAATAAGAAAAATGGAACCCTAAATACAATTTTTTATATATAATGAAAACAAACTTAAGACTATGAATTGTCCTTACAAAATACATATTGAATTTTATAAAAAATTCAAGGGTTAATTATGTAAGGTCTACGTATTGAATTTTATAAAAAATTCAAGTGTTTATTATGTAACCTCTCAAAATTGATTTGTTAAACATATTGGAGGGGTTGATTATGAAATATATAGAATCGCCAAAACTCTAACATGAATTTAAAACAATGTTATGCACAAGAATCGAACCACCTATGCTTGACTTAAACACTTGATTCAAAATAAAGGATGCACTTATGCGGGTTATCTAGACTTTATGCAAAATCTTGAATAAATTCATATATATTTAGTTATTAAATATATAATTTAATTAAAACTCAAACCCTATTTTTTCGAGGAATCAGTGCGGCTACACCTCCGCTTAAAAACCAGGTCAGAGCAAAATTCATTTTTAAGTATTCAATAGATATGCGATCTTTTTTGGAGTTATTTACCTAGCAATTATAGAGTTATGATAAAGAATAATAAAGAATTTAATCCATTATTAAACCTCAAAATATTAAATAAACTGAATTCTTTTAAAATTTTTAATTTGTAAGGAAAAATAGTAATCGATGATAAGCTTTTGTAGACTTGTGGCAATTAACCATTTTCTAATAAATTGGATGCTTTCTAAATTTTAACCTATAAGAAAAAATAATGTTTACAAAAACTAGGGATGTTAATGGAGGCAAACTGGACAGAGAGTGCATCCATCGTCGAAACTTCCCCGTTCCCCTATCCATGCCCCCGCCCCCAAAATGTCCAGCCTTCTTACCTCTGTCCCTACCCACAAATCCCCGTTATTACCCCTGCATCCGCCTCCGATTGATTTTGGGCGGAGTTCTTTTTTTTTTTTTTTTTGGTTAAAAAAGTTGTTGTTTGAGTTAAAAGAAGTTATTTTTTAGGTATTAAATAATTATTTATAGCATAATTTTACATGTTAAAAATAACAAAAGTTATGACATTTTAAAAACATTATACTAACAACTTAAAAATATGTTTTTTGTTGAATTTTGGAAGCTCAAAATCATGTTATTGTTTATATATATATATATATATATATATATATATATATATATATATATATATATATATAATTTATTAACAGGGTCCCCATAGGGGTTTCGGATGGGACTACCCACCCCTGCCCCCGCCCCCGATTTTTTTTAATAAATACCCTCAAATGGTACGGGACTCCACGTAACTTTTTGACATCCCTAACAAAAACATCAGAATATCAAATAAATTGGATTCTTTCAAATTTTTAACTTGTAAGGAAACGTAGTAATCCATGATAAGATTTTGTATGCTTATGGCAATAAACCATTTTGTATAATTGACAAATATGCCCCTAAAGGCTATGAACGTGCTTGATAAAACTAGTTAATAGTTAAAAGTTAGAAGTTATAGTTTTTATTTTGTATAAATATTCCATAAAAATAATTGTTAGCTTTTAAAATCTAATATTATATTAAAACTAAAAACTAAAAGCTTTCAAATGATTCCAAAAGCTAGTTGAAGTAGCTTAAAAATTTGTAGTTTTTATCTAAAATAAAAGCTAAAAATTTTACAGTCGAACGAAATTTCTTTCCCTAATCTTTTTCTAATAAGTTAAAATCTCTCAAAAACTCTATAGCAAACCCGTCTTTTGTAGTGTTTTTAACGTAAGTACCTAACGTATACAAAAATGTCAAAATTAAAATACCTTTTATTCAAATGTAGTATTTGGGCATTATTATAATTTGTCACAAAGTGTAACATCCGAAACCCTAAGGTACTAAATTCATTCTTTTATTTGCATTATGAGGGTCTTCATGACGTGAGGTCTTAGGGATCACGTCGTGATTAACCATTGACATGTTGACCTGCGTTACTGGAAACTCATGACATGAGGCATAAGGTCTCTCGACGTGAGCGCGACTTAATGACCAAAAACCCGAATTTTCGGGTATTTAAGTGAATGAGACGCTAGGGTTATCCATCCTCAGCCTCTCTCGCCCTCTAAGCCTCTGGAAAACCCTAATCTCAACCTCCTTGAAGTTTTTAAGCATTTTGAGATCCTTGAAGCATTCTTTAGTGGCTTTTGGTTACTTGAAGTGGAAGAAGATCTTGGTTGAGTAACCTCTTGGCGTTTTGGCTTCCACCTTGCAATATCTTAGAGCTTTTGGACCATTGTAAGTCTTAATGCTTGGACCTTTCTACCTATTTTATTATAGATCTAAGTTATAAGCTTCTTTTTGCATGGTTGGGTAGGTTTACTTGCATGGGGTCAATAAAGTTGGCAACTTTATGGATCATTGACTCATTCTCTTCAGGATAGTCTTTGGATCTGAGTTTTGGTGTAGTTTGGGACTCCAAGTTGAGTATAGATCTCATTTTCCCAACTTTTGGTCTAGTAAGGGCTTGAACCATGCATGACTAAAAGTCATGATTTTTATCATCATTTGGGTAAAGGAAGACCCCCTGGAAAGTTCCAAGTTATGGTTGGAAGGATTAAGAGCTTAATTCTCGTCAGTACATATATCACGACGTGAGGTTTAGGACCATCACAACGTGAGGATATTGGCCACCCTGTCTATTTTTTCAGATTAGGTCACAACATGACTCAGGTTTGGGTCACGACGTGATGCAGACTGGAATCTTTTTGATAGGTTGAGTTGACTCACTAACTCGGGACTGAGTCGAGTTGGTCCCCATGACTAGGGATGCAAGCGGATAGGGTATTACCCGCTACCCGTGGGGATCCGACCCTAACGAGTCGGGTATTACTCATATTAACGGGTAACGGAACGGGGACGGATGCAGAAATTTATAGTCGAAGCGGGGACGGGTCGGAGACGGATTTGACACTATCCTCCCCGTTTAAAACCCGATTATATATATATATATATATATATATATATATATATATATATATATATATATATATATATATATAATGTTTATGGGAATTGGGAAATTGTATTCAGAGTATCAAGTATTATCAAGAGTTCAAGACGACGCTTCAAGAATTCAAGATTTCGACACCTCATTTCTTTAAGCATTAATTCACCGATCTCATTCTCTCTCTAGTCTCTTCTCAGATTCTCCTGGAATCAAGAACTCATTATAAAAGATGCAGCCACACGAAAATTATGCTTCTTCACTTAAGCCCTTCATTTGTATTTGATTCTTTTTCATTTCAATATTCAAACTTCATCTTTTTTTTTGAATCAGCCCTTCATTCTTCTTCAGTGAATCTTTCACCTTCAACCTTCCCAACGACATTAATCCTTCGTTGTACAGTTCAATCTTCACAACGAGTGGACGACATCAATCCTTCACCTTCAAGCTTCAAGCTACTCTGCACTCATGGAGTGGAAGGAGAATAGCGTACAAAAGGTTTTGGCTTCATCAAAAATCCTAAGCCTAGGTAATCGATTTTAATAAATTAGATTAATTTGTAACTAATTAATCCTTCGGTCAATTTTCCTACACTCGATTTTGGTTATTACTCACTCGATTGAGTGATTTTGGTTGTAGAAATTAACCTGATTAAACTATGATTTTGTAGAGACCTGATTACCCACTTGCATCTATTTTGGTCTACTTTGGAATTGATTAACCCTTCACTCGATTTTAGTTGTATTACTCAATTAATTCAGTGATTTTGGTTCCACCAATGTGTCCATCTGCGATTACTAGATTTTCATTAACTAGATATGTATGAATTTGGTTTCTTTTTCATAAAATAATATGTAAATTTTTTTGTTACTGATTGGTAATCTATTTCATGAACTTGGTTTCTTTTTTGCTTTGGATATGTATGTACACCAAACTGATATGGCTACTTTTGTTGTGGTTGTAATTTTTCCATCTTAATTTTTGAACTTATATTTGTTGTGGTTGTAATCTGTCCATCTGAATTTTCCTGCACTCGACTTTTTGTTGTGGTTGTAATCTGATATGGCTTTTTTTACATTGAACTTGACAATGGTGCAATTTGTCTATCTGAATTTTTTCCTTGTAGCTACAATTTGTCCATATGCAACTATCATTTAAATATGTACTTTTATTTAGATAATCTGAAATTTGATATAAACTCCATCATCTCTTTAGTTTGTATTTGTTTATGAGTTATGATATTTAGCTTTCTTTAAACTTATCTGATTAAAAAAAAAGAATCATGTTTATTCTGATGTTGATTGTATCTTATTCATCCTTTTGTAGTGACATTCAAGATCAACAGCCCCCACAACTAAGTGTTGAGGTTGTTTGAACAACAGATAGACAGTTGGCTGGAACAACAGATGCAGAGTGTAATGACCGAAAAATCCAACCAATTTAAATTTTTCAAAAAAAACAACCCGATTTCATTAAATTATTACAAAAAGGTTTTCAATACAAATCATTTAGAGCATTCCCAGAATCACATTACTACAAAATCATGAGGAGCGGTACGATCACGCCTTTGCCTTGCCACAGTCTCCCGAAGAACCTGAAAAACATTAAACCACAACTGTAAGCCCGAAAGCTTAGTGAGATACCCCAAAAATACCAACCACATATACTATACACATATCATGCTATATCATAATGAATCACAGAACAGTCATGCATATCGGGTCTACTGTGGTACTAGTCCGCCTTATCGGGCCTTCAGTCCACCATTCCACCCTCCGAGTCCATTCATGTCCCTCGAGTCTGCAGTGTGGTTGGTCCGCCCGCACCGGGCCTTCAACTCACCTGGTACACTCTCCGAGTCCAATCATGTCCCTTGAGTCTGCAGTCTGGTTGGTCCACCCGCACCGGGCCTTCAACTGACCTGGTCCACTCTCTGAGTCTATAGTATGACTGGTCCGTCCGCATCGGGCCTTTAGTCGTCCTGGTCCACTCTCCGAGCCTCGGCACGTCTGGTCTGCCCTCGTGGGGCCTATAGCCTATCCGGACCGCTCGCTGGGCCTTCGGAACAACCGGTCCGCCCTGGGTATCTTGGCCTACAGCACGAAGCAGGACCCGCCTCAACCCAACTCCAGTCCAAACAACCATGTGCACATAAACATACAATCACATAACAATTCATATTCAGGCAAATCGATCTAGCAGATCACATAACACAACATACTCTAACAGGATTTCGACCTAACCGGTCACTAGCATAGCATCATGCTATCTACCAGGATACCGACCTTAACCAGGTCTCTAACGAATACCATCCTAACTACTCGGATGCAAACATATCAAAGCAATAACATAACAACAGATACCCGGATCTCAATCCGATAAAGGGCCGACCTTGGTGCCTTAGACCCTGTTGATATAGTGAGGATAACTCACCTTGAAACTGCCGACTGAAAGGATAAGATCCTGCTGCTCCAACTCTGACACGAACTCCCCCACTGAACACCAAAACACTCAGCTCAATAAATACCCTTAATTACCAAAATACCCCTGGAAGACAACTGGTCAACCCATGGACAAGGTCAAAGTCAACCCCTGACTGACTCTACTCGCCGAGTCAACCCGATGACTCGCCGAGTCCCCAAGCTCAGAACTTCCCTCAATCCGCGACCTAACTCGCCGAGTCACCCCGAGACTCGCTGAGTCCAAAAACTCTGAGTCCACTCGCACCCAACTCACCGAGTCATCCCTTGACTCACCGATTCTCGACTCAACCAGAAAATATTGGGACTCTTCGACAAGACTCACCGAGTCCAAGAGCAGACTCGCCGAGTCTAAGGCTATCTTCAACCTACTCGCCGAGTTGTTCATCCATCTCGTCGAGTTCCAGCTCATCTTCAAGCAACTCGTTGAGTCCACCCATGTGACTTGTCGAGTACCACCAGTCTGAATCCATACAGAAGCATTCCAGGCCATGCAATTGATCCAAAACATAGATCTAGCCTCCTACAACCCATCCATCACGTAAAGTGGCAAACTTTACATGAATCCAAAGAGATCTAGGCCTTATACACTTTAGAGCTAGGGTTTGGGACATGATGGCTTCACTAAGCACTCAAACACAGGGACTTTAATGCACTCTAGACCTTCCTCATTCCAGATCTGAGGTAGCAACCTCAGATCTAACCTCCAAACTCCAAAACATACCAAGATAAGCTCCCCATAAACCCCAAAATGATGAATCCATATGAGTAACAGCCCAAGAATGAGATATTACCTCAAAAGAACGCCCCAAGTGCAATGAAACTCGAATCCAAGCAAAGCCCCTTGCTCCAAGCCTCCAAACTCCCAAGATTCCTTCAACAAATACCCTTCAAGCTCCCAAATGCACTTTGATCCACTCACACACGAATGCTAAGGGTTTCTGGACTTGAGGATGAGTAAAGAGGCTAGGGGAATGGATGTTAAGTTCTTTATATAGGGTTCAACCCCGAGAATTAGGCTTTTCTCCACTCAGCACCTACTCGTCGAGTCCATCTTTGGACTCGCCGAGTAGGCCACTTGACACGCGACCAAAGTCGCGACCCTACTCGCCAAGTCCATCCATGGACTCGTCGAGTTGCCCTTCAAAATTTACACTTTTAGCCCTTCAACTCTACTCTTGATATTTCGGGATGTTACACAGAGGTTGCTGAAAATACAAATTGAAGACTAACTTCTGGAGTTTGGAGACATTTTAAAAATCAAAATATTGATGGTGTTGATAAGGCGATATGAAACTACTGTAAGAAAAAATTGAGTGGAATAATACAATCGATCTTGAATCCATGCCAAGAAAAAAAATATGGGCATGTATCACTTGGTGCACATACATTTGATCAGAATGTTTCCCATCAGGAACTAGCAAAGATGATCATTCTTCATGAGTATTCACTGAACATGGTGCAACATGTTGGATTTAGAAGTTTTGTTAACTCGGTTAACCCATTATTTAAACATGTTTAACGAACTACCATTAGGAGTGACATAAAGGACATTTTTTAGAGTGAAAAACTGAAACTAAAAAAGATGTTGAATTCTAACCAAGGTAGAATTGCTATGACAACTGATATGTGGACAACCTCTAACCAAAAAAGAGGTTACATGGTTGTCACTGCACATTATATTGATGATTTTTGGAACTTGTGTAATAAAATTTAAGGTATTTAGTTATTTTGATTCTTTTATAGTGATTCTTACTTGATTGTGAACTAATTATTTTTCTATTTTATAAATTTTAGTTTTACGTATGTTCCAGCCCCTCATAATGCTAAAATGCTAACTAAAGCATTAAAAGGGTGCTTGGTTTCATGGTACATTGATTGCAAGTTATCTACCTTGACTTTAGATAACTGTAATGTAAATTTTTCTATGATGGAGAAAATGAAAGAAAATTTGAGATCTGATAATCTTCTTTTATAAGGGGATTTGCTTCACATGAAATGTTGTGCACATATATTGAACTTAATTGTTCAACAAGGATTAAATACAGTTCAAAGTGGGATAGATTCCATTCGAGAGAGTGTTGTTTTCTGAATTGCAACTGAAAGACCCCAACTTTCGTATTTTTGAAAGACACAAACTTTCATACTTCACAATATCATTAATCCAAAACATGCTATTTGCATATTCATAAAAGCAATATTTACATTGATAAAGGGAATTACAAACTATTGGATACAAACTTTCTATTACAAAGTGTTATATATATATATTACATAACTACCCAGGATATTGTAATTTATACAAACATAAACTGTAGTACAAAAGTACTATTACAAACTATTCTACATCTTTCAATAGTATGTAAACATACTAGTTACTTATCACCTGCAATTGTTAAATATTGATAGGGTAAGCGGTGACGCTTAGTGAGTTCAAAAATAAATACAATATAATGTTATTCCATATATATACTTCAATGTGGCAAAAGCAAAGAGGAACAACAAGATGTATGTGAGATCATGTGAGAAGCGTTCATATCAATCAACGACTTTATTCAAAGATATACTTTTCAATTCTTGATATACATCAATAAAGCTTTGGCCCAAATGGCATAGAAGACATGGAATTTCTGATTAACATCTTGTTAGATTTCAGGCTTATAGTCCTGTCTAACCATTTGCCAATGCCATAGAATATAAGTCATTCTCTTACGGAGACATGCTCTACATGGCCAAAGGCTACGTACCAGTACCAAAGTGAATCTAAGTCCTTTCACTGATCACATGGTTAGGGGTGCAAACGAGCCGAGCCGAGCCCGAGCCTGGTCAGGCTTGGCTCGGGCTCGTTTAAGTTATACGAGGCTCGAGCTTGAGCTCGGCTCGATTCGAGCTTTTTTTTACTGAGCTCGGCTCGAGCTAGTAAAGAATTATACAAGCTCGGCT
Organism: Lactuca saligna; assembly: GCF_052625555.1. NCBI lineage: Eukaryota > Viridiplantae > Streptophyta > Magnoliopsida > Asterales > Asteraceae > Lactuca > Lactuca saligna. Next base: position 175,647,905 of record NC_136418.1, read on the forward strand.
TGGGCTCGGGCTCGGCTCGTTTTTCGTTTGATGCGCCTAAATAAGCTTAAGCTCGGCCTAAGCTCGTTAAGAAGCTTGTTTACTAATACTCGAAATCAATAATTTCCCAAATATGTTTTTATTTTAATCTATGAAAATAATAATAACTTATATTTTATAAAGGCTCGTTTAGGCTTGCGAGCCTAATCGAGCTTAATGACATAGGCTCGAGCTCGAGCTCGTTTAATAAACGAGCTTAATATTAAGCTCGGGCTCGGCTCGGGCTCGTTTAAAATCGGTTTCGAGTCGAGCTTTTAACGAGCCGATCTCGAGTAGCTCGCGAGTAGATTGGCTCGTTTGCACCCCTACACATGGTCAAAGGTATTACAATTGTTATAAACATAGCGAATAACACGAGAAAATAACTCAGAATAATAACACTGAAAATCACATAGCACATATAACACATAACATACAATTGTTCCTATATATTGAACTCACCTTAAGTTAACTGGGGGTTAAAATAGTAATTTGGACAGCACTTCGGCTTTAAATATGTCTTTCTATGTTTCAAACCTAGAGCTTAATTGAAAACCGGGCTCTGCGAAGGTAGGGCTTCAAAACCCAAAAGATAAAATTTTCGGGCTTCTCGGGGGTCTCGGGACGTGTTTCGGGTGATAAAATTGAAACCGGGGCTTCGGCCTTCGGGGAAAGTCAAAATGAAGAAAATATGGAAAGAGGGGCTAAAAGTGGCAAAATTTCAAAGTTAGTCGGCAAGGTTCGCAGCCCCCTTTATATAGGGCCGAGGCCGAAGTCGGTTTAGGAGGGAAGCAAGCAGCGAAGCAACTCGGTGGCGTCTGCAGCGAGGGGCAGGTGGCGCGAGAAGTGAAGGCCACGAGGCCTGCTGCGAGGCTCGCACGGAAGGGTGACGAAGCATCTCGGTGGCTCGGCTGCGAGGCGGGTAAGCGAGACGTGGAGGGGCGAGGTTCGGACACCGCAGTGAGGCGCATCGGAAGCTGATTGGTTCGCACTTCGGTCGAATTGGTAGGTCACACGCGTCGGTCTCGGTTTGGGCCACGTCTCCGGTGATGCTGTTGCTTCGTGCGAGGTGACTTGTCCGACACTGTTCATGCGAAATTCTCGAATTTTGAGCCTCGAACTTCTAAAATCCATAACTTTTCATACGAGATCTGTTTTTGACGTTATTTATATGCACGCGTAGCTAAAATTACGCTCTACAACTTTCGTTTAGACTTCGTCGGCTAATTTTGAATTTATTTTTAATATTTTTATTTTTAACAGACCGGGATAGGAAAATCCGTTAAAAATTCATAACTTCTTCATCCGCCATCCGTTTTTGTCAGACTTTCTACCGTTGTACTACAAATGAAGAGACCTTCGATTCTCTTTTAGGATGTATCGGTAAAATATCGCTCGATCTAAAATTCGAGTTTTTAGTTGTCTACTGCTAAGTTGAAACTTCAAAAAATCATAACTTCGTCATACGAAGTCAGATTTTGGCGTTCTTTTTATCGAATTTCTCGGTTTAACGAATACTACGATTCATTTAGATTACTAAGGCTAAAAAGTAGTTTATCAAAAACTCACTTTTTACGTCATTCGGCGCCGTGCCGTTTTTGTTGCGGATCTTCAGTTGGTCATAACTTCTTCGTTATAACTCAGATTTTAACGAGGTTTTCGCCTACAAGTTTCTAACGAGATTCTCTACAACATCAAATAATAAAACTTTACTTATTTAAAATTTTATATTTTCGCTAAATTTCACTATTTGGTTTTTAATTAGAATCTCATAAGACTCCTAATATTTTCTGAGTGATTCTAAACACAGTTTTACTTCATTTCTAGTAAAAACCATCTGTTAGAACTCAACACTCAAATTTACATAATAATTCACAATTTTATTCATTACAAAACGTGTATGTTACAAATACCTCCTCCTTTTGAGGATTTCGTCCCCGAAATTACATTGATTAAAATAAATGAGGATATTTTGCTTTTATCTTATTCTTATTCTCCCAAGTATAGTTTGGGCCACGATGGTGTTTCCACTTGACAAGCACCAATTCTACTTCTTTATTGCGTAGTTTAGTTGTTCTTTCATTCACGATTTTTTCAGACTCTTCAACATATATTAACTTATTATCCAATTTCACCTCGGATAATGGAACTGTCTCATCGTAGATGCTCAAGCATTTGCGCAGATAACTTACATGAAACACATCATGAATACCTGCCAAATCTTCAGGTAATTCTAAGCGGTATGCTTTCTTTCCAATTATCTGGATGATTTTGAAAGGACCAACAAATCTAGGACTCAACTTTCCTTTCTTCCTAAATCGCATAAGGCCTTTCCATGGGGATACCTTCAGCATCACGAAATCACCCACTTGGAATTCTATAGGTCGTCTTCTCTTTTCCATATAGGACTTTTGTCGATCCTAGGCTGCTTTCATTCTTTCTCGTACGATTTGAATCTTGTCGGTGGTGTCTTGAATCATTTCAGGGCCTCCAAGGATCTTTTGTCCTACATAACGGCATACGGCATTTGCGACCATATAATGCTTTATATGGTGGCATTTTGATTGAAGTGTGGTAACTGTTATGAAAAACGAAAAGGAAATTAAGTTTTAAATGTACTGAAACTCCTAGATCTTTTGAGATTCATTGAACTTTTCAATGGCATGTTTAAATCTCGGTATGCCCTTCAAGTTTGTGACTGAGATACCGAGGATCACAAACAACGTGTGAATAACCATGCAAATATACTTGGTACTCTCGACGTTACAAATCACCTAATCAATGTGTCAGTTAACCACACACGCTCCATTGATCTATGATAAACATCAAGTCACCCTTTGCCACATTTGCTAGTCCCAAATTAGTGTGTCGCTTAACCACACACGCTCCACTAACGACTTGGCAAGGTGCAACGTGTAATTTCATGGAATAAAATCATTTCACATTTTTCCTAAAGTAACTAAAATTGAGAATTTTTTTATAAAAAACATTTAGTTACTTTATTAATCATTATACTTTTAATGAGGAATTAGTTGCCCTATCCTATTCTTTCGGCTAACGACCCTCCACCAATATAGGAAGTGGTGGGTAAGAGTGGACACCTATTAAACTGTCATTTTATAGGCATAAATTTTATACTCCCCTTATAGATTGGCTTCGTGAATGAGGCATACTAACGGTAAGACTAGCTTAATCTTATATATATATATATATATATATATATATATATATATATATATATATATATATATATATATATAATTAATAATCTTATAATATTATAATAGTATAAGGGTTGAATTTTAAACTTGTAAAATTCTAGGGTTTGGAATTTAAATATTTCAAAATAAAAAGTTTTAAATAAAAATTTAAACCCTAAAACTTGAGGGCAAGTTTTGAAATTTTTCAAAACGTCTTTTAGATAAAATTTGAAAATTTATTAATTAATCATATTATTAATATTTATCACATAATTTGACCTAATCTTTTCCTTTACAAGATAATTCAAATAAAAAAAATACAAATAATTAAATTTGTCATATAAAACAAGTAATTATCTTATTTTTGACAACTACCCACTAATTTGATTAAGGTATAAATTACCATAACTGAAAATTTGGTTTTTAAATTTGAAAAACAATTTGTGGTAATTATTTAAACCATATTACGGGAAAAAATTTCGAGATTCAGCAACATAGCTGAACTAATGTCGTGACAGACTCTGTGTCACGTCGTGAGTCCAGTCAGAATCCCAAAAATGAATTTTTTTTTTTCTTATTTCAGCCATGAACAATGAACAAAGCAGCAAATACAATAGAAGAACATCCAAGTCTCTGATACCACTGATGGGTTATGAGCCAAAAAACATTCCTATGGTGTTCATGCAAACCCTAATGCTTGGATCTAGTTTTTCTATTTGTACATGCAACAATTGTCCAAGACTTACAAACCCTAATCTAGCATAAAACAAAACTTGAAATCAACATAAACAAACTAGTAAGAATGTTACATTGATTGTTGCTTGAAGATCTTGAGTTTTTGAGAACCTTATCACCTCAAATGATGTGCCTCTAATAGATCACAAACACCAAAACAATTGGAGAAGGCAAGAGAGAGAGGGGAGAGGTAATTTTCGTCTCTATGAACTCTTCTTAGGGTTGTGGTAGCCGAAAATTGCATGCCTAGGGGTTCCTTTTATAGGTGAGGAATTAGGGTTTTAATCCAAGATCTCATCCAATTGCTTAGGCTCTAAGAGGCCCACAAGAATCTTCCAGAATCCCACCTTGGACAAAATCTTATGGGCTATCCATAAAGATTTTGTCAACTCCCTATCTTTAGGGTTTCCTCAACCCACAATTCAATTATCTTATAATTGAAATTTCAGTCCCCTTAGTTTAATTAATCTCTTTTTTTCACAAAATTAATCCTTAATTAATTCTTGACCAATATTAATTAAACAAATATGATTTATCCTTAATATATTATTCATATAATATATTAATAAACCATAATAACCTCTTTCTCTATTCTATCCAGTCAAGTTGCTTTGGTGAAGGTAACCCAAAAGGACCATGCTACAATCGGGTCAAGTACATACCAAATATAGTTATGGACTTAGACACTAATCCAACATTATTTGGGTCATCGTGGATCGATTGACCAATAGTGTGTATTTCATTCCTATTCAAGAGAGTATCTCTGCAGAAAAGTTGATGAATGTCTACATCCAGGAGGTTATGGAACGACAAGGGGTCACAGTCTCAGTAGTTCTAATTGGGATGTTCAGTTCACTTCCAAATTCTTGAAGAGATTCCATGAGGATTTGGGTATGCGACTGCACTTCAGCACGATTTTTCATCCGCAAATGGATGGTTAGAGTGAGCGGACTATCCATACCTTGGAGGATTTGCTTCGGTTATGTGTGCTGGATTTTGGCGGTAGTTGAGATACATATCTCCCATTGGCTGAGTTTTCTTACAACAAAAACTACCAAGCCAGTATTGATCGACCTCCTTTTGAGATGCTCTACGGGAGAAAGTGACTGACCTTGATTTGCTGGGGTGAGGTTGGTCAGCGAGTTATGGGTAGCACGGAGGTGGTGATCCGCATTATTGAGTTGATCCAGCAGGTGCGTGGGAGATTACAGACCATGTAGAGCCGAAAAAAGAGATATGTTGATAGACGTCAATCAGACTTGGAGTTCCAGGTTGGGGATATGGTACTCCTGAAGGTGTCACCTTGTAAATGTGTCATCTAGTTAAGGAAGCGAGGCAAGCTGGGCCCCTGATACATTAGTCCTTTCAGGGTTATTGCTCGGGTGGGCAGGGTTGCTTATCGTTTGGAGCTACCCTAGGATCTTAGTCAGATTCACAACACTTTCCACGTCTCTCAACTACGGAAGTGCTTGGTTGATGATTCTATAGTGGTTCCTTTTGAGGATATCCAGGTGCATGAGCGTCTGAATTACATACAGATACCAATTGTGATTTTATACAAGAAAACGAAGACTTTGTGAAACAAGGATGTGTGTCTAATGAAGGTGCAAGGGAAGCACCGAAAGGTTTTATAGTGGATGTGGGAGCCCAAGGAGGAGATGGGGGAGCATTACCCCGATTTATTTGCATCGACGAACTTCAATGACGAAGTCTAATTCAAGTGGGGGAGAATTGTAACATCCGGTTCCCAGGTAAATTCTTCAAGTTTTAAATAATTTTTATTTAATAAATGCCCATTACATTGGGCAAATTAAGGGTACCGGGGGGGGGGGGGGGGGGGTACCGCATTGAGACTTGGATACGAGGTTTCTATCTAGTATGTTGGGCGTACTATGCAGTGACAAACCCTATTTTTAGGGTTGAGACCCTATTTAAACACCATATGCCCCCTTGTGTCCTCTTCATGCTCATTCTCCTTTCACCCCCAAAGTAGTTATTTGAAACCCTAGCCCCCATTAGTAGAAGTTTGTGACCTTTGAGTGTTTTTTTATGGGTTTTTGGTACTCTAAGAAGAAGTAGAAATCCACCATTGTAGCTTAGAGAAGCTCAAGATCTTAGATCCAAGACTTTCATATTCCTTGCAAGCTTCTGAAGGTATAAAGCTTGTACCTTTATGTTTCTTTTTCTATATCTAGAATTGGTTTATGTTATGTTATGCTTTTGGTCCCAAGATTTATACTTTTAAGGAATGGGTTACTCTAAACGTCATGAGTGTCATTTTTGAATTGGCGAAGTCATAAAAATGGGAGCTTGGATGATTTTATACAAGAAAACGAAGACTTTGTGAAACAAGGATGTGTGTCTAATGAAGGTGCAAGGGAAGCACCGAAAGGGTTTATAGTGGATGTGGGAGCCCAAGGAGGAGATGGGGGAGCATTACCCCGATTTATTTGCATCGACGAACTTCAATGACGAAGTCTAATTCAAGTGGGGGAGAATTGTAACATCCGGTTCCCAGGTAAATTCTTCAAGTTTTAAATAATTTTTATTTAATAAATGCCCATTACATCGGGCAAATTAAGGGTACCGGGGGGGGGGGGGGGGGGGTACCGCATTGAGACTTGGACACGAGGTTTCTATCTAGTATGTTGGGCGTACTATGCAGTGACAAACCCTATTTTTAGGGTTGAGACCCTATTTAAACACCATATGCCCCCTTGTGTCCTCTTCATGCTCATTCTCCTTTCACCCCCAAAGTAGTTATTTGAAACCCTAGCCCCCATTAGTAGAAGTTTGTGACCTTTGAGTGTTTTTTTATGGGTTTTTGGTACTCTAAGAAGAAGTAGAAATCCACCATTGTAGCTTAGAGAAGCTCAAGATCTTAGATCCAAGACTTTCATATTCCTTGCAAGCTTCTGAAGGTATAAAGCTTGTACCTTTATGTTTCTTTTTCTATATCTAGAATTGGTTTATGTTATGTTATGCTTTTGGTCCCAAGATTTATACTTTTAAGGAATGGGTTACTCTAAACGTCATGAGTGTCATTTTTGAATTGGCGAAGTCATAAAAATGGGAGCTTGGACACTCCCATTCATCAGTACATGAGATTTTAGACATTTGAGTGTACTTTGGACTTAGGGTTTGGATTAGTGACTTATTGAGCAATGCAAAGGAATCAAGTTGTTGACTTTATGTAGTGCCTTATTTCTTACTAGTAATTCGGAAACGAGTTTATAAAATCATACATATAATCATTTATTTATGGAAAAATATTCCAAGGAAGTATATCAGCGAATAAAATGAATAATGGCATTCGATAAATGTTAAAGAACTAATTAAGAAATAAACAAATAAATAATAAAAATATTGAATTAGGATATGCATAAATAAGGGTTTTGTAATCGTTTTTAGAAAAGGGGTTGAAAGTTTCAATGTTTAAAATTGTTTTGTCAAGGATTTTGTTTAGAGGGTAGGAATTATCATTACGGGTTAGTTGGGCGTTAGAAACGTAAATGTCTTAAGCTACCCATATTATCAATGGATTAAGATTTAGGGCTCGGAAAATGTTCTTGCTCTTTCTTGCGGCTTTGACAAAGAAATCAAGGAAGGAGGGTGTCACTGAAAATGTTGTTGTCGAAGGGAGACAAGTCAGCATGAGGGATAGTGACGGGAGGGTGGCAACGACGTGGCTACTGACGAGGATTTTAAAATCTAAGTTAATTTGATGTTAAGTTTTAATTTTTGGGAAAATGACTTGTAAAGGTAACAAAGTATCAAAAATGTACAAAAAATTCATTCAACTTTTTTTTTTTTGTACAGATATCGTCAACCAACTATAACGTTTGTACGCGTATGACCATTAAACTTCACATTTGTTCAAAAAATATCATTACGTTACCATTAATAGTATGTCACCAGCCACGTGGCTGCTGATATGGATTTTACTGTTTATTATGTACACATCATATCATTAAATTTTTTTTTGTATACATTATAACTTTGTTATACACATTTTACCATTAAACTTTTTTATACATATTTTACCATTAATCTTATATAACTTATTCAAAAAATATCATTTCAAAAAATACATATTATTACACAAAAATGAGTTTTTCATCACCTATTGTGACTCCCTGATTTTGTAAAGTTTACGGAAGATGGTTCACTTTCAACAATGATACTAAGCACTCATTTTTACAACTGTATCTTACATTTATGTTGGTCACACACTCATTGAAACCCACAAGATAGACTAACTTTTTTTCAAGCATTCAATTCACTTGTTATATGATTATCACACCAGTTCTCATTTCTATCACTCTCATCCCTTTTATCTCACAACAAATAGAAACTCGTTTTCGTTTCTTTTCCATCCTAGTTAATAAGTAATTTTAAAATAAATACAAACAAATTAAAATCATTCAAATTTATTTAACAAAAATATTAGTAACATACAAAACTAACTAAAACATACAAAATTATTTTGGTGCAAGTCTTTATACATGATTTACAAATAACCAAAATACACACACACACAGAGAGAGAGAGAGAGAGAGAGAGATGTTATGTAACTCACCGGTCTCGAGGTTAAGGGTTCAAGTCCCATAAAAAATTGGGTATATATGGATTTAGGAGTAGCTTAGGAGCAGAGTAAATTTGTCATTCTCAAAAAATATAAGTCGCTGGTGTTCTATGTAGCGATATCCTAGTAGTCCCTCAATAATATTGTCCGTTGTCTATCCTGCCACCTCAAGGACTCCGTCCATCTTTAGAATGTAACATCCTGTTGCCAAAACTAGACAGGTTTCAAAACCGGTGCCAAAAGGATTAAAAATGTAGTTTACCACCATCTCTATTAATTAGATTATTTGAGGAGGTTAAGAAGACACCTCTATACGTATGGCTGTTAATCGGGTTAACCCGATCGTGTTTCGGGTTAAATTGGTCGGGTTAGGGTTTGCAAAAATAAAATTTTCACCCAAAAACCGACCCTTTTAAGGTGCGGGTTATTCGGGTTACAGGTTAATAGGGTCGAAATAGTCGGGTTAATCAGGTTGAAATGTAAGTCAAACTAATGTTTTTCCATTTGAGCAAATCAGGTAATAGTATAGGGATTGAATACGTAAATTGCTAAAAAAAAAAAAGTTCAATTCATTATGCTGTTGGTGTAGGTTGCACGTAGATGGTAAGATGGATTCGACTTGTATCATTTTTATAAATTACTTATTAATATAGGGACTGAAAATGTAAATTTCCGAAAAATGTTCAGTTTATTTTGTTACTTATGACAACGGGTGTAGAGGATGAGAAAAAAAAAATAAAGGGTTTCGTCTTCGTAATATGATTTAACATTTAACCGAAGAGAATTAAAGTCGAAGAATAACAATTGTTACAAAGGGTTGTACTGTACAAACTGTTAGTTAAACGGGTTGACCCGAAATCCGATTTTTTAAAATAAAAAAAATTCAACCCTAAACCCAATCCTAACTTCATTTCGGGTTTGTCACGTTAACCCGAATAACCCGATTAGAAATTTTGACTCTTTTAAACCCGACTCTACTTACTTTATTCGGGTTTGGATCAGGTTGGATTAGGTTTGAGTTTTTTGACACCCTACCTATCTATAGGCTATAAATATAATTAATAAAACCTCTTGAAGTGTTGGGCTTTGAACCCAAGCCTGGTTTCTAGATCTGTTTGGGCTTAGATTATCTTACACATTTGATCCCGAGCGTCGATTGTTAAAATTTGTGAATGTCATGAAACTCAAATGAAACCCAAGGAACTTATTTTCTACCAACAAACAAAATTTACACAACGACGGTAAAAAAAAAAATCCATGGAAATAGATGTAAAACACATAATATTTGACATCTCACATCCTTAGAAACAAAAATAAACACCTTCCTTCCCTTAAAAAGGCCTTAAAATATATATAAATACAGCCTTCATCAATCATCATCATAGCATCTCCACCAATCATCGATAAACAGTGCAACCTTCGCACACTCGAATACCGCTTTCTATTCCTTTTTGCCTGCACCAAATAAGTTATACACTATTTATTTAGAAATCCCAAGATTTTTTTTTTAAAATAATTTTGTTAAAATTCCAAGTTATTTTATTGAATATTGAAGTCATGAAGTGGCTAAGGCTAACCAAAGAATGATCCGCGATCAATGGCGTCCTTGTTAGCATCTCCCAGAGCCGCAGATGCCAAGTAGGTCTCTGCCAATTGAACTCTCTTGACATTTTCTTGTTCTTGGACAAGCATGTTTCCATACTCCAGGAGCTTCTCGATTGTCATCTTTGGTTGCTCGAATGTTGGGGGTCCGTCTCTTGAGTTCACAAGCTTCTTTCCAATGGTTTCAACTCCAACATCTCCGATCCACTTCCTCACTTCATCATCGTACACTCTTGCCCTCAATGCCCCAAAGAAATCTAATTCAATAAGTATTGATTAGATAGGATACAAGATGATTAATGTATAAGCTTTCGATCCTTACCGATGGATTGACCAGGGAAAGTATCGACAAGTTTGACAATGGCCTCATCGGAGATATTGTCAGTACGGAAGATACCAATACAGACACCAATTCGGTCTTCTCTAGTCGGAGCCCAGTAGAATTTTTCCATACGACCGTCACGGATGAGCGGAGCATACAGTGTTGAGAAATCGTTTCCGGTGACGATGATGGGGACACGGGGGTTGTCCTCCTTGTTGTACATTCCGGGGAGCTGTACGTTGGTGGGGTTATCAGCAATGTTCATGAGAGTGGCGTTCACCATCTGGTTGTTCACTGTGTACTGTGTTGTTCCACCCATTCTACCTGCACCTGCATCCAGATCGTTGATGAACAGGCAACACATTTTCCCCTTCTTGATGATGTCCGCCGCCTCACGGTAACGTTGTCTGATTAACTTTGCCGGCTCTCCGGCGTTCCCACTTTCCAATTCTCCGGCACTCATCATGATAGGTCTGACAAAACCAAAACACACCCATCACATCACATCACAACTTCAAAACCGATGTAAGTTCTTGATCAGTATGTATGCACATATATATAACAACAAGAGGATGACGACGATTCCTAAGCAAGAAATTAGTCAAAGTTTCTTGAAACAAATTAAATTAGTTAAACTTACGTGATTCCCATCTTGGCAAAGACAAGTTCACATTGGAAAGATTTTCCCTGACCTTTTCCTCCCCAGACTCCAAGAATCAGAGGGACCTTGATGTTGGGCAAAGTCATGAAGTTCTTGGTGATGTGAACAACAAGCTTGTCCATGAAAGCAGGCGCGATGTAGAATCCACCCATGTTGTTGTCCAAGTTATATCTGTACATATATACATAGATACATAAATTTCATAATCGAGAATATCCAATCAACGAATCAGTTTTATGAAAAGCTGAAGGTGATTACGTACGTGCGAAGCCCAGTGCTGATGTACTCATATGAACTCATGACGGCGAAATGGGTTCCGACGTCTTGTGGGGCCTGGAACAGAGAGTCAACCATCCCTTTACCTCTGGTGATGTCTTGTTGATCATCGGACATATCGTATGCGAGACCCCTCCATCTGTCTTTGTCTGTCTGTTGGGTTTCCTCGATCTCTTTATCAGCTGCCAAGATTTTGAATGACGCGAACCTGTTGCTGTTGACGGCGTGTCTTGAGTTCACGATCTTCTTCAAGCTACTGCCTAAAAAGGTCGAGCTCGGGACTGCAGCAACACCACTGCTTCCATTCAAGCTCAACTGTCATCATCATAACAATCACAGATTCTAGTTAATAACCCTTTTGAAGATCAAGAAAGATCCACCATTGTAAATTAAGCAATTAAGTGATCATATATGAAAGCAAGTAAAGGTGTATATATGTATACCGGGGCTCTGTTGACGGCGGCTCCGAAGGTTGTTACGGCGGTGGCCATGGATCTCCGACGAAGATAAGTGTGGAAGTGGAAGTGAGAATGAGTTGGGAGGAAGGTTTTGTGAGTTATTATAGTAGTAACGAGTGACCAAGAATTGCAAGGAGGCTGAGGATTGGCTTTTGAAAGCATAACGGCCACATAATCAAGATATCGTACCGTGCCACGTGGCATCCAAATATTGCATGTTGGTTTGAAGACCATAGACTTGGATCGGAAGACGGGCTTTTTGAGGTTAACCTTCAATCTTTCTATCACCACTCAATATCTTTGGCCTCATTTAACATTTTAACAATTTCATTCTATCCATATAAAGTTAAAAATAATAATAATAATAAAATTATATATATATATATATATATATATATATATATATATATATATATATATATATATATATATATATATATATTAGCCGTCTACCGTGCAAAGCGGCGGACGGCGAATAATTTGATCTCTTTAGAGTTAAAACCATTTTGCGTTCACTTCGAAAAATGAATATTAAATGATATCTATTTTTCAAGAGCATTACCATATCATATTAAGGGGTGTTTGGCTAAGCTTTTTTTAATACAACTTATTAAGTTAAAAAAGGGTTTGTATTAAAATAACTTATTCCGGTGAGAAACCTCTAATACGTCATTTTTCATAAGTTATCATACACTTACTTATTAACTTATAAGCTAATAAACTAATAAACAATAAGCTTTTTTGCTAAACACCCCCTAAATGGTTATTACTTCCGTTTATATATACCCAAACCACATGTACCGTTTATCGTCCTCTTTTTTTTCGTTTTTCTTAATTCCTTTATTAATTTAATGTCCTACTAAGTAAAATGCTAAAATATATAAATAATAGTTTATAAAAATAAACCTTTAGAATATCAGGTGTTGTGATTCAAAAATCGACAAATAAGCCTTTGAGAATGCCAAAATACTCAGGTGTTAACTTGTTCATTGTGATTTTAAACCAAGTTTGGTCACAAATTAAAACATTTTCAACGATGGTATGTAATTCAAGGATTCATATTGATTTAGGTTCTCGAAACCTTAAAATATTGAACAAAATCTATATAGAACCTTATAATAAGGATAATAATCACCGTAATCAGGAAGTCCATGTGATGAAACTTGATATTATAAGGACCAATGATGAAAAAGGTTTCATTTTTAGACTAAACAAGATGAAAAATATACAGACTACCTTAATCATATCAAATCTTGTGTTTAACCGTTCTTTATTGCAAAAGTAAGATGTCAAACTATACAAACTAATGATAATACAATGTTCTAACTGGCCCTCTTGGTTGAGTTCTTTGAACCTGCAAAGCCAACACATTAAAGAAACATAGTAAAAACCTTTTTAGGAGCAAACCTGATATAATAAAACATTCACCCAATATATTTATAAGATAAAAATACAAAAAGTTAAAAATGATGAAATCAATTACAAGTAAGGATTAAAATAAAAACCTGTTAAGAAAGAGCCATCTGCAAGAAGGAAATTTGAATCAACATGTATTCTCTAATGGTTTTAAATTTTGAATTATCCGAAATTCAGGGAAGGAGATAGAATTTGTTGAGAAATATAAGGATTCAAAACACATGTTAAAATTTAATATTGTTTTATTGATGACTACTTGTATTATTAGCTTAATGATTTGAACATCTTAAAAAATAATATTATTATATTCAATCTATTTTTAGAAATAGTGAGATTTCTTTTATAAGATAGTATATATATATATATATATATATATATATATATATATATATATATATATATATATATATATATATATATATATATGCCTTCATTTTATGGTTATTTTGAATTAATTTTTTTTCCACGTGTCATTTTATGGGTTTTTCTATCTTATTAAATTTTAAATAATATTTTAATATAATAATTTTTAATAAATGTAATAATAAATAGATGTCAATTTTATTAATGAGTTAAGCTTTTAATTTCAAACTTCCCAAATTAAAGTGCATTAGTTTCTTTTGTTTAATTATTTAAATTATTTGATAAAATTTAAAAGATAAAAAAACATTTTAATTGTAATAATTCATTATTCTGCTTATTTTCTTATAAATTTAAATTTCTCAAATATTTAGACATTAATATTTAGCTTTTTAAAAGTAACTTATATAATACATAGATCTCACAACTAGTGTTGTTAATAATTTTAGAATAGTAGCAAGAGGCGGAAATTTAGATATGGAGGTACAAATATATATTGGAACATCATAAACCAATTCATCATTCTCTAATGATACATTAGTAGTATATGAACCACCAAAACGTGTTTTTACATGTGAAGAATGTAAATTATTTTAAAATTTCATTTCTTTAACATAAATATTCGAATAACTTATTCTTTTCAATAATTTTTTATATAAGTATATTAAACAATACATATCATATAAAATTATATGAATAATTAATTTACCATACAAATCAAACCCTACGTTTATAATTACAATTCAACTAAAGTCCTTAATAATAATAGAAAAACGTACCTGAATTGATAATTGTTGATTTTTGAGTCGTCAGCAAAGACAATTCGTTGTGATAGATTTCAATTGTAAGGAAAACATATGTAACTTATTTCAGTTACATACCCAATGGCCAGTAAGAATAATAGAATACCCAATGGCCAGTAGGAATAATAGAAATTTTGTTACCTATCCAATGGTTAAGCTTAAAAACATAAATATAAACAATGATATGTTAATTACAAAATTTTGTCATATGTTTTCCATTATGGGCCTTAATAGCATCTATAGTCTTTAGACCCTTATGGTCACATTATACATTATATGTAATATCTTCTATCACATTTATCATAATATCGTCCGTTTTAAGCCATCCAATATAAACGAATTTCAAAGATGTCACGCATCCTAACATTGTTCTCCCCCGAGCACACATAATCATAGAGTTATCATAAGATTTGTGGTTAAGGAGGCATCAACGAGATCAGCTTAAAGGATTGAGATCTCTGATCCCAAATCTACCTATAGGACAACTAAGCATTATCTTATAACGGTTGTGGATACCTAAATATCACAATAAGTTTTAAAGTCAGTGTTGGGCCTAAGCATTACCTTATAGGGCCTCAATTTGAATATCTGATTTAGGCACAAGGCATCTGAAATTTCAAGGCCAGACATGTATAAATTCTCAAGGGCAGCAGATCTCATAAGAACTTTGTACTTAAGAAGTTTCAGATGAAAATAGTTTTAGGATGCATGATCCCTATGAAGTTTTCATGTTGTGTGGTCCAAAAAGAACAATATTATGGTACGTGTTGTAGGGGATGTTAAATCATTTGTCTCCAACATGAGAAAGAAATGAACAATCAATACAATTTAGAAAACAGTATTTAGATACAATATAATATAATAGATTCAAAAAAATAAAACTTAATATATATAAGGAATAACATTTTAGGGATGAAAGAGAACCCCATCACGATAGTTTTATCAGCCAATGTTTTAGAGTAATATTACTTTCATGTGACGGTTGATTTCCCACATGTATGATATTTTTATGTGGACATTTACTTTTCAATAAATTTAATGATTTAACACGTTATCATGACTAGAAAAATAACACTCGTAAAATTGTTACAATTATTCAAAATTTATATCTATATATCTATTATAATAAATATCATGTAATTTCGATCATAATTATTGAAATTTTTATGACTTTTCAATTTATTTTTTAACTACTAGATCAAACTCTTTTATTATCCTAATTTTAAATCAAACTCTTCAATTTACAACCTAATATTGTAAATTTATTAATATAATTTGGATGTAAAAAATTATAACTCCTTAATACTATCACTTTATAATTATTAATCTAATGTATTTAATACTTATTTTTTTGTTAAATATAACAAAGAAATCAAAACGTAAATCTGAATGGCAATAAATTTATTTTGCCAAAAGACTATTTTTAATTTTTAATATATTGTTAAGGGAAAATAGCATAAAAGACATTAAGTTTTCATAAAATCTCTATTTTTAAACCATTGATTTTTACAATTAAGATGCTAAATTTTCATAAATTCTTATTAAAAAACACTATATTTTTCAATATGCTAGTTTAAGTGAGGGAGAATTGTAATTCCCCGATTTTCTGGTATTGGTTTATGTGAGAATTTTATTTATTTCAATGTCTACTCGACGAGTTGGTTGCTCTACTCGTCGAGTAGCAGCGGGTTGGTCCGCGTGTTTTAGTGATCTACTCGTCGAGTCCAAGAAGGGACTCGACGAGTAGGAACTGGAGGATGAAACCCTATTTAAGGACCACTTATCCCCCTTAGCCTCTCTTACTGCCTCCCTTGAGTTCAGAAACCCTAATACGTGTTTGCTTCCTATATTTGTGTGCCTATTAGCTTGGAAAAAAGGGACTTTTGGAGTGAAAGCTTGGAGTTCAAGAAGTTTGGGGCAAAGAGTTGTTGTAGATTCGAATTTTCTCTATCTTGGCATCATTTTCGAGGTAACAAGTTGTTACCTTGGCTCTCTTTTAGTTAGATCTCTTCATTTATGGGTTTGGGGCCCTTTTTTAGGGTTTTGTGTGGTGATTCTTCGATTTGGGTCAAGATCTGAGGTTGCAACCTCGGATCTGGACCCCTTTAGCCCCTCTTTGTCATAAAGTTCCAGCCTCTATCAAGCTATGACTTTTCCATTACCTTAAGCCACTCCTTCATCTTGTTTTGGGCTATTATCATCTTGCATGCACATAAAGTTTGCAACTTTACGTGATAAACATGCCCTAAGAGCTTAGATCTACAATATGGAGGCCTTGCATGGCTTAAAATGCATCTGTATGGATGAAGGATTGTAGGGACTCGGCGAGTCATATGAAGATGGTCCTAAACTCGACGATTTGGATGAACAACTCGGTGAGTCCGATGAAGATTGTTGAAGACTCGAGGAGTCAGTAGAGTGACTCGGCGATTCGGTTGGGGTTTTTCCCAACCGTTGGATATGTATGAACTTGTCGAGTTGCAAGGGGGAAAACTCGACAAGTGGCCATAGAAGCTTCGACCATGAACCTTAGGAACTCGACGAGTCACTCTGGTGACTCGGCGAGCGGACAAGTATTACAAGGAACATGGCGAGTAGATGAGGGTACTTGACGAGTTGAGGTCAACATAGACTGTTGACCTTGGTTGTTGACCTTGACTTAGACCATGGGTTAACCGATTGACTTTTGGAGGACATTTTGGAAAGACTGGAAATTCACAAGTACGGTTTATAATGAATACAGGTGGTGGAGTAGTGGAAGTGATCTGAGGATTTTAGCTTATTTTACGAGTCGATAATTACGAGGTGAGTTACCTCCCTATACTAAGGGGTCTAAGGCACCAAGGTCGACCCATTGGATATGTTATTTTAGCAATGTTAGTATATTAAGCATAAAGTTAGTTTTGCATGCTAGTGGCTATGCCAGTTAGGTAGATCTGTAAGACTACCTGTGTTGTTATATGATTATTTGCATACTCAGTGGTTATACTATATGTTGATATGTTATGTAGGATGGGTTGAGGTGAGACTGCTTCGTGCGGTAACCAACAAACCTGGGAGCATTCCAGTAACGGGCTAAGGGAGACCTGTACTGTGGGCTCGATGGCGAGCCAGATGTGAGTTGTGGGCCCGTAAGGCAATCCAGACTCACACCGTGGGCCCATGGGTAATCCAGTCTGTAAGTTGTGGACCCATTGTATGTTGTTTTGTTTAGTTTGTTATGTTATGATATTGCTGACACGGTTATGTGGATTGTATGTGTATCCGTATTTTGGGGGAACTCACTAAGCTTTCGGGCTTACAGTTTCAGTTTATTGTTTCAGGTACATCAGGGGATTGCGGCAAGGCGAAGGCATGATCGTACAGCTCCTCCTATTTTGTTTATGGTTCTGGGAAAACTATGATACTGAACTATTTTGAAAACAAGAATGTAATAACTGTTGCTTTTGAATGTTTTGAAAAGTTTTTAATTAGCTTGAATTTTTGGGATATATATATATATATATATATATATATATATATATATATATATATATATATATATATATATATATATATATATATATATATATGGGAAAAGGGAATATACATTACAGCCCCACCTAAGCTTAGGTACTAAACCTCTTGAAAATACATTGTTTTACTATATAAAGATTACGGTTAATGGATTCACGATTAATACTTCAAAATGTAAATTCAAGATCAACACAATAGGGTTTAGGGTTTAGAGTTTAGGGTTTAGGGTTTAGGTTTATGCTTAGGGTTTAGGGTTTAGGGTTTAGGGTTTAGTGTTTAGATTTAGGGTTTAGGGTTTAGCTTTAGTGTTTAGGGTTTAAAGTTAGGATTTCGTAATCTTCACTTGGATGAAGTAATAAACGATAATTGAGGAAAGAAAATGGAGATGATAAAACGATAATGAAAAAAAGAAATGCTATGGAGAATGATATATTTACCAAGTGAAACCAAACCGGGTATATTTAGCATGTTAAAATGACATATTTTAGTGGTTTAGTACCTAAGTTTAGGTGGGGCTGTAATGTATATTCCCAATCCCATATATATATATATATATATATATATATATATATATATATATATATATATATATATATATATATATATATATATATATATATATATATATATATATATATATATATATATATATATATATATAATCTTTTTTCTCTTGGGCGTTTCTTCTCTCATTGTTTGGGCCAAAAATATAGAACAAAGTGGGCCAACACAATACAACAAATAAGAAAAATAGATGTCAGCTCAATTACCAAGAACCAAAACATAATGTGGGGCAAAGACAAAAAGAAAATAATAAAGTTAAATAAAACTTAATCAGATCAGTTTATACAAACTGTTGCTTCCAATCTGGCCTGGTCCGGTTTGTATAGGTTTGGATAATTTTCAGTTTGAACCAGTTTCAATTTGATCCAGTTTTACTCCAAACGGTTTTGATTTTGTTGATTCGAACCAAACCAATTTTAAAATTGATCCAGTTTCCAAAAAAACGGATTGTGCACCTGAGATTAGAGGTGGCAAGAGGTCCAGCTATCAAATTTGTGCTGGAGAGAGAGAGAGAGAGAGAGAGAGAGAGAGAGAGAGAGAGAGAGAGAGAGAGAGAGAGAGAGAGAGAGAGAGAGAGAGAGAGAGAGAGAGAGAGAGAGAGAGAACTAGTTATTAAGGCCCAGTCGATGTTCAGTTACATTTATTAGCATTTTGAGGATCACGTATGTTATTATTGTATACAAACTTTTTGCTATGTATGTAGATATTGTTATAATGACTTAAAGAATAGCATTTTGCATTTCTATGTAACACAAAACTTATAAGATAAACTTTGCTTTTCACCTGTAATAATATTTACTTCATTTAATCATTTGACTCATCGATCATAGTAATATAATCTAACGATACCACGTATTTTATAAACTTCTTGTTAAGATAAACTTTGTCATTTTCTATGTTAACTATTAAACAGGCTAAAAACATGGGCCTAGTAAGCACAACTTAACAATAGATGATTGCAATTCATAAACAGGATTGTGATGTTTAAAAATACTTGAATACGGTGAGAAGTTGTTTCCAAAGGATTTTAGGAGAAGCCCACATACAAAAATGGTCAAAAAGAGTTTTTGCAAAATAATAATAATAATAATAATAATAATAATAATAATAATAATAATAATAATAATAATAATAATAATAATAAATAACAAACACCTTAGACATTGTAAGACTATTTTTAACTATAGTTTATTTTTGAAACCAAACAACTGAGGAACTTAAGTTACACGTACATCAGCTCTTCCAGCTCTTCGTGATACAAAGAAATTGGTGCATTGTTTGATTCAAAAGTAAATTGATTTTAAACAAAATATAAGTAATTTAGTTTTGATTAAGTTTCATATGGTTTGGATATGCTTTTGTGGCGGAGCCATGATCAAAGTAAAGTGGAGGATATCCCTAAAAAAATTCCAAAAAAAATTACACTACTGAAAAAAAAAATCGAAAAAAAATACACCACTGAAATTTTTTAAGGGGCATCGTGGGCTACCCGGAAAACCACCTAGATCCGCCTGTTTTGTTTGAAATTGTCGATTGTATTTATATGAACTATGATAACTCTACATTTACTTTGTGTTGCAGGAAGTCCCGAAGGGTTGTTTTTTCTTTCTTTCTTTCTTTTTTTTATTACCTTTTATTGCGTTTTATTCCTTTCTGAATTTCTAGAAGTTCTATTAGCATAAATAGCCTTATGTTACATCGTTTACGTTCCTAAATAACCAAATGAAAGTTTATTCATAATTGGGGTGTTGAATAATGAGCATTTAGCAGAAGTTGTGCTATTGGGCCGTGATACAATCGTGACAAATACCCATCAGCCATCACGTTCGATTAACAGGCAGCCACATATGCTCTCAATTATTCAGATTCAGTGAATGGATATAAGTCCGCCACATCCTTCTCCCTTTGTTTCTTTTTCCTTCTTTTTAATGCTTTTCAATTCCATATTTTATATAATGTAGTTCTTTTATTAGAAATTAAAACGTTTCAATTATGTGTTTAGTTAATTGGGCCAGGCCCATTATATGACCTCTCTTTAATATCTACAATAACCTATTTACCAAAAAGGTAATGATGTCAAAGGTAATGATGTCAAGTTAGTTCCACATCACCTTTTCTTTTTCGACATGTGGTTCTAGTATTTGATCACGTTGTTTATTTTCTTTTCTAACATTTCAACTTTCCACCACTACCGGGAGTATATGTTTTTCTTTTATAAGATATTAACTTTCCAAGTCAATGTTATCCTAGTTTTATTAGACAAGTGACCATTCATCTTAATTAAAACACAAGTTTAGTTACTTTTAAGATCATATTTAGTTTAATCTAAAAGATTGTGGAATGATCTCGTTCATCTCATTCGTCATTACAATTAACCAAGGTATAAATAGAGTGTATAGCTCAAAAAAAACTATCGAAATAGAATCTATACCAATAATACAACAGGATAATTATTGGGAAAATATATATACAACCAAAAGTCTAAACACTAGAAATCGAGGAGAGGGGAGAAAGCATTAGAAAATCCGATTCTCTAAGTGCAAGGAGAAGAAATAACTAAAATTATGAGAGCTAAGGGTCTATTTATAGTTGAACTAACTTGTACGGAAATCAAATTTGAATTAATTAAATAATCAAAATTAATTCAAATTCAAATACATACCTTCTCAGCAGCTATAGACAATTTATAGAAGGTTTCTATCCCTTCTCAAAACCATCCACCTCAAAGGTGTAACATCCCGAAATATTAAGAGTAGAGTTGAAGGGCTAAAAGAGTAAATTGGGAAAGAGTGACTCGGCGAGTCCATGTGCGGACTCGGCGAGTAGAGTCGCGACTTGGTCGCGTGTTAAGTGGCCGACTCGGCGAGTCAGTGTAATGGACTCGGAGAGTAGGCGCTGAGTGGAGAAAACCCTAATTCTCTGGGTTGAGCCTTATATAAAGATCATTATGCTTTCCTCCCAGCCTCTCTATCACCCCTTGAGCCCCAGAAAATCCTAAATCGCGGAGAAGCACCATTGTTGAGTGGATTGGAGCTTGGAGATGTAATTGTTGAAGGAATTGTGGGAGATTGAAGGCTTGGAGCAAGGGGCTTTGCTTGGATTCGAATTACATTGCAGTTGGGGCATCCCTTAGAGGTAATATCTCGTTATTGGACTGTTGTTATGTGGTTTCTTCATTTTGGGGTTGTGGGAATTGGTCTAGGGATGTAATGGGAAGTCTAGAGGTTAGATCTGAGGTTGCTACCTCAGATCTGGAAGGGAGAAGAATCAGAGAGCATGAAAGTCCCTGTGTTGGAGTGTTTAGTGAAGCTTACATGTCCTAAACCCTAGCCCAATGTGCAAACGGCTTAGATCTCTTTGGATTCACGTAAAGTTTGCCACTTTACGTGATGGATGAGTGGTAGGAGACTAGATCTATGCTTTGGAGCAGTTGCATGCCTTGGAATGCTTCTGAATGTATTCAGACCGGTGGTACTCGGCGAGTCACATGGGTGGACTCGACGAGTTGGATGAAGATGGCCTGGAACTCGGCGAGTTGTATGAACAACTCGGCGAGTAGGTTGAAGATAGCCGTAGACTCGGCGAGTCTGTTCTTGGACTCGACGAGTCTTGTCGAAGAGTCCCAAATATTTTCTGGTTGAGTCGAGAATCGGCGAGTCAAGGGATGACTCGGTGAGTTATGTGCGAGTGGACTCGGAGTTATAGGACTCGGCAAGTCTCGGGGTGACTCGGCGAGTTGAGTCACGGATTGGGGAAATTCTGAGCACGGGGACTCGACGAGTCGACGGGTTGACTCGGCGAGCAGGGTCAACTAGGAGGGTGACTTTGACGGAGGACTTTGACTTGGACCAAGAGTTGACCGTTGACTTTTAGGGCTTGGTCAGCGATGTGGCCTTTGGGCCGAGAGAGGGGTAAAATAGTCTTTTACCCTTAATAGGGTGCCATGATCGGGTTGATTCTAGTCTCGAGAGTTATATTCATGAGAGTATTTGCCTTACGTGTTAGGCGGTGGCGGGTTCGAGATTCAAGTGTGGGGATATCTGCTTTCTGTTTGCCAGGTGAGTCTTCTCACTATACTTTACCTTGAGTAGGTAACCAGAGTTATGTGATCAGAGTATTTGTATGCTATATGTACGTGATGTGTTGTACTGCATTATTT
This sequence comes from Lactuca saligna, assembly GCF_052625555.1. Lineage (NCBI taxonomy): Eukaryota > Viridiplantae > Streptophyta > Magnoliopsida > Asterales > Asteraceae > Lactuca > Lactuca saligna. The sequence continues at coordinate 175,670,580 of NC_136418.1, forward strand.
CTATGTGATTTATGTTGTGCATGTTTATAGAGTTGGAACCGGAAGGTTCCCAGAGTTAGAACCTGAGGGTTCACAGAGTTTGGGTGCACGGACCCACAGAGTTATAGCCTCGAATGGCTTTTATGTGTTAAACGTGCTATTTTGGGGAACTCACTAAGCTTCGTGCTTACAGTGATTTGTGTTATGTTTCAGGTTTCTTTCAGGATCACGGGACGGCACCGGCTTGATTGTACACACCGGAGAAAGAGTCATGTTTTGAGGATCCTGGTTTAATATGCAAGTGAAAATGGAGTTATGTTTTGTAATTCAATTATTAATGAGATTTTAAATAAGTGTTTCTAAGAATTAATCGATTATTTTAAATGAAAAATTGTTTTGAAATTTTACGGTGTTACAAGTTGGTATCAGAGCCTTGGTTTGAGGGATTCGGATGCGCCTTCGGGTAAATCTGGACTCAAACTGAGGAAGTAAGAAAAGTTTTAAGGAAATAATTTTCTAAAAATGAATAAGAGTTCAAAGAGAAAGCAAGAAGGAGCAGTGTGTACAATCAGCCAGAGCCCGAACGGTGATTTCCCAAAATACCCTTATTTTTGTGTTATGAGATATGTATGATGCACTTTATGAGATATTATTGCATGCTAGAGACAGGCTAGGTATTTCATATGTTAGGACTAGAGTGGCTTGATTCGTGATGCCTTAGCATAGGACTCGTTGTTATATGTGTTATGCTTTTGAGTATGTGATGAGTGAGAGTATCCAGTTAGAACCCATGAGGGGTAGAGTTACAGAGTTCGGTGGTACTTTCGAGGATGAGCCGAGAAGGTGGAGTTATAACAGAGTGGGAGTCCTATGTATTCTCCGATGCTCGAATGTTGCTTGCTTTGTGCTTTGTGGAACTCTCGATGATGGGAGTTAGCTACCAAGTGAATATGACGATATTCAGGAGGTAGATGGCTGGCATCATTAGGAGCTCTTCAGCAGCTGATAGCAAAGAAGGGGGAGGACAACGGAAGAGCCTAGGGAGTAACCCTAGCCAAATGAGTGCGCTTGCAGAGTAGAGAATTTCGCTGGGGAGCGAGCACGCGCGATGGGATTAGTGAAAGGGCAGGTCGAGCAGCTACTTAGAAGCTCTGGGATGGTCCGTGTGGAAAGTATGGGTAGATGTGGCAGGTAGTATGGGCCCGTACTACTGAAAGCAGAGGACCCATACTTGATACAGGGAGTATTCTGAAGGTCCTAAGGAGCGGATTGAGGAGTGATGTTATGGTTCGGGTACCATACATCAGAGCAGATTGAGGAGTGATGTTATGGTTCGAGTACCATACATCAGAGCAGATTAAGGAGTAATGTTATGGTTCGGGTATCATACATCAGAGCAGATTGAGGAGTGATGTTATGGTTCGAGTACCATACATTAGAGCAGATTGAGGAGTGATGTTATGGTTCGGGTACCATACATCAGAGAAGATTGAGGAGTGATGTTATGGTCCGGGTACCATACATCGGAGCTGATTGAGGAGTGATGTTATGGTCTGGGTACCATACATCGGAGCGGATTGGGGAGTGATGTTATGGTTAGGGCACCATACATCGGGGCATACTGATAAGAGATGTCATGGAATGAGTACCATGGTTCGTAGTGAAGGATGTTTGTGGTTCTCCGGTTATTCGATCATGAGTAAGTTCGAAGAGGCGTCCCTTGAGAGGGAGATTGAGAGTCCCTCAGAGTATTTTAGTAAGGAGTCAGTGAGAAGGGAGAATTTCGATCTGAGTTGAGCGATCAGTCGATAAAGGAGATGTCACCTCCTATGATCTGGGAGGTATTGATTATGTACGTGTGATAATATGAGAAGCATGATGTTTTGGTTTTGGGTTTCGGGGTAAACCCTGCAGGTTGTCATTGATGATGATTTCCCCCAGAGTATCAGGTAGCATGTGTGCCGCGAGGCAGTGATTTATCATGAGCAGATAGTCAGTTTGGACTAAGATAGTCGAGGGCCACGCTACACCTATTTGAGTATAGTCGGGTGTACGGTAGTGGTATCAGTGGGGAGTCTAGTCGAGTTTAGCGGTGCAGAGAGTTTTCTATCCATAGGGTGTTGAATATGGGAGTAGGTCCTTGTTCTTGGGATGATCCCGGTGTTGGAGCGTTGGTTGATGAGTTGAGGTGAGGGGTACGATGATTTTATGGTTCAGTCTATGAGCCTGGGATGTTATTGAGCAGTTGAGTTGTTTGGTACTAGATTGGTACGAGATTTGGAACGACTAGAGGCAGACGTGACGAGAAGTTCTTGAGGAGTTCATCAAAGGTTCAGAGTATATGAGGTCGATTCATTTCCTTAAGGGGGATTATCGGGCGTTGTGCAGCACTTTCCGGGGGCAGGTGCGATTTTGCTGGAGAAAATAGTTATGGGTTGGTTGTGTGCTATTTGGTGATGGTTCGAACCCTAAGTGGGGGAGAACCGGGTGTCGTATGTAAGAAAACATAGATTTGTCAAGAGCAGTTATAAGTGGAGTATAGAGATATGCCGTAAGAAATCCTGAGACCAGAGGTGTCGATGATCGAGGAAAGGGGTCAGAGTGAGTTAATGCGGGAAGTACTTGGTTGAGAAGGGTGAATGTCTCCACGACAGGTGTTTATTGGTCAAGAATCTGGTATTGATCAGTGTTGGGGCAAGTAGATAGAGAATGATTGGGCAGCCAACTCCCGGGTCGGTATGCGTACCTTTGTTTGGATTTTGAGCAGCGGGAAAAGGGTTTCGGAGAATTATCAGCGTATTTCGTAACGTTTGCGTTTCTTCGTATTGCAAATTGAGAAATTGGATACACCGAAGTTGCAACTTGGAAAAAAATGGAGATCTAGTTATGGGGTTCAGAGGGAATGTATTATTGCATCTATATGGTGCTTGGGGCAGGAGATCAGTGGTTGTGGCAGGATCTTATGATGTTCGGTGGGGGTGTTCCAAGGTATCCGGGTATTGATATCTTTATTTCGAAGTTATTCGTGAATCTTGAGTTGAGACGACTTGTGGTATATCAGGTATCTATGGATCTAGTGAGAGCCCTTCGAGTATGGGCATCCAGGGAGATTATTTGAGAGAGTGGATCTTCGCAAGGGTGGGCATCTGTTATGTCGATTGCCTCCAGAGTCTGTGATGAATATTCGAGACGAGTATGGGTAGCCACCTATGATAGTCTGCGGAGCACGAGCTAGTGGGGTCAAAGGGTGTTGTGATACTGCGGGGAGCCGTAGTACTCACTAGTCAGAGGGTGTTGTGATACTGCGGGGAGCCGTAGTACTCACTGGTCAGAGGGTGTTGTGATATTGCGGGGATCCGTAGTACTCACTGGTCAGAGGGTGTTGTGATACTGCGGGGAGCCGTAGTTCTCACTAGTCAGAGGGTGTTGCGATACCGCGGGGAGCCGTAGTACTCACTAGATGGCAAGGGAGTGTGATGATGGAATGTTCTCCGATCAGTGTATGATGTGGAAGAGTTTTGGGCTTGAGTAGCCCTAGTATTGAGTTTTTGGAGCCTGGATGTTGGACCGGGAGCGAGACTGGGGTCCCCGTCTCTGTCGGGGAATGTGGTGAGATGCGCAAGGGATATGCGCAGCAGAAACCAGAGATCAGAGTGGAGACGATCCTCAGTTGGATTGTATTTTCTTGCATAAGGAAAAGAGAATTTCGTGACTTGCGTGTCACGGGGCCGGATAGTGGTCACGGGGAGGAAGTTAGAGGGATATTTGGATTAGGATATGGGTGACTTTTGGAGGCTCAGTTGTGGAGTCAAAAGCTGACCTGGTGCTCTGTCTCGAAGAGGGATATGAGATGAGCTAGAGCTTATCATGATGATGTCTGAGGACACCTCAGAGGGAGCGAACGATTCAGACGCTCAAAGACATGCTTCGGGCATGTGTATTAGATTTCGGAGGGAGTTGCGGCACGTAATCATCCTTGGTTGAGTTATCTTATATCAGCAGCCATCATTAGTGCATTGGTATGCCGCCCTTTTGAGCTGTTGTATGGGAGGAGGTGTCAGACCCTCATTTGCTGGGGAAAGTGTTGATTCGCAGAAGTGGAAGTAGTAGTGAGAATGGATGATTTGGAGTATGGTGGTCGAACACTGTGTCTGTGACAGTGGTATGGAATGACATCATGATGGGATGTCTGCTGAGGACGCGGAAGGGATTCCGCGGGTGTAGAGCCAAGAGTCTCAGGATGGATGCAGGGATGGAGTCTGGGACTCCCAGCTTGATTATGATCAAGGGTTGTGTGCGTAGTGGTGGTTTCTCCTGGGAATGTTAGAGATGTCGTCAGTGTGACGGGTTTTCCTAACCTGAGAGTGCGAAGGTTGGTGCGGCATGGGTGTGTGATTGCAAGAAGAGGACTCATGGGAGTTACTCTGGGATTGAAGAGTGGGTCTTTCCGTCATCACGGATTGGATATAATGGGATTCAGATTGGGGATCCGATGGTTCGTGGCTTCTAACCCTTATGGGTCGAGTGATTGTTGAGATTTGGGCAGTGATGCCTCATGGGCAATTCTCGGATCGTTGAGTGTGGTTATCAGAGGGTACCTCCGGTGCCCGGTTCGAGATAGTGGTCAGGACACCGTATGGAAAGGGAAAGTGTGTTCGAGTTCGATGGGTATGCCTTGTGAGACCTGGTCCGATTAAGGCCAGGTGGCACGTTGTGGGAGTATTTTCGGAGTTGAGTTGTTGTAGGCTTCGAGGATGAAGCCTAATTTAAGTGGGGGAGAATTGTAACATCTCGAAATATTAAGAGTAGAGTTGAAGGGCTAAAAGAGTAAATTGGGAAAGAGTGACTCGGCGAGTCCATGTGCGGACTCGGCGAGTAGAGTCGCGACTTGGTCGCGTGTTAAGTGGCCGACTCGGCGAGTCAGTGTAATGGACTCGGCGAGTAGGCGCTGAGTGGAGAAAACCCTAATTCTATGGGTTGAGCCTTATATAAAGATCATTATGCTTTCCTCCCAGCCTCTCTATCACCCCTTGAGCCCCAGAAAATCCTAAATTGCGGAGAAGCACCATTGTTGAGTGGATTGGAGCTTGGAGATGTAATTGTTGAAGGAATTGTGGGAGATTGAAGGCTTGGAGCAAGGGGCTTTGCTTGGATTCGAATTACATTGCAGTTGGGGCATCCCTTAGAGGTAATTGTTGGATTAATGTCTAAGTCAGTAACCATATTTGGTATATACTTGACCCGAGTGTGCATGGTCCTTTTGGGTTGCCTTCACCAAAGCAACTTGACAAGGTAATTTGATATGAGAGAGGAGATATTATGATTTATTAATATATTATAAGAATAATATATTAAAGGAGAAATCATATTTATTTGATTAGTATTAGTCATAAATTAATTAGGAATTAATTTGGTGACTAAAAGAGACAAATTAAATAAAGGGGTATAAACTGTCAATTGTGTGATAGTTGAGTTTTGGGCTAGGAAACCTAATGGACTAAGGGGGAACGAAATTATGATGAAGGATCATCATATTTTCGTCCAAGGCCTCATTCCATAAGGTTTCTTGGGCTGCTTGGTGGCTAAGCTGTCCATTAGGGTTTTGACTGAAACCCTAGCACCCTATAGTATAAATACATACCCTATGCTTCAATTTAAGGCCACTTGATTCCAAGGGAACCCTAGGGCCGAAATTAGCATCATTCCTTTCTCTCTCTTAGTTGCCTTCTTGCTTCAAGGTGTTTGTGAGCCATTAGAGGCACTACAATTGTGGTGCTTGCTTTCAAGAGTTCTAGAGAGTTCAAGAGATCAAGGAAACTAGTTGTTATTGCTATATAACAACAAAGGTATGTTTTCTACACTTCTATGTAAATTTCGAAAATTATAGAAGCATGCTAGGGTTTATTTTGTGTTCATAAAGTTGTATGTCTTATAGTGAAAACATAGATCCAAACTAGGGTTGCATGCACACATAGGATTGTTTGTATAAAACCTAACAGTGGTATCAGAGCCATTGGTTTTTTGTTTTCAATTGGATTTGATGCATATTATGAACTTGACAAATTAGGGTTTATGGCAAGTAAACCCTAAGGCTTGGTGATTTTCGCAAATTAGGGTTGCCAAACCCTAGTTGGCGATTTTGATAGGGTTCTTGAAACCTTTTTGCCTAGCCTCCAAATTTCGAAATTAGGGTTATGAAACCCTAGGGATTTCGAAAATCCCTTATCCCCAAGATAAGATCCCAAGATTTTAGGGATATGGATAATACTATCTTTGTGATTATCAATTTAATTGTTTAAACTAGATAATTGAAGATCTTGTATTATCCTTTCCATATATTTAAAAATAAAAGGATTAAATAAATTAATAGTTTAATTTTATGATAATCCCTAAAGATTTAATATTTCAAATTAATTGTTTGATTTTGATAATTATTAAATCAAAGATTTTTTGGTGTTTAAAATTTTAAATTAAATAGCCTTAATTCCGAAAATTTTAAATACACATTAAGATACTGGTATTTTTGAAATGTTTTAAAATACACCCTTATACAATTATGATATTATAAGATTAATTATTATACATGTATAAGAATAAGCTAGTCTTATCGCTAGTAGGCCTCATTCACGAAGCCGGTCTATAAGGTGGGTATAAGGTTGTTGCCTATAAAATGACGCTTAATGGATGTACACTCACATCTACTGCTTGCTTGACTGGTGGAGGGTCGTTAGCCGAACGGATAGGATAGGGCACTTAATTCCTCATTAAAAGTATAATGGAAATATTAAAGTAACTACATTGTTTTACAAATTCCCACTCTTAGTTACTTTAGGGTAAAATGTGAAAATGATGCTAATCCATGGAATTACACTTCGTACCCTTGTCAAACGTTGATGGAGCGCGTGTGGTTAACCGGCACATCAATTTGGGGATGACATTGGTAGCGAAGGGTGACTCGATGTTTGTCATAGATCAATGGAGCGTGTGTGGTTCACCGGCACATTGATTAGGTGATAAAGACATTGAGTGCACCGCGTTGATTCGCATGGTTATTCACAAATTTGTTTGCGATCCTCGGCATCCCAGTCGCAAATTTGAAATGCATATCGAGATTAAACATGCCATTGAAAAGTTCAATGAATCTCAAAGATCTAGGAGTTTTCAATACATTTAAAACCTAAATTGCTTTTTCGTTTTTCATGGTGAGAATTAGTGAATCGTCATTCACTTACCTTCAAATTATTTACTTTTAAAGTACGGCATCCCTTTCTAAGTTGTAAATAATGTTTTTGGATCCTAGCCCTAATTACTCATTTGGGTGTTTAATTAGGGATTCATTTCTAATCAAACTTTGTTCCTTTTCAGATGTTAACAAACAACAACAACAACGCTTCTGGGTCATTCTCGTTGATGAACTTGTGTCAGAAAGTGACATTTGATGGTTCAAACTTCACCGAGTGGATGAGGTATATCCGCATGATCACACGCTACGAGGACAAAGAATATGTCCTCGATGAAAAGCTTGAGAAGATCATCCCAGATGTTGCTACTCCTGAGGAATTGGCCGCCTTTGAGGCCCATGAGCGTGATGCCACGAAAGTTCACTGCATCATGCTGGCCACCATGAACCCCGAACTCCAAAAGTCCTATGAGGACATGTATCCATATGAAATGCATCAGGATTTGCTGGAAAGGTATCACCAGAGCGCGAGGCAAGAGCGCTATGAGATCATTACTACCATGATCACCGCTAAGATGGGGAGTGGAGAATCCCTAACCTCTCATTTGCAGAAAATGAAGAGGTATGTTGATCGTCTTCTCAAACTTAATGTTAAGTTTGATGAGGATTTGGCTATCGACATAATCCTCCACTCCTTGCCCTCCTGCTACAATCAGTTTAGGATGACCTACCATATGAATAAAGAGGAGGTCTCCTTGAGCAAGCTCCAAGGACTCTTGAGGACTGCTGAGAGCAACCTCAAAGACAAATCCGTTGCACCGTCCCCTGCTGTGGCCGCTCCTATGATGGCAATAGGTCAAGGAAAGGGTAAAAAGAGGAAGGCTCCATGTAAGAGCCACCATAAGGGGAAACCCCGTGATGGTTCGTCCTCAAGTGGGACCAAAGTAGGCCCCGCTAGACCCTCTTCCGATCCTAAAGAAGCAGAGTGCTTCTATTGCCACCAAAAGGGCCACTGGAAGCGAAGCTGCCCACAATATCTGCAGGACATAAAAGATGGGAAGATCAAGCCCACATTTGCAGGTATGTATTCTATTAAATCTAATAACTCATCATTTGCTACTTCATGGGTTCTTGATACAGGATGTGGTTACCACATTTGTTCTGATTTGCAGGGCCTAAAAAGAAGTAGGGAAATGAAGCATGGGAAGATGAACCTGATTATGGGAAACAGAAGATCATCGCCTGTGACCAAAGTCGGTGTTTATTCTTTAGTGTTGAGAAATGGGTTAGGAATAGATTTAGAGAATTGCTGTTATTCGCCAGATATGGAAAGAAACATTATTTCTTTTCACGGGTTGTTTAGACAAGGTTTCAGATATTCTTTTGATAATAGTAATGGTTCTATTAATGTTTATTTGAATGGTGTCTTTTATTTCAATGCATTACCTTGTAATGGGATTTATGAATCTGTGATGATTGTTGATAATTTCGGAAATAATGTTTTGAATATTGATTCGTCTACTAGTCTAGACAAAGCATGCTTGTGGCACTGTCGCCTTGGCCATGTCAACAAGAAACGCATAGCCCAACTCCAAAAGGATGGAGTGTTGGAGTCATTCGACCTTAGGGACGATGATACGTGTGAATCTTGTTTACTTGGGAAGATGACCAAGTCACCCTTTACTGGCACTTGTGAAAGGGGTGAGGGTTTATTGGATCTCATACACACTGATGTGTGTGGGCCCTTTAGATCCACCACAAGGGATGCTTGCCGCTTCTACGTGACTTTTACAGATGATTATAGCAGATATGGATATATCTACTTGATCAAGCAAAAGTCGGAAACTTTTGAAAAGTTCAAAGAGTTTAAGAGTGAAGTGGAGAATCAGTTGGGCAGGAAAATCAAGATGCTTCGGTCAGACCGAGGAGGAGAGTACCTAAGTCTTGAGTTTCACGACTATCTAAAAGAATGTGGAATCGTTTCACAATTGACGCCTCCAAGAACGCCACAATTGAACGGTGTGGCTGAGAGACGTAATCGGACCTTGTTGGACATGGTTCGTTCTATGATGAGTCGGACTTCGTTACCAATAGCTTTCTGGGGGTATGCCTTAGAGACTGCCGCCCGTATACTTAACTTAGTTCCCACTAAGAAGGTTTCCAAGACTCCTCACGAGATGTGGACAGGGAAGGCTCCCTCGTTGGCACATATTAAGGTTTGGGGTTGTGAGGCTTTCGTAAGACGAGAGACTCACGACAAACTTGAACCTCGTAGTGAGAAGTGTTATTTCATCGGCTATCCACAGAAGTCTTTTGGCTACCTTTTCTATAGACCAAGTGACAATGTTGTCTTCGTAGTTAGAAGAGGAGTTTTCCGAGAAAAGGAATTGATAGGCCAAGAAGACAGTGGGAGGCAAATTGAACTTGAAGAAATTCAAGATCAAAGCGATGAAGGAACCTCTGACACTGGCACTCAACTTGAGGAGGAAACTCCTGTTGAACCTGTTGACGTGTCCTTACCTCTTCGACGTTCCTCTAGGGCTAGTGTTCCACCCCAGTTTTATGGTTTTCATATTACTACTGAAGGGGATACGTTTATTAGTGATAGTACACTAGTAAATTTGGATGAACCTAGCAACTATAAGGAAGCCATGGCAGGCCCAGAGTCTGCAAAATGGAAAGAGGCTATGGACAGCGAGATTCAGTCCATGTACGACAACCAAGTTTGGAATTTGGTTGATAATGTACCAGGTCGTAAGACAGTCGGGTGCAAGTGGATCTTCAAGAAGAAGACGGACATGGATGGGAAAGTGCATACTTATAAAGCGCGATTGGTTGCGAAGGGCTTTACTCAAACTCCCGGAGTTGACTATGATGAGACCTTCTCACCAGTTGCGAAGATAAAGTCTATTAGGGTAATGCTTGCCATAGCTGCGTTTCATGATTATGAAATATGGCAGATGGACGTAAAGACCGCTTTCCTTAATGGAAAGTTGGCTGAGGATGTCTACATGAATCAGCCAGAGGGTTTTGTCGATGTGAAGCATCCGAATAGAGTATGCAAGCTTGAGAGATCTATTTATGGATTGAAACAAGCATCTCGCAGATGGAATCTTTGTTTTGATGAGAAGGTTAAAGAGTTTGGCTTTCTGCGAAGCGAAGATGAATCTTGTGTTTATGTCAAAGCCAGTGGGAGTATAATAAGCTTCCTCGTATTGTATGTCGACGACATATTACTCATAGGAAACGATGTCCCAACCTTGCAGGAGGTCAAGTCCTGGCTTGGGAAATGTTTCGCTATGAAGGACCTCGGAGAAGCTGCTTATATTCTGGGAATAAGAATAGTAAGAAACAGGGAAAAGAGACTGATAGGACTCAGTCAGGATACATACTTGGAAAAGGTGCTAAAGCGTTTTAGTACGGAAAATTCCAAGAAAGGGGAGTTGCCAATCCAAAGCAATACCAAGCTGAGTAAGACTCAGAGCCCGAGTACAGAGACAGAGATAGCTGATATGAGCCGAGTACCTTACGCTTCCGCAGTAGGCTCTATCATGTACGCTATGACTTGTACTCGCCCTGATGTGGCCTTCGCTTTAAGCATGGTTAGCAGATATCAGGGGAATCCTGGTAGAGCACATTGGATTGCAGTCAAGAATATTCTTAAGTACCTTCGGAGGACCAAGGAATGGTTTCTAGTCCTCGGTGGGAGTGATGACTTAAGGGTACGAGGGTACAGTGATGCTAGTTTTCAGACGGATCGGGATAACTTCCGATCGCAGTCGGGCTGGGTCTTTACCCTAAATGGAGGAGCAGTGACTTGGAAAAGTTCCAAACAAGAGACCGTAGCTGATTCAACGTGCGAATCAGAGTATATTGCGGCGAGCGAAGCGTCAAAGGAGGCTATATGGTTGAAGAACTTCATTGGAGACCTTGGAGTTGTGCCATCCATAAAGGAGCCCATGGAAATTTTCTGTGATAATGAAGGAGCGGTTGCCTTAACCAAGGAACCAAGGGATCATGGCAGATCTCGACATATCGACAGGAAATACCATTTTATTAGACATCAGGTAGAAGAGGGACTCCTCGTTGTGAAGAGGGTATCGTCAGAAGATAACCCAGCAGATCCCCTTATGAAGGGACTGAGTAGGGTCAAGCATTTTCAGCACGCTAGGAGCGTAGGGCTGAAGGACGATATTAGTTTAGATTAGATAGGTAGGAAACTTGTAATAGATAATGTCATACTCAACAATTGATGATTAAATAAAAGTGTGTTATTTATAAGAAAGTTTCTATCATGTGTTGATTATTTATCTATTTTTCCGATTTTTTGCATGTTTTGACTTCCTGAATAATGAGATTATTCGAACAGTCCACAATCGCTCATATGTTGGAAGTAGATATGAAGAAAGATTGTCATAAATTTGTTTGTAGATTGTCTGAAAAGTTTTAGACATAGCAAAGGTTTGCTGCAAAGTTTATGAGTGCTTATGAAATTAGTATTGAGCATTGGAACAGACCCACACTTGCTGGTATTACTTCATGAATGTCATCACAAGTGATCGCAAGATGATAATATCATATAATCTTTAAACCTAGAGATATGGTTATTGTTTGCTAGTTGATTATACATTGATAATGCGAAAACGCATCAGTAACTTGATGTCATAAAACGCATTATTGTGTATGGTTTAACTGGTAAATGATAAAGGCATATTAGTCGACGTTTTTCTGTTCCTTTTATTCTATGAGGATAAAAGCGATATCTCGGCCACTTGATGATTTGGTTTGACTTATGTGCCGGGCCCGGTCAAGATGAAGTTGATGTGTTCAACTGAGTTCTATGTCAAACGAATCAGAGATCAAGAAATAAAATGCTAGACAATAAGTATTGTTAGCATGATATCTAGAATAGAGGATTATACGATCCCTTATCTAAAGGACAAATTATTGGTCAGAGTTGACAGCGGCTATTGGAAGCTACGATTGCCATCGGGTACGGAAGTAATACGTGAGATATAGTTACTAGACTTATCCAAGTGGGAGACTGTTGGATTAATGTCTAAGTCAGTAACCATATTTGGTATATACTTGACCCGAGTGTGCATGGTCCTTTTGGGTTGCCTTCACCAAAGCAACTTGACAAGGTAATTTGATATGAGAGAGGAGATATTATGATTTATTAATATATTATAAGAATAATATATTAAAGGAGAAATCATATTTATTTGATTAGTATTAGTCATAAATTAATTAGGAATTAATTTGGTGACTAAAAGAGACAAATTAAATAAAGGGGTATAAACTGTCAATTGTGTGATAGTTGAGTTTTGGGCTAGGAAACCTAATGGACTAAGGGGGAACGAAATTATGATGAAGGATCATCATATTTTCGTCCAAGGCCTCATTCCATAAGGTTTCTTGGGCTGCTTGGTGGCTAAGCTGTCCATTAGGGTTTTGACTGAAACCCTAGCACCCTATAGTATAAATACATACCCTATGCTTCAATTTAAGGCCACTTGATTCCAAGGGAACCCTAGGGCCGAAATTAGCATCATTCCTTTCTCTCTCTTAGTTGCCTTCTTGCTTCAAGGTGTTTGTGAGCCATTAGAGGCACTACAATTGTGGTGCTTGCTTTCAAGAGTTCTAGAGAGTTCAAGAGATCAAGGAAACTAGTTGTTATTGCTATATAACAACAAAGGTATGTTTTCTACACTTCTATGTAAATTTCGAAAATTATAGAAGCATGCTAGGGTTTATTTTGTGTTCATAAAGTTGTATGTCTTATAGTGAAAACATAGATCCAAACTAGGGTTGCATGCACACATAGGATTGTTTGTATAAAACCTAACAGTAATATCTCGTTATTGGACTGTTGTTATGTGGTTTCTTCATTTTGGGGTTGTGGGAATTGGTCTAGGGATGTAATGGGAAGTCTAGAGGTTAGATCTGAGGTTGCTACCTCAGATCTGGAAGGGAGAAGAATCAGAGAGCATGAAAGTCCCTGTGTTGGTGTGTTTAGTGAAGCTTACATGTCCTAAACCCTAGCCCAATGTGCAAACGGCTTAGATCTCTTTGGATTCACGTAAAGTTTGCCACTTTATGTGATGGATGAGTGGTAGGAGACTAGATCTATGCTTTGGAGCATTTGCATGCCTTGGAATGCTTCTGAATGTATTCAGACCGGTGGTACTCGGCGAGTCATGGGTGGACTCGACGAGTTGGATGAAGATGGCCTGGAACTCGGCGAGTTGTATGAACAACTCGGCGAGTAGGTTGAAGATAGCCGTAGACTCGGCGAGTCTGTTCTTGGACTCAACGAGTCTTGTCGAAGAGTCCCAAATATTTTCTGGTTGAGTCGAGAATCGGCGAGTCAAGGGATGACTCGGTGAGTTATGTGCGAGTGGACTCAGAGTTATGGGACTCGGCAAGTCTCGGGGTGACTCGGCGAGTTGAGTCGCGGATTGGGGAAATTCTGAGCACGGGGACTCGACGGGTTGACTCGGCGAGCAGGGTCAACTAGGAGGGTTGACTTTGACGGAGGACTTTGACTTGGACCAAGAGTTGACCGTTGACTTTTAGGGCTTGGTCAGCGATGTGGCCTTTGGGCCGAGAGAGTGGTAAAATAGTCTTTTACCCTTAATAGGGTGCCATGATCGGGTTGATTCTAGTCTCGAGAGTTATATTCATGAGAGTATTTTCCTTACGTGTTAGGCGGTGGCGGGTTCGATAAATAAGTTTGGGGATATCTGCTTTCTGTTTGCCAGGTGAGTCTTCTCACTATACTTTACCTTGAGTAGGTAACCAGAGTTATGTGATCAGAGTATTTGTATGCTATATGTACGTGATGTGTTGTACTGCATTATTTCTATGTGATTTATGTTGTGCATGTTTATAGAGTTGGAACCGGAAGGCTCCCAGAGTTAGAACCTGAGGGTTCACAGAGTTTGGGTGCACGGACCCACAGAGTTATAACCTCGAGTGGCTTTTATGTGTTAAACGTGGTATTTTGGGGAACTCACTAAGCTTCGTGCTTACAGTGATTTGTGTTATGTTTCAGGTTTCTTTCAGGATCACGGGACGGCACCGGCTTGATTGTACACACTGGAGAAAGAGTCATGTTTTGAGGATCCTGGTTTAATATGCAAGTGAAAATGGAGTTGTTTTGTAATTCAATTATTAATGAGATTTTAAATAAGTGTTTCTAAGAATTAATCGATTATTTTAAATGAAAAATTGTTTTGAAATTTTACGGTGTTACAAAAGGGGTTCCAGAATATACCAGTTGTTCAACTATCTAACAATTAATATTTAGTTTATGTACATTTAAATAGTTTCCTAATTAATCCAATAAATTCCAGTTAATTCAAATTAATTCTAAATTAATATTAACAAGTTTCGAATTTAGGTTAGTTTGCTAGTGTTATGTGGGATGATCCAATACGAACTCTAAGATTTAGTGGAACCAAGATGTTATAGTATATTTATGACTTCCCAATCTTAGTGAAATCGTGAGACAAAAACTCAACCTTGTGTAGTTTGAGAGACATACAAATTTTAGCATTGTGTACCAGAAACATATCCAAGAAAGCTAATGTAATCATTACACTTTAGACTAAAACTTTTAAACATTTATCAAGCTATAATAAATTAATAAGTTATTTATCTCACTCTCTTAAATCATTTTCTAACTATTTTAGCTATTGAAGGCAACGCTAAAAGGACTTTGTTATTATTTCCAAAGTTATATCAATTAGTTATGATATTGGACACTCATTTTCAATAATCTCCTACTTGGACAAATCATTAACTATTATTGGTCAGATAATCTTTGAATAACCAACAAAGCATGCCTTGCACAACAACTGTTGAACTCTTATCTAATCAAATATCGTCCATTTGGATAAATGATCAATTATTCCTTAGTTTCTACTAGATATCATTGTGAACTGGGTCATGTATTATGAATCAACCTAACAGTTCAACATTATGTTTATCCATTTCTTATTTCTAATGATCAAATCAAATTACTAATTGAACACACCAACTTAGTCCGGACCAGGCCAGGCACATAAGATATTAGTATGAAATCATCGAAATGACCAAGGATATTGCTTCTACGGTTGAAGAAACAAATAAACTTTGACTGCATAATTTTTGTCTACTTGTCAAATTACGCATGGACTAACTCGGTATAACCACCAGTTAGAGATATGGTTAGAGCAAGACCAATGCACAACCAATTTGTATGCAAAGAATTTAATGTCTCCATTTTAAGAATAAAATGGAAAACATTTTATAAGCTCAATTAACAACAATTTGTGGAAAACATTTCTCACCAAAGCTCAATATAAAAACTTTGATTTATCTTAAAAGATGATGTTTGTTTGGATTTTATAAAGCCTTTAAAAAAACACCCAAGTTTCAGAATGTTTTAGCCCAATGAATAAAGATTTGTTAAAAGGGTTTGGTTTTTATATTAGGTAATTATTGTTTTTATCATTTATCATAGTCATTAAGATGTCTAACTAAATAATATATGTTTATTCATATACAGATTCTCCAAGCCTCTATGCCACTTAGATGTCTAAATAATATATGTTTATTCATATCCTATCAAATAGCCCTTAAATATTTAATTCATTAAGTATAAAAGAAACAAACCCTAAAGAATCTATTAGGAGAAGACATGTCAACATGTAAGATAAAAAAATTTTAAACCCAATGCTTCCAATCTTCGATTAAAAAGTAACCGTAGCTTTTTTTTTTTTTTTTCTATTGAAAATGTGATATTACAAGCACTGTATTCGTTGGATACTTTACCCAACCCTAATGGAAAGAATAATCTATTTATCCGTAGCAGAGATTCAGAGTCAGAACAATGTATGGGATTCAATATTCATCACAAATTCCTATAAATATTATTATTTTTAACTGAATCTAAAATCCAAAAAAAGACCTACACCAAAAACAGTGATTGGACTTTTATATTTTTATCGTAAACCAAATAAAGAAAAAAAATGCATATTAAAAAAAAATCTCACCCGTCCATCATTCCATTGCCTAACCCCAATTGTACTGTACTATACATAAACTCTGAAACATCAACATTTCACCACCCACCACATTTCCTCCACTTTACACACCAATCACTCCTTTATCTCTCTCATGTTTCCTACTTTCTTCTTCACATGCTACAATTCATTAAACCACCATATATACTTTATAACCATTAACAACACAACAATTCCAAAATCAAAACCACTCCTCACACCACATCACATCACATGATATCTGATCTGATCCAAACATGTTCTTCTTCTTCTTCCCCTACCTTGTTTGTATGTTTCTTCCCTTGTTTACACCATCTCTCTCTTTCTCCTTCATCTTCAATGGCTTCAAAACCCCAAACCCGCACAATATAACCATCAACGGAGCTGCTGACATCACACCCAGTGGCATTCTCAAGCTCACCAATGATACCTCCCGGTTAATGGGTCACGGGTTTTACCCGGATCCGATCCGTTTCAAAGATCCCACCACCAAAAAACCCATCTCCTTCTCTTCCTCTTTTGTCTTGGCCATCTTGCCGGGGTACAAAAACCCTGGCGGCCATGGACTGGCGTTCACCGTCTCTCCGGAGAAAGACTTCGCCGGAGCTCAGCCCAATCAATACCTTGGAATCCTTAACGTCATCAACAACAGGAACACATCAAACCACCTATTCGCAGTGGAATTCGATACGGTTCTTGATTTGGAATTTGGTGATATTAATGATAATCATGTTGGAGTCAACATTAACTCCATGTCATCCAAGAACTCCACAAAAGCCGGATTTTTTATCGATGGGAATTCAACAAAACAAGATCTTGATTTAGAAAGTGGGAAAAAGATTCAAGCATGGGTGGATTATGATGGTTTAAAATCCCAACTAAATGTCACTCTTTCACTATATTCACAAAAACCTAACACCCCAATCTTGTCTATACCATTAAACCTCGAATCGGTTTTCCAAGATTTCATGTACGTCGGGTTTTCGGCATCAACCGGTGTCCTCACGAGCTCTCATTATATATTCGGTTGGAGCTTTAACACAAGTGGAAAAGCTCAATCTTTTGATCTTAATAGTCTCCCTTCAATACCAAAAGCTAAAAAGACTCACAAAAGTTTCATAATTGGTGTTTCTATAGCCGCCCTTTTAACTCTCCTCATGGTTGCCATTGTCGGTGTTGTTTTTGTGATCAAGAAAATGAAGAACAAAGATGAAATTGAGGACTGGGAGCTTGATGTGGGCCCGCATCGGTATTCCTACAAGGAGTTAAACCGGGCCACGAAAGGGTTTAGAGAAGAGGAACTACTCGGATTTGGTGGATATGGGAGTGTTTACAAAGGGGTTTTATGTAATTTGCCTGATTCAAAAAACCTACTAGTGGCGGTTAAGCGGATTTCGAATGAATCAAAACACGGGATGAGGGCGTTTGTGTCCGAGATTTCAACAATCGGTCGACTTCGTCATCGGAATTTGGTTCAGTTGTTAGGTTGGTGTAGAAAGAGAGACGATTTGTTGCTTGTATATGAGTTCATGGCGAATGGTAGCTTAGACAAGTATATATATGATGATCCGATAATTACTTTAAATTGGGAACAAAGATTCAAAATCATAAAGGATGTAGCGCGTGGATTATTATACTTGCACGAAGAGTGGCAGCAAACTGTGCTTCATAGAGATATAAAAGCAGGTAATGTGTTGTTGGATTCCGAGTTAAACGGGCATTTAGGTGATTTCGGTTTGGCAAAATTATGTGAGCACGGGTCAAACACGAGCACGACTAAAGTTGTGGGGACATTGGGTTATCTGGCTCCTGAGTTGACTCGGACGGGTAAGCCGACCACGAACTCAGATGTGTTTGCTTTTGGGGCTTTGTTGTTGGAAGTGATTTGTGGGAGGAGACCTACTGAGCCAAAGGCGTTGCCTGAGGAGCTTATTTTGGTGGACTGGGTGTGGGACAAGTGGAGACAAGGGGTGGTTTTAGAGGTGGTTGATAAAAGGTTGAAAGATGAGTTTGATGAGGTGGAGGTTTTGGTGGTTGTAAAGCTAGGGCTCATGTGTTCGAGTAACGCCCCGTCAGCACGACCTCCTATGAAACAGATTGTTAAGTATTTGGAAGGGGAGGTGCCTTTGCCGGAAAATTTAGCTCCACCGTGTGATGGTGGTGACAAGGGTAGTTATGGAATAGAGTTTGAAGATTATGTGCATTCTTATCCATCTTCATCTGCTTTAGACAATGTAAGCAATGGGTCAGTGAGAAGTGAGAACTGAAGGGAGAGTATGTTGTTGATGTTCTTTAAGATATTGATTTTTGGGCTTGTTTATATTTTCTTTATTTTATTAGATTCATCCAAATATGTTGTAGCTGGTTGTGTTCTTTTTTGTTATTAGAATCAAGGATTGTATCTATAGGCTGTTTCTGGAACAATCAAGGGCGAAAGTAAATCAAACTAATATTAATTATTATTTTTTATGTGTTAAAAAAAGAATAACATTTACATGACGGAAAATACACCATCAATTTCTTCATATTTAGACAGAGTATATGTCCGAATAAAGAAAACTAAGTATTCTTACCTACTTCATGTACATTATTTTCACAATTCTCATCTTCACGATCTTTTAACCCAATAAAAATCTCATGATCATCAAACCCTGTAAATAAATATAAAAGCTGACAAAATTAACTTTATTTTAACATAAGGGATTAAAGAAAAGTTGAAAAAGTACCTTCACCAAGGGCTTCAAAATCATCAACTTGGGGTGGGCCTAAAACCATAATGTTACCTAACGGTGGATCAACAGTCATCCAATCTGACCTACCAATATCATCAGTGTTCATCTCCCTCTCAGTTACCCACCCCTCAACATACTTCATATTGTCATATGAAATCGGATCAGGGTTATCTTCTTCTTTGTTCAAAAACCTAGAAAATCATATCTGTATTTCAGTCCAGATTCATGGTTTAGGTACGAAAACAAACAAGAAACATATATATATATATATATATACGGGACTTACATTTGCTTTAATCTCATGTTATATTGAACAAATACAATGTCACTGAGCCTCTGGTGTTCAACATAATTCTTTGTATCATGAATCTGTTGGAATGGAATCCTGTTTGGTTTACACCCAACCAAACTACAAGTTTGACTAAGTATACGAATAGCCAAACGAGCCAAATTCGGACACGCCCCTCCATATGTAGACCACCACTCAGCTACATAATTAATCAATAATGAAACATGATTATTACTCAAACTGTAGCTTCAAAACACCATATTAACATAAGATTAAGATTTAAGGCTTACAGGGAAGTAAAGTCTCTCTGCCTCTTATTGCAATTTTCCTCCCAAAATCGCCAGTGGCTTCACGATAAGATGCTGTTTCTTTAACAATTTTATCTTGGATTGTAGTGTCAGGAACCAATCTTTCTACACAATCATACACTGATGACCTGATTTGAAGATGTATATCTCCTTCTGTACTGTAAAAGAATTTTGGATTTAAATAAAAACCTGCAGTGTGAAGAGGGTGGCGATGAAGCTGTTCCCATCTACGATCTATTATGTTCCAATAAACCATATAATCTTTCTTATCAATAAGTTCTTTTTTAATTGCTTCTTTTGCCCGATATACCCCTGCATAAACATACCCCATTCCTGGTCTCTTTTTCCCACTAACAATTCTCAAAAGCCTCAACAAAGGATCTGTTAAATGGGTGATCACTGTACACATTGACCAAAAAGATGGGTTGCTTATATAATCCAAAGTAGTGTACCCTTCTTCTTTCTTGGAATATGAACACTCCATCCATTCCTCTGAGGTTACCATGGATTGGAGGTTGTGCTTCACACTTACCATTCTTTTCAATGTGGAGAAATCTGTGGATGCACGTGTGGGACCCACTACAACGATGTCCACCCCAAAAGTGTACCTTCTCATCATATTCAATACAAAGCTATGATTGTAAATGAATCTTGATATTGATCTAGCTTGTTCAAGAATCGTACTTATCCATTCAAGTTCTCTGAAATCATCTAACATCAAATCCACACAATGAGTCGCACATGGAGTCCAGAAAATGGTGGGGAAACTATCGGTGATTCGTTTCCCTACTTCAATATAACGTTCTTCATTGTTGGTAACAATCTGGAGAACATTTCTTACTCCAACTTCTTCAATGATTTCTTTGAATAAACCATATAAAGCGTCTATGGAGTCTATAATGTTGATCACATCAACAGACCTCAAAAACATTAGCCCTTCGGGACAATAAACTGAGAAATTCAGAAACATTTTACCATTTTCTGAAGTCAATTCATCGACTAAAACAGAACAACCACTCTTTCCCCAAGTCCCCATGCATTGATCAACATCTGTTCTAACTTCTTGAACTGCATTCTTTAAAATCCAGCTTCGAAGATCATGATATGAAGGCCCCACAACTCCTGACCCTTGTGAAGCAATTGCATCAATCATGGGCTGGAAATACATGGAGTTCACAGCATCTAAAGGTACACCAACATCAAATAAAAATCTCCCAATTGCTAAACTAACTTGATGGTTAACCCTTTTTGAATCATCATACACAGTATCAATAAGAGCAAGAGCATTCGAGCCTTTTCGCACTCTACATCCTTTCTTTCTTCTACCTCCACCTCTCTTGCTACTTACAGTACCTTCTTCTTCATGATTCAGTAATAAACTAGGATTGGGCTCAATAGCTTCTGCAACAGGAAGCATTACAGCTTCAGTGTTCAAAGCAGATTGATTACCAAAAGAATCAGTCTCGCCAGAATTGAAATTAGTGATTTCTTCAGCCAATTTCTGTTTCTTTCTCTTCTTCACTACGACACCATTTAAGCTCTCTTGCATCAACAGACGAACATCAGGCTGTACTCTTAAACAACTGGACGCATTTCCTTTTTGGCCTGCGAGGTGTTCTTTAATCCTGTGAATTCCACCGCCCTTGAACATTTTGCCGCAATATATACACTTGAGTTGAACCTTATCGCCACTTTTGTACATTTGGCAATGCTTCCATGCTGGATCATGTTTTTGTGAATTTACAGGTACTGGTTCTAAATCGGAAGCCATTTTTCAGACTTCGCATGCAAGCGCAAAGCTAGCTATCTCTATAATTAAGCACTAATAATCTACAGCATTAGTAGCTACACATTTCAACCATTGACGAATAAAATTGTATCTTCAAAAAATTATATAAGCAAAATCAACGACAACAGAAGAGCATACGAAAACCGGATTAGACAGAAGAAAAGTTTGATTAGACGGAAACTTACTCGATTTTTTTTAATTTCGTCGTCGAAATTCTGGGGAGACCGAGTTATGGAGGTTAGGGTTAATATATAGTCGGAAGATGAGTCGACGTAGAACCGGATAGACCGGTTACGTCTCCACTTTCACGGGTTTTTACCAGCCCGGGTTTTAATATTAACCCGATTTTGCGTTCCAAGTAAGCGTTGAAAAGTTGCAACTTCCCCACAATAAACGGTTTTCTAGAAGCGGATCCGAATATCTCGGGTTGCATTTAACATCTTGAACCGGATGTTAGTTCGACCGGCGGTCGCCAAGAAGAGACCGGTAAACGCCTCCATCAAACCGGTAATCTAACAAATATCCATATAATTATCAAATTAGGAATAACTGTTCTAAATCAATACTCCGGCTTCGTGTAAATTGTTCTTAATTTTCACAAATTAAAGATATTTGAATTAAAGTTTCTTAGTTGCATATGGATTTTGGATTAACATTAGGGATTTAGAGTACATACTACATCATGAACATGATTCGTAGCCTATATGATGATTTCTTCATCGGAAGAGCGACTTTTCTTCCGATCCGAAACAGAAACATGCATTGCATTGCTGCTGTTCATCTTCTACGAAGATTTCAATTGCAGATGTACCTCCGTTTACAAATATCTGAATCCACGGATCTTTTCTGTAATCGGAAGTGCTTTTAAAAAATTATTTTTTCCACTTTTCATGTATTTCTAAAAATAGGATACGTATCAGGTTAAAGATTCGCAACACAAAAATCAGCAGAAAGCAAAATCAAAAAATGGCACACAAGATGAAGAAACCATATTGAGAAAAGGTTTAGCTGAATAAAACAGAACATATGAAGTTCATACACAAGGAAAACTTAGATGGTCATTCCTAATACACCACAGCCTCTGCAACCACACCTCACCTCACCACAACATAACAACACACACTTCCATTTCCTTTCTTCTTCTTCTTCTTCTTCTTCTATCTTCCTCTTTTTACAGGCTTAAACAACTTGTACAGTACACTCATCTTACCTTCTCTCTCTCTCTCTTCAGGCCACGGGCATCTTTCACCCTCTTTCAGCCATGGCGGAGACCCCATATTTCCTAGGTATATCCTCAAACTAACAATGTACAATCTTTTATTTGCAAATTCACTCTTACATATCTTCCAAATAAACCCGGAATAAGAGCTTCATAGCACCAAAATAAACCCAAATAAAAAATAAAAAAAAACTAATAAAACACAAACCATCCATCCATCATACTTCAGACTTCATACTTCATACTTCATACTCAGTTAGCTGTACAACTTCGATCACCTCTCTATAACCTTTCCCTAAGTAGTAGTAGTAGTAGCAGTAGCAGTAGCAGTAGCAGTAGCCATGGAAGCTGCAGCAGCATATCCCGCCAGTATCCCAATCCTCCTTTCTGTATATCAATAGGAAAATAACAGATCAAAAATGTTTCATCAACACCATGCATAGTTGATGGTTTTGATTTTATTTGAATATAGTATTATACCTCCAGCAGCAACAAGTTTCTCTACACGAGCAACTATATGTTTCCCATAAGTATACTTTTTCAGAGCATTCAGATGAACTTTAATACGATTAAGTATCATTTCAAGTTGGCGATCATCACAAGTCTCCAACACTTTTTGTACAACATAATTAGCAAACTGATCTTTCATCATTACCTGATACCCAAAAAAAAAAAAAGTATTAAACCTTCAACACTGATTTTGTATTTTTGTCATGGAAAACTTTTAAAAAAAATCAAGTAAAAATTAACCTGGAGTGGTTCATTTTCATCAGTGGTGCCTAGCATCTCGGTGACAAGAATCTGCCGCTCCTCGGGTGTACCGAAAGTCAAACATTTTTCAACAACATTGGAAGCAAACTTTTGTTGACTCATTTGAACTATCTGCCCGATTAATTGATCGATAATAGATGTGCGTTCGTGTGGCTTTCCATGTTCGAGCACATGCTGTTTTAAAAAAATAAACATCAACATTTTTTAATTGTTTAAATATTTTATACTTTATACAGAAACATGTTTTATCGTTTATAAAAACATACCTGAACGACATAATTCCCGTATTGATCTTGTGCAAGCATGCGTACAGATTTCAAGATTTCATCCATGACTATGGTTTGAGTTTTTGGGTTGCTACAGTGCTCGAGGACTCTCTGTTAGTAAAGTTTCAATAATTTAGCAACAAGATCGAATAAAGAAAGTGAAATCGGTTACCCAAATGTTTAAAAAATGAAAAAAAAAAAAAAAAATTCTGCTTTTTTACCTGAATAACGCGACAACCATATGGGTGAGTTGATAATGTAACAACTTGATCATAAAATGTTGATATGATGAAATGAATAGCATCTTCCGGAATGCATTCAATGCACTTTTGTATAACATGATTACCATTTTGATCGCGTACACATCGCATTACATGACCATCAAGCTCTGCCACCATTTTTCTTTGTTGGTCCAAGTCAACCACCTCGATAGCCTAAATGAAAAAAAAAAAAAAAAAAAAAAAAAAAAAAAAGTCAAACTCAAACATATGCTTTACATAATATGTCTTCTAAGTTTTAACCTTAAAATGTTTACCTTTTGGATTACTCTGCAACCATACATCTGTAGACTAAGGGTTAGGACATGGTCATCAAGCTGGTCTGCCAGTTCTCTTATTTGAGAAGCAGTTCCATGTTCAAAAAACTATATTCATAAATCATAAAACAAAAACAAGAAATTCCTTTAATGTCATATATTGAATATTGATAAAGAATAAAGATAGTCAAACAACAATTTACCTTCTGGATCACGTAATTGCCGAATACATCAGTCATAAGTGAAAGAGCCTGAGGCATAATTTCATGAAAAACCATGTTTTTCTCTTCTGTGGTAGCGGTTTCGAGCTTTTGTTGAATAAATCGACTTCCATACTGATCGGAACTGCAGAAATTAAAGTTTAAAACGAGTTTTTGTTACATGTAGTTGCAGCATGAAGAGGTAAAAACTGTAAAACTAACCTGAATTCAACAACATGTCCAGCGATTTCTGAAAGCTCAAAACACTTGGTTTTATTACTCTTGAATTCATCAAGCAAAGAAGATGCAAAAGCTTCTTCAAAAGATCCGGTGAAACCTCCGGGTAAGTTTCTCATTCCAGAAGGGAAACGAAGACTCCTTTCTCCATGTCTGACAGGGCTGCCTGAGTTGGGGAGGAGAGGTCCAGCCAGTGGACTGGTGGGGTAGCTTCCATAGTAACCATGAGTTAAACTGTTTGTTTTGTTAAGGTAAGGAAGACCATACTGTGATTTTTGAGGTGATAGAAGGCCTGAGAGGTAAGCTTTCTGAAGTGCTAGTAACTCCATTGTTGGATCATTAAGAGCAGCAGCGTATTGAAGATTCTGTAACTCTGCAGCTGCAGCGAGTATATTAGGTCCTAAAGCAAACCCACCACCTCCCATGGCTCTGGAATCCATGCCACCACCCATCATGGAAGGTGATGCCGGATTCATCACATACCCACCTAGCCCATAGTTTGAATAAGGTGAATTTGGACTGTCCATGTGTTGGTAGTGCGGAGAACCACCTGCTCTCAGATGGGAGTTAACCGGAGAACCTTGTGCATCGCCTGAAAAAGAAGGGTTGCTCATGTTGAGATACAAACCTTTGTTGGTCAAGTATGGATGTTTGATATGGGTGTTCTGCTCATCAATCTCGTTTTCTTGATTTGTCATACCATCTGCTGATAGACTCATGCCTGCCATGGCTGCTGCTAGGTCGGAATGTTCAGATGGAGCAGAGTTAACCCTGCCTCCGGCGGCCGGAATGCGAGGGCTAGCCAACCTAGCCACCAGTTGAGGGTCAGGAGTGGTGCTTCTAGACAAAGAGCCACCGAGTGCAGATGCGTACGTATGAGAAGCTGATGACATCGCGTGAGGATGGTTTGGGCTCGAACGTAAAGCTTCCATGGAAACCAGATCTTGGTGAAGACCAAAATGGGTTTCAGAGGGTTCGATGTTGTCGTCAAATGTGTTACGGCTTGCCGGACGAGATGGGTGACGAGAACTAGATGCTGCTTGAGTCATGTCATCCTGCGGTTGGAAACGGAGTTTAAGCAATAACTAAAAGGGAAGATTCAAAAGCTACAAATTTCAGACAAAAACGATGACAAGTTTCAAACCTTAAAGATCTCCGCAATGCTCTTCTGCCTACTTCCTGACCCCAATCCAGGCAGCCCGATAAGCCCATTGCCTCCCCATTCGGCGGCGGCAGATTCACCGCTGTGTGACTTCCTCCATTCGGCTGGTCCATGATTCTCTTCTTTGTTCCCATTGAACCCTAACTGGCTAGCAAATAGAGACCTAGTATTACCCCCATCATCCCTGTTTACCTTCCTCCTATCGCCAATAGCAGAGCCACCAATCCCACTTCCACCGCCGCCTTGCAGGCGCTGCGCATATCGCCAATCCTCCTTCGACAACAGCGGCGGCGGAAGCCTAGGGTTCAGATTCACATTAGCGTAGTAATACGAAATGTATGCCGGATCAGACCTTAACTCATCTTCTGAAATCCCGCCTAACTCGGCCGTCAGACCACCACCACCAGCACCAAACAGTCCTCCGACTGCATTCAATGACCCTTCCACCGTCGGCGGAGCTGAACCGCTGCGATACATATTAAGCTCCCTCTCGCGATCGCTGTTACTGTTACTCATCATACTAGTACTGCTAATAACTTCTTGCCTACGCTTCTCCCTCATCAGCAAGCTCAGCTCCTCGTTGTTAGAAAGCACCGATCGCATTCCGATATCGGACATCATCTTGGAATAACTATCAGTAATCATCACAACATTTGCATGAAATTAACCTCTTCAAATAAAAATTAAATACTATCGAGCTTCAATTAACAAAACTTATAAAGCTACGATCTTTACAAACTTCTAGATCCTAAATTACCTTAATTGCATAACAATCTACTGAACCAAACAAGTTTTTTCGTAATAATCTATTGTGTATATGTAAATTTACAGAAATCTTTTAAAGATCCGAAGATTCAATATGAACCATCCTTCCAATCGGCTGATCGCCAACAAAATAACAAATTTTTTTGGCCATTTTCAGTGTGCTAAAGATTGAGTGAGAGACTTTCGAACAGAATAGTGCAAGAGAGAGTGCTAAAAGAGAAAGAGAGGGGATTGATAAGCACGAGAGGTGGGATGATACAGACCGTTAGATTAAAAAGGGTGACGGTAGAGATTGGATTGTGTAGCGTGATTTGTTCTTACAAAAGCAAAGTTTAGGGTTTTATTTCAAAGAATCTTGAGCTGATATCCGATTTGCTTGGGTTCTTGTTATCACTTCATTATTTTATTTAAATTTAAATTATCTAATTTATATAAAAAAAATTAAGGCAATTCTTCATGTACCATATCTCCTCGTCATATTAATTGTTAAGAAACAAGGCAATTGTCCTCGTTACCAAAATCATTATTCTATCAAGATAACACTACAAATTTGGTCCTTGTGGTTTACCAAAACTTTAGGATGGAGTTCAAAATGTTTTCAGCTTGCACCGAAGGTCCAAAATCAAGGTTTTCATGGGTTTTTAGTCCATTCCGTCATTGTCTGTTTGTTTGGAACCGTTAATGTCATCACGTGCCCTCCATGTGAGGGCATTTTGGTCATTTTAGGTCTTTATTTTAAATAATATCATATTTCTCATTTATATACATACTCATATGTTGACTTAGTGTCTAAGTCCATAACTATTTTGGTATGTACTTGACCCGATGG
Source organism: Lactuca saligna (assembly GCF_052625555.1). NCBI lineage: Eukaryota > Viridiplantae > Streptophyta > Magnoliopsida > Asterales > Asteraceae > Lactuca > Lactuca saligna. Next base: position 175,697,891 of record NC_136418.1, read on the forward strand.
TGCATGGTCATTTTGGGTTGCCTTCACTAAAGCAACTTGATGGGATGAATTATGGAGAGAAATGATTAAATATGATTTATTAATATATTATGAGAATAATATATTAAAGGAGAAATCATATTGTTTAATTAATATTAGTCAACAATTAATTCATAATTAGTTTTGTGACTAAAAGAGATTAATTAAACTTAAGGGACTGGAATTGTAATTATAAGATAATTGCAATTTGGGTTGTGGATTGTCTTAAATTAAGGAGTGGACGAATTCTATAGGGAAACCCATGGGGAAATCGTCCAAGGCCTTAATTAAAGGAGTTCATGGGTTGCTTAGGGCTTAAGAATCCAAATTAGGGTTTCCTTGTTAGATAGCCCTAATAGCCTCACTATATATATATAACCCTTAAGGCTCAAAAATGTGGGGAACTTCTTTTCTAGGGTTAGAACACGTTTTGGGCAGCCTCTATCCTCGCTCCTCTTCATCCTCTTGCTTATGGTGTTTGTGAACCATTAGAGGAGTGACATTTGTGACTCTAAGCTTTCTAAAGTCAATACAAGGGATTTGGGATTGTTATTGCTACATAACAATCAAGGTAACATCTTAAACATATTCTCATGTTAATATGATTACTTGAATGCTATAATTAGGGTTTATAGTTTTGGATAACTTGCATGTACAATAGAGAAACCTATATCAAAGCATTAGGGTTTGTATGAGCACATAAGATGTTCTTATGACCAAAACCCATCAGTAGTATCAGAGCCTAGATTGGTTTCTATTGTATTGATGCCTTGTATGTTGAAAAAAAAAATCGATTTTTGTGTTTCTGGGGGCTGAACTCGCCTAGTCCATGCTGACTCGACGAGTCAACTCGTCAGATGGACCAAACTTTGGGATTTCTTGCTGTTTTTGCTTAAGGATAGTTGTCTTATCATATTAGATCAATATAAATCCGATTTTATGATATATTTGTTTCCTTATGTGATAATTGATTAATTATTTTGATTAAATTGGTAAATTGTTTTGCAAGAAATTATTAAATAAATCAAATATGGATAATTATGTGATTAAATGTTAATTTAGATTATTTGTTATTTTATCCTTGTTGTTATGAAAAATTTCATATTTTCCCCTTTAGGTTTTATAGTTTAAATTTGAACCCAAACGTTTTGTTGTTTTGAAATTTAAATAGTTGAAACCCTAATGTTTTGAAATGTTTCAAAACTTGCCCTCAAGTTTTGGAATTTAAATTTTGATTAAAAGTTTAATTTTGATGTATATTTAAATTCTAAACCCTAATGTTTTTGAAATGTTTCAAAACTTGCCCTCAAGTTTTGGAATTTAAAAGTTGATTAAAAGTTTAATTAGGAATGTTAAATTCTAAAACCCTAGTAATGTTTTGAAAAGTTCAATTCACACCCTTATGGTTTTATTAATTAATTAAGGTGTATAATTAAAAGAGGTTTAATAAATCCATAATAGTTTTGGTTTACAATTTAATTGAATTAAAGGTATAATTATTAAATTTGACCACCTAGTATTTTAAAAGTGTAAAATACACCCTATACTATATATATAACATTAAAATTATAACATTATATATATGTATGAGTAAAAGTCAGTCTTACCGTTAGTAGGTCTCATTCACGAAGCTGGTCTGTAAGGGGTGTTTAAGGAAATTGCGTATAAAATAGCGATTGAATGGGTATCCACTCTTACCCACCACACTCTTGACTAGCGGAGGGCCGTTAGCCGAACGGGTAGGATATGACGAAACCTTCCATTATATGTATAATGAAATACAAAGTAACTAAATGATTTTCAAATTACCAATCTTAGTTAGTTAGGCAAAAGTGAATTGATGCATTTCCATGAAATTACACTTTGTGCCCTTGCGAAGACGTTAGTGGAGCGTGTGTGGTTTACCGACACACTAAATGGTTCTAAGCAAAGGTAGCAAAGGGTGACTCAATGTTTGTCATAGTTCGGTGGAGCGTGTGTGGTTTACCGACACATCGAATAGGTGACTGTAGCATGTGAGGGCACCATGTAAGTTTGCATGGTTATTCACACCCGCTTTGTGATCCTCGGAATCCCAGTCTCAAACAAGAGGGGTATATCGAGATTTAAACATGCCATTGAAATGTTCAATGAATCTCAAAGGTTCTAGGAGTTTTCGTAGATTTAAAACTTAAATTTCTTTTTGTTTTTCATGGTGGAAATTAGTGAATCGTCATTCACTTACCTTCAAATATTCTGCAACTAGATTACGGCATCCCTTTTCTAGGTTGTAGTGTATTGTGTTGGGTCCTAGCCTTAGTATCTCATTTGGGTGATTTACTAAGGACTCAATCGATCAACTAACTTGAATTCGTTTTCTCCCGTTTTGTAGATGTCAAAGTTCGACAACTATGGTCTTCCCAAATCCCGTGGAACAAGCATTCCGCATGAAGATGGTATTCCACGATTCGATCGAGGAACAAGATATCATGCTTCACTTCCTCCACCTCCTCCAATTATTCTCCCCAACCCACAAGATCGAAGAATTGAAAGGTTCAACATCACTAAAGCCCTATTGGAAATGAAACATGAAGATGGTAAATCGGTGTGTGCCCACGTTCTAGGAATGACATCACACATTGATAGGTTGATAATGTTGGGTGTGTCATTCCCAATTGAGTTGGCTGTAAATTGGGTTTTGCAATCACTTCCTGAATCATATAATAAGTTCAAAAGAAAGTATTATATGATGGATCATGACGACAACCTCATTGACCTAACTTACATGCTCACTGCTGCTGAATCATAAATGATTTGGCAAAGCAATGGAGCGTATTTGTTGGGAAAGTCAACCGACCATGCTTCCAAGGACATTCTAAGAGAAGCGACCTGCGTTTGCTGCCAGAGAAAGGGCGTTGGATAGAAGTTTGCCCAAAACGCCTGAAAATTCCAAAGATGTGAGAGTCAAAGAGTATGATTGCGCTTCATGTAAAATCCACTATATAACTTCGTTAAGTTCTTATTCATTGATTCAAACTACATGATGTAATAAGATTGCATTTGAATGTTTTTGCATGATCAATGAAAAGAAAGGAAGCTTGGTGAAAGAGCGAGATGAATCTAATTACAAGAAATGGATCTTGATCGCATGGACTAGAAGATTAGATTTTGAGCTTAGATAGTTATGATAGAGTTGTTAGAAATTTTCTTTTTGAAATACATAGTTTTCAATGGATTTTGCATTGTAAGGACAAATGCTTTCCGTTGCTTTTATAAATAAAATAAATTTTGGTTTGACTTATTTATTTATTTGTTTACTTCCTTGCAATGAAATCATTATGAAAATTGATGTTTGAATATTTCTACAACAAATGAATATGATTCTTATTTATGATGTTTATGGAAAAAGTCGATAATTTACCAAATAGGGAGAGTTTCTCATCACCCAAGTTTCAATTGGATAAAAATTTGGAATCACGCAAGTTGGTTGCATAATGAATGAGAAATTTCATATTTGGAAATTAGACCAATTCGTTGACAAAGTGTCAAGTGAAGGACTAGGAGATCGAGTACACAAAGTTGTGTGATGATCGAAGTCCACCATAATAGTAACAAGACATTCATCATGATTTACTAAAAGTTTAGTAAATATGATTATACTTATAAGATTAAGTGTAATTCGGAATTGATTAAAAAGGTTTAAATTAATAGCAAAACGAATAAGAAGAATCAAGCAGGCAGAAAGATAAAAGTTTCTCCATTATAAGAAGAAGGGAGAGTACCTTTTATGCTTTATGATTAAGAACCATATCTCAAATGATCCTCTAAGTGAGTCTTAGTACAATTGTATGTTTAAGAAGAGGAATCAAGAATTGAAGAAATGGTTAAATCAAGAAGTCATTCATACTTCGTTCCAAAACAAGTCTTAGAGTTAAGATTGTGACAATGAGTGACAAATATTAAAAGGTTTATAACGTTCATCAAATGTGGAAATTTGTGATGTCTTGGATAAGACAAAGGCCAACTAGGACCAATTTATGAAGTGTTTTGATAAAAGCTACACTAACTCTTGAATATTTGTTTTATCAAGAAATGGTTATTGACAAGAGAATCTTATATGTCAAGGAGTCAGTGGGAGTCTTAATGGTCTTGAAAGGTTTCAAGAACAAATCAAATAAACCTTATCAATCATCACTAGCACGCGAGTTGAGGTTTACAACCTATCGTGTTGACATTATTTTGTTTTTGTGTTGTTTCCAATTGAGTTAATTATGCATGTGAGTTCTATGAGTTCTCATTTTGAACGCATAAAAGGCAAGGCACCTTGATCAATGAAATGTACATTGATAAGAAAAGGTGAGCTGCTTAACTACTTGGAAGACGTGGTGGGCAGTTGTGCTACCATAAGGCAAGAAATCAAGATTAAGAAAGTTCGATCCATATGAGTTTAAATTTGTCGTAAACTTTGGTTTTGACAAATTCACATGGATAGGAACAACTACACCGTTTAAATTGAAGTGTCATAAGATTTCCTCCTTCATGAAAATGATTGTGAGGAAATGCTTTCACTAAGAACGATTTAAGAAGATAGTGATTGTAAAATTGCATTCTCGAATTCGATTATGGTTACAGTATCCCTTTCCATAATTTGAATTGTGAGGTTTGGCAATTAGTCTTAAGTGTTTAGACACACATATGAACTATCTAAGGCAAAAGTGTATAAGTTCGAGAAGCCTTGATAAAAGATTATCAAAACATTAAGTATTAGAAACATGGACTTAAGAAATTCAATAGGTATTGTTTTTCTGAAGGTTAAAATGTTTATGAATACATGTCAAAGCTAGTGGGAGCATAAGTGTTATGTTTATAATAATCATCATGATAGTGGGAGCATAAATGTTATGATTGTATGATTATTAAGGCAAGTATTGCAAGTTGGCAATATTAATTATAGAAAACAAGAGTCATTATTTGCAAAAGTCATAAGGATGGAATAGTTGTTTTGCTATAATTAAGGGAGAGAATATTATGCTTCATTTCAAATCTAAAGGCTTAGGTTGAGAAATGTTAATAAATTTAGTCAAAGGTACATAGTGTGTTCTTAAAATTTCGATTATGATTACGACATTCCTTTTTCACAATTCGAATTTTGAGAACATAGCAAATAAAACATTATGCGTCGTGTCCCATACGCTTCAGGTATAGGATCGATTGCAAATGCTTTAATATTTGACCATTCTAAAATTTTCCAAATGTCTAGCGCATTTATATGGAAAATGGACTAGAATCGGTTTTGACTAAAATAATTAAACAACTATCAAAGGACAATCCAAAGTTCGATGAAGATTGGTTGCTTATGAGTAGTTGGAAGCATGGTATTGAATGGACCATATCGACATTATTATGAATAGAAAAGATTCTATTAAGGATGAGTTGTCATATGGAAATTATGGAAATAAAATGTGTTTTATTTATACTCAAAGGTTTGAGGCCATATGAGATTAGTATTATTCTTGTGTTTCACTTTGCATGTTTTGACTTCCTGAATAATTTAATTGGTTTAAAACAATCAAATTATTCAAAGGGGCCATAGTCGTTCATATGTTGGAAGTAGGTATGAATGAAGACTGTAGTGAATTGGTGTGTGGATTGTCTAAAAGAGTATTAGACATAAGCAAATGTTTGTTGCAACGTTCATGAGTGCTTGTGAATAAGATTTGAGCATTGGATTAAACCCACGCTCACTTGGATCACTCCATGAATTGTACCACGAGTGATTAGTGAGACGATAACATCTTATATTCTTGAAACCGAGATGTGTGAGTTGTATCTTGCAAATCGGTTGCACATTGATAATATGTAAACACACTAGTAACTTGGTGTCATAAAACATATTGTTGTGTGTAATTCTGTGAGTAAGTGCAACCGAGCATTGAATCAAAGTTTATCTGTTCCTTTTATCCAAAGTATGATAAAAGCGATATCTTTGGGCCCCTCGATGGTTTAGTGATGACAAACGTAAATGCTCGGCCGGGCTAGGACTAATTTGATTTGTTCAATTAGTCAGTCGTCATAAATCGGAATCGAGAAATAGTACAAAGAGAATGATTTGAAATCATGTCTTATACGATATCTAGAATGGAGGAATATATGATCCCTTATCTAAAGGACACGCGTATCTGATAGGATCAGAGTTGACAACGGCTTTGGAAAGCTACGATTGCAGATCAGGATCTGAAGTCATACGCAGGATAGTTATTAGACTTATCCAAGTGGGAGACTGTTGGATTAGTGTCTAAGTCCATAACTACTTGACCCGATGGTGCATGGTCCTTTTGGGTTGCCTTCACCAAAGCAACTTGATGGGATGAATTATGGAGAGAAATGATTAAATATGATTTATTAATATATTATGAGAGTAATATATTAAAGGAGAAATCATATTGTTTAATTAATATTAGTCAACAATTAATTCATAATTAGTTTTGTGACTAAAAGAGATTAATTAAACTTAAGGGACTGGAATTGTAATTATAAGATAATTGCAATTTGGGCTGTGGATTGTCTTAAATTAAGGAATGGATGAATTCTATGGGGAAACCCATGGGGAAATCGTCAAGGCCTTAATTAAAGGAGTCCATAGGTTGCTTAGGGCTTAAGCATCCAAATTAGGGTTTCCTTGTTAGATAACCCTAATAGCCTCACTACATATATAACCCTTAAGGCTCAAAAACGTAGGGAACTTCTTTTCTAGGGTTAGAACACGTTTTAGGTAGCCTCTATCCTCTTTCATCTTCATCCTCTTGCTTATGGTGTTTGTGAACCATTATAGGAGTGATATTTGTGACTCTAAGCTTTTAAAGTCAATACAAGGAGATTTGGGATTGTTATTGCTACATAACAATCAAGGTAACATCTTAAACCTATTCTCATGTTAATATGATTACTTGAATGCTAGAATTAGGGTTTATAGTCTTGGATAACTTGCATGTACAATAGAGAAACCTAGATCCAAGCATTAGGGTTTGTATGAGCACGTAGGATGTTCTTATGACCAAAACCCATCATCATACGCAATCCCTTTCTTCTTCATTTTGATTTACAGAAAAGCAGCAACAAAGGTCTTCTTCTTCTTCGTCCCTCACCTACTTCTACTGCTACGAACTTCAAAAATGGTGCTCTGCTTTTGTGGGAATGTTGGTGTTGTGCGAACCTCATGGACCTCACGAAACCCTGGTCGTTGTTTCTATACATGCCCTAAAATGGTAAGCAAACTCATAATATGTTATGATATTTCAGTAGTTATGCAATAAATATTTTGGACCATAATATTGAATGACAGTTTTGCAAAACTAGTGGAGGCTATCTCGTGCAATCCTAGCAGACATCTTAAAACTCTCGTCCAACGCATCAGGTGTAATGCCATATGCTAATTGACGAAGTGTGGCCATGCATTTTTTAAGGGAGTGAAACCTGGTGTACTTCTAGCATCGCAACGTTGTTGGAAAAAACTGGACTCCCTCGTTACATCTTCAACTATACGTTCGTATAAACATTTGAACATTCTGAAGCACCTATAAAAATAGTACCATTGATAAGTGACATTCTCTTGAAAGTAGTCTTGTATCAAACTTTGGTTGGCTTCTTCATGATTTCTACAATATATATATATATATATATATATATATATATATATATATATATATATATATATATTTGTGTTCTCCATTGAGAACTTTCGGTTGTGTTACTGCATAAAACATCATACGTTTGTTCCGCCATTTGAGCACAAGCAATAGCAGCATAAAAAATAACTTGAAATTCTTCAGAAGATGAAGAAGATGACATTTTCTATTAATTTTGAGAGCAAAAGCAATAGAGAAATGTAAAAGTTTGGTTTTGGTTTGAACAAATGAAGTAAATGGTTTAATTTATAGGAAAGAAAATAAATTAAATCTATACATTTTTTACCGTTAAACGGTCACTTTTTTCCATTAACCAATCAAAACACACGGCCAAAAAGGGGTGAGGTGCGGCCTAACCACACCCAAGACCGCATAAGTGGGACGATGTCCCCCTTGCTATGTGGAAAAAAGTGCAGTAGAAACTGCACCACTACCTTGAGTCTAATTTCAAATCTTAAACACGTCACTCTCCTTTCTATTGCAAGAAAATGCCAGCGGGCCACCTGCACAACGGATCACCACAATCGTCGTTGTTCCGGCTTCACATTATTGTTGACTATTTCCCATTTGTGGTTAATGGTGTTCTAACCTATCGGTGTTCCAACTTCTATGGCCGGAGATTGCTTATTTAATAATCGGTAATTGTTGGTCATCACAACCACAAAAACCCTATCGACTGCATTCCTTACAAACGCTTCTCCTTTACCGCATCTGTCGCCATCTCTCTTTATCTAGAAATCATACAAAAAACACTAGAACCACACCTACGTATTACCGATAATGCCATTATCCACCTCTATCACCACCATCGGAGCACCTCACCATCATCTCCAGAGATTTGCATAAAGTAAGTAATAAATCTAAGTTTTTGTTTTTGTTTTTCTTCCTTACTGATTGTGATTCAATAGTATTAAGTGTTATTTTACTATAGGTTTTGATTTTTTTTTTCTAGAAAAAATGGATGCCATAGCATATGTGGTTTGTTGGAGAAAAGTTGATGAAATCCTACTAAAGGTATATACACCCACCATTTCTCCATTTATTTATTCACTATTTAATTCTCAATATTATCATCAAAATGATTTTCTATTGTTGGTTGTAATTTCGAATTCAGGTAAGGTAAGTTTTGATTTTGTAGTTTAATTTTGTGTTTGATTTCTCTTTCATATACACTAGGTTTGAATTTTAGAAAATAATTTGGTTTTGACTTTTGAAACCCCAAGGAAGATTGTGTTATTTAATTTTGTTTTTTTGTGATTTTGAACCGATTTGTTATTGGATTTTATCATTTTCAGGTATTCTTTCAAGAAACAGCGTGAGACTCAAGAAATTAGTTTATTACAGATTAGATTTCAAGTTTAAAATCTAAAGTTCCATGAAACTCCTCAATAACAAATAGATCCAAAGACATTTTACAATGTGGAGATCATTGTAAGTTGCTATACTACACATCCTAATTATGATTTCCATTCCACGCTTGATTAGCTTTTCGGTTAAGGCTATTCTATAATACTTTATTACCCATAGTTTATATTCTAAATAGATTTTTATAATCACTATTTTATATTATGTTTACAACACATATTGTATTTGTGAAAGAACTCACTTATGTAAATAATTTTAGTTTGATAGGGATCAAACACATAATTATCTAATCAAATTATTGAAAGTTGTTTATAATGGTCTTTTTTCACCTTATATGCAGATTAAGAGTATGTGATATTGCTTTCAACATGAAAGAGTAATACATTAAAATTTAAAATACGATAATTTGCTTAGAATTTCGAACAAATCATGCTAAAATGATTTTTAATTCTTATTTTTGAACTATCCACTTCCAGTTTTTGAGTGCGCGTGAAGGGGGAGTTGAGTTCCATTGGAATTCACAAAATCATACCACTGACAGAGTTCAACTTTCCTTGCATCACTCATATAAAGCAACTCCAATCTTCCCTGATTTTACATACGTTTGGAATATATATTTTTAAACCCTATTATTAACATTTTAGTATGTTGGTTTTCTTGTTTCTTCTTTTCATTATTTGTTTAATATATTTCCTAAATAAATGAACATGTGAGCACACAAAATATTATGAAGTTGCCTTGGAAATTAAAACTTATGGGTGTGCTAAATAGTAAAGAATAATCAAAACTAAAAGGGTGTAACTATCATTTTAGCATTTGAATACACAAATTATTGGTAAAGTTCAGTTAGATATATCTAATTCACACGCATACTCCTAGATCGCGTCATAAAAGGGGTAGTTTACATCATCTAAGGCCAATTCTGATGAAGCATGCTTACCTTCTATAGATTGGAACATTAATCTTGGCCAAGACAAAGAAACAATGTAAGTAGCAATTTCCCATGATTTTTGGTCAATTTTTATTTTTTATTTTTTATTTTTGTAGATTCAATAAACAATAGCCATTTGTTATGTAGGATTTTTTCTAAAAGATAATAATTTAAAATTAAAGTATGATGCTATGTGAGAAACAAATGGAAGTACATTGCTATATCTTGCATTTACCTTTTGTTTGAATTAAATGCAAGAAATAACAATGTACATTTTTTCTAATTATAGCATCTAAATTCTATTTCTATTTCTATTTTTTTTCTTTTCTGTTCTTATTTGCAATTTAAAAGTACAACGATTTAATAGGAAAAAAAATTAAATTTTGAAAAATTAAGAATTGTAAATAAAAGTTTGATGCTAGATTAGACAAAAAAAAAAAAAAAAAAAACTGAAGTGTGTTGTTGTATCTTGCATTCAGCACTGATTAGGATAAATACAAGAAATATAAATATACTTCCATTTGTTTGTTTAATTGTAGCATCAATTTTAACATTTTTTAAAATATCTACAAATTTTAACATTTTTTAAAATATCTTGCTTGAGACAAGTTGATAATAACCATTTCTTGCATTTGATAGGTGCCTCTTGTTAGGACATTTTGTTCTTGGTTATGATAAGAAAAAATTGGTTTCAAGTGAAGGTTACGTTAAAGAAATTATGTAGTCCTATGGTTTACTCTCATGTTTCATATCCTCCTTGTTGAATTTCATTTTCTGTATTTTTTTTTTCTGGATAATTGCAAGAACTAGAGTGTAGTTTTTTTTTTATTGTAATATTATAACTTGAGTGGCTATTAAAAAATTTTCAAATATTACATCCAAAATCTAAAATTTTATATATGTAGTTTCTTAGACTATTTAAATATACGAAGAATTTTCTAATAATTACATTTAAGTATCTCCGTCTAGGCATCGATTAATTGGTTGACCTCAATCCAGCACCTAGGCGAATTAATGGTCTCCACCTAGGCGTCAATTTATTCGTTACTTGTCTGTTGTAGCAAAAAATAACTTAAATCACAATTATACCGAAAAATAGAATATTTATTCGGGTTTGTAATCAACAATGTACATTCATATAAAAAGTAGAATGTACATTTATTTTTATTCCATAATAATATATTATTTTTTAAACTATTTGCACAAAATAACTAATTACATCTATAAACTAATTTATGAAAAAAGTATTCATCCGCCGCTTGTCACAGGTAAACGTCTAGTGTGTGTGTATGTGTGTGTGTGTGTGTGTGTGTGTGTATATATATATGATAGTTTGCTTGAGATTCAAAAAATAATAGATATATTGAGATTCAACCTGAACCATATATTTCTCATTTGTCGTTCCAACGTTCCAACATACCAGTAACAACAAGGTATGCCTAATCATAAATGATTATATGACATAGATGTATAATGATATATGATTATACGTGTTTATACGCATATATCTAATCGTAAATTATATATATATATATATATATATATATATATATATATATATATATATATATATGTTCACAGATTGTGTAATCACATATGATTATAATAGTTGGTGGCAGAAGAGCGGTGACATATGTGACAATGATATAAGTGATGAAGGTGATAGTAGTAGGGTCGGCTAGTGGCAGAGGTGGTGGTAGTGGTGGTGGAGGTGGCGGTTGTGGTAGTGGGGACAGTGACAGAGGTGAAAGGAAAGGATGACGCTACATAATCATTTACGGTTATAACTGATTTGTTGCCTCGGTACGACGGAGGGTTAGAGCAGCAAATATGAATTATGTGGTTAAGGTTGAATCTCAAGTTCTCTATCCTATTTTAAATCTCAACGGAATATATATATATATATATATATATATATATATATATATATATATATATATATATATATATATATATATATATATATGGAAAACAAAAAAACCCTAGAAATCATAAAAATGCATAAAAAAAATAATTAGAGATCACAAATCTTTTTTTTGACTTTATATTCTGTAAAATCGCAGTTTTTTTTATAAATTCGCTGAAAGTAAATTGAAAAACCAATTTTTTATTTTTTACTTATATTATTTATTTTTATTTATTTATTATTATTTTTTTAAAAAATTCAAGGAATTTGTATAAAAAGATACGGTTTAAAAGAATATAAAGTAAAAAAATATTTGTGATCTCTAAGTATTTTTTTTATGTATTTTTATGCATTTTTAGGGTTTTTTTTTGTTTTCCATAAAACCTATATATATATATATATATATATATATATATATATATATATATATATATATATATATATATATATCACCACTTATAAGACTAAGAAAAGTGATGCCACTCTTGGCACCTTGCCACATAAGTATTTTTAATACCATATCATTTTTCTTTGTTTAACAGTTACACTTAACATTTTATAAGGAGTTGTAGCACTCTTAAAATGTTTTGTTTTTTATTCTCATGCAAACTAAAAAGTAAAGCTGGAACATGCATGCAATCAATCGGAACCAAGCAAGCTTTTTCTTTCACCTCGCTAAGACTATGACAACTCAACAATGATGAGCCCTAGCGAGAGCTAGGGTGGTGTTTCAATGTAGTTGGCGAGCTTGACACTAAAACACTTGGTTTATCTCCTCAATGGACACATCGATGATTCTAACTTCTAAATAGGTCGGATCTCTAGGTGTCGGTAATAATAAGCTTTTTAGGTTGTTGGCATTTTCCTGTTGGTCTTGGGCTAGATATACCGGCAGCCCAATTGCTTTTCCTTTTTAATTATTTTCTTACTAGAACTTGAATGACACCGAATTCCAATTCCATACATAATATAGATGAGATTGTATAGAAAAATAAAAGATTTTTTCAATATTCTTATTCGTCATTTATAAGTAAACCCTTGGTTTTCTCCTTAATGGACACATGATTTCTAACTGAATCGGATCTCTAGGTGTCGATAATACTAAACATAAATCATCCTCTTCTCTTTTTCAGCGACGTCCATCTGCTTTTTCTCTCTCTAGAAACGAACCGGTTCTTTCGTTTTCTTTCTCAATGAAATATGTATGCTCAAAATGAATCACCCAAAATGCAAATCGAATATCTAGCATATATGTTGCTAGAGTTTTGTGATTTTGAAGATTGGGAGTCTGTTCAATTTTCTTTCCGATCATGTTTTCATGCTCTGCATTTACAGGCCTACCTGGCCCGAATTCTTTTTCCCGGTGAAACGTGACTTTCTCTTCTTGATGCTAAGGTATGGTTTTCTTAGTGTTAGTTTCTATTGATGATTTGATTATTTTGCTATTAGTTCATCTCAAGGCATTCCTGATTACATTAGTGTTTCAATTTCACTGAACAATGATCGTATGGATTGCAATTGCAGCACGACGGTGGAATTTGACTATCATCGTTGAAGTTGAGGCCTCCAACAACAATTCGAAATATAATGGTTTCTTTTATAAGCTTTTTGTCGTTTGATTTCCAAAATTCCATTTAAGTTAATTTGAAAAATTATGCTTGTTAAGTGTTTGATAAAATGGATTTCTGAAATTTCTTGCAACAAGTTCTTTTTACTTGTTCATAAATAGATCCTTATTGTTAGTAAGTTTATCATAGAAACTTACAAGATGATTACCCCACCGGCTTTGAAATTTGATGTCTTTTCTGTTTTAAGGTTTTTCTGTGTCCTTTGTTTAATTTGTTTTATGGGTAGTTTATTTTGTTGCAGGTTGTTTTGGTGATTTTGTGATTGTCAAATGACAATATTATTTGGGACTCGGAAACATAATTGATCTAAAATCTAAATTGGTAAGTTAATTGATATTAATTTTATTACTAACATTAATATCTTAAAGTTGGTAAATTTTTTCTTAAATTCCTAGAAAATTATTGTGTTTATGACATATTATTTTTATGTTTCTTATTTCTTGCAAGGTTCCTCCGGAACAAACATGGCAGTAAGCTTCTATATCATTCTTCATTTGATCATTTTTTTACATACTCATTTTTGGTTGAATTTTGAGTTGATTTTATGGATTTGTTTGTATGGATTGAATATGTTGTCTAATAATATTGAGCATTGTTTTCAATATGAAGGATCGGAACACAATAAATAAATAAATAATATTGTTGTTATAGAAACAAAACATAATAAAAATATTAAAAATCTTGTATGTAATTTTTTTAGTCACTCTCTTTGATCTTTTTGCATGATTAGAGTGATTGACAAATTTTTTTTTATCAAAAAGCATGATACAGCCTAATTACCATCAACAATTTCAAATTTGCACTTCTACATCCATCATCATGTTTTATTGTTATTTTTATTATTTAAAATTAGTAAACAAATTATAATGAATGTTATTTAACGGTCATCGTGTTTTTTTAGTCTATGATTTACTTATTTTTAGAAAGAAATGTTTGAAATAGAGTTGGTAGTGTTTGATTGAATTTGACATTTATACTTAGCGGATACCCGTGAAGCGAACCGTGGTTACCCGTCTTCACACGGTTCAGTTCAGTTTGGTTTTTTTGTCAATGCGGTTCGGTATCAGGTAGTGCACATGAGGTACCCGCCCCGCACTCACGGTTCACAATTTTATTACTATCTGAATCGAACCATCCCGTTCACACCCCTACCTGACAATAGCCTTTCCTGGTGCGTCCCTGCCAGCCTCACCCGGCTCCCCGGTGACCTTGCCCAACTCCTTGCTAGCTGGGCCTGAATTGGGTTAGCCCAAGGCTTGATCTAATTCCCCTTGACCAAATTTTCCCTTATAAAGTGAACAATACCTTCTCCGGAGAGGAACCTTCTCCTGGTGGCTTAACGCCTCCACTCTGGACTTTTCCCGGTGGCTCGGGGCCTTCCTATTGGCTCAGTCGCCACTCTCCACCTACAACCGCCATGTCCATACACTAGACCCAACACCAAGATGGTTCTCTTCATCTCATCTCTATCAACCGATCTAATTTGATCGTCAGAACCTGCTCATGGGGCACAATCCCTAGGGTAGTTCTAACGACTTTGCTCAGTGATCCTCAGATCTCCACCATAGTAGCTGTCTAGAAGACCTCCCGGAGATCAATGTCGCACTAAACACAAAAAAAAGTATATATTGGAAGTTTGGTTTTTAATGCCAAACTTATGTTTTTTTTGCATATAAATCCATGTGTGCTTTGCTGCTAATCAGTTTCCAAGTTTGTAATTTTTGTGCACCAAAAACAAAACTTCATGGGAAAGACATTTATATGTCCAGGTTAAAGAAAAAAGATCTAAATTTGTACTCATTTTTTAAGTTTAAAATATTCAAAGTGACATGAGATGATGAATGATGTTATGCAATAAGGGATAAGTGAGATTTGTATGGAGGAAATGAGAGAAAACATTGTGGAACCGGAGTCGTTTGAAGCTGTCACGCCTTGTAGATTTTTTTGATCTTATTTTGGTTGGAAATCACAAAATTCTATTGTGTTTAGTAGATATTTTCATTTTTCAATTATTTTTGGTGTTTTAATCTTCAATTTTATGCAGGATACAAAGGATAATGATGTATATCTCAACTTTTACATGGAAAAGGTTTTACTTATTGTTAATGTTGCCTCCAAATGGTAAGCATTATTTATTATTCTCTCTTCAAATGTTCTTGGAACTCTTTTACATTGTCATGCCCAATCTTTACATCTTTTGTTGTTATTTATATTGCATAGTGATTTTGATTCTTTGTGACAGTGGCTTACAAATGAAAAGTATGGTAAATTATCAATTAGGTAAATTTACTCTTAATTTATGCTTTTATTTTTGTTGTAATAGGTAAAGTTACTTTTAAATTTGTTGTAGATCCATGTGACAAACCAAGTTGACGAGTGGTTCAAGAATTTCAACTCGGTTTTCATCTCAAGTCATGAGAACATGTAAGATATTATACTATGTTCTCTTCATTTATTATTAGTTGATAGTTATGTTGGAAATTTACTATTATACTCTTGAATCATAGCTTCACAATGACATATGACTAATTTTGGTTATGCAAAGGTTTATAAGGATTATAGATGACGAGGTAACAATCATTTTGTTTTTTTAGCCAAAGACATTTGACGCTAGCATTGAAGCAACCCGAAAGGAGATTCAAAGTTCAATTGAAGTGGAGGTTGAACTCAAGTGGAGACTCGACAAATTCACAAATTATTTGATTCATAAACCAGCTCAAATCAATGCAACAACTTTTAGCTATTTTTTTTTTAAATAGTGGTTCGTGGTTTACCACGGGATCACCTATTAGTGTGTGTGTATATATATAATTCAAACGTTTCTAACAACTATTATGTGTTCGTATATACAAATCTGGACCAATTGATGAAATACAATAAGGTAATATACACAATATAATCAAACAAATTTTAACATAAGAATATTTTAGTAAATTAACATATATTAAAAAAAAAAAGGAAATTTTCGTATTTTAAGGATAATTAATTCCTGTTATTTCTTAAATCTGAATTTTTAAAATAATTTGAATTTAATTTTAATATAACTTTAGTAATAATTGATTTATATTTTGTCAGAATAACAAAAAATCAACCATAAACTAGTAAAAACATTTGCGCTATTATTCTTGCAGAATATGGTTATGTTCAAGATACATATATTTGTTTAAATTAAATTCTTAAAGACTTATACAATATATTATCAATAATAACATTTTCTAAAGAATACGAATTTTATTTTTTAAGAATTACTAATTACATTAATTCGTAAAAATAAGATTATAAACAATTATTACACTTATTCTGGAAAAAAAAAATCTAACCTATAATGGTTTAAGAATTACATTTAATCTTAAAGATTAAAACTAAATATGGTTACAAAAAATATATCAAAATCTAACAAAAATATTAATCCATTCTGAAAACATATTATTATTAAGAAAAATATTATACATTGTGGTAGAATATATTATGGTAGAATACATTATCGTTCTCCATATTTTCTTATTTTTCCATTTCAAAACCTAAATCCACAAATAAAAAATATAATCAAGTTTCAAATATTAAAAATTCAGTGCATTCTAATAGAATAAAAACTATAAATTTTGACAGAATGTAGTAGAAACTTTAAAATATGACATCTTATAATAGAGAATAAAAACTATAAATTCTAACAAAATG
The DNA here is from genome assembly GCF_052625555.1 of Lactuca saligna. Classification (NCBI taxonomy): domain Eukaryota; kingdom Viridiplantae; phylum Streptophyta; class Magnoliopsida; order Asterales; family Asteraceae; genus Lactuca; species Lactuca saligna. The sequence continues at coordinate 175,715,081 of NC_136418.1, forward strand.
TTGTAGAAATTAAAGAATTATAATTTATTCCAATAAAATATAATCATAAAATTGCAACACCATAAAATCGAAAGTAAAACACATACGAAAAAAAACTCCCCAAATATCAGCATTTGTTATGAAAAGAGAAAAAAAAGAACATGTAAGACATGTTTCATTATCATCCAAAATAGTTTAACAGATTACCTCATATTCTCATTTACACCAAAACCTTCTCTTGACATTCTATCAAAACACTTGAAAGACATGTTTATTATCACCCAATTAATGCATCAATAGTCCATACATCATAAAAGTTTTAGTGGTTAATAAATCAAAGAAATTGATAAAATAATTCAATACATTAATGTAAAGTGCAAAAAAATGTGTATACGTACAAATGGTGTCATAAAATATTCAACATATATTATTAGTTTATTATCTATATGTGCGCAGAAATATGTTGAGGTTTTTGTGAGCAAAAGCTAATGTTTTACTATCATTATGAATATTAGATTAAAACTAAATACGTACTTGAAATCAATGGTTAGTGTCTTTCAAATATTAATCAAACATTCTTTTAATGGGTTGTACTTGTAGGTTTTTTTTATACTTTTGTATAAGACACACAAACCTTTTCTTTTAGTTTCAAGTTCTTTCGTAATGATTTTGAAATCAATGGTTAGTGTCTTCAAATATAAATCAATGGTTTTTTGTTTCAAATTCAATTTAGTTGTAGGTTCTATTCAATTGATCGAGGAGACCACAAAAACGAATCCCAAAAACACAATAGGGAAAAAATTGAGTTACCTCTTGATACGCTGAAGAATCACAGATGCACATAATCGATGGCAAACGGTGCTGGCTCCGACTCTCCTCTCTTTTTCGATCGCCATAGGTTTTGAATGGGATAGAATACTTGTCGGTTGTGGAGGGTAAACAAGATGATGAAGGGTCGGTGCTTTGTAGGGTTAACAAACTAATTTTCCTAATTTAAATGATATTAAAATTTTTAAATATTTACCATAATTAAGTGTAGCCAAGATTACTATTATACCCTTTTATTATTTATTATTCAATTTATTTTTGTTTAATTCTGATTGGTTTTTAGAGGTACACAATACTTATTGAAAACATATGAACCTAACTCTCTCTCTCTCTATATATATATATGACATCAGGTTTTTTCATAATTAAAAAACATATATATTTTTATTTGTTATGGTATATTTGTTTATTTAACATTAAAAGTGAAAACCTTTTACATATATGTGTATAAATAAATAAAAATATAATACTTAAGGTTGTTTCTTGCTGTGTTCTTATAGTCGATTTTTTTCAAGCATCTTTTAGGTCGGTTTTTCTTTGTTCTTGTTGTGTTCTTGTGCTTAGTTGATCGATTTTTGTGAAATCGATTTTCTCAAGCCTTAAAACTTGTTATCTTGTGTTTAAATTCCAAAAATATTTGTTCAGTTTGTTTTTGCTGCTGATCTCTCTTGTTTTTGTTGCTCTATCTTGTGATTGGACTCCGAAATTTGCTATGTTCTTGCATGATTTTTACTGATATGTAACGTCCCAAAGTTTCAGAATAAAAATTTCATTTTTAAAATAAAATAAACACGCATTTTATTAAAGCTACATTCAAGTCATACCAATTGTAACAATAATTAAAATCAAAGTTATAACGAAAACAACACGGAATATCAAATCATAAAACAGTTGATGCGTGTCAACAATCCCGCCTTCGCAATATGATAAGTACCGAAAAAAACATTTAAATTCACAACTGTAAGCACAAGGCTTAGTGAGTCCCCAAAACTATCACATACAACACAACACAAATAAACAACTATGAGTTATCAACAACCCTGGGGACTATCAACAATCCCAATGGGTTAACAACACGTTCTGTGCGCTAACAACACGCCCTATGGGCCAACAACACGCCTTATCAGTTATCAGCAACCTTTGGGACTATCAACAATCCTAATGGGATAACAACACGCCTTTGAGTTATCAATAACTCTGTAACACATAACAACAACCAACAAATAAAACCCAATGGGGCATGCTATGATATAAGTAATATAGTGAGAAGACTCACCTAAATGAAGAGTTGAAATCCACTACTTAAAGTCCTACAGACTCAGATACACGACCCTCATATACCAAACACAGGCTAAACCTCAAACTATAGCTTAACACCCCTCAAAGTTTGACCAAAAGTCAAATTGGTCAAAAGTTAACAGCCAAAGTCAACCACAGTTGACAGCTACATCGTGGCCACCCATTGGTCATGTCGTGGCAGCTTCTCAACAAAGCATTCAGGAAACCTCTAGTCGCAAATTTGTGGTGAGAAGACTACCATGTTGTGGAAACTGTGTTTTCACAACCTAATGGGTTAAGCTCCCAATCCATCAAGCAACCCATTCATATGTTCCAGAAAGCTTCCTAATGTCTACTACAACATAAATATCAATTATTTTCAGTCATGCATGTCCAACGCAAGTCTAACACTCAAAGTATGTCAAAATGGAGAAATAAAGTTAAGATCTCATGCATGGAGTTCAATACACCAACAAACTTCAGATCTGGACCATATATCCACCAAGGGACCTCAATGATCCATAAAGTTGTTAACATTATGGAATCCATTCATTCAACTCAGCCTAACATGGAGAAAAGTGGGTAAAAACCTAGATCTAACATGATATAATAAGAAATGTAAGATCTCGAGGACTTACAAAAGTCCATAAATAACACAAGATGATGGTGAAGAGATTTGATTGTTGGAACAATGCTCAAGAACACCTTATTCTTCTTCTTCAAGGGCTAAAATCACCATAAAGAGCTCACAATGTAAAAAGGGAGGATATGGTTTCTTGGAGGGTGAAAGGGAGATGATGAAGGCTGAGGGTGTGAAAACCCTCGCATCCACTTCCATTAAATAGGAGCACAAACCCCGAAATAGGGTCAAGCCTTTCAGATGACCTCTATCTCGTGACTATAAGCTTATCACGTCATGGTGCACAAGGCTAATGCATGCTTATATAACTATTGTCAGGTTGTGGCAACTCATGTCCCACGTTGTGGCACAAATTTTTGTAGTGTTTATGATTATGATGGCTTGCGCGGAATAAGAAAGATCTATTGAATCATCATAGAAATCATGAACACATGGAGTAAATAAATCTTTTTAAGCTCTCATTAGTTTGGTTAAAAAGAGTACAAATGGGTTTGCTAAATTCTCTCTCTAAAACTAATGTTCTCCAAATGTTTCTTACAAGATCTTACATAATGGGAGTCACTTACTTCCTATTTATAAGAAAGACTCAACCCATTTACACATACAAGAGGGTAAGCACTAACACTCCACATCCAAGCGTGACTTTGCACCCTAACATTCTCCCCTAAAAAGTTATGATTGAATGTCTCGACTTCAATATCCAACGAGCTCGCGCGATTAAGACCAAACTCCCCCTTGAAATGATACAGGTCTTCAAATCCGTAAATCAATACTTGAAGCTCTGAATACCCACTTTTCATTCTCCCCTTTTTTATAATAAATAAATGATTATGAAACCCATTAAGGGTGAGAAGCACCCGAGGATTAATCTTCACATAACTCCCACTTGATGTGTGCCAAAAACGAAATACCGAAAAACTTGCATGAAAAAACAATCACGAAAAATCCTTGAAAATTTTCCAATTTGTGAAATTTTTTGACTTTTGGGTGAGAGTTGCAAGATTTTCCAAAATCCGTGTAAAAACTGTCACTTTCTGAATTCTGCAGGGAACGTTGCGCCAAAAACAACTTAAGATGCGAAACACTCCCCTGTTTGCAAAACTGGGCATAAAGTGTAACTTCGGATTAACTGTAGGGATTGAACTTGTAAATTATTCAATTTCTGTTAGCCCAATTTTGAAGTTGGGTGATTTCTGCAAACATTTCGAAACTGCAGGGGCTAAAGAGAAATTCTGCCTTCTTCACAAATTTTTACTCAAAATTCGAAGTTGGACCATTTGTGCCACTTCGTTAAAAGTGTACGGACCAAATTCGAAATTGTGTTTTCTTCCCCAATTCGTTACATAGGCAATGAAATCCAACACGCTTCGCTTTTAGTTTCAAGAATTCGTCAACGAAGTGCATACCACCTTACGACGATCGACAACGAATCCTGACTCCAATCTATCAACAACCCTTTGTTAATGAACCATGGCTTTACACATTGACTTCAAATCACCAGTCGACATCAAATATTCAACTGTAAAACCATGGCTTCGCTTTTTGCAAAAAACTCGTCGATACCAAAATCAACAATCGAAGTCAAGCATACTTCCATTGGTATCGATCCAAAATCAACAATCCTTCGATCCTTGACATCACATAGCAACTCTAAATCAACATACCAATATCGAATTCCATCCAACATACTAGTCAAATGATCAATTTGTGACTTATACAACCTCTTCGCTTGTAATTATCGATATCAAAAACTCTAAATAAAAAATCAACACCACACTTCGTTTATCACATCTTCCCAATCGATTGTAATCCCATTCATTATCAAACACTCAACCTCGACCATCGACTTCCAAAAACATCATCAACCCAAGTCTTCGAACATCGACTCCCAATATTCGTTCGCCATTAACTGATCACTTTTCCAAGTCAATTAACAACATCAAAATCAACCATTCGATTTCAACATATCCTTCGAAATCAATCCATTAACCAAAACCAGTCTTTGATTTCCAAATCAACTCACAAGTGTCGAACATCACAACCTTCGTCATTAAGTACACATCACCTCCAAGTTCGAAATTATACTCAAATTAGACTAGATTTCGACTCTCACAACCCATGTTCAACTCGTATCAAACGATTGCAACCTCCAATTCATCAAATCATTACTTAAAGATCAAGTTTGATTTTTGTTTAGTTTGACTTTTTCGATCTCAAAGTTCAACAAACATCAAATTGAATATTAAAATAACAAATTTCAGATCAAAACCACATTTAGCCAACTGTTTTTCACATGTTCTTCACAAAAAATTCAAAGTTTTTGATCAATTTCATTAAAATCAAAACATTGATCGACAATCACTTGATCATCACCGGCTTGTTAATAGAAGAAATCATACACAATCGATTTACAAGCCGAGATTTAAGAACAAACTCCAATCGAATAACATGATTATTGAATCGAAAACGAAACTCAAGAATTCAGAAACAAAAAATGATTTGCGAACATCAGGAATGTATAATCTTGAACTGTGTATGACGAATCAGTGACGAACCAAATAAGATACCGAGTCAAAAGGTGATTTTAATGAATTTTCGTTTCAACCTTTTAAGACATTGAATCAAATCGACATATGGGATCAATTCATGAACAATAAACAATTCAAAAACTGGGTCAAGAAGAACTATGGGCTTAGATGAACAATATCTGAATTGTTAAAATGGGCTTATTGAACAAATCACATTTCGAATAATTGGACTTAATGTGAAGTGAGGATGAACAAAAAAATTGATTTAAAAAAATTGTTAGAATAATATTTTGATTTTAAGTTTGATCTAAACAAAAAATAATTGGATCAATCAATGTGGTTGAAACAGATTTGATCCAATGAGGCAAATCGATCAAAAATTGAAAAACATAAAGCACAAATCGAAATCATGGACGTTTTGGAATCCATTTGAGAACCCGTGATACCTTTTTGACGATCCGAGTTCCATTTTAAACAAACGAATCAAATTTAGAAGATCTTGGTTTTCTCAAATTTGAATATTATACCACCCACGATGCGTGTTGTATAACTCGTTCTTCGTGTTCTTCAACGATCCAAGAACATCTTCATAAGAACCATCAACACTTTTGGGGTTTGACTTCAAATTCAATGTAACAATTGGAGATTTTTGCTTTGGAACCCAAATTTGCTTCATGGATTTCGAATTCACAACAACTTTTGACGATTTTTGTGAATAAACCCGCTTATTTTTGCGTTTAATCTTCTTCTTTCTCATCTTTTTACATCTTGCAGATTTGATTTCAAGAACCACTTCATTCTTCACAACTTCAACTTTACAAGTTTGAATCAAATCTTTTGGAGTTAGATACCTGTGAATTTCTTGGATTACCGACTTTCGATAAGGGATCATTCCTTCCAGTGAATCACAAGAACACAAAAGATCATCGGTTTGAACTCCAATCGAGCAAAAAACTTTTGCATCTTCATGAGAATCAACTTGAATCTTCTAATCATGAACTTCAAGAACATCAAGAGCATCAAGAACACTTTCAACAAACTTAAGAGCAAGAAGAGCACTTGGGTTTTCAACAGGAGAATTGTATCTTTTTTTAAACAAATCTCTTTCTTCTCCTTCCTTTTGAACAAAGCATTCAATCTTTGAAAGTAGTTGGAAAATCAATCTTCCATGATCATCCTTCAAACCTCCGTAAGAAACCATAATACTCCATGAAATCAACCCGCTTAACAATAACCCATAAAATTGATTTTTGTTGACTATGTATTTCACACCTTCAATGATTACAACCCAAGAATCATAATCCAAAAACACCATCTTTGATCAATCAATAAGATCTTGAGTTTTTGTAGAGAGAGAAAGTGATTTGAAATAGGTTTTCTAGAAAAAGAAAGCAAAAATCACTTGAATTCTAGTGAAGAAAATCGATTCATGAGTATAATCAATGAGGAATTCAATTTCTAGAATCCAATCTCTCTATAAGACGAAGATCAAAGATCGAAAATGAAGAGTCACCAAATCTAGAAAGCCATCATGGATCAATTCTTGATCAAATCAAGATCACCCTCTTTGATACTAATTGTAGTGTTGATGATTATGATGGCATGTGCGGAATAAGAAAGATCTAGTGAATCATCATACAAATCATGAACACATGGAGTAAATAAATATTTTAAGCTCTCATTAGTTTGGTTAGAAAGAGTAAAAATGGGTTTGCTAAATTCTCTCTCTAAAACTAATGCTCTCCAAATGTTCCTTACAAGATTTTACAGAATGGGAGTCACTCACTTCCTATTTATAGGAACGACTCAACCTATTTACACATACAAAAGGGTAAGCACTAACACTCCACATCCAAGCGTGAATTTGCACCCTAACAATTTTTTTCTTCCAAAAACCTCATTTTTGATCCCATTAAGTCTTTAATTTATCCGCACTAAAAAAACAGGTGTTAAAACTCTCCCTCACTTAAATTAGATTTTGTCCTCAATCCCTTATGGGATCTTTCAAGTCCATTTACTTATTACATGAGCCAAAGCTCCTCCGAATGCCTGAAACTATAAGTATAATCACAAGGATTTCCAAAACCAAGAACAATGCCAAAACTGAACGGACACTCCTAAATGCCAAAATGACGTCCGTTGCAGCACCAAGACAATGCTCTAAACAGAAACTTCCTTGAAACCCAAAAACTGATTCGATCATTAGCGAGAAATATACAACATGACGAAGAATGAGCCCTAACAAATCACGAGTAATTGATATCAAGAAGACCTGAATCCCTCGTCCATAACTTGAAAACTCCAAGATCGTATTTGTCTTCCAGCCAGACAAGGTCACTCTCATACCTCAACCATGCTGACCAAGAACTCATAGATCTGACTCAAACAACACCTCCTTGACTTTAATTCATGCTACTGGAAGATGAAAGAATGAAATCCACTACCAATTGTTGAACCTGAAAACCTTGCATACTTATTTAAGGGAGAAATATGAACAAGCAAGCGATTAACTAGCTCAAACATCCAGTCGGATCTAAAATTCATTCTTTTAAACATGAAAATAATTGGCTTCTTGATAAGTCGTAACTAACCAACTGCTCATACGAGTGAAACCATGGTCAATACAAAATCTTGCAGGACCTTCAAGTTTCCTAAAACAGTTCAGGTGCATAACCACGTGCCAAGTCATACAAAGAATTACAACAAATTGCTTCACTGATAACTTAACTCGCATGAGACATTTCTTATAAGACAAGCATGGATCCAAAAGGAAGAAAACCAACTATGAACTACTAATATGTAACCATGACTTTTCCAACAAGTCAACCTCCTACAATTGCCCGACTCAACTTGTTGCTCACTAAGCCACCATTGAGAACACTATACTGATCAGGCACCTGTCTAAGCCACACGACTAACAAACCAACACGCAAGTCTCCACAATACAACTACCGGCCCCACTCCCGTAAGTGAAATCCACGATGGCTCACGATACATCATGATGCTATCCAACCATTGGAATGAGAAGCTCACGGTTTCTCACCATTCTTGCCATCACCCAACCACAAACGTGAAGACACTCGACCAAAACCCAATGGGCCTATAGGCACCTAGTCAACATCCTACTCAACACTTACCAAAACCATAGAAGCTAATATCATTATGCAACACGAAACTCTTCCATAGTCCAACTCTCACCGACACATCATCAGATGAAACATGATTGCATAAAACCAGAAAATAGGATAGACAGTTGAAAGCTTGCTCTAACTTAAAAGCACTAAATTTCACACTTCTCAGGAAAACCTACAATGCTCCTTAGGTTGATCATGTTCCTCCTTTAACATAACTTTACCCAAAGAGTGAAGTATCAGTGAATAGAAGGAAATGACGAATGTAACATCCCAAAATACGACCCAAAAATTTTGTTTAATAATTACTAGAAACATCATGTTAATATCATAAAATAAAACTCGTATGTCAATATCTCAAAACCATAGCAAAGTATCACGAGAAAACTGTATCAAGACTGTATCAATCACATCTATGAAAAACTAAAAGAACTCCCAGGACAAACTGAAGCTGTGGTATGTGCGATGCCATCAACCCGAGCTCTTCCCTTTACTTGCGGAAGTACCTGAAACCAAAACTGAAACTGTAAGCACAAAGCTTAGTGAGCTCCCCCAAGCTACCACATACCATACAATAACATATTAACACATATTGGGCCTTGCCCACTGCATCGAACCGAAATCCAGAAACTGCATCGGACCGAGGTACGGAACTAACTGGGACCTTGTCCCCTGCATTGGACCGAAGTACGGAACTAACTGCATCGGACCGAGGTCCGGAACTAACTGGAACCTTGTCCCTTGCATCAGACCGATGTCCGGAACTAACTGCATCAGACTGAAGTCCAAAAACTAACCGAGCATAACATAGCATAGCATAAACATATCAACTAGCATGAACACATAAACTGCATAATGCATCTGGCTGTAGCCCGGAACACATAACACATAAATCCGCTCTGAGCCACAAAGGCATCAAACATACTAAAAACTGCATCGAAACTGCATCGGACCGAAGTCCGGCAACTACTACTAGCTAAACGGGCCAACATTGTGGCCTTAGACCCGTTCCTACTGGAAGGAAACTCACCTCGTACACTGGCTGCTAAATGAACTGCTCTGGAAACCGTTTGCTGCTGCTCCGGTATCTCCCCGGCTACAATTTCCATAAATACACTCAATCAATCACTGATAACTGTACTGAGGGTAAAATAACTATTTTACCCCTGGTCAAATTCAACCTCCTGGTCAAAGTCAACCTCCAGTTGACCGGACTCGCCGAGTCTGAGGAACTAATCGCCGAGTCTGAGGAATTACTCGCCGAGTTCTTTCATGCAGACTCCATACAACTACATTCGAATCCGCTCTATGGTTCCTAACTCATAGATATGAAATCTTGGAACCATCTGAACACGTCAAGTTGCTAACTTTACGTGTAATTACGAAGGAATGAAGCCATCCTACTCAAACACAACTTTACTCAGGAAAACTCGTCCGACTCACCGAGTTGCTCATACAACTCGTCGATTTCTAAGGCAAACTTCATCCGACTCTCCGAGTTGTTCTTCCAACTCGTCGAGTCGACGACTAACTTCATATAACTCGCCGAGTTCATTAAGCCCTTTTTCCATACAAGACCGATCTGAGCCATGCAACTGCTACAAATGATGGATCTAGACTTCTAGGGCATGTTTTTAACGTAAAGTTGCTAACTTTACGTGCATGCATGGCTTTAAAGGCTTCATATGACCAAAATAAGCTCTTAATGAGGTTCAAGGATCAATGGGGACTTTAATCACAACCACAACCAAAACTTTATACTTCTAGCATGCCATGAGTGTCCAAATCTGAGGTATAACCCGACCACAAGGCCTAATCACAAAGGATTTGGGGTTTTAGGGCTTAGAAACCACAATTTAGGGACAACATAGATCTATATGATTAATAAGAAAAGTATAGAATTTAATACCAGAAAAGATGACCAATAGAGTGTGTATTCTAGATCTACTTCCTCTTCCTTGAACTCTCCAACTTTCTCCTTCTCCTTCTTACTCCAAAGATGCCTTCACAAGCAATAAACACACACACACACACACACACTCACTAAGAAAACGGCTAGGGTTTGTTAGTTGATGCTCTGGAGGTGAAAGAGACGAGTTTGGACGCATAAGAGGGTTTAAATAGGTGCAAAACCCTAAAATTAGGGTTTCCTCCAGACAGGCAAACTCGTCGAGTCCAGCGTGTGGACTTGCCGAGTAACCAGCTAAATACGCGTGCTCATCCCGTCTCTATTCGATGAGTCGGGCAACGGACTAGTCGAGTTCCTCACAAAGGAATAAACTTATTTAAATACATACCATGAATGGGGCGCTACAACGAAACTCAACCGTTGATAGACATATTATTCTATCAACCAAAACGAGATCCTACACCTTAATAAAACTGAAAAGATCCCAATAATGCGAAATAGACCAATAAAACTTCCAATTTCGGAGAGGAATTCCAAAAATTTCTAGAAATGTTTCCAAAACCCTAATCGAATCAATCCGAATAACAACCCAGTTGACGTGATCTACCGAAACCGAACTTTGCATAACAACGATTATACCTAAAAATTTGAACAACGTCGCTCCGATATCCGAACTTCAAATAACCAAGGACTACTGTCAATTGAAACCTACTAGGAACAACAATTCCATAATGAAGAAATTGAGAGAACACCTACATAGAAACCAATATATACACTTTACAGAACTTGACTAAGGGTAGACACATCAATTGCACCTTCAATTGATAAAGCTTGAATCCTTCGAATAAGACCAGTTGATGATGAAGAACGAAATAACCAACGATCTGAATCGGGTCGAAAAATAAACTCGTCAATCCCATACACATTGAACAAAGCCCACATGAAAATACTCTTATTGAACTCTGAGACCGATCAACAATTTCCCCATCTCCAACAAAGATGACTAACTCACATCATGTGCTAACCAATTTTCCTATAACCAATGTACAATTTGAGCGACTCAATGCTCCTCTATCAAGATCCCTGGAGTGTCCAAAAGGATTTACTGAGCACATCAAGTTCCTTACCCATCCTGCTGCAAGGACAACATATGCGTCCTTGAAGACATAAACCTAACGGTAACTTGGTATGCACCCACGATCTAACCAAACGTCAAATTTTCCGTATCCATGGAAGAATCTGACAGATCCTTGTGAAATGTAATGAGAAACTTCCTACCCATGAACACTCTGATGGTAGCTACTTCCTTCCCCTATGCAGCAGTAAACCTGAACCAAAATCTGGATTATCTGAACTACAGATTCCTCTGACCCATTCTACTAAAACCATGAAAATTGGATAGACCGATGATCCCCCAAGCAGAATACCCATTTATCCCCCACTTAGGGTTCAGTCCATCACCAAATAACATCTATAACATCAAAACCTCGGTCCGGCTTAACCAAATACATACCAAACTTGACTCTTGTAATGTAACATAGCATAAGATGATTCCTTCGGATAATGAACCATGAATCATAAAGAAAGTTTGAATCTCAGATGAAGACCTTAGAAAATTTACCCAACATCATTGCCTTAAGCTTAGCAAAGTCAATCAGGACACCATTTTATTGATGAGGCTCCTTACTAACTGAACTTACGCATATAAAACCTTGAATTTGGAGAATTAATCCACAACATCGTCCTCCTATGAGTTTCAAGAATCCCTTGAATATACTCAAATAATAGCTTCGATAAACCCAACATATCTAAAGAATTCTCCTACCCTAAAACAGGAACATCTCAATGCCTCCTCGGATACATCTGATCTTCTCAAATCTGTGTAACCTATCCCACTTATGACATAGAATTCACCTTGAACATCGAAACCAAAAGAACATTTGAGTCATGAAAATTTCCTTGTTGCAAACTAGACACGATTTACAGCGAACTAGACTTTACCTTCTTACAATAGAAACAGATGAGGAGAACACTATCTCTTTCGATTGAAACACATCCGATATCTTCCCCCTCCAGCACAGGAGAATGGAAAACACAACCACATCATAGAAAATAAGATCCCGAGCCATCGGCTGACCACCCAACCTCGGGCTGAAATCCTTAAACCGATCATTACAATTGCTACCTTCTTGAGTCTTGCGACTCAAATTGTCACTAGTTCAAGCAAGGCACATGAGATCTTAGAGTCAACAAGCTTAGACAAGTTTGTACCATTCATACACAAACTGCCACGACCACAAGGGCACGAATAAAGACCCATATTATTAGAATGAACAACCATAACCAAAAGACTGATAACTATGTGAACACACTGCAATGAGTCATGGTGGCTACCATGCTATTTATCCCTGAACTAACTCCTTAAAACATTTTCCACTCCTTATGACCCCCTTAAAGATCATGTGCTTTCAATATTACAGGCCCATACTACCGTGCACACCTATCTATACTTGTTCCAAGAATTGTCTCAAATATCCTAAGTCACTACAAGCGTCTACTACAAACCTAAGATACTCGTGCTCCCACAAGTACATACTACCGATCTCCGTAGAATGTCCCTCTAGGATTCTTCTCACACGTATGCATGCACTAAAACACCTTAAAACTTCTCTTAGGTTACTAGGAACTCCACCACTTTTAGGTGCACCAACACACCTATGTGCTTAGAAAAGTGATATGTGCATATTTAATTATATAATTCATGCATATTTCTAATACTTTTAGCTACAAATATGTTTATTCTGGGATAAAAGGTACTTATTTTGTTTAAAATATGTTTTGTAGTGGCAAAGACTTACTTGAGACAAAAAGGAAGCATATGAGGAACAAGAAGCAGAAAACAGGAGCTAAAACAAAAGAAAAAGAAAAGAAGACTGAAGACCATGTCGTGGTGATCTCCAACACGTCATGGTGATTGGAATACTTGCGACCGGTGAGATGACTCGACATATACATGATTAACTCAAATACCACATCGTGGGGGTGATCAACTACGACGTGGTGTACCAATTTTGACAATTATAGAATCCCGAACATTTGGTTGAATTAAGAGAATCGCAATCGGCTTTCTAAGGTGAATTTCTACCAACAAACAATAGAAACCCAAAAAAAGATCGAAATTCAAGTGAAGCTTAAGGATCGAAGAAGATTTAGAAGATTTCAACATTGATCTAGTTGGTTTGCTTTTCATACCTATGTATAGCTTATTTTACATGGATACATTGTGTTTTTCTGCTACAATGAGGGGTTAAATACCTTTTACATATATTTGGTGAGATGATCTTGATCCTTATATGTTGATTTCGTTTATTGGATGATTATATTTGATTTTACTTGTGTTCGATATGTAAACCCTAACACGTTTAGTTCTGGTTTATATTGCTTATAAATTAAATTTTGTGTAATAATTGATAATATTAATTGCATGAATAATTGGATATATCTCCTACTTGTTTATGATCATTAAATAATTAGAGCTAAGATTAATCACATCTTAGATTAAGTAATTAAAGCTAGTAACTTTAACTATGTTAATGAGTATAATTAATCTTAATTAGTGCTTGGTTACTTAACTTGATCATAGGAAGTAACTACTATCATTCATTAGTCTAATTGAGCTTAATATCAATTTTGTGTTTAAGTTAAGCACGATCATTGCTTGTTAATTCATAAATTAGTATGGCTAGATATTTGATCATAATATCTTGAAAATTGGTAATTAATATAATCCATCAATTAGAAATCAACCATAGGAGAAAGTGAAATCAGATCCAAACAGAAGTATTCTTTCAATTCTTGAAGCTAACTTGTTTTCTTTGCTTAATTGATAGTTGATAATTTAAGTTCTTTTGATCTTGAAAAATCAATCCCCCCCCCCCCCCCCACATAGTTTGTTTGTTGGTTTAATTAGAAGTAATTAATGTAATTAGTTGAATTCCGTTCACTGCGATCGACACCCGACTTACCTGACCTACACTATAATCTGACTAGGTACACTACCTATAGGTGCATAGTTAGTAAGAGTTTGTTAGGTTATTAGTTTAAGACTAGTAGGCACTTTTGTGCACATCAAAGTTTTTGGCGTCATTGCCGGAGATCAAAAACTTGGGTCACTCGCATGACATGCGAAAATACTTACCATTACACTAAAACGACGTTTTGAGGGACAAAAGATACTTATTATTTTTAGAATATGTTTTGAAGCGGCAAAGATTTTCTCGGGACGAAAAGGAAGCATACAAGAAAAGGAAGCACGTTGCGGTGATCTCCAACATGATGTGATGATTGGAATATACATGACCAATCAGATGACTCAGCAGATACGGGGTAAACTCAAAGACCACGTAGTGGTGGTGGCCAACCACGACGTGGTGTACCGATTTTGACAATTATAAAATCTCGAACATTATGTTGAATTGGGAGAAATGCAATTGGTTTTCCAAGGTGAATTTCGACCAACAAACTTTAGAAACCCAAAAGAAGATCGAAAGTCAAGTGAAGCTTAAGTATTAAAGAAGATCTGGAAGATTTCAACATTGATCTAGTTGGTTTGCTTTTCATACCTATGTCTAGCTTATTTTACATAGATCTATTGTGTTTTTCTGCTAGAATGAGAGGCTAAATACCTTTTACTACTATTTAGTGAAGATGAACTTGATCCTTATGTGTTGATTTCATTTATTAGCTTATTATATTTGATTTTACTTGTGTTTGATATATAAACCCTAGCATGTTTAGTTTTAGTTTATATTTATTATAAATTAGATTTTGTGTAATAATTGATCATATTAATTGCATGAATCTATCTCCTAATTACTTGCAATCATTAAACAATTAAAGCTAGGAATAATCACATATTAGATTAAGTAATTAAAGCTAGTAACTTTAACTATGTTAGAGAGCATAATTAATCTTAATTAGTGTATGGTTGCTTGACTTGATCATATGAAAGTAAGTATTATCAGTCGAATTGAGCTTAACATCAATTTGGTGTTTAACTTATGCATCATCATTTGTTGTTAATTCATAAATTGATAGGCCTAGGTATATTATCATAATAGCTAGAAAATTGGTAATCAATATAACCCATCACTTAGAAATCAACCATAGGAGAAAGTGAAATCGGACCCAAACAAAAGTATTCTTTCAATTCTTGAAGTTAACTTGTTTTCTTTGCTTAGTTGTTAGTTGATACTTTAAGTTCTTCTGGGCCTAAAAAATTAGTAAATCCCCCCCCCCCCCCAACCATAGTTTGTTTCTTGGTTAAATTAGAAGTAATTAACTTAATTAACTGAATTCTATTCCATGTGGTCGACACCGACTCACCTGAACTACACTATAATCTGACTAAGTACACTGCCTATAGGTGCATAGTTAGTAAGAGTTTGCTATGTTATAAATTTAAGACTAGCAGATACTTTTGTGCACATCAAAGTTTTTACCGTCGTTGTCGGGGATCGAACCCGGGTCAATACTTTCCACTATACTACAACTACGTTTTGAAGCACAAAAGATACTTATTATGTTTAAAATATGTTTTGTAGCGGCAAAGACGTGCTCGAGACGAAAATAAAGCATACAAGAAGTTGGAAGTAGGAAATGGGAGATAAAACAAAAGAAGACTGAAGACCACGTTGTAGTGATCTCCAACACGACATGGTGATTGGAATATTCATGACCAATCAGATGACTCGGTAGATACGGGGTAAACTCGAAGACCACGTAATGGTGGCGGCCAACCATGGCGTGGTGCACCGATTTTGACAATTATAAAAGCCTGAACATTAGGTTAAATTAAGAGAAATGTAATCGGATTTTTTGAGGTGAATTTGGACCAACAACCTCGACGACGACAACGAAGAAAGGGTCCAAGAAACTCAATCACCACCTAGAAGAAGACAAAAAAATGAAATCGTAAAAAAAAACTCGGGGTTGGAGCAAATAAGTGGAAGAAGCTTTAGCGAAAGCTTGGATTTTCATATCAGAAGACAAGCAAATAGACAACATGCAATCGTCACAAAGTTTTTGGAATCGTTTTTTAGACCACTTTCCTGCGCAATTAAAAAAGCACCCATATCAGACATATGACACGGTCAACAAAAAATGGCATAAACTACAAGCGACTTGCACTGAATTTAATAACATATTTGAACATATTAAAAATATGCAGAAAAGTGGTAGCAACTATTTCAATATTTTATCAACAACATGCTACCAATATAAGCTTGGCAACGACGGTAAACCATTCGGCTACCAAAAAGTGTGACATGTTTGTCGTGAGGATCCAAAATGGGTCCTTAATCTGGATGTGTATTCAAAATCGGCCACCAACTCCAACAAAAGGCTGTGAACTTTCAATTCAGATGTGAGTTTTGGGTTCAACCTCAAAGATGACTTCGATGACACCAATGAAGAGGGTCCACCAGAAATCCACATTCGTCAGCCACCAGGAATGGACAAAGGGAAACATGCAACATCTTCATCCAAAAAAGCGAGTACCTTTAAGAAAAAATAGACAAACATCTACTTTTTTTTTCCGACAAAAGTATGAAAAACCGAGAAATATCTTAACCAAAAAATAGCATTAACGTTCTAAATTTTTTGAACACACAACCCCAACCTAGTATTGTGCCAAACAACATTTTAAAAATTCAACGCAATGTCATGGAGAATTATGGCAATTAGGATTTATATTTTAATATCTATGTGTTTTTTGTTTGTGATGAAGGTTTAAATTTGAAACTTTCAATATTTATGTTTATTCAATTTGTAATGTTTAATGCAATTTTTTATTGGTAAAATGTTTATTTATCTTCAATAATTACATTTTTTATTTAATCTAATGTAAAAAAATTATAAATAATATGAAGTGGTAACCATTTTCATGAGCTAGTGATATGGTAATAAAGATATAATAACAATAATGTGATACTAAGATGACATCATTTTTCTACAAAGAATGTATTGATCATACTCCTTAGCGTTATTTACAAAGATTGTCAAACGGTTTCCTACATATTGTCTGTGGCTTTTCATAGTCTAGCATATGTGACTCACTTGAGGTCGTTTATGGTGTGTTGTTGAATATTTGTAGTGTGTGTATATATATATCCGGTAAGAAATTTTTTTAGTAAGAATATAAGAAGTTTTTTTTTTCGGCATAGCTTTTAGGCGAATAAAATAAAATAAATCACTAAGTGAATCATAAATAATATTATTCACTAAAAAAATTCTCAAAGAAACCTTTCGATGATTCATTTTACGATGATATTGTTGATATTTACTAAAAGTGTTATAAAAATGAATTCTTTTCTTGATTTATTTAAAAATCAATATTGAAAGTGTTTTTTTTTTGAGATTTTTTTTCTTATGAATCATCTAATGATTCATATCATTTGTTTGCTAAAAAAGTACGTATATAAAAATTTTACTGCTTATTTGATTTTGGTTATATATATATATATACATATACATATACACACACACGACGTTCATTTAATGGAGATGGTGTGCATGCATTGTGGGGTTTTTTTTGGTAGATTTTTGGGTCTTGATAATATTAATATATTTGGATAATTTATCGGATCGTGATTGTAATCACTTTTCAAATTTGTGATTTCGATCTTGTTTGGGTGTCAAACCAACAAATGATGGGATAAAATAATATTAATATAACTTAAATCACTGCTTTTTCTAATACTAAAGATAGTATAAAGTAAGCAGGGTTGGTCCACAGAGATACGAGACTTTTTATCTTGCCATATTTTCACACATAATACAAGTAATATTGAAATGGGGGTTTGTATTTAAACTTGAATTAAACTTCATAAATAAGAAAGATTGAAAATAAACGCAGTAGAATAAGTACATTTCCGATTCTGACTCTTATATATGTATTATGTTGAAAGATGTAATATGATTATAACTCATGTTCAATCTAGGTTGGTAAGTTGGATATTAATAAACTCTAATATCCAAATTGGCAAATGTATTTTATTCAAAATAAGCTCTTTAAATAAAATTTTCATTTAATTGATTTAACCCAAATAAGCTCTTGCATTAAATCATTAAATGACATTATGTTCTTGCATTAATTACCAACAATGTTTAACATTCCTCTTAAGCTTGGGAATATAAACATTTAATCTTTGATTGCACTAATTTTGATCTAATTACAACCAAGTAAGTGAGTGTTACTAACATCAAATCATAAAACATATACGAATTTCATGATTTGATTAACTGGATTGAATGGAACCCTAGTTCATTGATCAAGTGAAAAAGAGAACTAACCAAACACATGATTAAGATCAAATCAAAGATTACTAGATGTTAAACATAAGTTGAATTCAAGTTACAGCCTAACAACACATACTTAAGAATTCAGATTCAGTAATGATAATAAAATCAACCACACATATCTAGGTTGGACTACAAATCAAACAGGTTTAAACTTCAAATTGACTTACAAAAAGAAATTAAAGTGTTTTCCAAGTGTTAATCTACTTGCAAAAGCTCTGAAAATCGTCTCTTCTCCTCCCAAAATCCGACCTAACCCCCCATCCAAACTGATTGTCTCAATTATAAGAAGACAAAAACCACTTTAAAACTGTCGAGACGTTTACACGGCCCGTGTAAATCAAAGGTGAGGGTTTACACGGCCGTGTAAACAAGAAAAGTAGAATGCTTAATTCTTCCAGGTCTTCGAAGTAGAATGTCCTTGCATATACGTTTACACGACCCGTGTAAATCAAAGGCATAAATTTACACGGCCGTGTAAACTCCTGTGAAACCAAATTCTTCATTTCTTCATTCTCTCTCTTCAAAGCTCCAAAACTTCTACAACTTTGTCTCCAACTCTTGATAACTTCCTCCAACAAGATCCAACCTTCATAAGTCCCTGAAATATCCTAAAAGCGTGTGAATGGAATTGCATCATGAAAAATCCCGAAATTATACAAAATGCATGAGTCTAAACCTAAATGTAATGCACTTTTATGAACTAAAACTATAAAAAATGAATGCATGAAATGCACCTAACAGACCTTGTAGCCTAGGGTATCATGAAATTAAATTTGAGATAATTTAAGAATACCAATTAGAAGTCATGTCACTTCTAAATTTGAAAAACAAAAAGTATCTTATTATTTTGTGTTTGATGGGATAGATAATTGTTTATGAACAATTTTGACTATAACCTAGGGAATAAAGAAATCAAATTTGGGATAATCCAAGAATAATAATTTAGAAGTCAGATCCCTTCTAAATCTGAAACACAAATAATGTCTGATTGTTTTGAGTTTGATGGGATATATAATTGTTTTTGAACAATTTCGTGTCTACATGAGAGTTCAACCATTTTCTTGGAACATTTACATTCTATTTATACAAGGAAGAAAGTGGTTGAAAACCAGTAACATCAAAATCTACGCCAAAGATGATAATTTTTGGACATAACTTACGCCTACATCATCATGATGTCATCTGTATGTTTTGATGGGAAAAATGCATGATGTCATCCGTATGTTTTGGCGGGAATAATGCATGGTTGGAATCATTTCTGATATAGATATTCGTTTAGGTTTCGGAGTGTTGCCCCTTGACCCCGTTCGTTGACCGGTCAATGAAACCATAACCAGGGGCTCTACCCCTTGGAACCCCGTACCTAGGGGCAACGCTCCTGGACCTCCATATTCCCGAGTTCACATTTATCACTCCGAATATACACAACACACCTCCAGTCTTGTTGAATAAATAAAACTGAGTCTATCTTGATATTTATAGTAAGTACATATATATGGGAAAGTGAATATACCCTTAAGGGTATATAAGCTTAGGTACCTAAACTCACCATACTACATTGTTTTGTATCATATAATACATTCTAATTGTCCAATGTTCTTATAATTTAACTACTAACTTGATTTACTTCTAATATTTCTATAATTTACACATTTCTCTTTAAATCTAGCACACTAAGGTCATTTGATTTGGATGTGTTGGTTGAAAGCCTGTTACACGGATTTCAAAGAAAGTCATGAGCTTTATTTATCCAATGCTTCCCCAAGCTATCCCCAAGCTTATCCTACAAGAAATTTGAAACATTAGGTTGAGATTTGAAGTGCAAAAATTCTAGGGTTTTGTTAAAAAAAACCCAAAATCGGCCATGGGAGAAGGATATAGATGTGGAAGATAAAGAAGATGAAGAAAAGGGAAGAATTTCATACCTTAGAGCTTGATTTTTGATGCAAAATTGAGGAAGATTGAATATTTGGAAGGGTTTTTTCGAAAGGGGGCAGTAGGGAGAGAGGGAATCGCAGGTATTGAGTGAAGAATGAGTTAGAAAAATCGAGATTTGACCTTAAAATCGTTCAGCCCTGTTTTTGCGTTTACATGGCCCGTGTAAATCAAAGGGGAGGGTTTACACGGCCGTGTAAATCCCTGAATCATAAAAACCGTGTTCAATCGTTTACACGGCCCGTGTAAATGCAAGGCATAAGTTTACACGGCCGTGAAAACTTCTGAGAAAGCCAAAAAACTTGATTTTTTTTCACTTTTTGAAATTGCAACCCGCTAAACCTCTACTGCCCGAAAAATGATTTTTAACCCTTTTTTAGCATGAAAAACAACTTGGAAGTTTGAAAACAAAGAAAATACAATGAAAATATACTAAATGACAAAAATACCCCCGGGTTGCCTCCCTGTTAGCCGCCCCTTTTTAATGTCGTTGGCTCGACTTAGACCCCAACTATTTGTGCTTCAGTCTCGATACGTGGGCCTCTCTAACATATCATCACTCCTCACATGCTTCTTGTCATCAATAAACTCTAAAATCTCCAACACTTCATTATCCATATCAAACTTCTTTGCAAGCTCTTTGGCTTTGTCCCTGTCTAGTTTTCGTGACAAAACTAACTCCAGAAATTCATTGTTAGACAAGTTCAAACCCTTTTTTGTTGAAGGATGGATGAAATTGACAAAATTAACAGATTGAACATCAAAAGGAGTCTTTTGTGCTTCATGCACATTGAAGTTGATAACTTCACCATCAAATTCCATACTCAAGGTTCCATTGTAGACATCGATTTTTGTTTTAGAAGTTTTAAGAAAAGGTCTACCCAAAAGAATGGAACTTGAACTTGGAGAGTCATCGTCTCCCATATCTAAGACATAAAAATCAGCCGGGAAGACAAATTCATCGACTTGCACTAACACGTCCTCTAATACTCCCTTTGGGTGTACCAAAGACCGATCAGCAAGTTGGATGATCACACCGGTTTTGCTCAATGTTCCTACACCAATTGATTTGAAAAGAGAATATGGTAGGACATTTACAGATGCACCTAGATCAAGCATAGCTCGAGGTACATAAAGATTTCCCAACTTGCAAGGTACGGTAAAGACACCGGGATCCTTGCACTTTGGGGGCATCCTCTTTTGCAAAACCGTGGATACATGCTCCCCAACCGCTACGACTTGATTTCCTTTTAATTTCTTTTTAGATACACAAAGATCCTTAAGGAACCTTGCGTATCTAGGTACTTGCTTGATGACCTCGAGGAGTGGAATGTTGATTTGAACTCTCTTGAACATTTGCATGATGTCATTCTCCTCCCGTTCTTTCTTCGTGCTCTTTAATCTTTCGGGAAATGGAGCAAGTGTGACTTTGGACTCGGCGATGAAGGGCTTCCTTTCGCTTGTTTTCTCTTCCTCCTTCTCTTCTTTGGTTGCCTCTTCAACCACTATTTCATCTTCTTTTTGATCAACCGAAAATTTTGGACCATCATAGCTTTTCCCGCCTCTCAATGTGATGGCACACACATTGTGCCTTGGGTTTGCTTCAGTTTGGGCAGACAACTTTCCTTGAGATTCTAGTTTGCTTACGGAAATAGCAAGCTGTGAAACTTGTTTCTCTAAGTTCTTTTATGCTTGCTCTTGTCTCTTGTTGGAAAGCTTGTGTACTAGTTGCCAAACTTTTTACTATGTCCTCTAAATACATACTTGATGAACCCGCTTGTTGAGGAGGGTGTTGTGGTTGCCTTGGCTGAAAGTTTTGTGGTGGAAAAGGCGGTCTTTGTTGGTATTGATGTGGTTGACTTGGTTGATAGTTCCCTTGTTGATTTCCTCCCCAACCTTGATTGTTGTTCCATCTTTGATCACCTCGTGGCTGCTCATATCCCCTTTGACTAGACCCAAGAAAACCTCCCATGGCTTTTGCTTCTTCATAATCTTCCTCTTGAAGTTGAGGACACATGTCGGTTGGATGCCCCACTTGAGTACAAATACCGCATGGACGGGGTGTGGGTTGCACACCTTTGTCTTTGGCTAGCATCATAACCACTTTTGTAAGTTCGGACAATTGAGCTTCAATTTGAGGAGTCTGGACCTCCTTTACACCTCGGGGTGCATCTATGTACCATTCTTCTTCTTGAACTGTATGCTTGGACTCTTCTGCCATATTTTTGATAAGAACTCTAATTTCTGTTGGAGTCTTATCAGCTATAGATCCACCACTTGATGCATTGAGTAATCTCCTATCCCAAGATGACATTCCTTCACAAAAATACTGCAGCAACTGATATTCTGTAATCCCATGTTGTGGACATCTTGAGCACAATTTCTTGAACCATTCCCAATAAGTATGCAAGGCTTCTCTCTTTTGTTGCTTAATGCCAATTATCTCTCTACGTAAAGCTGAAGCTCTCATTTCGGGAAAATATTTATCCAGAAACATCCTTGCAAGTTCATTCCATGTTGTGACTGACCCCGGTGGTAAGTCATACAACCACTCCTTGGCTGAATCTTGTAAAGCAAAGGGGAATGCCCTTAACTTGATTTGATCTTCTGTGACTTCATGTGGCTTCATACCCACACAAACAACATGAAATTCCTTAAGGAATTTATGTGGGTCTTCATTCTCGAGACCACGGAATGAGGGTAACAAATGGATGAGTCCAGACTTGAGTTCAAAGTTGATTGCTGCAGGGTAATTTATGCATAAAGGTTGTTGGGTGACATCTTGAGTAGCCCATTGTCTAAAGGTTTGTTCAGGTAGTGGATGTGGAGGATTTTGATGTCCTCCATGGTTGTCTGCCATGGTAGGAGTAGGTGAAGATGGTGGGGTGATACTTTTGGATGTTGGAGAGGATGTGGTTGATGGATTTGATGAAGAAGCTCTGGATTGTTGTTGTTTCTTTAAAAGTCTGGCTTGCTTCCTTCTCTGTTTAGCAGATTTCTCTATTTCCAAATCAACTGGTAAAGGTGTACCTGTGCGAAAAGATCTTGGCATAAACAATTAGTACTACCATATCCCCGGCAACGGCGCCAATTTGTTTGGGTGTCAAACCAACAAATGATGGGATAAAATAATATTAATATAACTTAAATCACTGCTTTTTCTAATACTAAAGATAGTATAAAGTAAGCAGGGTCGGTCCACAGAGATACGGGACTTTTTATCTTGCCATATTTTCACACATAATACAAGTAATATTGAAATGGGGGTTTGTATTTAAACTTGAATTAAACTTCATAAATAAGAAAGATTGAAAATAAACGCAGTAGAAGAAGTACATTTCCGATTCTGACTCTTATATATGTATTATGTTGAAAGATGTAATATGATTATAACTCATGTTCAATCTAGGTTGGTAAGTTGGATATTAATAAACTCTAATATCCAAATTGGCAAATGTATTTTATTCAAAATAAGCTCTTTAAATAAAATTTTCATTTAATTGATTTAACCCAAATAAGCTCTTGCATTAAATCATTAAATGACATTATGTTCTTGCATTAATTACCAACAATGTTTAACATTCCTCTTAAGCTTGGGAATATAAACATTTAATCTTTGATTGCACTAATTTTGATCTAATTACAACCAAGTAAGTGAGTGTTACTAACATCAAATCATAAAACATATACGAATTTCATGATTTGATTAACTAGATTGAATGGAACCCTAGTTCATTGATCAAGTGAAAAAGAGAACTAACCAAACACATGATTAAGATCAAATCAAAGATTACTAGATGTTAAACATAAGTTGAATTCAAGTTACAGCCTAACAACACATACTTAAGAATTCAGATTCAGTAATGATAATAAAATCAACCACACATATCTAGGTTGGACTACAAATCAAACAGGTTTAAACTTCAAATTGACTTACAAAAAGAAATTAAAGTGTTTTCCAAGTGTTAATCTACTTGCAAAAGCTCTGAAAATCGTCTCTTCTCCTCCCAAAATCCGACCTAACCCCCCATCCAAACTGATTGTCTCAATTATAAGAAGACAAAAACCACTTTAAAACTGTCGAGAGGTTTACACAGCCCGTGTAAATCAAAGGTGAGGGTTTACACGGCCGTGTAAACAAGAAAAGTAGAATGCTTAGTTCTTCCAGGTCTTCGAAGTAGAATGTCCTTGCATATACGTTTACACGGCCCGTGTAAATCAAAGGCATAAATTTACACGGCCGTGTAAACTCCTGTGAAACCAAATTCTTCATTTCTTCATTCTCTCTCTTCAAAGCTCCAAAACTTCTACAACTTTGTCTCCAACTCTTGATAACTTCCTCCAACAAGATCCAGTCATAAGTCCCTGAAATATCCTAAAAGCGTGTGAATGGAATTGCATCATGAAAAATCCCGAAATTATACAAAATGCATGAGTCTAAACCTAAATGTAATGCACTTTTATGAACTAAAACTATAAAAAAATGAATGCATGAAATGCACCTAACAGACCTTGTAGCCTAGGGTATCATGAAATTAAATTTGAGATAATTTAAGAATACCAATTAGAAGTCATGTCACTTCTAAATTTGAAAAACAAAAAGTATCTTATTATTTTGTGTTTGATGGGATAGATAATTGTTTATGAACAATTTTGACTATAACCTAGGGAATAAAGAAATCAAATTTGGGATAATCCAAGAATAATAATTTAGAAGTCAGATCCCTTCTAAATCTGAAACACAAATAATGTCTGATTGTTTTGAGTTTGATGGGATATATAATTGTTTTTGAACAATTTCGTGTCTACATGAGAGTTCAACCATTTTCTTGGAACATTTACATTCTATTTATACAAGGAAGAAAGTGGTTGAAAACCAGTAACATCAAAATCTACGCCAAAGATGATAATTTTTGGACATAACTTACGCCTACATCATCATGATGTCATCTGTATGTTTTGATGGGAAAAATGCATGATGTCATCCGTATGTTTTGGCGGGAATAATGCATGGTTGGAATCATTTCTGATATAGATATTTGTTTAGGTTTCGGAGTGTTGCCCCTTGACCCCGTTCGTTGACCGGTCAATGAAACCATAACCAGGGGCTCTACCCCTTGGAACCCCGTACCTAGGGGCAACGCTCCTGGACCTCCATATTCCCGAGTTCACATTTATCACTCCGAATATACACAACACACCTCCAGTCTCGTTGAATAAATAAAACTGAGTCTATCTTGATATTTATAGTAAGTACATATATATATGGGAAAAGTGAATATACCCTTAAGGGTATATAAGCTTAGGTACCTAAACTCACCATACTACATTGTTTTGTATCATATAATACATTCTAATTGTCCAATGTTCTTATAATTTAACTACTAACTTGATTTACTTCTAATATTTCTATAATTTACACATTTATCTTCCTCTTATATAATTTTCATTTACAACTACAATATATATAGCCTAGTAGGTGTTCGACAAAAACATGTGATGTAAGAGAATGATAATAGTGAAATTTCGAATATCTTGAAAGAAAATGAAGTTAGGGTTGAAGTTTAACAATATTATAATGAATATATCAAACAAAACGATATATTATGGTGTGTTTGGGTACGTAAGTTTATATACCCTTAAGAGTATATTCACTTTTCCATATATATATATATATATATATATATATATATATATATATATATATATATATATATATATATCATTAAAATCACAACCATTTTTAATGCTTTTCGATTAATTTGTTGTTTCTCAAAGGAGTACTTGAGATTTGCGGGTTTTTTATTTCAGTTTTCAAGGGTTATATAGAGTATAGACCAGCCGTGGTATTTTATTGATAATCATAGCATTCATTAATATTGTACAATTGTTACTGTTGATATTTTTATGATGCATGTACCAGAACTTGAGCTCCAACACAGATCAAGAGATGCTCTTTAAGTGATTGACAATTTGAAAGGATGGACCACCTCAACATTTTCTACCCCGCAGTGGACACGGAGTCTATCACATGTGGCATGGTGACTTGCCATTGCATGGGTATTCAATACCATGGTGGTTTAACATTTTGTAGTCCCCACTTTATGAAAAAAACAAAGGGATTGTACTTGTTTTCTGTTTTTTTAATCTACAATTTAAAAGCATGACATAAGTTATATCATCAGATAAACTATTGTCGATATGTTTAAAATGAGAATACATGTTATTAAATATGATATGGTGTTTAACAATTTGATTTACATTAGACAAATAAATAAAGTGATGAAATCATTTATAGAGGTTTATGCTTATAAAATTTACAAGGTTATTAGGTTATATTTATGGTGTTGATGTGACATACGTGAGTTGTATAGACTAGACTTTAAATGAGAGTGAGGCTTCTCACAATCAATCAATAAATATAATACAATATAATAAAGATAATAAAAAGGGTAGGTATCTAGGTACTACAAAATTACAATGAGAAATTTCCATTTATATGGGTTATTTAACAATGATAATCGAAGTTAATAACCATAAGATCAGTAGATGATGTTCTGCAGATTGACTAAAACCTCTGAGGAGTCTTGCACACCTCTACAGAAATGAGGTGACAACACAAAAAAACAAAAAAATTCGGATTTTTAACAGTTCAGCAGAGGTGTCTCTCTGGACTCCATGTTAAGCTCTGCAGATTGATGTTCAGGAATATTTTTTTTATTTTGATTTTATATGCAAAAATGATTATTAAGTAATAAAAATTATTAGAGATGATCATTAAACAAAAATGATTAACAAGTCTATTTTAATAATTTTTGTTTAATGATCATTTTTACTAATTTTTGTTGCTTAATAATCCTTTTTTGCTTATAAAATCAAAATCAAAATAAAAAAAATAAAAAATACTAATTCCTCATAATATTCATGCGATCCATAGAGCCCAACATAGGATCCGCAGAGACACCTCTGCGGAACCGTTAAAACCCCAAAAAAATTTATCTTTTTGTGTTGTCGCATCATTTTTCGTAGAGGTGTGCAAGGCTCCTCAAAGACTTTAGTTGATCCGCAGAGCACCCTCTGCGGATCTTATGATCATTCTACAAAACTTTGATTTTTATGGTTAAATAGTTAAAACAACCCCTATAAAATGGTTATATGAAGAAATTTGTCAATTACAATAGATCAAAGAACATGAGTAAAATATGGCAACGATTTCTAGCTCTGGGATGAGGTCATGAGTGTTTTACCACACACTCACCTGCCCCGAGTTCGAGTCGTCGGGTTTCACTTTCTGCTGGTGTTTAACAAGGTGAGGTGGATTTGGGCTTGAGTCAATGGAACGTCAAATATGTGGTGGCCAACAGGCCCACGGTGGAAACCTTATTAATTTGCTTCCATTAACGGTGGGTGTAGACTTATGATAAGCCTAATTAGCCATCAACCAATCTACCTTTCACCTCCATCTACGAAATGCGATAAAATCCATTCTCATCTCCACCGCTATATCATCGTCACTATTTCTTTTTCAAACATTCGTCAAGAACTCCAAATTAAATATTCATGGAGTCTGTGGTATCTGGTCTAGAAGGATCACTCTTGAAGAACAACGATCCTTTCTCCTACTTCATGCTACTAGCTTTCGAAGCCTCCGGTTTAACCCGCTTCACATTTCTACTACTAATTTGGCCGGTAATCCGACTACTAGATATTTGTGGGAAGGGCGACACCGGTGTAAAGCTGGCCATTTTTGTTGCCACCGCCGGCGTTTCCATGTCGGAGATTGAATCTGTGGCGAGAGCAGTTCTGCCCAAGTTTTATTTTGATGACCTTGACAAAGATGCTTGGAGGGTGTTTAGCTCCGGTGAAAGAAGGGTGGTCGTGACCAAGATGCCGAGGGTTATGGTGGAGCGGTTTGCCAGGGAGCATCTCGGAGCAGATGATGTTGTTGGGAGTGAACTTGGGGTTAGCCGGTTTGGGTTAGCTACAGGGTTAGTCCAGGTGGGTGATTTTGGTGGCTCAATTTGTGATCGTATTGCAGCCATGTTTGAAGATAAACAACCTAGCTTAGGGATAGGAAGATGTCATTCTGATTCTTCATTTTTATCTCTATGCAAGGCAATAAATTAATTAAATCCTTTTTAATTCATATATATATAATCTTGTGTGCATGAAATAAAAGCTTACTAATTCATATATATGCAACAGGAACAAGTTAATACACATTACCCGATGACCAAAAACCAGAAGCATATCGCCGATCAAGAAATCCAGCCGGTGCCGGTGATCTTCCATGATGGGCGCCTCGTAAAGAGGCCGACTCCCTTCACAGCTCTTTTGATCCTCCTTTGGATCCCGTTCGGAATCATACTCTCAATCACTCGTATAATTATCGCCCACATTTTGCCAATGTGTATGGTTCCTTACGTGATGGCATTCTTCGGCGGGAGGGTCATTGTGAGAGGAATTCCACCATCGCCGCCTTCCCGCCGGTCAAACTCCGGCGTGCTATTCGTCTGTACCCACCGAAGCCTAATGGACCCCCTTGCGTTATCGGCAGTTCTCCAACGCAAGATCCCGGCGGTCACCTACTCACTATCAAGATTATCCGAGCTCCTGTCTCCGATCCAAACCGTCCGTTTGACCCGAAACCGACACGTGGATGCGGAACGGATAAAAAAAGGATTATCCGAAGGTGATTTGGTGATTTGCCCGGAAGGTACAACTTGCAGAGAACCCTTTCTGCTCCGATTTAGTGCGCTTTTTGCAGAACTAACCGATCGAATTGTACCCGTTGCAATGAATTATCGACTCGAGTTTTTCCATGCAACCACTGCTAGGGGTTGGAAAGGTTTAGACCCTATTTTTTTCTTGATGAACCCGACACCCATGTACGAGGTGATATTCTTGAACCAGTTGCCGGCAGAGGCAACATGTTCGTCGGGAAAGAGCCCTCAAGACGTCGCGAATTATGTTCAGAGAATCTTGGCGGCAAGTTTAGGGTTTGAGTGCACTAATTTTACGAGGAAGGACAAGTATAGAGTTCTTGCAGGGAATGACGGAACAATGGAGCAGCCTAAGAAAAATGGTCGGACCGTGAACAAAGTGGTGATGTAATTATTTACATATTTCACTCAAATAAATATTTTATTTATTATAATATTTTCATTTTGATCGGTTTTTCTTAGTTTTTTAGCTGTTATATTTTTCTTGGCCAATTCAATTGTCTATGAAAAATTATGGGCCTATATTATTATGTGTATATATAAGATACGAAAGTGTAAGACTATTATACACTTTAATTTAAATAAAAAAATTAAACATTAAAACGTAAGTATTAAATATTCTTTAATATAAAACTTTAAAATAAGAAAGAAAGACATTATTGCAATTTAATTTCATATATATTATATTTAATACTTTACATATATAATTATGATTTTAATTTTAAAATCGAAATAAACCAGAAATTAACACATGAATAATATTTATTTCAAAAATACCACAAAATAACAACTCTTAAAACTCATAAGAGATTTATAAGTGGTAAAATTATTTTTATTTACCAGGAAGATATATATGTATAGTTTAATGTATAAATAAAATGGAGTTAAAAGTCTAAGTTTTGATTGACGATAAATTTAACTAAAGTTAGATATTAGGTTGTCAACTCTTCTATATTTTAGAAAAAAAGAGGGTGGATTTGTATGAAAAGTAATATGATTATGCCGAAAATCATTAAAATTTAGTGTTCAATTAATTATGGATTGTTTAATTATATAAATACCAGACGAATTCTCATTCATTGTATAATAATATAATTATATAGTTAAAATTAGACCCACTTATGAGAATGGGCAAGTGAAGCAAGCATGTTTACAAGGCTTAGGCCCCATTTGATACACATATTTCTAGATCCAAACAGATCTTTCAGGCTGAATGGATCGGAAAAACTATTTGACTTGTATAAAAGACTGAGTCTTTCCCGGTAAGATATGTCTTTCCTAGAAAGCCCTAAAATCATATCTTTCTGGCTGAATGGGCTGGAAAGACAATTATACACAAAACCCCGCCTTTTTCTTTTCTTTATTGGATTATTAATTTTTTAAAATAACTTTTTTTAAATAACTTTTTTTATTGAGTTATTATTTTTTTTTTCATCATTCAGCACAGTCAATCAGATCAATTAAACAACATGATTTCTTTCCCAGTCAGAAAACTTTCCCATACAACACTTTACCAGACAACACTTTCCCAGACAAAACCTATCAAACGGGACCTTACTTTTTTAGAGGGACGGAATTTTTTTTATACTATATTCAATCATCAACAATTGGGCACAAATGCAAATGAATGAAAGATAGCTTAGTCGTCTAGAATATAGTCCAACTCTTCGATCAGTTGTAGACTCGTAGTCCACACACGAATGCAAATGCAAAAGGCAGATTGGCAGAAGCAAATATTAGCGATCATTCAAGATCAAACAAGGGGTAGAAGGGGATTAATCGATTACGAAAAATCACTCCTGACTCATGCAGTCATGTTATTGCTAATCAGGTAAATAGGTAATCATCGATATTAAGTAAAGGATTGTATTAGTTCCTTTAGAAACAATTGAAATTGACGACCACAAAAGATAGAGATATTTTTTGTTGGTTTCATTCCTTAATTTGGTGATTTTAAAGAGACCTTCCAAATGTTTGATATAATGTTAAAAGGAAATTGTTATGGTGCAAAATGTGTGTGTATCATGTGTTTGGTCAGATGACTGAGTGAATATCTTCTTTTGACTTGTTATTAAAACACCAGTTGAATGATCAAAAGCATTTCATGCCTTTTAAGTTGTCATTCCTGAACCAAATCGAAAAATTATTCTTGTCTACCAAGCATATGGGAAACGAGCCCATTATTACTATTTATATGGGCTTTGATTCTTGTTGAACATGTAATAGTGCTATTTAAATTATGTTTTTTTTTCTTTTCAGTTTTTTAGGTTTATTATATTTATAATTTTTTTATTGCTTAAAAGCATGGTTGTAGAACTCGTTACTCGGTACCTGCTCGGCCGACTACCAAGTAGCGAGTACTCAGGAGTACTCGGGGAGTACTCGGATTCGATAATTCATGTAGAAATATTTTTAGGTAACTTATATATGTCAAAATCATAAGTTAAAATCTTAAGTTGATTGAAATATATAACAAAGTTAGATACATATGAATACACAAAAACTGAAAAACACATAATCGTCTCACTTCGTGAATAATTACAGAAAATTTAAGATATATATATATATATACATATATATATATATATATATATATATATATATATATATATATATATATGTAGTAATAATCACATATGTCTGTTAAATAATAACTCATTAAGTATATTATACATATTAATCACTGAGTTGACCGGGTTTAACAACGCTGCTTAGTTCGGTAAGGAGCCAATCAGGGAGTACTCGAGATTCTGTAACTCGCCTCGATAAGGGGCCGAGTAGTGAGTACTCGGAGGAGTAATCGGCCAACTCAGTGAGTTTTACAACACTACTTAAAAGTCATTATTACATGAGTTGATTATAGAAATAACTTGTAATCTCATGTTTTTAATGAGTATCATTACATCATGGCCATATTCTGGTTCTCTATTTACAAGCATGTGAGGATTTCATCGTTGTTAGTCATGAAATCAACATACCATATATATATATATATATATATATATATATATATATATATATATATATATATATATATATATATATATATATAATAACCCAACTACTCTATATTATATTCAAATATGATTTGAATGACAATTGGTTCATAACTAAAACATACTGAAAATAGTTGTTATTTATGCTTTAAGATTCCATCTTGACGACTTTTAACCTCCTTTTGCTTTTTTTTTTCAAAATTTGCATGGATGGGACCCGTCAATCTTTACACCGGGCAATACTGGATTGGAAAGTTGCTTAGGTATGACCTATAATTGAAATTTAGTATGATTCCATTACGGTGTTTGGTATGCACCTGAATCCAATTTACATAAGCCAAGGAGATAGAACTCAAGCTTAACTAGGACATACTTGGAATGAAAGAGTATATATAAAGATAAACTGAATACAAGAAATAGCAACATACATTTCATTTCTTTGAATTCAATATTATACCTTTGATATAGTTGTTCTTAATAGCAATGTACTTTCATTTTATTACTCAAAGTACCAACGCACTTTTATTTCTTTATTTAAATTACTCTTTGTGGGCCATGCATAAGGGAATTTTTCTTCTGGTTTGTCATGGACATTTGAATCCTCAAGACCGGCCTTGGTTAAAATAAATCATTTTTTTAACGAATTATGGTTTCATATTTATAAATGAAAAACAAATGTTGTAACACTCGTTTCCTGGCATTTCCATTTTCAACCCTTAAATTCCAAATTTCTGCATAATAAGCCCTTACACTCAACGTACATGAACTGTATGTCAAGCATAAGTCTTTAAAAAGGATCGAGGCGAAGGTTGAGTATGTTGGGCGTACTCGTGCTACTCCTAAACCCTAAATTTTTAGGGTTGTGTCCCATATTTAAACATCTCATTCCCATTTGAACCTTCTTAAGACCAACCTTCATCCCTTTTAGCCCAAATATCAAAACCCTAGCTCTTGAGTGAGTGTTTTAAAGCCTTTGTGTGATTCTTGAGTGTTTTTGGTGGTGAAGGAAGATCATTGAAGAAGTTGTAGTGCACTCATGTCCTTGGATCCAGAATCTACACCTTGTTGTTCATCTTAAGAAGGTATAAAGTTCATACCTTGAGGTTTGCTTTGCTAGATCTTGTTTAAGCTTGAGTTTATGTCCATTTTATTCCAAAATCTTGGTCTTTGTGAGTACGGACTACTCCAGACCATTTGAGTTGTCCTTTCAAAAGTTTTAGAGTGCATAGTGTCATAAAAATGCAAGCTTGGTCCTTTCCTTTCATCCATGCTTGAGTTATGGAGTTTTTGGTGATGTTAGAAGTTAGGGTTTTGGGATTAAGATTTCTTTAGCCATGCAAAGGCATAAAATTTAGAGACTTTATGGATTAGAATGCCATATAGGGTCAGATCTAAAGTTGGGGTAAAGTGTCTTAATGATTAAGAGCTTAAAAGATAAGTTTGGTTTTGGGTCGTGTATGTTGGGCATAAATCTAAATACGCCCAACATAGTTGGTTGAGAACCCGTTTTCTACCTTTGTGCTCTACGCCCAGTGTAGAGCTTGAGTATCCGCGCGTAAGGTCAAATGTGTTGGTTTTGGTTTTGGAAGGGGCAAAATGGTGTTTTGCCTAAATTGTGGATTAGACATGGCTTGGGACTAGTTATGTATGGAAAATTACCTTAATTGTTAATTAGGGTTATTTGGTGTAATTAATAGGTGAAGTCTATTTCCTACAGTTTGGGTGTGAGTACTATCAGGCATATGTGCGAGATGAGTCTCCTCACTATACTCACCTATGTGGTAAACCATATGTGTTAACTGTGACATCCCTAATTTCACGGACAGACTAGACCGATTTGTTTATGCTTTGTTTTATAAAATCAGAGTAATCCTTTGATTAGAAGAGTTGCGGAATTTGTTCCCAAAATAAAATATGATAAAATAAAATTTATCAAAGCATTTTTTAAAGAAATGTATTTTCATTAAATAACAAAATCTTGGGATATCATGTTCCGATATAGACCAAAAGCATAAACAATATAAAATAGACCTTACAACAGTTATTTATAACTACTGATCTATAATCCAAAATCTCTCTTCAAGTCCATCAACTTATAGTCTTGTGCCATTACCTGTAATGCAAAGAAAACTGAGTGGGTCAGGCTTGGGAGCCTGGTGAGCATATAGGTTTTCAACCCACAATAATATAATTATTATATTTAATCATCAAACAATCAACCCAATTACCCATCCCCATTATCTTCTTTATTTCTTAAGGTTTCACCCTAAGAATTAGCTATCCTTTATTCATTCGTTCCTAAGGGTTTACCTAAGGAATTGGCACGATGTGCATGTGTACGAATCATGCCGGCGCCTTCCCGCGATCATCACTGGTATCTGAAACACATAACACATAACACATAACACTGTAAGCATAAATGCTTAGTGAGTTCCCCAAAATACCAATCTAACACATAATAGCCACTCAAGGATGTAACTCTGTTGACCCTTAGGTCTATGTGTCTCAGTGGGGCCCTCCAGCCCCAACTCTCTATGGGCCCTCTGGCCCTAACTCTGTGGACCCAAAAGTCCTAACTCTGTGGATCCGAAGGTCCTAACTCTGTAACTCTGAATCATACATAGCACATATCACAATAAATCATAGCACATAAATAACATGCAATTACACTGGCATATAACTCTAAAATACTCTATCACATAACTCTGTTACCACACTAGGTAAAGTATAGTGAGAAGACTCACCTCGGGTATCTCGGTAATCTCTGACTCGGTAACGCTGGTCTAACCTCCGCTTAATCAAAATAAATACCCTAATTATTATAACTCTCAAAGGTTAGACTATGTCCTCTTATGACACTCTCAGAAGGGTAAAAGACCATTTTACCCCTCTCATATCTCAAAGGCCCCACAATAGACCATACACTAAAAGTCAACTCAAAAGTCAACTTTTTGGGTTACGCTGCGCGTACCAGATGTGTACGATAGGCGTACCCGGCTGCCTCTTAGGATCGGGGGATGCTACCCAGTACGCGACGCGTACTGGGATTACGCCCGGCGTACTGCCAGCTTCAGCACCTTAACTCTTTTAGGTCTTAAACGGTTAAGACCCACGTCTAACTTTTAGATCTGACCATTTCTAAGTCTCTTAAACCATAAAGTCGATAACTTTAAGCCTTTGCATGGCTGAATAAGTCACTAGCACCCAAAACATTTCATTCTCTAACCCTAGAAAGCATAGAGCTCAAGCATGACCTCCTATCAACGACCAAGATGGGAACTTTATGGATCTAGACCTCAAATACCACTGAAAAGGGACAGATCTCGGACCATGGAGCACCTTACACTCATAAAGTCTCCACCTTTAGGGTTTTTAACCCTAGGAATGGCACATGCAACATCAAACCAAAATGAAGAGGAAAGTTTTGAACTTTATACCTCTAGATGCAGCTCCTTTCTCTGTAGATCTCAGATCTAAACTTGCACTTCAAGCTTTTAGTCTCCACAAGCTCATTTCTTCCTTCTTCACTAACACACCAAGGAACTATTAGCTCCAAGAACACACACACTCATTAAGGACGATGGAAGGCTCTCTCTTAGGGTTTTACTCACTGATATGGAGGCTGAGAAATGAGCCTTATCATCCTTTAAATAGTGCACAACACAAAATTAGGGTTTTGCTCCTGGGCCGGGTACGCCCGACGTAACTCTTGGTACGCCCAACGTACCTTGGCGATAACGCGTTATTTTTAAGCGCTTGAGTACGCGCAGCGTACCCCTATGGTACGCCCAGCGTACTCACTTGCTAAACAAAAGTTCATCCAAGGGCTAAAAATGGCCAAACACAAAGAGCAAGGATGAAAGAAGAATACCTGAATTTCGGGGTGTTACAATAGTAAATTAAACAATTTTTTTTTAGATAAGTAACAACCTATATCGCCAGATTCAATGCACAAACGTAATGAAGAAATGTAGCTTTTGATTAATTAACCGTCGAAGATGATGACAGAAAATGTAAACCATATTTCTAAGAGGAAATTACACAAATGGTCCCTATAGTTTAGGGTAATTTGTGTGTTTAATCTCTAACTTATTTTTTTAACTCTGAAGGTCCCTACTGTTTGTTTTTGTTACGTGTTTGCTCCCTATCTTTCCCAAAAAGACTATTTTTCCCTTGATTTTTTTTAATTTATTTAAACAAACACTCCCCCAACCCCACCCCTCTAATCTTATCTTGTCTACTCCACCATTTTTCTATATTTAAATAATAGTTTTTTTAGGTAAGACAATGACCAAGAGTGTAACAAAAATAAACAGTGGTAACCAAACGCGTAACAAAAACAACGGTATGGACCTTTCAAGTTAAAAAAAAAAATAAGTTAAGGACCAAACATACAAATTAACCCAAACCATAGGGACCATTCGTGTAATTTACTCTTTTTAATAAGTTAACTTACTCTAATATGGAGGCTTGTGTGTAGGTTAGAGGGAAAGAATTTGCGAAAATTTTTGGAGCTCCACTAATGAAAAATTCAAACTGTATAAATTTACGCTAAATATTTAGTAATTCAAAGTAGTTCAGTGATATAGAAATGGTAACGTCAAGAAAGAACAATCGGTAATGAGGTGTTCATACCGTATTTTTAATTTAAAATTATAAACCAGAATTCAACAATAATAAAATATATATCTTGATGTTGTTATGTTTGAAATAAAATTTATATACAAAAAACGTATGGGTCAAATCTTAGCAAAAATAATCAGCTTTTTTACCCTTAGTCATCCTCATCATTTCTAGTTGTGTTCATTTTTCTTTGGAGAAACACACAACCATGTATTTCTTTCCGTCGTGATAATCATTTTTCTGGGAAGAACCACACATAAATACACAAACATATACCTAGCTATTCAGTTGTGTTTATCATAAAATTAAATGAATTTAAATTGATTTCAATTTAAAAAAAACATAGATTTGAATAGTTCAAACTAAATTTATATCCGAACCACTTAAAATTTCGTTTTTTAAGAGTCATAATATTAGGCTATCCGTTATACCTACTAAATATCATATATATGGTGGATGTCACATCAACATCACATTCCTCTATCACTAACATGAGATACCTACCACTAAACATAACACTCCACCTCATTTTTTTAATTAAATTTAATTCAAAAATACATAAAAATTCATATAATTGTTTTTTTAAATACTAATTTTCATTAATTTAAAATACTAAATTACATTAATTAAAAACTACATTAAGTAAAACGAAAAAAAATAAAATAACTTTAAAACTAAAAATTACATTAACTACAATAAAAATAACATTAAGAATTAAAAGGCTAAAAATACCAAACTTCTAATTTGTGTTTTTTTAAGTAAGGTTATTCCATTTTGGAGAATTCTTCAATTTTTGTCAAGCTTTGACATGTCTAAAATGTTGATGATTTGTGTTTTCATATTGCTCCATAGCCACATTAACCGGATCGATACCAGCTTCGTGTATGTTGTTTACAACAAAATTGTAAATTCCATTGAACTCAGAACATTTAGGCCTCATATCGCACCACCTCAAGCATATTTCATCAACATTTCAAATTGCACAACTCATTAAACCATGAAAAACACTTTCAACATTTATCCAAAAAGAACCGGAAGTTTTATCAGCATTGTCTTCCAAAACTGTCACCCATGCTTGTGCTAATTTCTCTTCTTCCTCTTCCGATCATTTTTTTTTTTGGGAGGCATAGTTTTTGAAGGATCAAACAACAAAAAATGTATCTAAAGCGGAGAAGAATTGTATGAAAATAAGAAGATTGAGTAGTGGTATTTATAAATGAATGTTGAAGAAATAGAAAATATGCAGTTAGGGAGGAGAAGAAAGTGGTCAATCGAGATTTAATGCAAGAAATCAAACTATTGGCCGTTTGGGTTTGTTGTCCGGAGCACGGAGGGCTACGACCACGAACCAACGGGGTGGTGTGTACGGTCGTGACCTAGACCACGAACACTCTCGTGTTATGCATATACCAAAAGGTCTTATACTATTAACATTTGTCAAAATGTTGTGCATTGTTCGTAAGGTGCCATCGAAAACCAATGTTTGCGGTATGGGTTGAAGAGTTATTGGTGAAAACACAACACTTGGTGGTATGGGTGATAAGGCCGTACTCGGTGGTATGAGGGTGAAGAGCACACCTCAATGAATCCTTGAACTCTTATCCCTTTATGGAGCATTTCGAATTCCATCCACAAATTTAAATTTCTCTCCCTAAAGGCTAAATCTCTTCCCTTCCTTCTTCTTAAAAACCCTAACCTATGATCATTTTGGAAGCATTATTAAATGTTTTCTGGGAGCAAAACAAACATACACACTCATGTTGTCTGGTGGGTGTGTGCGATCAAGGCAGCAAGAAAAACCGATAGAGATTGAAGGATCGATTGAGGAGAGGAATAAGAGAATTGCGAGAGAGACATGGTGGATAGAAGAAACGGTCAAGATGGAGGACAACAATAAAGTGGTTGTTGTCGGTGGCGACTATAATGGCCAACGATGGCAGAAATCACATGCTATTGGTAATATCAGATTTGCAATGTTTCTGGGTATTTATTTCCCTTCTTTTCCTCGTTATATATTCATATAATATTATAGAAAAGTACATTTGAGGTAAAAACAACTTACATGTTCTCATGTTTCATTTGATCAGTACTTGGAAAGAAATGAAAACCCAAATTGGTAAAAGTACATTTCCTATTAATCATTTGCCGTTTCCAAAAAAAAAATCTAGGTTTATTTGGTTTGTAGATCTGGACAAAAGTATCACATTCTTCATTCTTATCCAGGTTTAAATACGAAAATCCATCAACATATATTGTTTTAATAGAAAGGTAACAGATTTTACCATATTTACCTTTTGATTCGTAATGCTTCAATGAAGAGTGTATGAGGGAAGATTGTTTTTTATTTGCTGATTCATGAGTTTAATGACATGTTCACTCTTTTGTCTACCTGACATTTTTGGATCACCAAATGAGGAGGATATTTTAGTTTAATCGACAAATTATTTAGGTAACAGTTCTTACTATTCTGATTATTTTCATTTTGTTTCATTTTCATTAATTTTCACAGTTTTGTTCATATAATTTTACCTATTATCTTGCCCTAGGATGTTTTTAACTGGAGACAATGATTTCCATGAAGCTGTTGTGAAAAATATACAAGATCAAGTAAAATCATTATTAGTGTACGATGTTGGAATGATGGTAATATAATCACTTACACATGGACATGGTTGACTCTTATCTATGTTTTGGTTGTGTTATAATAGAAATAAATATTTGGTTTTCATTTTTTTTGCTATTTTAGTTAGAATTGCACATGATAAATCATGTTATATTAATGATATGATCCATACCTCCACTGAATACTGATAGAAGCATTACCATCACCACGAGACCTCATTATCGAGTTACATAATCTTAGAAGTAAACATCTATATTACAATTAATATGAAATACGAGTATCTTTTTTCCTTTTATTTTTCTCTTATTCCAAATGCATGACCACTTTTCTAGAACATAGCTTTTCTGGACATTGAGATTTTCCAATTTCATGATGAAATTGTTGTTGTAGGGGTTTTGATGATGGAATATTGCGAGAATATGAGGTAAAATTGAATCAGGAAGGAGCAAAACATGGTCGAGGTTGCTCACTTGTTCATCCCAAATTTCAACGTGAATTTACACACCAAGTTTCGATCAAAGTTTAAAGCTCGGTTTATAAATGATGGATTTAATCATATATTTTTTGGAATGGATAAGTGAAGATAAGTATTGCAATATGTATAAAACTATTAACGGTAAATTAGAAGCAAAAATAGAAGCTTGAAAAAAATAAAAACAAAACAATGCGTGTTGTGAGTTGTAACTGGTTTAGTTCTTGCATTTGGGGTTCTTTAATTTAGTCCAAGTCAAAGCATATTTAGTGGAATTTACATATTTAGTCCTTGCACTTGGGTTTCTTTATTTTTGTCTATTTTAAATTATATAAGAGAATTAAGAAGTTTTATGAATTAACTTATGGCCCTTGAGGTTTATATGGTTTTACCATAAAAAAAATTCATTTGTTGTTGGAAAGCTCTGTTATAATCCTTACTTGGATAGACTATTATATCATATCATTAAGTTGCGATTTTCTTTTTGAGCTACTGTTTTTATCAAATTGGGGGATTTTGATGGAATTTACATGCTTAGAATCTTTAAGTTCTCTACAGTCACAAGTCTTTTATTGTTAATAAAAAAAAACATTCCAAAAAGTTAAAAGTTATTATAATTAGTAAATTAAAGTACATGGCTATTACTTGCATTTAGCCTATTGTACTTCAATTTATTTGTTTGTAATTACTTTTTTTTTTCTATTAAACCTTTATATTTTCATTTTTTTTCTTATTAAGGCAGTCTTTTTAAAACAATATTGCCTTAGTTGGTAATAGGAAGCTATTGTGTTTGGCTAAGTATGATGTTGCAAAAAAAGAGTCTATTTCTTAACCTTTTTCCATTACAACTAGCATTAAAAGTTTTAAGGCTTCAATGTAGACATATAGAAGCTCTTTGATGCAATAAAATATAATTTATGAATAAAAGTTTGAAGGGTTGAAGGTTGACTTACTATATTAGTGATATGTATTTCATATAATAAAACGTTGATGGCTTAAAGATAGAATTAATGTAATATTGATATGCATGTTATATAGTAAAAAAAGGTTATATATTGAATGTTTCAAAATTGTAATGTGTTAGGGTCTTCGCTAATTTATTTATTTATTTATTTATTTATTTATTTATTTATTTATTTATTTATTTATTTATTTATTATTATTATTATTATTATTATTATTATTATTATTATTATTATTATTATTTTGCAATAAGATTAAGTTGATTTTGGAATTGTGTACTTGGCTTAGCAAATCTATGTATTATAAGTTCAACTCTATATTAGAAAATTAATTGCTTAA
This sequence comes from Lactuca saligna, assembly GCF_052625555.1. Classification (NCBI taxonomy): domain Eukaryota; kingdom Viridiplantae; phylum Streptophyta; class Magnoliopsida; order Asterales; family Asteraceae; genus Lactuca; species Lactuca saligna. Next base: position 175,756,409 of record NC_136418.1, read on the forward strand.
ACTTGGCTTAGCAAACTTTATAAATGAATAAAAGCAATTTGTTTTATGTTGTGAATTAAAATATACAAACAACTATTAAGTAAAATATATTATTGTTTAGAATTCTACATATATATATATATATATATATATATATATATATATATATATATATATATATATATATATATATATATATATATATAACTTTTAAGAAGTATATAATAATGTTTTTATTAGATGAGATTTAGTAATTTATTGTAAGAAAACAATATAGGAAAATAATAATATTAAAAACATAATAGAAATAAATAAATAATAAATTTTATTTGTTTTTTTTTAATATTTTATAATCCAAAATCAATTCGAAATCCAAATTATTAATTTGGTTTTACTCAAAATCAATCCAAATATCAAAATCCAAATAATCTTTGTAAGAGATGTGCATACATTTCATATCATCCGACCATAATAATACCTTAATCTTTAACACAAAAGAGAACAATGCACACTTGTTTTAAGTTTACAACAACATTAGTAGGTTTGCGATTTCCTCAACCAAACAAACAAGAAGAAAAAAACTTATATATTCAGATCAACTGGATGAGAAAATGAATTTCACCCTTCAACTCATCCCTCACAGACTTATCTACAATTTACATTTGTCTAGTTGGATGAAACACACCCACGTGGTAATGAAACAACTTATGTTAAGTAAAATGACCAATTCAATCGGTAAAATTGGACTTTAAACTCTTATACTACCAAAAAATTATAAATAATTTTTTAAAAAAATACCAAAAGTTTGAAGCGGATGTTATCCTTTAAAAAAGAAAACATCAAAGTTTCAATGCTCAAATAACTGAACAGTAAAATATATAGAAGCAAATGAAATAGTAAATATCATTTATTTAATATGAAAATCGATTTGGTTTAATCGAAATTGTTTTATTGGTTGTAATATAGGCTATATGGTGAACCAATTTTTGACTTCAATCGTTCATTTAAAGTTTTTGGTTGTTTGACCAACATAGAAAAAGCAGGGTATCGCAACTTGTTTAATTCTATAAAGAAATTTATATTTATATGTTTTTGCAGTCAAAATTACATTAACTACTTTATAATATTATATATTAAGTTACAAAACCCCTGTTAAGTTATGGATTAAGTCTAATAGTTTGTATACTTGCTGCATCGATGGACACTAAATCACAAAATATTACACTTTTAGTAACATGACAATTTAAAATATTTCACTTACGTTGTAACCATCGACATGAAAAAACACTTAAACGCGCATTTAAAGCCTACTTGTCGTAATAACTCATTTTTCTAGATATATGGGTATAAATAATTATGATAATAAGATCGTAAAATAAAGAGTTGTTCATTGATATATGAAGAAACGTTTGACTTTCCATTTTCCCTATAAATAACTCCATGTAGGGATTGCAACGGCCGGGTTTAGGACAAGTTTTTTGGTAATCCCTCCCCCATTCTCGAATTTGAAAATCGATCTCATTACCGATCTGATTCCCAACGGGTACTTATTTACCAAACACTATCGGGTCTGCGAGTATCCCAAAATTTTAACAGGGATCACCACTTAACATTTAGATTAAGAATACTTTTGATGCAATGAGAATACAAAACCATTACACTTAGTGATGCAAACATAAATTCATATCCAAAATAATTTTGATAATTTACAAAACCATTAAGAGCAAACATATTTGTTTTGATACATAAGTGGTTACTAGTGGCAAAAAAAAAAAAAAAAAAAAAAAAAAAAAAAAAAAAAAAAAAAACACACTAGCATTTATAAACCATAATATCACTATTACTCTAAGTATTATGAATAAAAAAAATATATATCAAAACATTACCACTACATATAAACAGGAAGCTATCTCAAGAAATTATCTTTAAATCGTTCACAACAAAGAATATAACTCAAGGAAATATATATATATATATATATATATATATATATATATATATATATATATATATATATATATAGGGTAAATGTCACAAAAAAAACTCTTTTTACACAGAAATTCGATTTTGACGCTGTGTTTTTTTTGGGTCAATTTTGACACTGTGTTTTCCAATTTATTATAATTCTGATCACTTGACCGGTTAACTGTGTTACATGCTGACGTGTCAGTTTTGATGACGTGGCATGCTGACATGATATGCTGACGTGTCAAAATTGATTTTTTTTTTCCATAAAAAACATTAAGTTTTCACTTTTTTTTCGATTTTGACACTAAGTTTAACTTTTTATTTCAATTTTGACATTATGTTTTTTTTGTTCCAATCGAACATCTTTTATCAAATTTTGTTCAATTTTATCTATTTTCTATTTGAAACCGTATAAATATATTTTTTATTACATTTTAAAGCATATAAACATATTTTTTCGTTTAAAAACCACATTTTTATTTAAATACAATGTGTTTTCTTTTCATACATTCAAAGCATTAGTTATATCATGAGAATCACACTAACCATAAGCTTCTAATAAGATATAAAAATTTGATACATTGCAAACTTGATATCTGAGTTTTGATCGACTAGACGCTTCCAAACTTCCAAACACATTTGAAAGTTGCATATTTAATATAAAATATAATTTTTATATAACCAACACATATTTATATATAAAAATATGGTTTGAGTGTAAAAAAAATGTATTTATACAAAACTATGGTTTTTAAATGAAAAAAAACATATTTATACGGTTTTAATGTATTAAAAAAATATTTATACGGTTTTAAATAGAAAATTATTAACATTGAACAAAATTGAAAAAAATGATGTTCGATTTGGAACAAAAAAAACAAAGTATCAAAGTTGAAAGAAAAAATTAAACTTAGTATCAAAATAAAAAAAAAATTAAAAACTTAGTGTTTTTTGTGAGAAAAAAAAATTCAATTTTGACACGTCAGCATATAATGTTAGCATGCCACATCATCAAAACTGACACGTCATCATGCCACGTCAGCATGTAACCTGGTTAACCGGTCAAGTGGTCAGAATTGTAACAAATTGAAAAACACAGTGTCAAAATCGAATTTCTGTGTAAAAAGAGTTTTTTGTGTCATATATATATATATATATATATATATATATATATATATATATATATATATATATATATATATATATATATATATATATATATATATATATATATATATATATATATATATATATGAATGGTTTCAAGTAACGGGTTTCGGTTTTGGTTTTGGGTAATCGGGACGATTATTTTGTTTACCATCCCCGTAATCAAACCCGCGAAATTTTTTTAAAAGCATATCAAACCCGATCCTAGCCCCGATTAATCGATCCTAATATGTCGGTTTTCGGTTTTCACCATTGTGTTCGGTTTCTTTTGTCATCCCTAACTTTAAGTTTCCAACATAAACCCATCAAAACTAATATATATATATATATATATATATATATATATATATATATATATACACACACACACACTACGTTATAACCCTTGGAAATCACGGTCAGTATATTTAAAAATTTTATATAGATAAAAAAATAATAAATGTCAAAAAGAACCCAAGATATCGTCGATTTTAACTAATTATGAATTAATTTGTTTAGTAAAATAAACATAATAATGTTATTAGGATATGATTTTGTATTTTCAAATTTTAAATTTAATTTGATTTGTTAACAAAAAAAAAAAAAAGAGGAAATAATAAAAATCATAGAAAAACGCCACGTGTCAAATAAAGCTGTGTGTGTGTGTGTGTGTGTATATATATATATATATATATATATATATATATATATATATATATATATATATATATATATATATATGAGTAAAGTGAATATATCTAACAACCTTATATAAGCTTAGGTACCTAACCACATTATATTACATTGTTTTGCATTATATTTCATTGCAATCGTCTAATGTTCTTAAACTTCAATCCTTAACTTGATTTACTTCCAAGATTTTCAGACATTCACCATTATACTCCTCCTACACCATTTGATTTGTAACGGTGGTATTTGAAGCCCACCAGTCGGTTTCCGATAGAAAGACGTCATTTGAAGGAAGATAATGGTGAAAATCCAAAGATTTTGGAAGCAATCAAGTTATGAGGTTGAATTTTAAGAACTTTGTGTGATTACAATGCAAATATGATTGTGGTTAGGTATTTAAGCTTATATAAGGTTGTTAGGTATATTCACTTTACCATATATATATATATATATATATATATATATATATATATATATATATATATATATATATATATATATATATATATATATATATATATATATATATATATATATATATACACACACACTGCTTTTCCACCAATTATTGGAAATTATAGTATATTGAAAACTATAACCTGCGAAAAATTCCAACACGTCTTAAATAAGTATTTTGTAAACAAAGAGTAATACTAATAAGTTTGGTTGGTAGTGTTTATTTAAATTAAATCAGTAACATCACTTTATGAGGTTATATCGACCACATGTTCACCCACTAATCCCACCAATTATGCCGATTGTTATCTCAAATAATTTATAAGTACTTATTGAAAGTTCCAACTTTTATTTGATCATAGTACTTTATTTGCTGGAAAAAAAACATGCCCTAAAATAAATAATATTGAGAGAGATATGGTATTGCAGGTAGTTCCATACTTGGTGAAAACGTCAATGACCAATATTAGGGGACCCGTACATAAGATTGGACTACATTTTTGGTATTAAGGGACTAAGCCCGTTAAGATTGACATTTTAGCACAAACAAACACAAGTTCCAACGGAAAACCACTCACATAGGCAAAAACTGGCAATGGTGATGTTGCTAGCGATGGGGGGCTCCTCACGATGTGAATTTATTGAAGTTTTAACCATAGTTAAGGCATCTTTGATCCAATACCCAAATCCGTTTTTTATATTTATATTAGAAAACTAGTTGTAAGGTGATGCATTACACCCGTAAATTGAAAAATGTTTAATAGAAATGTGTAAATATTAAACATTTTTAAAGTAAAAGTGTGAAATAAATATAATCGAAATGATAAATAAATAAGTACTTCAATTTATACTAATATAACTCGTGCATTACACGGTTGTGCAATTTAAAATAACATACATATTGTTAACGTATCCTTCCAAGAATATGTTAAAGATAACGGACTGGTTATCTAAAGGACGGCCTAGCTAATGGTCGTTGCCCAACATAAGTGCTAAACTCGAGCTCTCATGGCCTCACGCTTAGTCCCCGACACTCAAGGTCAATACCTAAACTGAAACGATCAAAATACGACCCAAAATTTTTTATTTTAATAATACTAAAAATCACATCATATATAATAAAACCACGGAATGAGCAACTCAAATGTCATAGTACTGTGTCAAACAAATCTGTATCAATCATAGTAACATCCAAAATAAACTCACATGATAAATAGAAGTTGTGGTGTGTGCAATGTCATCAACCAGAACTCTTCCCTTTGCTTGCGGAAGTACCTGAAACCAAAACTGAAACTGTAAGCACAAAGTTTAGTGAGCTCCCCCAAACTACCACATACCATACAATAACACATAACAACTATTGGGTCTAGCCCACTGCATCGGACTGGAGTCCGAAAACTGCATCGGACCGAAGTCTGGAACTAACCAGGGCCTTGCCCTCTGCATCGGACCGAAGTCTGGAACTAACTACATCAGACCGAAGTCCGGAACTGACTGGGCATAACATAACATAACATAGACATATCAACTGGCATAAACACATATACTGCATGCTGCATCGGACCGAAGTTCGGAACACATAACATAAAGATATGCTTTAATCACAGTGACATCAAGCACACTGAACTACTGCATCAGACCGAAGTCCATAACTACTGCTAACTAAATAGGCCAGCATTGTGGCCGTAGACCCGTTCCTACTGGAAGGAAAACTCACCTCGTAACGCTGGCTGCTGAGATGCTAACTCTAACAATGGTTGGTTGCTGCTTCGGAACTGTCCGGCTACAATTTTCAAAAACACTAGATCAGTTACTGATAAATGCTCTCGGGGTCAAATGACTATTTTACCCCTAGTCAAAGTCAACTCCCTGGTCAAAGTCAACTTCCAGTTGACTGGACTCGCCGAGTTGGGCCGTCAACTCGCCAAGTCCGTATCATCCATTCTAGACCTCTACCCTCTTCTACTCGTCGAGTTTGGCAAAGACTCGACGGGTTCTTCTTCGATGTAAACATCATGTCTAACTTCATCCGACTCGCCGAGTTGAATGAACAACTCGTCGAGTTCTCCTTCAACATATGAACACGTCCAGACTGTGACTCGCCGAGTTGAAGAACAACTCGTAGAGTTCCAAGCATGCTATTACTACACAGTCAATTCTAATCGGTTCCAGCGCTTCCAAAACATAGATCTGAGCTTCTAAGACTGGTTTTGCACGTAAAGTTTCCAACTTTACGTGCATGCACAAGAGTATGAGGCTAAAATACCCAAAATCAACAAATAATAAGCACTTAGGGTTTAGAACAAGGCCAAGATCGCATAAAGATGTTTCCAATGAGTTCTTGGGGTTCAATAACGTTTAGATCTAAGGTTTCCATTCCAAAAGAGAGTCTGTATCTTAAGTTTTGAATCATAAAAGGTTCCAAAGAAGACATGACAAGCATAAAAGGGGTTTTAAATGGAGGAATACACAAGGTCATAACTTCATTACTTGAATGAGAAACTGATGGAAGCTAACTCATAGATCTCCTTTCTCTTCTATGCACCTTCTCTCCTTCCTTCTTTTCCAAAACTTCCAAGCTAACATAATCACACTCAAACTCAACAATGGGGCTAAGGTTTATAGGGGAAATGCTTTAAAGGTGTTGGAGGTTGGGATGGGAGGCTATAAGGACATTTAAATAGGGTACAAACCCTTGAAATTAGGGCTTTATTCAGACAAGCGAACTGGCCGAGTCCAAGCGTATGGACTCGTTGAGTAATCAACCCCAAATGCGTGATTATCCTATCTCAACTTGATGAGTCGGGCTACAGACTCGTCGAGTACCCCCTTAAAAATTGAAAGATACTTTATTTAAATTACATACCAGAAATGGGACGTTACAAAAACCTGCATGCCACTCAAGCTTCCAAGACAACTCAGGTGTACATTCATCTGCTGAAACACCCAGTAGACTTATAACCACCCACATCACCGTTAACTTAACTCACACGAAACCTTGTCATAAAAACGAATTCATTAAGAATGATCTCAATAATGAGATGCTAATATACCACTATAACTATTTCAGCAAGCCAACACCCTACAACTACCTAACTCAACCTGTCGGTCATTGAACCACTAGTGTCTAGTGTTAACACTATATTGCTCAAACACCCAACTATGCCACATGATAAGCAAACAACACACATGTCTGTACTACATAACTATCGTCCCCACTCATAAAAGTGAAATCCAAGATGGCTCACGACACGCCGTGACGCCATCTAACCAGTGGGATAAGAAGCTCACAATTCCTCACCGTTCTTGATATCACCTAATCATAAATACGCATACTCCAAAACAACATTTAATTGGCCTAAAGGCACACTGCCATCATCCTACTGACTGGTAGGAACGCAGATAACATCTTACTCAATACTTTTACCAAAACACAGGAGCCATACCATTTTGTAACACATAACACTTCTACAAATCCACTATCACTCGTGCATCATCAAACGAAACATAATCGTGCACAACCAGAAACAAGTTAGACAATTGAACACTCGTTCCAACTTGAAAGCACGTCATTTCACACTCCCTAAGAGGAAACACAACACTCCTCAGCCATTTGTGTTCCTTCTTAATCACGACCTTACCCAAAAGGTGACATATTAGCGAATCGAATGGAACAACAAACCTCAACCGCTATTAGCCACATTCTTCTAACAACCACAACAAGATCCCATTGTATGAAAAAAGACCAATAAAACTTTCGATTTTGAAAGGGATTTCAAAATTAACCAGAAAGGTTGCCAAAACACTCATAAACTCAATCCCATTACCAACCCAGTCAACACGATTTGCAAAAAACTGAACTTTGCGTAACCACGATTCTACCTGGAAAAAATTAAACATCGCTCCAATATCCGAACTTCAAATAACCAAGGACAACTGCTAACTCAACTTTCTAGGAACAACAATACCACAACCAAGCAATCGAGAGAACACCTACATAGAGACCAATATATAAACTTCAAAATTTTTGAAGAATGGTTGATGTATCACCTGCACCTTCAACTAATACAACTTGAGGCCTTTAAATATCCTTGGTTGATGATAAAGAACGAAATAACCAACGACCAAAATGATAAAGAACGAAATAACCAACGACCAAAATTGGATCGACAAGTAAGCCCATCGATTCCACACATATCGAATAAAGCCCACACGAAAATACTCTTACCAAACTTTGAGGTCGATCAACAATTTCCCCATCTCAACAAAAGATAACTATCTCATATCATAGGCTAACCATGATCCCTAAATCTGATGCACAGATCGAACTCAATGCTCTTCTATCAAGATCCATGACACTTCTGAAAGAAACTACTAAGCACAACAAGTTCCTTACCCATCAGCTTCCTGTTGCATGGACAACACATGCGTCCTTAAAAGTATAAACCTAACGACAACTTTCTCTTTACCCATAATCTGACCAATCCTTAAATTCTCAGCAACCATGGAGGATTCTGACAGATCTTTTAAAACACTAGTCTAAGTAGTTTTTTAAAACACTAGCTTATAAGTTACATTTTGACTTATCAAACATGACAACTTAAAAAAGACCGATAAATAAAGTACATTATTAGCTAGCTGTGACACGACAAATATAACCTTAACCATTATATTTTTTTTTTATTTTTTTTTTGTAAAAATGACAAAAATTTGTTATGTAACATTTCAATTGAAACTGTGATTGTAGTGAATGAGCGATTAAAATGAGAAGATGAAATGATGAAACCATATAAATTGTAAAAGAGTTCGATAGAATAATAAAAATATTAAAAATAAGGACCTAATATGGAAAAAATTAAAACATTATTACCTCTCTTTAGACGGTTATAACTTATAACAACTATATTCGTGTAATATGTACAAAAAAAAGATATTGGAGACCTAACGTAGACAAAAATTAAAACCTTATTATATTTTTTAATCGGTTATAACAACTATATTGATATAATACGTACAAAAAAAACCCTTAGAAACCTAATATAAACAAAGTTCAAATTTTATTATCTAGATCATTAACCCCATGGAATACCCTTCCTTATACGTGTAATAAAATCTTAACATAAGGTTTATATATAAATCTTATTAAACTTGTATAACCATGCACTTTGATATAAACTGCTATTCAATTTAAATAGATAAATATAAAAAGTATGCATTGTGCTTCCGACTTCCGAGCATAAGTAGGAACGGGAGTTTGGAACAGAAAAGAACTGAAAGGAAGAAATGAATACAAACAATGCTCGACCGTTCAAAAGTTAGATTAGGAGAATAATACTCGGCTATAGACGCGAAGAGGGAATTACAAAAACGATCCCCTTATTATTGTTTGATACACATGTTTTGCCATTGTTATTTACCAGTTGTTAAAAGTTTCTAATTTAATAATTTTTTAACAATAGTAATCCTAAAAGAATGTTGATGAAGGAAAAAAAACAAATAAATAATATATTATGTTATTATTTGGGTCCTACAATCTTTTAGTTAAATGTAGAACTAACTCCGAGCTAAAATAATCACCCTTTTTAATACTATTATTTAACATATAACTGAAATTTTCTTTTAAGTATTAAAATATCACAAGTTATAATTCATTCTAAATAATTGATATAATATTCAATATTTAGTTTAATTTATCCCGTTTTATAAAAAATATACCTTTAGATTTTTTTTCACCATATAAGTAGGAGAACATCAAATAATAAAGCTTGTATTCGCTGAAATAATATGGATTTATACCTTTGATATTAGGCAAATAAGTTAGTTAGGATAATATAAAAAACCATCAAATTAAAAAGTATCTATTAGTAGGAGGGATATTTTAAGTATTTTATAGTATCTAGCTGTTTTGTCAGATAGTATAAGAAGATGATAGTGGGCAGAAAGTGAGATATCTATCTTTTGTATGAAAATTGAAAATCATTCCTATTAGGAGATTGACTATCTCGAATCGGCTAAACTATCTTCATTCTTGTAATCATTTGGTATTATTGAGTGCTTTCAATTAATATTAGAATCGTTGATTATTTATGTGTTATTGAATCGGTTCTTAAAATCCAGTTCATAACATTTGCCTTCGATATGAAGATAACACTTGAGATACAAGATTACATAAAAAAAAAAAAAGATTTAATGTTCAAATTGTGTAGTTATAGTGCTCCGTGTTCACTTGACATGAGAACTTTATAATGGACTCAACATGTCCCATCTTAAAGATATGATTACCTTGTCATATTTGGTTTTAAACGATGCCAACATTATGATAACCAAAATCATTAATTGACAAATTTGACACTATTGTGTTTAGATTGGAAATTAACTACAAATTCGTTAACCTAAAACATACAAAAATAGTTAAAAGCCTTCGACATTATTGATACCATTATATTTTTATTTATGAACATAATGAAATGATTATAGTAAACTGAGTTAGGTTTTGTACAAGAGGTGATGCTTTAAAATATATTTAAAACTTAATTAAAAGTTTGATTTTTAATTCAAATGAAAAGTTATAAAAAGACAAACCAAAAAAATAACGTAACTTATTGAACTATACTTATTTAAAACGAGAATGGCAACAACAATCACATTAATAAATAAAGTGTGTTTTTCAATTCCATTAAGTTTGCAATATCTTAAAGTTGGAGGGGAGAACTTAAAACTCACATAATAAATGAAGGCAGCAAAATGTAAATAAAAATTTGAAATCATAGCTTTGACTGATTCCACTAAAAGTCGTCTGACGTGTCTGGTCATTGCAAGCGTTAATGTCACGCCAATCTCTCTCACGCGTTCCCTTCTCCTTCATATAATTTTTAGTTTTTTACGAATCGCTTATTCTTCTTCTCTTTCATCACACCCACTCTCTCTATCATCTCTCTCCCTGCCGGAGAGATTCCCCTTTTCCACCGATTATACTCCTGTTTCGTCGTTAACCCATTTTTAAATTTCCATTTCAAGCTTCATGTCTATGGTTTATTCCATCAATTTCTTGATTGAAGATTCTTTTTCTCAGTTTATACAGTTTGGGGGTTTTGTTATGTGTATTTAGGGCTCATTTCTTATAAAGATTCATTATTTGAAGAAGAGGATTCGATCTTTGTGGTGTTCTTGAAGAAAAGTAAAGGCGAGTTATCGAATTCCTGGTAAAATCGATTTGGGGTTTGTAATTTTTCGTCATATCAGATTTTTAGACTCATAGATGTCAACGGCTGGGTCTTCATCATCATCGTACTGGTGCTACAGATGCAACCGATCTATTAGGGCTCGAATAGATTCATCTTTATCTTGTCCTGATTGCAACGGAGGTTTCATAGAGGAGATTGATAGCCCGAATAGATTAAATGGGTCTGTGATTTCGGAGTATCACCGGAGTCGGTTTCCTGCTGCGGCCATGTACATGGTTGGAAACGGGCAACACAGCCCGGCGCCGAGTCCTAGCCCGCCTTTACTCCGACGAGCTAGAAGAAATGCTGGTGAACGTTCACCATTTAACCCGGTTATTGTTCTCCGTGGAGCAACAAGCACACCGGAAGAACCGGGTAGCGGTACGGAGGAATCCGGCACCGGCGGTGGGTTTGAGCTGTATTACGACGATGGAGCCGGATCGGGTCTAAGACCATTGCCGGCAAGTATGTCAGAGTTTCTATTGGGTTCTGGTTTTGATCGGTTATTGGACCAATTGGCACAAATAGAAGGGAATGGATTGGGGAGAATCGACAACAATCCACCTGCATCAAAAGCGGCCATTGAAGCAATGCCAACTATTGAAATTCAAGAAAATCACGTGTCAATCGAATCATATTGTGCAGTTTGTAAGGAACCATTCGATTTAGGATCAGAAGCTAAAGAAATGCCATGTCAACATCTATACCATTCCGATTGCATTCTCCCCTGGCTCGCTTTACGCAACTCCTGCCCTGTATGCCGCCATGAATTACCAACAGAAAACACAGATTCAGGGGATCAACCCAGAGAAGCAAATAACCAATCCGGGAACGAAGAAGAAGCCGTGGGCTTAACCATATGGCGGCTTCCCGGAGGCGGATTTGCCGTGGGGAGATTTTCCGGTGGAAGAAGAGGCGGCGAGAGAGAATTGCCAGTCGTTTTCACTGAAATGGATGGTGGGTTCAACCAGAATGGAGCTCCGAGGAGGATTTCATGGGCTTCAAGGGGTAGTGTCACTAGAGAACGCCATGGATTAAGAAGTGTTTTCCGCAATTTGTTCTCCTGTTTAGGAGGTGGATGTGTAAGAACAGGAAGAAGAGCTCTGGCTTCGAGTTCTAGTTCAAGTTCTGATGATCGAGCAAGCCATCGAAGTAGATCTTTGTCGTCTACATTGAGCGGGTCGTCACGTAGACGCAGGGGGGCTGTCACGTTCGACGGACATACCGAGCCTCCGAGGAGATGAAGCTTCAGGCTGAATGTAAATACCAAAACACTGAGATTACAGCATATGAATCCTTCATGAATGAGAGAGTAACTGCAGTTTTTTTGTTCTTTTTTTCTTTTTTTAGTTTAGCTTAATCTGCTTGTGTTATATCAATGTCAAGATATTGTTTCGTTTTTTGGGAAATTTTATTGAATTCAACAGATGAAAGCTTTGTTAGTGTCTTGATTTGCGTGCACAAAAGATGAGAATCACAAATCTTTTTAGGCACAGTTAGCGTTGTTCGTCGGATAAAGAAGTATTCGCCTGGGTTTGAACTTTGAATATCTGATCACATGTCGGCAATTTAAGATTGTGTGGTGGTATGGTTGCCGGCGGCGGCGGCGGCGGCATAAAAGAACAAAAAGAGGATATGCTTGCTGGCCGTTGCTGGGACTGAGGCATAATTTTTCGGACTTTTTAATTCCTGGATACAGCCTGTCACCTTGATATAAAACGTGGACTGCTCTGTTCACCTTAAAGCAAATTGAAGTTAAAAGATCATATTATCATAACCAATTATTTTGTGAAGTAGACTTTGGGAAATTGTTTTATTAATTTACGAAATGATTATCATAACCAATTATTTTGTGAAGTAGACTTTGGGAAATTGTTTTATTGATTTACGAAATGATTATCATAACCAATTATTTTGTGAAGTAGACTTTGGGAAATTGTTTTATTGATTTACGAAATGATTATCATAACCAATTATTTTGTGAAGTAGACTTTGGGAAATTGTTTTATTAATTTACGAAATGATTTTGTTGATTATTCCAACTAACTTTTTAATCTTGAGAATTGGTTTTATTTTGAAAATCTTTTTCTTAATTTGCGAGTCAGTTACACTGCAAATGAGGAAAAAAAAAATATATTAAATTAATAGAGCAGGGACCATGTATTTTGCAAATCGAAATGTATATTGTGAAAATCAAATGATTATTTTTTGATCATTTACATTGAAAGAATCATACCATCATTTTGACTCAAAATAAATCTTTCGTTTTGTAATCTAAAAAAGGTTATCAGCGTAACTTGTTCTTTTGTCTCCCATCCATACGCATGAATTATTTTATGTTTATCATCACATATATGATAAAAATAATTAAAAAAAAAGTTTAGTAACTTGATGTGATAGTTTTAGGGACTGTTTGGCAGGATCTGAATTCTTAAGATATAAATTTTTAAGAGGTCTGAATTTCTAAGAGGGTCTGAATTTTTAAGATCTGAACTGTTAATATGTTGTTTGGTTGGAACCTCTGAATTGTTATGCTGAATGATGAAAATAACTATTTTACCCTTCTATTTAAAAATAATAATAAATACCAAATAAAACTATCCAAATTTTGAGAAATCCACATTTACATATAATCATTTTACCAACGTTTAGTACATATAATCATTTTATCAACATTTAAACCACTTTATATTATCACAACTTTAAAATACAAATTCAACAAACATGTCAACAATAAAAACATCATATTACAACAAGAAACAAAAAAGCAAATTCATATTATTAAAATTAATTCCCAAGTTATACAAATGGAGTTATTTCAGCCACATCTTCACCATTAACACTCAACCACCATCCTTGCCTCACACATTCGTTATCATACACCATCACCGAGCACATGCTCCATACCTTCATCATTAATAAATGAAAAAATATTATATGGATATTAATCTGGGATACATGTAGACAATACAAAATATTAGTAGGTTTAAATAATAAAAATAGTTAATATATCATTTGAGAGTTAACCAATTTGCATTCAATATTATACAATGTTATGCCATTGTTGGATTTTTTGGAAACATTTGCCAATTTTCATAATTCATATGCATAACTCATGAAAAAATTCCTTTCAAATATTACTCACAGTGATAAAGTCTGATAAGCTCAAACCTGTGTAATCTTATCTAAACTGAAATATGAATTCAAAGAACATAAGTTTTTGCTATTTCTTCATTCCAACAGCTAACAAAAACATAATGGCAAATTTATCCCAATTGATAGCTACAACCAAATTAACTCAAACTGAAGTAGTCCTAGGTTATCCGAACAAAACAAATGAAGAGATCAAAGAAAAGAGTTTTTGAAAAAGAATTGTGGGTATTTCTCAGCAAGACCAAAGAAACATTGTAAAATATTAAGCATGTCTATAACAGGTTTCAATAAATAGAAAAATTAACAAACATCATTCACGTCTTCACATAAAAAATTACAGTTGCTCACAATCAAAGAATTAGGGTTCTAATTTGATAACAATTCCGAATAACCGGTTTTTAGGGCAAGAATGAAAAACAAACGTTACCTAGAACCATTTCAAAATGATCGGATTTCATAACCCTATCGATGCCTGCGGATGCGCACTGAGGTCGTAACTTGGCAAGGTGACAATGAGGGTGGCAGTGTTGTTGTGCGAGGTCGACGATAGGAGGAAACAGGAGGCGCTGAAGTTGGTCAGGGGTGGGAGGAGACCGGAAAGGTGGGTGTGGTTTGAAGGAAGCGAGCATACAAGGGAAAAATAGGGAACCCGTGTCTCTTATTTTTATTCAGATACTAGTTCAGGTCTGAAAGTTTAAGAGGCTTTTACAATATTAAGAGACTTTTATTCATAGGTAACCAAACACACTGAATCTGAAAAATTAAGAGGTTGCCTCTTAATTGTACAATTAAGAGGCTACCAAACAGCCCCTTAGTTACTTGAAGTTAGTTAGAAACTATAATTTTTATTTGTCATGAATGTGTGAGAAATATAATTAAAAGTTTTAAAATACATACGTAAATCTAAAATAAGGATCATGTTTGAAACAATTCTAAAAATTGATTAAAAAATATCAATAACTTATATTAAAAGTTAGAGTAAATTACACGGATGGTCCCTATGGTTTAGGTAATTTACGTGTTTGGTCCCTAATTTATTTTTTTAACTCGGAAGGTCCCTACTGTTTGTTTTTGTTACACGCTTGGTCCCTGTCTCACCTAAAAATACTATTTTTCCCTTAATACTTTAATTTATTTAAGTAAACACACCCCCAACCCCACCCCACTCACCTTACCTTACCTACCCCACCATTTTTTCTTATTTAAATAATAGTCATTTTAGGTAAGACAGGGACCAAGTGCGTAACAAAAACAAACTGTAGGGACCAAGCACGTAACAAAAACAAACCGTAAGGACCTTTCGAGTTAAAAAAAATATGTTAGGGATCAAACGTGCAAATTACCCCAAACCATAGGAACCATTCGTGTAATTTACTCTAAAAGTTATATGAAACTAGCTTTTAGATTTATTTATTTATTTTAAACTAAAAGCTTAAAGTTTAACACTCTAAAATGAAAATTTTTGGTTAAATCCAACTTTTTGTTAAAGCTAAAAACTAAAACTTTTAAATGCTTGTTGCCGTACAAGTTTATAACATATTGTTTAGAGAACATTAAAGAAAAAGAAGACATGTATGTGAAAATACAAAAGATTAAAGAAAAAGAAGACATGTATGTGAAAATACAAAAGAGAAGCAAATGTATAAAAAATAACAAGAAAACAAAATGACTAAATAAAGGTACTCTTAAAAAATTGTATGAAGATATAGGAATGGATAATGACTTAAAAGGGTAATATATTTTTTGATTTGTACACATTTAGTCATTGAATTTTTTTCGTTCATATTTACCCCTTAAACAAGTTAAACTGTACATATTCAGTATTTATGATGGGTTACTTCAGGTTAGCCGAAAAAAATTAGTTAATAATGTAATATATTTCTCATTTTGTACACATTTCGTCCTTATTATTTTTATACATATTTAGTCCTTAATATATATATTTTTTTGTTTCAAAATAAGTCATTTTTTGTATTTATTTGGTACTTATGAATGATTTTTTTAGGTTTTTCTCACGACATCTTATGTGGCACAATTATTAATGAGGTGTTTGGAGCTGTTGATGTATATGTTCATCGCAATCTCGACTGCTTGATTGTGTAGGTCTTGTGTTCTGAACATTGTAACTTGTTCATATGATATTTGATTTTAAGGATCTATATATCCACGTGTTCGTTTTTTTAGTCTACTACAACTTTCGTTAAGATTAATCCCGTCAAAATGTAATATATTTTTACTTATGATTGTATAAAAAAAAACATCTATACATGCATTCATAAAAAATGCATGAATATAAAGATCGTAAGTAAAAATACATTACCTTTTAATGGGAATCATCTAAATGAAAGTTGTAGTAGACTAAAATACGAATGCATGGATATAAAGATCGTTAAAATCCGAGATCATATGAATAAGTTATGACATTAAGAACACATGACCTAAATAATCAAGTAGTCGAGATCACGATGAACATATGAATCAAAAGCCGAAACACCTCATTAATGATTATCCAATGTAAGATGTCGTAAGAAAAAACCTTAAGAAATCATTCATAAATACTGAATGAGTACGAAAACAAAAATGACTTATTTTGAAAAAAAAATTAATGACTAAATGTATATAAAGTGAGAAATATGTTGTCTTATTAAGTTATTTTACCGGTTAATCTGGAGTAACCGGTCATAATGACTGAATGTGTACAGTTTAACAAGTTGAAGGGGTAAATATAGATGAAAAAAACTCAATGAACAAATATGTAAAAATCAAAATATATATTACCTTTTTAAGTCATTATACTAAGTAGGAATCACATTTTAAGAAAAAAAAAAAAAAAAAAATATATATATATATATATATATATATATATATATATATATATATATATATATATATATATATATATATATATATATATATATATATATATATATATATATATATATATATATATATATATATATATATATACTGTGAATCGAGGTGAAGGGTAGACGTGGAAGTAGGGAAACTTGTTATGGTGTTTTAAAAATTTTAATCATTTACAATAGAGAGTCAATGTTTGGCCCAAAGTTGAGTCGATGGTCCATATTTTTGGCCCGAACAATAATTAATAATTTAAGATTTCGGCCTTTGTAAACTTAAAATATATTAATATTATATCAAATTTAGTCAAACAATAATAATAATAATAATAATAATAATAATAATAATAATAATAATAATAAGAAAGTACATCCGTTATATTCACCATTAAATTATAGTGGTGGTGCGACATCATAATCAGAATACCTACTACTAATCTTAATGTTAGTAAGATACCTACAATCAAACACACAATTACACTTTAATTTTTAATTAAGTTTAATTCGAAATTACATTGAAAATACAATAAATACATATTTTTCAAACTAGTTTTTTATTCAATAAAAAACATTGCATTAATTTAAAAAACAACTTAAAATAAAATAGAAAAACAAAACCATAAAAATACAAACACAAACAACTTAAACTAGTTTTTTAAATCCCATTTTCTAAGCAATATATTTTTAAATATTATTCAATCTTTGAGGTGTGTAAATGGTCTGCAATTTATGTCCTCATATTGATGCATGACCACAACAAGTGGATCGATATTGCCTTCATGTCAATTGTTTGTAATAGAATTATAGATTCAACGAACTCGTGACATTTTACACTCATATTGTGATACTTGGAACATATTTCATCAAGATTACGACTTTCACAACCTTTTAAATCATGGAAAACATTTCAAACTCATCCTAAAAAATCTCTAGACACACCACTACTTACGTCTTTCGAAACCGACACCCATGCTATTGCTAACTTCTCTTCTTCCTCTTCCGACAAATTCCCTATTTTGGGAGCCATGATTTTTGAAAGATCTAAGAAACATAAATGTGTGATTGTGAGAGAAGAATGTGTCAGATAGAAGAAGGTGTATTGCGGTATTTATATAATAGGTCTATAATGATTTTTTATTTTAAAATAAAAACACTAAACCAACTGTTAGAAGCAGTATATTGCAAATCAAATTCAATTGGCCGTTGCTCTTCGATGTATACACCACGAATGACCACAAACACGGAGGACTACGAATCCTCAAGGTAGTGTGCATGGTGGTTTTCCATGGCCACGTGTATCACGGAGTCATTCGTGCTTGATATACCGTTTGGTCTAAAAAAAACAAGTATTTGTTACCCCTCTTGCCTTGTTTTCTTTTGTTTTCAGTTTGAAACATATAAATCTAGAGTAAACTACTGAAACCTTCCTTATGATTTGATCAAAGTTGCAATTTTGGTCCCTAACTTTTTTTTTTTTTTTTTTTACTTTTTGATCGTCCCTGTGGTTTGATTTTGTTGCATTTTTTGTCCCTTATATACATAAAGTTAGGAACCAAACGTGCAATTTTGACCAAACCGTAGGGACAAAAAACGCAACAAAATCAAACCATAAGGACCCGAGTGCTAAAAAAAAGTTAGGGACCAAACATATAATTTTGACCAAACCATAAGGACGATTTCAGTAATTTACTCATAAATCTATTTGAATAAGCATGTAAAGGTACTTTACTACTCATAAAATCAATTCTTTACCGAATGATATGGTAATATCCATATATATATATATATATATATATATATATATATATATATATATATATATATATATATATATATATATATATATATATATATATAAAAGGAAGGGTTATATGAAAAAACTAAAAAATTTGAAAAATCGTAAAAATGCTTAAAAAATACTTAGACATCACAAATCTTTTTTTAGAATTTATATACCAAAAAATCGTAGGTTTTTCTATAAATTCACTAAAAAATCAACTTTTAAAAAAAAAAAAAAAAATTCAGTCAAAATACTTAAAAAGCTGTGAAAATTCATAATATAAAATAAAATAAAAAGATTTATGATGTCTAAATATGTTTTTTATATATTTGTATGATTTTTAGGGTTTTTTAGGGTTTCTTATTTTTCATAAAACCTATATATATATATATATATATATATATATATATATATATATATATATATATATATATATATATATAGAGAGAGAGAGAGAGAGAGAGAGGTGGGTTCAATTGAGAAAATAAAAAAGGTTGACAATGGGGGAATCATTCTCAGCCACTCATTTAATCTAAGCATAAAAGACACGGTGACAAACTTGTAAATATCGTAATAACCTTCAATCTCATATACGTAACTATAGAGAATTCGATAAATATTCGTTCATCATAAAATTTTTCCTCCAACCTTCAATAATCATCCAGATTTCTTCAACTAAACCGGAATTTCTTCGATGTTCATGAAATTGGAATCGGAGTTCTGGACTCGCAATCACAGTCAACATTGAGGGACTTAGAATCGGTACTCACAAGTTCCCAATCGGATTTTCGGAAATCAAAATCAAATTGAGAAATCGATCAGAGATAGGATGTCGTATCTGAAGTCGAAATCAGAAGTATATGATGATTTGGAATTGATAACTTTATGTTTTTAACATTTTTAAAATAGTTAACTTGTTTGCACTCCAACTGTTTGATGAAATGCATAAACTAAATTACCACGTTATATTCACATATGAATATGTTTTTCACATGAATCAGTATATGATTATTAAAAACACAAAACAAATATGCAAGTCTGTATGTTATTCATATGTGAATAACATATAATAGTTATATATATTTGTCAAAATACCTTCAATATTCATAAGTGAATATACATTGTAATATTCATATGTGAATATACTGTGTAGTATTCATAAGTGAATATATTATCTAATATTTACAAGTGAATATACTCTGTAATATTCAAATATGATATACCATGTAATACTATGTAATATTCACATATGAAATATCATTTAATACTCATAAGTGAATATACCATCTAAAATCACAAGTGAATATACTATGTTAATATTCACAAGTGAATTCATCGTCCAATATTAAAATATGAATATACTATGTTTATTATATGTTATATTCATATATGAATGATACTTAAATTGTAAAAAAAAAAATCATACTTTTTATTCATAAGTGAATAACGAATGTACTGTAATAAAACATGATGAATTGTTATTCATTTATGAATAACGATAGCTGAAAATATATATATTTTTTATTTTATCTTAAACCTATATCAATATAGATGTCTATTTGTAGAGAATAAAAAATCATGAATTTTGGTATATTTAAAATCATTTTTTTTGATAAAAATAGCTTATAAAAATAAAAAATAAAAAAACGAAAAAAACTATGTTTTTGTATATATATTAAGGTAATGATTAGCGTAGTTTAAGGAAATATGTTATGTTGGAAAACACATGTGCATTCGTTTCCCATTTCCGTCGGTACGTTGGAGCCTTTTGAGGTAGGTTCAATTGAGAAAATAAAAAAGATTGACAATGGGGGAATCATTCTCAGCCACTCATTTAATTTAAGCATAAAAGACACGATGACAAACTTGTAAATATCGTAATAACCTTCAATCTCAAATACGTAACTATGGAGAATTCGATAACTATTCGTTCATCATCAAAAAAATTTCCTCCAACCTTCAATAATCATCCAGATTTCTTCAACTAAACCGGAATTTCTTCGATGTTTATGAAATTGGAATCGGAGTTTTGGACTCGCAATCACAGTCAACATTGAGGGACTTAGAATCGGTACTCACAGGTTCCCAATCGGATTTTCGGAAATCAAAATCAAATTGAGAAATCGATCAGAGATAGGATGTCGCATCTGAAGTCGAAATCGGACTAACAAACAATTTTGCAAATAATTCTTATGATCTACCAAAACTCATAAGTGTATGAACAGTCCTATCAACAATTTCAAGAATTACATAAACACACATAAAACTTGAAATTTTGATAATAACTTTGAAATTGGTTTACCATAATCATTACCACATCAAAATTAGGTTTTATAAGTCCAAAACAGTTTAAGGTAATGATTTTAGACCAATTCCATCCTTAAAACTCGAAGATATGCTATTTGGGGGTCCAACTCATCAAGTGCATGAAACAACTCGACGATTTGGATGAATTTAGGCAATATCTATGATTTGATTTGATTTTTATATATCCGAGTGGCAAAAGATGTTTGGTAAATATATTTTAAAAGTGACTTTTGGATTTGAGATAGAAGGAAAAATGACTTTTTGGAAAAGTTAGGAAAACCCGACTTTTTGTAACTTTTCCAAAAAGTTCTTTTGCCTCTCAAAAAGACAAGCCAAACACCCCCTGAGTATTAAGATTTGTAAAACATATAATACCCGTCGACAAAGGATCACCCTAAGATGACTCATGTGTATAAATACTTTTATGATTTTGGGGAAGATTTTGGTTGTATAATAATTTTTTTAATTTGTATAAATATAGAAAATTGTTAACAATTTCCTTATTACATAATATTAATATGCCTTTATTTTTATAATAATAGTAAATCTTTTTTTATTAATTTTCATCCAATTTAAGTTTTTATCTTCCATTATAACATTGGACTCATCGAGTCCCTTACTGGACTCGTCGATTCAGCTGTGCAGACAGCATACAAACTTCGATTTTCAACCATTTTCATCAAGTATAAATGAAAACAAGCCTAGGCTTCGATACCACTAAAGGGTTTTGAGCATTCTAACACTCTTATGGTGTACATGCAACCCTATAAACCTTGGATCTATGTTTTCTCTATTACACATGCAAATATATGATATTCCCAGGTATTGTTCTAACTAGCATAATATAAAGTACATATAATATAAATTCTAGTAGAATTACATACCTCTTTGTCGTAGCTTGACTCCATGGAGCTTAAAGCCTAGTGCCTCAAACTTGACACCTCAAATGGTTCACACAACATCACCAACATCTTGGAATAACTTGAGAGAAAAGGTTCCTATGCTCAAATCGGCTAGCCCTCATGTGTACACACACTAGTTTCAATTTCTTGAGCCATGGGGACCTTATATATTGTGGCTATTAGGGTTACACCATGTAAGTCATGTCTTTCCATATCTTCATGCTCCATGGGTTAAAACGTCCATGGAGTATCCATGGGTTTAGCCTAACATGAAGAACTATGGATCATAAGCCCACATATATAAGAATGAATGATTTACACAATCAATCCCCATATATTTAATTAGTCTCCTTTTGATCACAAAGTTAATTCCAAATTAATTCTTGATCAATACTAATTAAATAATATGATTCATATTAATATATTAGTACTTATAATATATTAACAAATCATTAATATCCTTTTTCTCACAAAAGTCTATCCAAATTGTTCTGATGCCATGCAACCCAAATGGACCATGCCAAGTCGGGTCGAATATATACCAATAATAATTTAGGCTTAGACATCTAATCCAACAATTAGGTCTAGGTATAAAGAGTGTTATTTATTCTGTGTATAGTGAGTTGGACGTTCTAGGGAGCTGCTATATGCTTGGGATGAGATCTTGAGAGAAAACAGTGTGTAATCGGAATCTTATGTACCGGACGATTGATGAATACATCGTGTGCATTGAAGATCAAGTATCTTGTTCTTATTCATCTTATATCTTTCATTATTCACTTGATTGGGATTCCGCACCATCAAGTGAATTCGATTGATACATCAAAGTATTTTTGGGACTTACAAGTGGTATCAGAGCTAGGATTTGTAGCAACCGGGTCATTGCAAGATATTTTTAAGAGTTTTACTTGGAAATTCTTGGTGTTTTAATTTATTTTTGACGATTTTTTGGCCATTGTTCTTCGTATTCTTCATATTTTTTGGAGTTTAGATCGATTTTGGCTTTCAAGATTTGAAAATCTCGTGTTTTTGGCAAGTTTTGGGCATTTTAGGTCAACATTTGTGAGATCTAGGCGGAAACCCTCACATCCGGTCAAACCCTAGGTGGCCAGTAGCGTTCTTGGAGCCAACAGTGTTTGCGGTCGGATTCGCGAGATCTCGTTACGAAGTCCTCGACCTTGCTGGTTTACGGCCCGCTGTTTCCGATCTACATGGTTCACGATGCAAAGAGAGGTTCATGGTGCGAAGAACTCAGAACGAAGGATTACAGTCAGCGTCTTCATTCTCAGATCGCATGATTTCGGTCAAACTATTCTCGACTTCGGATTTCAGCACTGTTCTCGGACTTGGATCTTCAGCCTTCACATTCTCGGCTGAAATTTCGGATTTTTCATTTTTGACTAATTTTTGGTCCAAAAGCCATATTTTCGATCCAATAACTTCGTTTTCGGTCATAAAGCGTCGTATTTGGTTAAAAGGCCACGTATTTGGTCAAATACCCTCATTTTTGGTTAAATTTTCTCGTTTTTTTTGGTCTGTAAATTTCGTTTTCGGTTTAGAAACTTTTTTTTTTCGGTCAAGGTTATTCTTTTTGGACAAAGAATTTTGACTTTCACCTTTGGTTTTCAAAATTGACTTTTGACTTTAAAATTTGACCTTTGACTTTCAAATTTTCATGTTTGACCTTCAAATTTAACTTTCAATTTTGACTTTTAGATTTGACTTTTCAAGTTTGACTTTCAAGTTTGACTTTCGAGGTTTCAAATCAAAGGGTATTTTTCTTGGTTTCATAATAAGATCTTTTTTTGGTATTTTTTTTGTGAATAATGAGTTCATCGATCACAAAAGAGGTTAATGAAGCAACCTGTTCTAAATTTCTTCGTGATCAAATTGAAATATTACGTAGAGACAATAAGGACCTTACATATGAAGACTATACTCTCAGAAAGGCACAAAAATCCTTAAAAAATCAATTAGAAAACTTCAAGCAGAATATAGCAATAAATGTGAACATTATCATTATGCTAAAGTAAAAATTGATGAATTAACTGCCGAACTTGATGCATTAAAAGCTAAATATAAAGATACTGAATTTAACTTTAAGAAATTTGATGTGTCCAGTGAGGTAGTTGTGTTCATGATTGAAAAAACAACTAAAATTTAAAGATAATCAAAACAAGGGTCTAGGGTATCACTTTGTTCCACCTCCCTTCAATGACAACTATACCCCACCCCTTGAAATCAATGAGGAAGAGACACCTGATCAGCTTGGTCTGCCCCCTACACCAGCTTCAGTTGAGACTGAATAATGAGGCCAAACTGAGGGTGTTGAGGTGAAGGATACTAATTATTCTACTTCATGTGCAGGTAAAGTAGTGGAAGATGAGAACAAGGAGAACGGAAACAATTCTGTTGATTATGTTGATT
The DNA here is from genome assembly GCF_052625555.1 of Lactuca saligna. Lineage (NCBI taxonomy): Eukaryota > Viridiplantae > Streptophyta > Magnoliopsida > Asterales > Asteraceae > Lactuca > Lactuca saligna. The sequence goes on from NC_136418.1 coordinate 175,781,301, forward strand.
GTCAAACAAATGTATCCTTGAAATATGAATCTGTTGCTTCTAATTCAGTTACTTCTAATAAACCTTATGTTAGTAAATACAGGCCACTAAAACAAGCGAAACAAACTGGTTATTGTAAGTGTGCTTGTGGGAACAATCAGAAACAAGGCATGTCAATGCCACCAGAGGCAGGCAGAAACAACTCCTACCTGAGGAAATAGACATTTTTTCACTGTGACACCTGGACACATTAACATAAATTGTCTTAATCGTGCGTATGGTCCCTACTATGCACAAGGTTGGCAGAATGCGCGAAGAGGGAGATTTTTCAAAAGAAACCCTTCGAGGTCATAATCGCGAAATGGTGATTGGAATGCCAAAAAGGGCAAGAATGAAACTCCCAAGGACAAGAAGGGAATGTTAGACAAGAAGCCATATTCAAGAGATGGTTCAGTTAAACAAAGTTCAGATAATTTAAAGTCATCTCAGCGTTCAGTTTCAAGTTCTAAAGCAAGTGATAATGCATCCATCCGATTTAACAAGAAATGGGTTAAACCCGACTACAGATGGGTACCAAAGGTCCATACTCCCAAATCATCTAATGATTCTAACATTTCTTCATCTTATGTGTCTGATAAATAGGATATGTCATGGGAGAGAGTAACTTGTGTAGATGATAATGGTCAACCTAACTTCAAAATGGATTAGGTACAAAAGACCAACTAATCCCGCACTACGTGTTAGAGTAGCTATGGAAGAATATCATCTAACTTCGGTTTGTTGATAGTGGTTGTTCCAGGCACATGATAGAAGACATCTCTCAACTACACAACATTCAAAACTTTAAGTGAGGGTATGTGTCTTTTGTGAGAAAAGAAGAAAGAAGTGTATCACAAATGGGGATTGTACTTAACAATGTGAAGAATTTTTGGATCTGTTCTGGAATTGAAGCACAACTAAGGTTGAATGTGTTGTTGCATCTGCATGTTGTTCGCAGATCATCTGGATGCAACTTCAATTGCTGAATTACGGTTTGAGTTTTTCTTCTCGATACTTCTAAGTTTTATTTTAAATGATTCATTTTGAAGACAATTTGTTTAAATTTGTGCATTTATTTTCTTTCTTCCCCGTGAACAAATTTAAGGGGGAGAAATCAAACCTAAAAAAAATAGAAAATCAAAACTTCCAAAAGATGTTTTTCTTTTAAAGTATTTTTGGGAAGTGATATGAAGTTTAGTGTTAAATGGCAATATGAAATATGTATAATGCACTAAAACTAAATTAGTTAGACTATGTGTTCAATGTGCTGGTAGGCACAAAGGATTTAAATTAAAGGACTAGACACAACTCACAATAAAAGGACTAGAATATGTTAACTCATCTGGACGTAGATAGTTTCATTTCGACTAACCATACGACACCTGGATAGATTAAGCAGTTAGATAAACAAGGAAGCCTGTAAGATACATTAAAGTTAATTATCTAGAATTGTGGTTCAACACTTCTTCGACGTACGAACTTATGTCCTTAATTCTGGTGTTGATAGGGTGACTGGGGGGTTCTGATAAAGTAGGTCGGTGTGAAATTATTTTTCTTTCTTTTCTTCTCTGTCAGTCATATGTTGCCCCTTTACGTGATCGGAAGATCCGACCTGGGACGTAACATATGTACCTCTATTTCTATACATCTCTATCTATGTTTCTTTCTATCTATCTATGTCAGTCATACACTATCCCCTCTGTGTGATCGGAAAATCCGACCTAGGACACAGCATATGCACCGTTCTATCTCTCTATCACTCTATTTGTGTTAGTCATATGCTATCCCCTCTGCGTGATTGGAAGAGATCCGACATGGGACACAGCATATGCATCTCTATATCTATCATCTCTCAAATAATTGAGCACTCACCTAAAGTAATGAACTCTTTGGAATTCCTTGATTGCTAGGGTATGTCGTGAACTGGGAAACACGTTCTAGTGAATTTAAAATTTGAATTAACTAAAGGTTATCTATAGATCTCGATGATGAATTTAAGTGGACAACAATATTCTTGGTCATTGTCAGTAAAATGGTGTATTTCGGAATAATATCACAATGACATGTAAATTATGATCTGTCCAACATGTCAATATCCTTTGTGTTTATGTGGATCACAATATTGGTGATTGATCAGAGCTAAATATGCAGGTGTGTGTTGATAAACGATATTGAATTGCTCGACAACTTTGATCCCAAAACGTTTTAAATTTAGTTATTAGTTTTGTTTTTGTTAAATTTGTTCATATTTTTCCTCTATGCACAAATTTAGGGGGAGAATTAAAAAAAAATAAAAAAATAATCATAAAATAAAAAAATCCAAAAATATAATTATTTTATTTTATTTTTTTTGAAAAATCAAAAATCCAAAAACATATTTTTTTGAGTGTATTTTATTTTATTTTTATTTCTTAGTTATTTATATTATGTGCTAAGTTTATTTTTACTTTTGTTTATATCTCAAAATTTTGTTTGTCTTAAAAAAAAATTCAAAAAGGAGAAGAGACTTAAGGAGACTGTATTGAAATTGACAGTCATTACACTTCACACTATATTCCCAAGGAATTAAAAGAATGAAACCGTTCAATTTATCAGTTAGGCAGTCACTTTATGTTAATTGTCGTATTCAATAAATTAAAAGTCTGAAACTGTACAAATTGTCAGTTAGACAGTTTCTTTCTAAGAGTTGTCGTATTTAAGGAATTAAAAGTTTGAAATTGTACAAAGGTCATGGCACCAAGGCGATGCACCTTGCAAGGCATGATTATCGCTGAACGTATCACTAAGGTCCAAGTTAAATTGTTTAACTTGAAAAATTGGATTGAGGTGTTTGATCTAGGATATACAGGGGTTAACATCAAAAGGCCATGAGTAGTTCTCCGATACTCAAAAAATCATAGTGCGTTCCTCTGTGTTCACATAGATACTGCGAGAAGTCTCTTTCTAAGGCAAGGTTACATCCTCAAACAATTGTGGCACAACGGTGATCATTAAAGAACTTTCATTCGAATGAATAAGAAGTGAAGATTATTTTTCAACATTCACTTTTTCAACCCCAAATGCAAGGTGAAGCTGTTTTTGAAGATTATGTGACAGATTGCATTGAATCCTGCTCAATCAGTTTAATACTATTTGTGAACTTGCTGAAGTGATCCAGAAGAATTAGTCTTTCTGTTATTTTCTCTATAGATTCTTAAAACTACAAGTGTTGATTTTCAAGAATCCTTACTAGAAGCCTCTACACCCAATGTGCGTTCAAAGTCAAATTTTGAAGAAAAGCCCAACTACTAAAGATGAAGTTATTCATGAAGATTCATATGTTTATCTTGAAGTTGTGAAGAAATCGAAGACAAAAGTTGAAGCTAAGAACAAAGTGAAGATTGACAAGAAAAGAAAGCTACAATCTAAGGGGTGTTTGTTAGTTCATAAGAAAACAAAGCTATAAACCAAGGGGGAGATTGTTAGGTCATAAATTGTGGTTTATACTTATCTTTTCTTAATGTATTAGTGTTCTTGGTCTAGGATAGAAAACACCATGTTTTGGAATTGATTAGACCGAAATCACATGTGATTTCGGTTAAGCCTTATATTGTTTTGTTTGAGTTTTGGGCTTGGTCTTGGTTATTAGGTCTAGCTATAAATAGTCTTATTTGTGCCTTGTATAGTGAGTCAGACATTCTAGGGGGCTGCCATATGCTTGGGACAATATCTTGAGAGAAACTGAGAGAAAACAATGTGTATTCAGAATCTTATGTACCGGACGATTGATCAATACATTGTGTGCATTGAAGATTAATTATCTTGTTCTTATTCATCTTATATCTTGCATTTTTCACTTGATTGGGATTCCACACCATCAAGTGAATCCGATTAATACATCAAAGCGTTTTCGAGACTTAAATGTAATGGATTGTTGGTTATTTTGTATCATCAATGTGTATTTAAGTGTAATAGATTGAATTGTTGACCAAAAATCAATCTTGATGAATATTAAACAAGTAAGGAAGGTGTGGAGTGAACACTTGTTTAAGTTCATTCAATATTCAAAGTAGACTATCATTTAGGGGCGAAGCCCCTAAACGAACGGGGGTCCAGGGGCAGCGCCCTTGGGAGCGTGGTCCAAGGGGCGGAAACCCCTAGCGAGGTCCAAGGGGCAGAGTCCCTGGCTGGAGTTTATGACTGTTTTTTATAGTTGGAGTAGTTTTTGGACAAAGAAAACTACCTTGACAGTTTTCAGACAAATGAAGTACTTAATCATTTTGGTCATCATTTTCCTGGTACAACAATCACGAAAATCATACTTCATATTCTCTGTTCTTGAAACTCTTCTGAGTATTATCCGATTAAAGGTTGGGAGTACCACCCAGAGACTTTAATCTGAAAGTGTACACACGATTCTCAGAATTTCCAAGCCTTTTATTACCCCAAACTTCTAACATGATTTGGTCCCTTCGTTTGAAGCAGTAAGTGCTTAATAGCAAAAAGAGCTTAACATGGGAGTACGCTAGGCATATCACTTGGTACACGCATTGCACAAGTCTTAAACCTAGTACGCGCTGCATACATCTGAGTATGCCCCGCGTACTCAGTTAAGGTGGGTTTCACACCTATAGGCCTCGGTTTGGGCCATTCATTGGACTTTGCTACTTTAGGCCTTTGTGGGCCATCAGAAATCAGATATTTTGGGCTAAGAATATGTTTGGGCTTTAGGATAAGGCCCATTAGAGGGGTTGGGACCAATTTAGAAAATTAGGCCATTAGTGGGCTTAGGAATGCTAGCTAGCTGTAACGCCCATGTTTCTGGACTAAAGCATTAATAATAGGGTAATACTCTAGGTCAACCTTTGTAACTCAATTTGAAGTAATAAAGAGGAATTATGTGAATATTATGTGAATTATATGTTTATTTGCTTAATTATTATAATTTAATGAATTAAGAATAAAAATGAGCATCGAAAATAAATATTAGATAAAGCCGATATATATGTAGAAAGTTGTAGTGGTTGAAATAAGGATTCCGGTGATATAAATAATACCGAAATCCATGTTATGATGAAGAAGTTATGACCTGTCGAAGTTTCGCGACGCGACAGAACCGACACAACGTTATATGACGTAAAAAGGGAATTTACGATAAAGTGATTTTTAGCTTTAGAGATCTAAACGAAAGTCATAGAGTTCGTTAAACCGAGAGCGTGCATACGAAGAATGCTCAAATCAGACTTCGTATGACGAAGTTATGATTTTTCTAAATTTCAACTTAATAGTAGACAACTAAAAACTCGAAATTTAGATCGAGTGATTTTTAGCTGAAACAATCTAAAGGAGAATCGAAGATCTTGTTGATAGTAGTTCAACGGTAAAAGGGCAGATGAAAACGGACGTCGGATGCAGAAGTTATGAATTTTTAACAGACTTTTCCTATCCCGGCCCATTAAAAATATAATATTAAAAATAAAATCAAAATTAGCCGACGGAGTCTATACGAACGTTGTACAACATAATCTCACCTACGTGTGGATACAAAGAACGACAAAAACGAATTTCGTATGCAAATGATATGAATTTTTGAAGTTATGGGCACAAACTTCGAGACCTTTACGAGGTGAACATTGAAATTCACTAGGTGAATTCGTTGCATGGCACCTTTCGAGCCTAGAAGATACACGGCAAGCCTAGGATATGATCAGGATCGAATTCACGAGGTGAACCTCAATTTTCACCCTATAAATAGAAAACGATGGCTTACAAGTTTTTGTTTAAAAACTCAATTCTCTTTCACTCTGTACTCTATTTTAACCTACTTTTAACCTCTCAAAGCCCCGGTATCATTCCAAAACCCAAAGCAAGTTTCGAAGCCTCGAAGATCCCGAGAAAAAAGTTTTCGAGCCGAAACTCTGCCTGTGTTGAGCCCGGTTTTTGGGAAAACATCCCAATTTTTATCAGAAACGATCATTTTAAGAGACGATGTGATGCCCGATTATCGTCTTATCAAGTGAGTGTGTAGTCACTTTCATCTTACATATAAATATGAAGTATTTTCTATAAAATACGTGCTATGTGTAATTATATTGTTTGTTTATTTGAAATGAATGTTTTATATGGATTTTAAAATGATTTAAACTGTATATGTATATTTATCTACAAATATGTTGGGTATAACATGGATAGATGAAATAGTTGGTGTTTGTTAAAATGAAGAGAGATCTCAATGTTATTGTGATCCAGTCATCTAGCGGAGTATGGATGACGACCACAAACTTTTCTAGACAGTCCAGTGGAATGCTAGCAGACTTGCAACTTGTAGGTGTTTGTGAACTTAGTGTTCAGTGGTATACTCCATCGCCTACATGGTTGCCTTGTTTGACATAAATTGCTGAGGAATCTCCTAAAGCAACGTTGTCACCCCGATGAAAATCCTTAGACTTACGGAAATGGGTAATCAGGGTTATTGTTGGTTGATAAAATTAATAAATTTATTTTGGATTGATAAATTTATTGTTGGATGATGAAATTAATAAATTTACTTTTGGTTGATGAAAATTAATAAATTTATTATTTGTGGGTTGAAAACCCTATATGCTCATCAGACTCTCAAGCCTGACCCACTCAGCTTTCTGTATTACAGGTGGTGGACCCCGAGCGTAGTTTGGAGGTTGAAGAGGAATTTTTTAATTATAATCTAGTAGTTGTAAATATCTGTTATAAGACTTATAATTTACTGTTTATGCTTTTGATCTGTTTCGGCCCGACTTCTAATTCCATTTCCCATGTACTTAAACCATTTGTATGATTGAGTCATGATGTTATCCATGGTTCTAGCTGGGGAAACCCTAATATTTTTGAAAATATTGTCACTTATCACTAGCCAAATTTTCCAGAGTGTTTAGTACAGAATCATGCATAAAGTCTTTCTTTTAGCCAAATCCCAAATAACGAGTGATACACAGTACATATCGTCTTTCTTTTAACCAAATCCCAAATATTCAAGAGAGTTGAGTATAGAGTCATGCATAAAGTCTTTCTTTTAACCAAATCCCAAATAACGAGTGATACACTTGTACATTTGAATAAGATATGTCATAGTATTGTATTCATATAAATTAAAATACATGAGTGGTAATATGACATGTAATTGTGATCATAAACTCATAGTGAGTGGTAATATGTTTCAACGATGAAAGTCTAGTGGTTGAGATGTGAAATTTCATACATGAGATTCAAGGTTCAAACATGCTTAAAATATCGTTAGTGTTCCACAATGACATTCTAGATAGGTTTTGGGACGGATTAACGAAAGCCTTTTCATACGGTATGATTTACCATTTTTTTAACTCATAACAAAATGGTAATTTATCTACATAATTAATTTTGACTAGCATTACAAAAGTTAGTATTTAAACGTGAAAAAGTGTGAGTGCCACTTATGTTCTTTTGTTTCGTTTACATGTTTTTTAATAATGATGTTGCCATGCTCCGGGTACGCTCCAAAACAATCCAGCATTGGAAAAAGAAGCCCAATCCAAGTCACCTCATGGCCCAGCCCAAGAAGGATCCACAACCTTAATTAGCCCAAGACAAAAATCGCCAATGATAACTAATCAGATTGTCTTAAACTCAGCTCCTGTAGCCTCCGATAATGCAGTCCCTCTTTTATCCCAAAATCAACATGACTCCCCAAACAACCAACAGATTGGGAGCTCAAATGAGAAATCAAACACCGAGGATGAGGTGTCACAGACAGTTGAAATCGGCAAAAGGATCGGTTTTCAAGTGCAAGGATACGAAGACCAGATCAAGGAAATTATCAAGACAAGGCGAATCACAATCATTGATCAATGAATATAGTATCTTTAAACTGCACAGGAGTCGGTTGTGAAGTAAAATGAGATTGGATCAAGAATATAAGGAGGGATAATAAAGTTTTTCTCTTAGGTCTACAGGAAACAAAATCAGTGGAGATTAAAGGGTCTCTTGATAGATCCATATGGGGTGACTCCAACTTTCAATGTGAAGTTTCTGACCCTGCTGGTCTCTCTGGTGGTATCGCAACAATTTGGAACCCCAATCAATTCAGATTATCCGAGGCTATCTCCGGAAATGGCTACCTGTTAACCAAAGGGGAGTGGATACCGTCCAAAGCAGAATACATTTTCGTAAACGTGTATGCTTCAAATGACCCAGGTCGTCGAAAACTCTTATGGGCTGAGTTAGAAATTATTTTGAACTCGCACAACAACTCTCGGTGGGTGATTTTTGGTGATTTCAACGAAGTCCGTTCAGAATGCGAAAGGCTAGGTTCAAGTTTCTGTGCTTCATCAGCTAACCATTTCAACAACTTTATCTCAAGTGTTGGTTTGATTGACCTCCAAATGGGTGGTAGACGCTTCACATATATGAGCTCCGACGGTGGTAAACACAGTAAATTGGACCGGTTTCTAGTCTCTTATAATACCACTTCCGATTGGCCCCAACTGCAAGTTACCATACTTCCCCGCCTCTATTCCGATCACTGCCCAATCCTACTCTCATCATCCATATGTGACTTTGGCCCGTCCCCATTCCGATTTTTCAACTCGTGGCTACAAGATTAATCTCTCGATAATGTTGTAATAGCAGGTTGGACCTATGACCCTACAACAAGGTTTTTCTTATCTCTCTCCCCTCTATCTATCGTTGCTGGAAAATTGAAGAACACAAAGGACAAAATCAAAGAATGGAGGAAAACAAAAAATGAAGAGGCCAATATGAAGCGAAAGGATCTCATAGAAAATATAGATAAAATTGACTTGGAGGCAGAATCTGGTGTGGCTAATCCAAACTCGATGGAACTAAGAAAGCACTTTCACAAAGAATTAATGGAGATTGAATCCAAGAGGATCAGTGACCTCAAACAAAAGGCGAGATGTAAATGGGCCCTGGAAGGAGATGAAAATTCAGGTTTTTATCACGGACTAGTAAATAAAAACCTCCGATCAGAACGCATTTCTGGAATCAATATAAATGGCTTCTGGACATCAAACCCGGTGGAAGTAAAAGAAGAGGCCGTCAAGCACTTTTCTGCAAAATTTAAAGAATCAAAACCATCCAGACCCACCTTTACGATCCGTAAATTCAAAAAGTTATCGACAGAGAATAGTTTGGAACTTGAAGCCCCAATTAGCTTTGCAGAAGTACGATCTGCTGTGTGGATGTGTGGGTCGGATAAATCCCCTGGCCCAGACGGGTTTACATTCGATTTTTAAAGAAATATTGGGAAGTAATCGGTGGAGACATATACATGGCGGTAAAAGACTTTGAAAGATCAGGTATCATCAACAAAGGCTGTAATTCCTCATTCATCACTCTAGTCCCAAAATCTGACGATCCCAACACTTTCGATGATTACCGCCCAATAAGTCTCATAGGGAGCCTGTACAAAATCATCTCCAAAGTACTAGCAGAACGTCTGAAGAAGGTTATCTCATTAGTTATTAGCGATACCCAAACAACTTTCATCAAAGATCGCTACATCCTTGACGGGCCTCTGATTGTTAACGAAGTCATTTCTTGGCTCAGGAAAAGCAAGACTAAGGCCTTCCTTCTCAAAATAGATTTTGAAAAGGCATTCGATTGCCTTAACTGGGGTTTCCTAGAATCGGTAATGGAACAAATGGAATTTGGGGGTAAATGGAGAAGATGGATTCAGGGTTGCTTATCTTCAGCTAGAGCTTCAGTAATTATAAATGGATCAGCAACTAAAGAATTCAATATGGAAAGGGGAATTCGCCAAGGAGATCCACTATCTCCCTTCCTCTTTATCTTGGCTGCTGAAGGCTTAAACGTTGCCATGGAAGAAGCTGTGGAACAAAGGATATTCAAAGGTATTTCTCTTCCAAGATCAGGTCCAATCCTATCTCATTTACAATACGCAGACGATGTGATTTTCCTAGGGTCTTGGTCCAACTCAAATGCCAGGAACCTAATTAGAATATTACGTTGTTTCGAATTATCTTCCGGGCTTAAAATTAATATGTCAAAGAGCAAAATTTATGGGATAGGGGTGAACAATTTTGAAATTGAAATGTTAGCTAGGAGTATATACTGCTCGGTTGGGTGCATCCCTTTCACATACTTGGGAATGCCAGTGGGGGATGCCTTGTCAAGAGTATCACAGTGGAGTACTCTCATAAACAAGTTCCAATCTAGATTGTCTAAATGGAAAGCTTCATCTCTCTCCTTCGGTGGAAGGGTAACGCTATGTAAAGCCGTTCTTGGTAGCCTTGGAACATATCTTTTTCTCCTTATATAAAGCCCCTGTAAAGATAATTAATACATTGGAAAGCTATAGAAGACGATTCTTTTGGGGAGGGTCATCTGACAAAAACAGAATGTCATGGATCGCATGGGACAAGATTTTGGCTAGTGTTGTCGATGGGGGCCTCGGGGTCGGGAGCTTGAAAGCTCAAAACCTCGCTTTATTAGGGAAATGGTGGTGGCGTTTCAAATCAAACAAAAAAGAGCTGTGGAAGGATGTCATAACAGCAATTTATGGAAAAGAGGGGGGTTTCAATGCTCCTTCAAGGGCAAAGAGAAAAGGCTTTTATTGGGGCAATATTGTAAATCTACATTCCTCCCTATCAAAACTCGGTATTGACCTTAAAAATCTTTTCTCGAACCAAAGTGAAGGTAGGTTCTGGAAGCTTGTGGCCTCAGGAGTATACACAGTAGCCTCTCTGAGAATCCATATCGATAACAAGATCCTGCCAAAATCAAGCAACTGTTGGATCTGGAATCATCTGGTACCTCGGAAAGTAAACATCCTAGCTTGGAGAGTTAGTCATGGCAGATTACCAACCAAAGAGAACTTGTTCAAATTAGGAATAGGATCCAACCCTCTATGCACCCTATGCAATCAGCATGCAGAATCCGAGAGCCATCTATTCACCAGTTACTCAGTTTCATTAAAAGTTTGGGGTGACGTTGCATCTTGGTGGCATCGGTTTCCACCGGGTTTCCAGTCGGTTACAGAATTACTTCACTGCAAAGAAAATCTTCAATCTAATGATGATCTAGGTTTACTTCATGAAGGTGTGTCCTTGGTCTTTATTTGGGTCATTTGGAGCTTTAGAAACAAAATGACTTATTCAGAAAAACGCATCTCTCCTTCCTGTCTCATAAATGAAATTCAGACCTTATCGTATCTATGGATAAATGTTAGACATAACACTAAGAAGCTCAGATGGTTAGAATGGTGTTGCAACCCAATTCAAGAGGCTGGCCTGATGTAAAAATCAAGGGGGGGGGGGGGGTTGGCTCCATTCCATTTCTTTTGGTGTCTTGGTGTATGCCAGGTAGTAGTTTTAAGTGTGTGTTTGGTGTGCGTTTTTTCCTTTACCCCGGGTAGACATCTTTTTTAGGCATATAACTATGCCTAGCATTCTTTCGTGTGGTTCTTTCTAGTGTGGGCCGATTTAAAATGGGATGGGGGGGAAAAGTTAACTTGGCGTGTGTTTTTCTCTATTCGTGTTTGACTTCTCTTGCAGGTTCCTTTCAATTTCACTCTTGGTTTTAGAGTCGCAAAACATCTTGCAGGATCTCTCAATTGCAGTTTTTGGAGTTGTAGAAATCCCATGAAGGATCTCACATTCGCATCTGGAGGATCGTCAAGGAACACAAAATCTGGTAGAACCTAGTCTTTTGGAGGGGTAGTTTGCTCTGAAGCACAATCATCTCACTCGTAGTACAGAACTAAACTATCGGTGCTGCTTCAACAAAAGGTCGCCGATGCCTCAAGCACCCTAGGTGGAGAAGCTGGTTGTAAACAAGGATTCCATTTACATTTCATAGTTCAACATTAACTTAGTTTAGGTTGTTTTATCTGCATCTATTTTCTCTCTTTCTTATTTCTACTCATGTATGTACTGTGATTGCCCAGCGTCCTGCTGGCTTTTTTAATGAATTATTTTATCCGTGCCGTTCAAAAAAAAAAAAAAAACACTTTGTTACTTTAGCGCGTGAATTTTAGAACAAGAAAATGAAATGTTGCCTAATGGTACGCATAACCATCCACTATCTAAATTAATATTCTATTCAAGAACTCTAACATGAATTATGCCTTTAACTGGAAAGGAAACATTATCCAAAAAGTTTGAGATAATGAACATGAATTTGATCATATTTTAACAGAAAGTTACATATTCCGCCACTTATTGATCGCATTTAAATAGAATATTTCCACGATAGCAATTAATTAATTACCCCCCCCCCCCCCCGTTTTTTTTAAACAAATCATGTCTACTTTGTTAATAACTTTGTTAATAACACGTGCACATCCTCAAAATAATAATATTGTGTGATAATATACATTTTGATTTGAAATTGTGGATCACAGTTTGTATATATGTACGTATGTATATAGATATAAATAATATGCATAAATTAATAAAGAGGAGTACTAAATATGTATGTTGCCTTCACTTTTTGTGTGCTATACAATTATTTCCCTCACTTTCCTTTTCCTCACCAAAAACCCAAAAAATGGGTGAGAAGGATTTCCCTCACTATTTTTTTAAATAAAATTAATTGATTTTTATGATTTATAATTTTCAAACTAAAAGTAACTAAAAATTTAATTAAAAAGAAAATACATTTCATTAATTAAAATAAAAATTACAATAACCTTAAAATTTAAAAAAACTAGAAAATTAAAAAAAAAACACACACACACACAAACTAAAAATCAAACAAACCAACAACGACCTACGGAAAATATTTTTTCAGAATTTTTTTCCCTCTTCTTCATCACGAGCTCGAGAGCCGGTCCCGAGAGATGATCGGTGTTTTCCATCAAAAACTTTAGATCCTCCATTTCTTGTTTCTCCGACCGCTCTTTTTTTCTCGCTTCTTCTTTTTCTTTATTGAACGCCAAACGTTCGGAGAAATTAAGATTATATCGATCAAACGACGCTGTTATTTTTCGCATTTCGTCAACGTCCATGTTGAAATCTGATGCACCCGAAGAAGCCCCTTTTCCCTTTCTCTTTGCTTTGTCCCTACCCATTGGTCAAACAATTTCTTCTAGCTTGAGTTCGTTATCCTGATTTAAATCTAGACCGATCCGAGCATCGGGGGAGGTTGTGTAACCATAGAGCCCGTTTTCGTTCGCTTTGATTGTTGGACTCCAAAAATAAAATCTTGTTCGTATTTTTTCCACCTAGGATATCGAACCAATAATTTCTTACAATCGTGCCACTTGAATGGTTTTCCAACATCCTCAAGGTAAAATTGTAAAACTTCTTGAAGTATTTGTTCGTCGTTTTAGCCGCATTTTTGTTGGGTTTTTAGGTTGTTGTAAAACTCGTTTATTTTTTAAACCTCCTTTGTTATTTCTCGAAACTTCGAATTCAGTTGATGTTTCGTACGATAGTCGTCACCTTTTTCTAGCTCTTTTCGAAACCGTTCTAAAATGTGAAACCAAAAATGGTCTCCCGATTGTGCGTTTCCATGAATCGAATATTCAGAAATGTCAGCCCAAGCTTTTACCAAAACTAACTCTTCGTGTTGAAGCCATGTTGTGGGCTTTTGTCTTCCTGGTTATGCGACACCCTTACGCACTTGTTGTTTTCCTTTGCGTTGTTGTGGGGGTGGTGTGCGTTTAGTTTCGGGAACCATCTCTTCTTCTTCCGAGTCATCCAACTCATCGACAAGTTGGAATTGTTGTTGGGTTTGGGTTTGAGTTTCGGTTTGGGTTTGGTGTTGGGTTTGGATTTGAGGTTGATTTGGCGATTGTTGATCCGGAAAAACAACAAAGTTTGAAAACATTTGTGGCGTAACATTTGGAACTTGGATGAGGTAATTTTTTCTAATATTTTGGTTTTGAAATTGTAGTAGAGATTGAATGGGAGCATCGAGTTGGGGGCGATAAACTCTTTGAGATGATGAATCAATAGCAAAAATGTTTTGAGTTGGGATGTTTAAACTCGAACCATGACTTTTTTTCCTTCGATCGGAAGTTGAGATTTGTTCGTCGGGATTTCTTTTTTTGAGAAGAAAATAAAGGGAATAGAGGTTTGTTTGAATGCTGATTGAAAGTAATAGTTGGGTATTTATAGGTGTTAAAAAGGGTAAAAAAGAAAATTTGGGTTTAAATGCATATATTCATTAGTAGAAAAAAAATAAATTTTTTTACCGTTAAACAACGGCTAAATCAAAGAAAAAAAAGAAAAAAAATATTCCAGCCAATGATCGACGGAGAGAGAACGCGGGAGAGCCTCCCCTTACCGGTTCCCGCACCACCTTTTCCCACACCGACAGTGCGGTGCTCTGCCGGGCGGGAAGCTACTCGCAGCCCTTTCTAGCTTCCATTCCGTCCGGCTAAGAAAGATGGTGATAATATTTGATGAGTTATCAGTTATCATGGTGAACCGGAGTGGTTGCATAAGAATCGAGCACGGTGAAAAAAAAATAAAAAGTTAACTTAATGGGGGGGCGATAAAATTTTAAAATGATGCTAATTTTTTTTTTTTTTTTTTTTTTGACTGGTCCTAAGCATTTAAGGATATTTGAATATTAGTATCGGCCTCCAAGATAAATTTGCTTTTTTTTCGTCGTTTTTTATGGCTTTCACTCTCATGCCTATATATCGTCTACATGCTCTTTGTGTCTTGTCACTCCCAAAAAAAACACTTGCGGAATTTAATTTCCTGCATTTTTTCCTTAATAAACCAAACACCAAATGTGGGAAACAGCGGACCCATTGGCTTTAGAATGCCAATTGTTTCAGAATTTTATTGTAGATATTGATACCAACTGAATAAGTAAAATTATAACAGTTGGCATGACATTTTAGTAAGACTAAATTAATTAAGACTGAATTATTTTAGTAAAATAATAGTCTGCTCATATATTTCACGACGGTCAAAAGTATAGAAAATGTTCACATTTAGAGAAGAAGTTTTTATATTAAAAAACAATCAAAACGTATATTATAATATCACTTAAATTTCATCAAGCTAAACAAGTAAAAGCTAGAGTCGGATTAATAGGTAGTACAACAATTAATTGTCTACATTTTTGATAACTTGAGAACTAAACTTTTTTTTTTTTTTTGTTTATTTATTTATCTGTTATTATTATTATCTCAGTTAGGTCGATAAACGAATAATTTTGTATAAATTGTGTTATTGTAATTATTGTTGTTAGCATAACTAAGATCCCGTTTGATAGTGTCTGGGAAAGAAATCATGTTGTTTGATTTAACATTTGTTTATGATGAATGATGAAAAATGTTCAAATTACCCTGTTGTTCTATACTGTGATGGATGCAATTGCTAAATCAAATAAGGGTATTTTCGGGTTTTTTTATTTACAATTAATGATATCATTTCATTTAATCATACAATTAAGGAAAGAAAATCAATATGTTGACCCAATAATCAAACACTCTGATTTCTTCCATTCGTTTGTCCATCTTTCTAAAACCATTAATCTGAAACCCAGATACAAACCTTTTCCCCCTTTATTTGACACTCTGAAGGGTCAAACCTCCAAGGATCAAAGAAGAGAGGAGGGTCGAAGTTGGCCCCTTCACCAGCGATAATGGTGTCGCATCCAACTAGAAAAACCTCGACTTCTTAGTTGTATGTGCGATCGGACCTTCACAACCTCTGTCGTTTCCATCTGTTGCCATCGATTTAATCCATTTCAACCAGCCTTCATCTTCCTGATTTGATTAGAGATAGATTCAACACGAATCTTGAAGAGCAAGGGGTTCGATTTGAAGACACAAGTATAATCGATTAAATTAAAACCAGTTAAACACCTATCGGGATAAGGTTTGATTCTTATCTCCTCCATAGCCCACATATTATTCACTATATCAGTTGAATTCTTAGAAAATCAACTGGACCTTGGGTGGACTCCAATGTATCATTCTTTCAAAATAAACTAGTTGTATTGTTTGTTAGATTATCAAATTATGAAATAATCAAAATTGATGATAATTTTTAGGGAAAATCAAAGTTGATGATAATCAAGGTTCTCAAAGCCAATTAGTTGATGAATTGTTAGAAAATCAACTATCTAAACATGCTGCGAAATTGGCAGAATCTATAGAAGTTGTGCGCAAGAAAGTTTGGGATTATCGGTATGTTTTGGTAAATCTAGCATACATGGATTCTCACAGAATTCAGTGGGCATGTGACTTCTAATTTTTAATTTTGGTGATTCATATTCTTTGATTTATGATTTAAGAGTCTTTACGTATACATAATTATAGGGAAATAATTTCTAAAGTTTGTTTTGTTTTTTATCATATAGAAGAAAAGACTATGATTTAAGTGCATTCTATAGTGTATTCTGTCATAATTTATTTATATAAATGTATTATATCATAATGTCTTTAAGAATGTTTGTTAACAACAAGTATATTTTCTTAACTGGTAATACTAATAGACAATGTATGCTATTTTTTCAGAATGGCTTGAAGAGGAATCAAATATTGTTCATACAAGAGAAAGACTTGGAATGGAGTTCAAAAACAAGTATATTTGCGAAGAATTAAATTCTTATGATAATACATCATATTTTCGTAAGAATAGTTGGAATCAAGTCGATTATTTGGACCATTAAAGATGATCAAGTGCATTTGTTCAATAATTGTATATTTAAAAATGCAATTTTTTTAAGAATTTTATTCATTTTTATGGCATTCTGTTAGAATATGTGTAATTATATTAAAATGTATAAGGTTGTTATTCTGTAAGAATGTGTATTGATTTGTGTTTAAGTTCGTATGTCTATAAATAGATATAAAAATGTTGTTATTATTCAACTTGGGGTTCAAAAAATGATTTTATTAATAATATTCTAATAGAATACCATTCTGACAAAATCATAAAATATCATTATGATAGAATGAAATTGGTTTATGTAACACTCCTAGTCATGTATTAATTATAAACCCTCAAAATGGAACTAATTAACTAATGGTTTCCTTTAGGTACGTTGGGCGTACCTAAGGGTACACTTAGCATACTAAGATGGAAGGATCGTGA
This sequence comes from Lactuca saligna, assembly GCF_052625555.1. NCBI lineage: Eukaryota > Viridiplantae > Streptophyta > Magnoliopsida > Asterales > Asteraceae > Lactuca > Lactuca saligna. The sequence goes on from NC_136418.1 coordinate 175,798,355, forward strand.
AGGAACTGTGCGTACGTTGGGCGTACGCAGAAGGTACGCGGGGCGTACGCAACAGAGGACCAAAACCCTAATGTGCAGTCTTGCCCCTTATTTAAACACCTCTAAGCCTTTGGACCCGACCTTATTCACCCCTAAAGCCTCATTTTCGTCCCTCATTACCTGAGAATCTTTGTAAGAAAGATTTTGAGCCTAAGGAGTGGGCTTTGTGGTCTCTGTAAAGTTCATTCAAGAAGAAGGAGATCTTAAGCAAGTTTGGAGTGGCTTGAAGCTTCAAGATTCTGCACTTAGTTCACCTTGGAAGGCTTCTGGAGGTATAAAGTCGTGACCTTTCCATCTTGTTCTTTAGATCCAGTTAGGGTTTCCATTTTGTCCCCTTTAGTTAGATCTAGACCTTCTCTTGGATGTGAAGCAACTCCAGAGACTAAGATGTCCAAATCTGAGCTTTGTAAGCATGTTAAGTGCATAAAGTTACGAGGTGGTGGGCGCTATGACTCCATGCTAAGTCCCCTAAATCTCAAATTTTCCTTTTTTTTCCTAGAAAAGTAAAGTATAAACCAATATTTTAGACCCAACACTTTGGCCTCTCTTCATCTTTTCTACACAATTGAACACAAACGAGAAAACCAAAAACCAAAAGATATTAAATAAAATTTTCATCAAAAACTAGGTTCACTTAACATCCAATACACCGTGTTGTATGAACAACATGTTGTGTTCGATGAACAGATCGGCTGAATAGTTTTGATTCGAACCCATTTCGACCAAATAACTTAAAACAAGTCTAGGGTTTACTTATAACATTATAAGATTCACATAAATACAAGCAAATCCGACCAAAATACCCTAATTTACTTGGAATCAAAACCCTAGAAAAATATGGAAATTTCCTAAAATCCGTTGTAAAGTGCAATTTTAAACCTTGAATATTTTTACTTTAAAAAAAGAATAGGGGGGGGGGGGTTTACCTTTTTTGTAGAAATCGAAGCAAAACCAAAGGAGTTGGAGATTGAGGTGCTTGAAGTAAACTCGGTGTGTTTGGCGTAGTGGAACAATGGGTGAAAATGAATTTTGCCCTTTTAGGGTTAAAGAAACCTTTTTGACTGAGTTTACAAATAATCTATTTTTGGTAATTGATAAAGCAATACACCGTGTTGGGTAGCAACACGTCGTGTTGAAACATAAATCTCTAAAAAATCGCAAATTTTTGCCCAAACACGGTGTGGGAATAACTTATCCACACAGTGTTGGGTGTTCAGAACACAAAAATTTTATGTTTGCTCATTAAAAGTTTTACCACACCCCACATTTAAGCATTGCTTGACCTCAAGCAACATTTCAATTATTAGAAGACAAAGATGAAAATACTTAACAAAATAAAGGAAAGAAAACAAAAAACTAAAAGAAAGATAAACGAAAAGAAAATCAAACTCTAATGACGAGTTTCCTCCCGCAAGCACTTCTTTTTTAGGAGTCTTTAGCTGGACACCTTTCCGCCCTACGTTGTGGCGTCCTGGAACGGGACCTCTCTCTTTACCTTTTGTTCCTTCCATCTTCTTTTGTAAGCTTGAACTTTTCTTTTGAACGCCTTTCTTGAGTTTTTTGTTTCTTTTTAGTGACGTTTTCCTCATATTTGCGTCTTGTTCCCTTTCCTCTTCCAACGAGGTTTGTTTTTTCTTCTTCCAGTTCTAGTCCTTTGGTTCCCACTTCCATCTTGTCAATCTCGATCTCCTTTTTATTTTACCCTTTCATCCTTACTTGAAATCAAATTTTATTTCTCAGTTTCTTTATATACTTGTGAATCTGGTGTTGGAAAGGTAAAAACTTCAAAAGATATGGAAACCAGGGTGCGAGGCTTGGTTCACTTTACTTTTCTTTCTCGAGGCTTGTCCCAAATCTTCCACTCTTCATCCACACTTAATAATTCATCGGGTGGATTGATTACTTCCACTTCCTGGTCGATCTTGTGCAAGCCAAATGAAGAATTGATGTCCTTGCTGTCGGTGCTGTTCCAAGCAATGGTATCCCTTCTTTTCTTTAAAATCTTCACAAGACTCCCCTTGTTTGGAGCAGAATCATAAGCAATTATAGCTGGCTTTTTCTTATTTTCATCTAGAACATCATATTATGGTAAGATTTTTTTAGTTTTAACTATTGGATTAATGTCTAAGTCCATAACTATATTTGGTATGTACTTAACCCGGTTGTAGCATGGTCCTTTTGGGTTGCCTTCACTGAAACAACTTGACTGGATGATTAATGGAGAAAGAGGTTGTTATGGTTTATTAATATATTATATGAATAATATATTAAAGGAGAAATCATATTTGTTTAATTAATATTGGTCAAGAATTAATTAAGAATTAATTTTGTGAAAAAAGGAAATTAATTAAACTTTGGGGACTGAATTGTAATTATTGGATAATTCCAAAGTAGGTTGAGAAACCCTAGGGATAGGGTGGACGAAATCCTTATGGATAGCCTATAAGATTTCGTCCAAGGTAGGGATCCAGAAGATTCTTATGGGCTGCTTGGTGGCTAAGTAATCGGATAAGGACTCTGACTAAAACCCTAATCTCACACCTATATAAAGGACCACTATGTTGTTGGATTAGTGTCTAAGTCCATAACTATTTTGGTATGTACTTGACCTGATGGTGCATGGTCCTTTTGGGTTACCTTCACCAAAGCAACTTGATAGGATGAATTATGGAGAGAAATGATTAAATATGATTTATTAATATATTATGGGAATAATATATTAAAGGAGAAATTATATTGTTTAATTAATATTAGTCAAAAATTAATAAGAATTGAGTTTGTGACTAAAAGAGATTAATTAAACTTAAGGGACTGGAATTATAATTATAAGATAATTGCAATTGGGTTATGGATTGCCTTATTATATAATGTTGGACGAATTCTATGGGGAAACCCATAAGAAATCGTCCAAGGGCCTTAAATAAAGGAGTCCATGGGTTGCTTAGGGCTTAAGCATCCAAATTAGGGTTTCCTTGTTAGATAACCCTAATAGCCTCACTATATATAGAGCCCTTATGCTCCAAAAACGTGGTGAACTGAAAATCTAGGGTTTCCACACATTTTTGAGAGCCTCTTTCTCTTCTCTTCTTCATCCTCTTGCTCTTGGTGTTTGTGAACCATTAGAGGAGTGATATTTGTGACTCTAAGCTTTCAAAAGTCATTACAAGAAGGAATTGTGATTGTTATTGCTACATAACAATCAAGGTAATATCTTAAACCCATTATTATGTTATATTGATTATCATATGCTAGATCTAGGGTTTATAGTTTTGGATAAATTGCATGTACAATAGAGAAACCTAGATCCAAGCATTAGGGTTTGTATGAGCACATAGGATGTTCTTATGACCAAAACCCTTCATATGCTTCGTATCTCGGCTACCACTTGAACCCTAGAGATCTAAGAGCCGATTTTGAGCCTTTCCCCGCTCTCTAAGATCTTCTAACTGCTTTGGTGTTTGTGATTCATTAAAGGCATCACATTTGAGGTGCTAGGTTCTCATAAGCTCAAGATCTTCAAGCAACAAACAAAGGTATCATCTTAACTCTTCATTAGATTCGATTTTGTTGTATGCTAGATTAGGGTTTTCAAGGCTTGGACAATTATGTATGTATAATTAGAAAAACTAGATCCAATCAATTAGGGTTTGCATGAACACCATAAGAATGTTGTTTTGCTCATAACCTATAGTGGTATCAGAGACTGGTTCATTTCTATTTCGTATTTGATACATTGATAACTTGTTCAAGCTCAAAACTCAAAAAATCAAGTCTCTGACTGCTTGACTCGTCGAGTCACCTAATGAACTCGGCAAGTTAGGGCTACTCAGCGAGTCCAGGTTTGTAACTCGGCGAGTCAGCTCGTCTGGTGGCTGATTTTTCAGGATTTTGACTCTTTTTGGATTGGGATAATTACCGAAAACATTTTTTATTGATAAAATCAGATTTTAATTATATTGGTATGATTATCCTAACCTAAATGAAAGATAATTGTTTTAAATAAGATAATTACTTGTTTTATAAGATAAATTTAATTATTTGTATTTTTTATTTGAATTATCTTGTAAGGAAAATAAATTAGGTCAAATTATGTGATAAATATTAATTATATGATTAGTTAGTTATTTTTCAAATTTGATCTAATGTTTTGAAAAGTTTCAAAAACTTGCCCTCAAGTTTCGGAATTTAAATTTTTGATTAAAAGTTTTATTTTGAAACATTTAACATCTAAAAAAACCCCTAGAGTTTTAAAAGTTAAAATTCAATCCTTATACTATAGTAATAATTAAAAGATTAATTATGAATATGTATAAGATTAATGCTAGTCTTACCGTTAGTAGATCTAATTCACGAAGCCGATATATAAGAGGGGTAAAAGGTTGCTGCCTATAAAATAGCAGTTTAATGGGTGTCCATTCTCACCCACCGCTTCCTTGATTAGTGGAGGGTCCTTAGCCGAACAGGTAGGATATAACAACTAACTCCTTATTAAAAGTATAATGACTAATAAAGTAACGAAATGTTTTTATAAAAGAAATTCCCAATCTTATTTACTTTAGGAAAAATGTGAAATGATGCTATTCCATGAAATTACACTTTGTACCCCTGCTAAGTCATTACTGGAGCGTGTGTGGATAATCGGCACACTAATATGGACTAGCAATAGTGGCAAAGGGTGACTCAATGTTTATCATAGAGCAATGGAGCGTGTGTGGTTAACCGACACATTGATTAGGTGGTAAATGACATCGAGGGTACCAAGTATATTTGCATGGTTATTCACACCTTGTTTATGATCCTCGGTATCTAGGTCACAAACTTGAAGGGCATATCGATATTTAAACATGCCATTGAAAATTTCAATGAATCTCAAAAGATCTAGGGGTTTCAATACATTTAAAACTAAATTCCTTTTTCGTTTTTCATGGTGGAAATTAGTGAATCGTCATTCACTTACCTTCAAATTATTTGCATTCTAGATTACGACATCCCTTTTCTAAAAAAATGTAAATAATTGTGTTGGGTCCTAGCCCTAATTTCTCATTTGGGTGTTTAATTGGGGAATCTTATCTAATCAAACTTTGTCTATTTTTCTTTTCAGATGTCTAATTCAAAGAACAACGGTTCTAGCTCAACCCGTGTTGGCTCAATCTCACTCATTAATTTGTGTGGGAGGGTGATTTTTGACAGAACCAATTTCAATGATTGGATCCGTAATATCTACATGGTCACCCGCTAAGATGACAAGGAGTATGTTCTCGACAAGGAGCTGAAGGAGGTTGACACCAACACTGCTACTCTCGAAGAGATTGTTGCATTCGAAGCTCATGAGCAAGATGCTACAAAATTTCATTGCATCATGCTCGCGACAATGACTGCCAAACTCCAAAAGTCCTACGAGGACTACTAATTCTACGAGATGCATCAAGATTTGATGGATATGTACCATCAAATTGCAAGGCAGGAAAGGTACGAGATCATCGCTTCGATGATCACTACCAAATTGAAGGATGGAGATACCATCACGGCCCACCTGTAGAGAATGCAAAGGTATGTGGACTGCTTGTTGAAGTTAAATGTTAGCTTCGATCTGGAGATGGCCATAGATATCATAATTCACTCCTTACCTCCTTGTTACAACCAGTTCGCATGACCTACCACATAAGCAAGGAGGAGGTCACTCTAACCATGCTTCAAGGCCTGCTAAGGACTACTGAGAATAGTCTGAAAGACAAATCTGCTGCATCAACTCCTGCTGCTACTGCCCCCATCTTAGATATTGGGAAAGGGAAGGGTAAGAAGAGGAAGATCCTTCTAAGAGCCACCATAAGGGAAAGTCTCATGATGGTACTGATGGGTTTTGAGCATTCTAACACTTCCTAAGTGTACATGCAACCCTAATAACCTTGGATCTATGTTTGTCTAATTTGTCATGCAAAGTTGATTTCCAAGGTTATATTCCTATCTAGCATACATGGGGAACAATTTTAACATAAAGTATAGATAGAATAACTTACCTTGTTGTTGCTTGTGTTCCTTGAAACCTTGTGAGCCTAGCACCCCAAGTGTGATGCCTCAAATGCTTCACACAACACCAAATGCTCTTGGAAGAACTTATGAGAGAATACTCACTTCACAAAATCGGCCAAGCCCTCTATATTCTTAGTGTAACCGATTTGGGAGGAGATCATGTTACTTATATAGTGTTGACACACCTAGGGTTAAACCCTAATGTGTCATGACTCTTCATTTCCATGACTCATGGGTTTGTAACTCCCATGGAGCATCCATGGAGCATCCTATGGGTGGAACCCAACTTGATGATCCATGGAGCCTTTTAGCCCACTATACAAGATATGGATGATTTACTTAATCAACCCATATATTTAATTAGTTATCTTTTGATCACTTAATTAATTCTAAATTAATTCTTGATCAAACTAATCAAATAATATTATTAATATATTAGAACTTATAATATATTAATAATCTCCAAGCGTTATTTCTCTCATTTAGTCTATCCAATTGCATGGTGCCATGCAACCCAAATGGACCATGCCGGGTCGGGTCAAGTACATACCAGAAATAGTTATGGACTTAGACACCTTATCCAACAGTCTCCCACTTGGATAAGTCTAGTAACTATTACTGCAAGTATGACTTCAGGAACCGATCGGCAATCGTAGCTCTTTACAAGGTTTCTCGAAACTTGAGAAGATGATGGTACGCCATTTAAGATAAGTGATCATATAATCCTCTGTTCTAGATATCAGTCGGAAAAATACATGGAACAATGTCTTACTTATTGTCCAACATTTGTTTCCCGATTTCCGATTTGTTTGACAAAGAACTTTATTGAACACATCAATTTAGTTCTGACCGGGCCCGGTACATAGGTCAAAACAAAATCATCGAGGGGCCCAGATATCAGCTTCTAATCCAAGAAGGAACAGATAAACTTCGACTCATATGTTTGTTCTACTACTCATTGAATTACACATAAGAGCACGATTTTATAACATCGAGTTACCAATGCGTTTTTCGTACAATCAATGCCTAACCAACTTGTAAGTAACAAATCATATCTCTAGGTTTAAAGACTTATATGATATTACCGTCTCACGATCACTCGAGATAGAATTCCATGAAGTGATTCCAGTGAGCGTGGGTTGAGTCCAATGCTCAGAACTTATGAGCACTCATGATTGTTGTAGCCTTGTCCCAGACCTCTACAACCAAACATGACAGTCTTGATTCATACCTACTTCCGACATATGACCGACTGTGGAGGTTTGAATAATATGTTATACCAAACAAAATTATTCTGGAAGTCAAAACATGCAAAAGAAATATAGTAAACGATCGACAAGAGATAGCAACACTTTACTCATAAATAAAACACTTTTATTCATCATTAAATGTCAATTACACTTTACAAATTTCGAGATTATCTAACTACTAAATCTAATATCATCCTTCAGCCCTATGCTCCGAGCATGCTGGAGATGCTTAACCCGAGTCAGTCCCTTCGTGAGGGGATCTGCCGGATTCTCATCTGATGATACCCTCTTTGCCACGAGGAGTCCTTCTTCGATCCGATGTCTGATGAAATGGTATTTTCTGTCGATGTGTCTGGATCTCCCGTGATCCCTTGGTTCCTTGGCTAAGGCAACAACACTTTCATTATCACAGAAAATTTCCATCGGCTCTTTAATAGCTGGTACAACTCCAAGGTCTCCAATGAAGTTCCTCAGCCATAACGCCTCCTTTGCCGCTTCGCTAGCTGCAATATACTCTGATTCACAAGTAGAATCTGCCACTGTCTCTTGCTTGGACCTCTTCCAAGAAATTGCTCCTCCATTTAGGGTAAAGACCCAGCCCGACTGAGAGCGGAAGTTATCCCTATCAGTCTGGAAGCTAGCATCACTATACCCTACAACTCTCAAGTCATCACTCCCACCGAGGGTAAGGACCCAGTCCTTAGTCCGTCGTAGGTACTTGAGAATATTCTTTACCGCAATCCAGTGTGCCTTGCCAGGGTTCCCCTGAAACCTGCTAACCATGCTCAAGGCAAAGGGTACATCAGGTCGAGTACACGTCATAGCATACATGATCGAACCTACAGCCGAAGCATAAGGTATTCGACTCATTTCTGCTATTTCAGCCTCAGTGCTAGGGCTTTGTGTCTTACTCAACTTGGCGTTACTCTGGATGGGCAACTCTCCTTTCTTGGAGTCTTGCATTCTGAATCTCTTCAGAATCTTCTCCAAATAGGTACTTTGACTAAGTCCAATTAGTCTTTTACTCCGATCTCTCAAAATCCTTATCCCCAAAATATAGGCAGCTTCACCAAGGTCCTTCATAGCGAAACACTTTCCAAGCCAGGACTTTACTTCCTGCAAGGTTGGAATGTCGTTTCCTATGAGTAGTATGTCATCCACATACAATACCAAAAAGCTAACTATACTCCCACTAGCCTTGACATATACACAAGATTCATCTTCACTCCTAGAAAAGCCAAATTCCTTGACCTTTTCATCAAAGCAAAGATTCCATCTGCGAGGTGCTTGCTTTAATCCATAAATGGATTTCTCAAGCTTACACACTCTATTAGGGTACTCGTTACTGACAAAACCCTCTGGCTGACTCATGTAAACATCTTCAGCCAACTTTCCATTAAGGAAAGCAGTTTTGACATCCATTTGCCAAATTTCATAGTCATGAAATGCGGCTATGGCTAACAGAACCCGAATAGACTTAATCTTGGCTACCGGAGAGAAGGTATCATCATAGTCCACTCCAGGAATTTGAGAGAAGCCCTTTGCAACCAGTCTAGCTTTATAAGTGTGTACTTTACCATCCATGTCGGTCTTCTTCTTGAAGACCCATTTGCACCCTACAGTCTTTCGACCTGGTACATTCTCAACCAAGTTCCAAACTTGATTGTCATACATGGATTGTATCTCGCTATCCATAGCCTCTTTCCATTTGGCAGACTCGGGGACCGCCATGGCTTCCTCGTAGCTGTTAGGATCATCTTGACTTACTAGTGTCTCATCACTAATAAGTGTCTCACCTTCTGCAGTAATATGGAATCCATAGTAATGCTCAGGTGCACTCCTAACTCTAGTGGAACGCCTCAGAGGTACAGATTCGTCAATTGGCTCAACAGGAGTTTCCTCCTCAAGTTGAGGGCTAGAGTTTGAAGTTCCTTCACCACTTGACTCTTGAATTTCTTCAAGATCAACTTGCCTCCCACTGTCTCCTTGGCTTATAAACTCTCTTTCTCGAAAGACTCCTCTTCTTGCTACAAAAACCACATTGTCACTAGGTCTGTAGAAGAGGTAACCAAAGGATTGCTGTGGGTAGCCGATGAAAATACACCTCTCGCTTCGGGGTTCGAGCTTATCATGAGTCTCGCATCTCACGAAAGCCTCGCATCCCCAAATCTTGATGTGGTCTAGTTTAGGTACTTTACCAGTCCACATCTCGTGAGGAGTTTTGGTAACTTTCTTTGTAGGCACTAGATTAAGGATATGGGCGGCAGTCTCTAAGGCATACCCCCAGAATGAGATTGGTAGCGAAGCTCGACTCATCATGGAACGAATCATGTCCAACAAGGTTCGATTACGCCTCTCAGCCACACCATTCAACTGCGGTGTCCTGGGAGGTGTCAATTGTGAGACAATCCCACATTCCTTTAGATAGTCGAGGAACTCTGAACTAAGATACTCACCACCTCGATCGGATCGAAGCATCTTAATGTTCCTGCCCAATTGATTCTCGACTTCCTGTTTAAATTCCTTAAACTTCTCGAAAGTCTCTGACTTATGCTTGATTAAGTAGACATATCCATATCTACTGTAATCATCAGTAAAAGTCAAATAATAACGATTAGCATCTCTAGTGGCATGTTTGAATGGTCCACACACATCCGTGTGTATAAGGTCCAGCAAACCTTCACCCCTTTCACAAGAGCCTGTGAAGGGTGACTTTGTCATTTTTCCAAGTAAGCATGATTCGCAACTATCGTTTGACTTTAGGTCAAACGACTCCAAGACTCCATCCTTTTGGAGTTGGCCTATGCGTTTCTTGCTTATATGTCCAAGACGACAATGCCATAATGATGCTTTATCCAAGTTATTATTATTAGCAGAATCAATACACAAAACATTATTTCCTAAGTTATCTACAATAGATACAGCTTCATACACACCATCACAAGGTAATGCTTTAAAATAAAGAACATTATTAAAGAAAGCATTAATCGAACCAACTTCATTATCAAACGAAAAGGTGAAACCTTGTTTGTACAATGCATGAAAGGAAATAATATTTCTTGCCATTTCTGGCGAATAACAACATTTATTCAAATCTAAATTTAACCCACTACTTAGCGATAAAGTATAAACTCCAATCTTGGTGACAGGTGTAACTTTCCTATTCCCCATGATTAAGTTTATTCTTCCTTGCTCCACATTCTCACTTCTTCCTAGTCCCTGCAAGTCACAACAAATATGAATACCGCAACCTGTATCAAGGACCCAAGATTTCGAATGGGGTGAGTTATTAGAAATGATAGTGTAAATACCTGCATGGTTGGGTTTGACTTTCCCATCCTTCACATCTTGCTGGTACTTTGGGCAGTTCCGCTTCCAATGAGCTTTTTCATGGCAATAGAAGCATTCAGCCTCTTTTGGGTCAGAAGAAGGAGTAATGAAACCTTTCTTGGTACCACTTGAAGAAGATCCATCAAGGGTCCGAGCCTTGGTACCCTTTGAAGATCTCTTTCTCTTCCTCCCTCGACTTTGCCCGATTGCCAAGACTGGAGTTGAGTCTGGAGTAGGAGTGATAGCAACCGACTTCCCCTTAAGACCTGTTTCTGCGGTCTTGAGAAGTCCCTGAAGTTTGCTGAGGGTGACCTCTTCCTTGTTCATGTGATATGTCATGCGGAATTGATCATAGCACGATGGTAAGGAGTGCAAAATGATATCTATTGCAAGCTCCTCAGGGAAGTTCACATTGAGCTTCAGCAACCGATCCACATACCTTTGCATTTTCTGCATGTGGCTCGTGACGGACTCTCCGTCCTTCATCATGGTTGTTATCATGGAGCAGATGACTTTGTACCTCTCTTGTCGTGCACTTTGATGGTATCTTTCCATCAAATCTTGGTGCATTTCATAAGGGTAGAAGTCTTCATAAGACTTTTGGAGTTCAACTGTCATGGTGGCTAACATGATGCAAGCCACCTTGGTTGCATCTCTTTCATGAGTATGAAAGTCAGCGATCTCCTGGGGAGTTGCAGTGGACTCGTCAATTTCCTTAAGCTCCTTGTCAAGGACATATTCTTTGTCCTCGTAGCGGGTAATCATCCTGATGTTTCTGATCCACTTATTGAAGTTGGATCCATCAAAGGTGACTTTCCCACATAGACTCATAAGAGTAAAGGAGCCATTAGGATTCGAGCCAGAAGCATTAGTTGAAGACATCTGAAAAAGAAGAACAAGTTTAGTTTAGATTTAAGAGAGTCCTTAATAAAACACCCAAATGTAATATTAAGGCTAGGATCCAATCACAATATAATATAACTTAGAAGAGGTATGCCGTAATCTAAGCTATACCATATTTGAAAGGTAGGTGAATGACGATTCACCAATTTCCACCACGAAAACCGAAATATTAAATATTTAGTTTTTATTGGTTTTAGAAATTCCTAGATTCTTTGAGATCCAATGAACTTTTCAAAGGCATGTTTCAATCTCGGGAGTGCCCTCCAGGTTTTGTGACTGGGATGCCGAGGATCACAAAACGAGGTGTGAAGTAACCATGCAAATCACTCGGTACCCTTAAAGTTTATCACTCAATCGATGTGCCGGTAAACCACACACGCTCCACCGATACTATAATAAACCTTAAGTCATCCTTTACCTACCTTGTTAAGTCCAAGTTAGTGTGCCGGTTAACCACACACGCTCCACCAACGACTCAGACAAAGTGTAAAGTGTAATTTCATGGATTAGCACCTTATTCACATTTTTCCTAAAGTAACTAAGATTGGGAATTTAATAAACATTTAGTTACTTTATATATTCATCATACTTTGAATGAGAATTTATAAGTCCTTGTCTTAACCGTTCGGCTAACGACCCTCCACCAGTCAAGCAAGCGGTGGGTGAGAATATACACCCATTAAGTCACCATTTTATAGGCAACAACCTTATACCCACCTTATAGACCGGCTTCGTGAATGAGGCGTACTAGCGGTAAGACGACTTGTTCTTATACATATATATATATATATATATATATATATATATATATATATATATAATTATTAAATCATCATAATATAAGTATAAGGGTTGAATTTTAACTTTTAAAATTCTAGGGGTTGGAACTAAAGTTTTAACTTAACTTTACTTGTTCCAAAACTTGAGGGCAAGTTTTGTAACTTTCAAAACTTTTCATTTCTTGTAACTTATGAGTTTAATAGAGTAATAAAATGAAGACTCTTCATTTTTATAACTCTTGTGTTTTCTTAATGGTTTTAACTCAAGTGTGACTCTTGGTTTTCCATAACTTAAGGATAAGTTATGGACTCCATTAAAACACATTATGATCAAGAATTAAACTACCAAATAGGTTACAAATAGTTCCTATGATCATCTAAAACATCATAAGAACAAGAACATGAATATGAACACAATCAAAAATTACATAAAACTTTGTAATTTTGATAACTAGTTGTTGTAAATGAATTAGCAAGACATTACACCACCAAAAACAAGTTTACATTTACTAAAACAGTTTAGGGTAATGTTTCTAATTCATTTTCCAGCAACTGAATTGAAATTCTGCACTCATTCGACCCTACTCGCCGAGTGCATGAACATGACTCGCCGAGTTGGTTGAAGATACACATGGACTCGACGAGTCCCCCCAATAGACTCGACGAGTCCATTCGCAGACAGCAAATTTTCGATTCTGTTATCAACTTTTAAGCACAAATAAGAACAAACAAGCCTAGGCTCTTATACCACTGATGGGTTTTGAGCATTCTAACACTTCCTAAGTGTACATGCAACCCTAATAACCTTGGATCTATGTTTGTCTAATTTGTCATGCAAAGTTGATTTCCAAGGTTATATTCCTATCTAGCATACATGGGGAACAATTTTAACATAAAGTATAGATAGAATAACTTACCTTGTTGTTGCTTGTGTTCCTTGAAACCTTGTGAGCCTAGCACCCCAAGTGTGATGCCTCAAATGCTTCACACAACACCAAATGCTCTTGGAAGAACTTATGAGAGAATACTCACTTCACAAAATCGGCCAAGCCCTCTATATTCTTAGTGTAACCGATTTGGGAGGAGATCATGTTACTTATATAGTGTTGACACACCTAGGGTTAAACCCTAATGTGTCATGACTCTTCATTTCCATGACTCATGGGTTTGTAACTCCCATGGAGCATCCATGGAGCATCCTATGGGTGGAACCCAACTTGATGATCCATGGAGCCTTTTAGCCCACTATACAAGATATGGATGATTTACTTAATCAACCCATATATTTAATTAGTTATCTTTTGATCACTTAATTAATTCTAAATTAATTCTTGATCAAACTAATCAAATAATATTATTAATATATTAGAACTTATAATATATTAATAATCTCCAAGCGTTATTTCTCTCATCTAGTCTATCCAATTGCATGGTGCCATGCAACCCAAATGGACCATGCCGGGTCGGGTCAAGTACATACCAGAAATAGTTATGGACTTAGACACCTTATCCAACAGGTACCTCTCTAGTGGAACCAATGTTGGTCCCGCTACACCCTCCTTGAACCCAAAGGATGCTGATTGCTTCTACTGCCATGACAAAGGGCATTGGAAATGAAGCTTCCCGAAGTACTTGCAAGATATCAAGGATGGGAAGATAAAGCCGTCCTTCGCAGGTATTTATACTATTCATTCTAACAACTCATTACATGTTATGTATTTGGTCCTTGATACAAGGTGTGCTTTTCACATTTGTTCTGATTTGCAGGGCCGAAGAAGAAGTAGGAATGTGGAGTATGGGAAGATAAACTTGATCATGGGGAATAGGAAAGTGTCGTCTGTCATCAAGATTGGAGTTTACTCTTTAGTGACTAATAGTGGGTTAGGTTTAGATTTGAATAATTGTTGTTACTCATCAGAAATGACACGAAAAATTATTTCTTTTCATTGTTTATATAAACAAGGTTTTATATTTTCGTTTGATAATGAAAAAGGCTCTATTAATGCTTTCTTTAACGATACTTTCTATTTTGAAACATTGCCTTGTAATGGAATATATGACACTGTGATGGTTGTAGACAACTTAGGAAATGATGTGTTGTATATCGATTCTTCCAATGGTTTGGATAAAGCATGCTTGTGGCATTGTCGTCTTAGACATGTCAACAACAAGTGCATAGCCCAACTCCAAAAAGATGGAGTGTTGGAGTCATTAGACCTTAAGAACGTTGACGTGTGCGAGTCTTGCTTACTTGGAAACATGACCAAGTCACCCTTCACTGGTACTTGTGAAAAGGGTGAGGGTTTTTTGGATCTCATACACACTTATGTGTATGGGCCCTTTAGATCCGCCACAAGGGATGCAAATCGCTTCTATGTGACTTTCACCGATGATTATAGCATATATATGGGTATATCTACTTAATCAAGAACAAGTCAGAAACCATTGAAAAGTTCAAAGAGTTTAAGAAAGAAGTCGAGAATCAGTTGGGCAGGAAAATCAAGATGCTTCGATCCGATCGAGGTGGTGAGTACCATAGTCTTGAATTCCACGACTACCTCAAGAAATGCGGAATTGTTTCGCAATTGATGCCACTTAGAACACCGCATTTGAATGGTGTGGTTGAGAGATGCAATCGAAACTTGTTGGACATGGTTCGTTCCATGATGAGTTGTGCTTCATTGCCTATCTCATTCTGGGTATGCCTTAGAGATTGTCGTCCATATCCTTAACTTAGTCCTTACAAAGAAGGTTGCCAAAATACCTCAGGAGATGTGGATAGGGAAAGCTCCCTCATTGGCACATATCAAGATTTGGGGTTGCGAGACTTTCGTAAGACGAAAAACTCACGACAAGCTCGAACCTCATAGTGAGCGGTGTATTTTCATCGGCTATTGAAAGACCCACACTTTCATATTTGAAACATTATTATTCCAAGTTACTCCAAATTACTTCAAAACATGTGACATGCATATTTATAAACAATATTTTACATTGATAGTTTAATTAAAAAAGACTGGATGCAAACTGACTAAGTTTTAGTATATTACATAACAACCATGGAATCTATTATTCATATACATACATAAAACCAAGTGCAAAAGTAATAGTATAAACTATTCTAAATCTTCTAACAGTATAAGACTATATTGGATGCTTATTACATGCAATTGTTAAACACTGAGAGGGGTAAGCGGTGACGCTTAGTGAGTTCAATAATAGATACAATATAACGTTATGTCATATATATACTTCAATATGGCAGAAGCAAAGAGTAACAAGGAACAACAAAGGCATATGTGAATCATGTGACAAGCTTTCCATATCAATCGATGATTTGATTCAAAGATTTACAATCAATGAGACATAACAATTTCAACTACTTGATATATATTAATAACACTCCGGCCCAAATGGCACAGAAGACATACAATAACGGATTATCATTTTGCTAGAATATATAGGATTTTAGCCCTACATAGCCCTATGCCAATACCAGAAGTGATACAAGTCATGATCTACATGGAAAAAGGCACAAAGCCAATACCATAAGTGATACGAGACATGCTCTACCTGGCCAAAGACATAAATCTGATATCAGAATAATACGAGACATGCTCTACATGGCCAAAGACATAAATATGATATCAGAATAATGCGAGACATACGAGACATGCTCTACAATACCAAAAGTGATACGAGACATGCTCTACATGATCAATGATATAAAAATTAAGATAACACAGGAAAGCACATAGCACATATAACACATAACACACAATTGTTCCTATATATTGAACTCTCCGTGAAATAACCGGGGATTAATTTGGGCAGCACTTCGACTCTAAATATGACTTTTTGTGACGAAACTGGGGATTTTAGTTGAAAACCGGCCTTACTCGGGTAGAGTTTTGGCTAGAAAATATGATTTTCTCGGGAACTTCGGAGCGTCGGGAATAGCTTTGGGTGTCGGGGATGATACCGAGACTTCACGGGGGGGGGGGGGGGGGGGTTAATGTTAGGCTAAAAAGGAGTATAAAGTAAGAGAGAAATGAAAAGTATCAACCATTTTTGGACAGCTTCGCTTTCTATTTTTAGGCTGAATTTCGAGGTTCACGACATGAATTCATGCTTGTTCACGTCGTGAGTTTGATCCCGGTCATCCCTAGACTTGTTGTGTGTCTTTTAGGCTCAAAAGGTGTCGTTCTGGTAGTTCACGTCGGGAATTTCTATGATTCACGTCGTGAATGCAGTCAGGTCTCGAAGTTTGTGCTTCGAACTTCAAAAATCCATATCTTTCGCATACGAGCTCCATTTTTGACATTCTTTATATTCACGCGTAGGTAAAATTATGCTCTACAATTTTCATTTAGACTCCGTCGGATAATTTTGACTTTATTTTTAATATTATATTATTTTAACGGGCCGAGACAGGAAAAGTCCGTTAAAATTTCATAAGTTCTTCATCCAACGTCCGTTTTCATCTGTCTTCTTACTTTTGTACTACTATTAACGAGACCTTAGATTCTCGTTTAGGTTGTGTCGGATAAAAATCACTCGATCTTTATTTCGAGTTTTTTTTAGTTATCTACTGCTATACCGAAACTTAGAAAAATCATAATTTTCTCATACGCAGTCAGATTTAGACGTTCTTTTTATGAAAGTTCTCGGTTTAATGAATACTATGACTTTCATTTAGATCATAAGGGCTAAAAAGTAGTTTATCAATAAGCCATAACTTCCTCGTTATGACTCAGATTTCGATGAGGTTTTCGCCTAATTGTTTCTAACGAGATTCTTTACAGCTTTCATTAACATTATTTTCACTTATTTCCAACTTCATATTTTCGTTAATTTCAATAGCTGACACTGGATTGGAATCTCATAGGACTTCCAATACATTTCGAATGATTCTAAACATAGTTTTACTTCTATTCTAGTAAAAACTATTTGTTAGAACTTAATACTCAAATTTATATAATATTATTTATTATAAAACATGATAATTGAACATGTATGTTACAACTATCCGTAGAAGTCCTTTGGCTATCTCTTCTATAGACCGATTGACAATGTTGTCTTCGTTGTGAGCAGAGGAGTTTTCTGAGAGCGAGAACTCATAAGCCAAGAGGACAATGGGAGGCAAATTGATCTTGAAGAGCTTCAAGAGTTAAGTGATGAAGGAACTATTGGAATAGTGTCTAAGGCTGCAACTATATTAGGCAAGTATTTGATCCGGTTGTGCATGGTCCTTTTGGGTTGCCTTCACCATAGCAACTTGATGGATGATTTGTTAAAAGAGAGTAAATATTATAAGGAATAATATATGGTTATTTGATTAATATAAGTGATAGATTAATTGGAATTAATTTGGTGACTTAAAGAGATTAATTAAATAAGAGGGTATAAACTATCAATTGTTTGATAGTTACACTTTAGACTATAAATCCTTATCCTAGATAGGATGGACGATTTCTAGGGCTTGGATAAGCCAAAATCATCCATAGGGTTATCAAGGAAAGGATATGGATCAACTTAAAGTCTAAGTTATCCAATTAGGGTTAAAGTTGTAATCCTTAAGGAGTCTACAAGTATAAATAGACCCTAGGGGGAGGGAATTCGAGTAATCACAACACACCATCTAAAGTAGAGATACTCTGGCCAAATTCCTCCCCTCTCCTCTCTCCTAAATCATCTTGCTTGCTATTGGTGTTTGTAAGCCATTAGAGGAGTGACATTTGTGACTCTAGAAGCTCCAAGACAACAAGATCAACAAGGAATCCAAAGGTATGATTCTAGATCTATTTCAATGTTGTTATTTAACCTAATTAGTCATTTGAAGTCTTGGATTCAAAGCATGTTTAATTAGAAAGCCTAGATCCAAGCATTAGGGTTTTACATGCGCACATAGGAAAGTTCTTATGGCTAAAACCCATCAGTGGTATCAAAGCCAGGTTTGGTTTTCTTTAAATTGTTGCTTGATTAACTGAAACAAACCTGCAAAATTCGATTTTGGGTTTATGAGTCATGGACTCGGCGAGTTCCAAAGTGGACTCGGCGAGTAGGCCTGACTCGGCGAGTCCCTTTGTGTACTCGGCGAGTCCGGGCGTCAGGATTAGGCAAAACCGGGATTTTTTCATGTTTATCTTATGGAAACTTACCTTAATCATATTAGATCAACCCTAATCCGTTTTTTTGATATATATGACTATAATCTTGATCTAATTAAAGATATTTATCATCTAATAAAATATTTAATTTCCTTATGTGATAAATGATTAATTATTTTGATAATTATCTTAAAAGAAATCTTGGATAAATCAAATAAAGATAATTAGGATATTAATTGTTAATTGGAATTATTTGTTATTTGATCCTTCATGTTTTAAATGTTTAAAACCTACCCTAAAGTTTTGAAATTTATATTTGTGATTAAAAGTTTTAATTTAGACAACTTAAATTTCAAACCCTAGATTTTGAAAAGTTTTAAAAATACAACCCTATACTAATATAATATTACTAGAATAATATATATGTATAACTAAATGCTAGTCTTACCGTTAGTAGGCCTCATTCACGAAGCCGATCTATAAGGTGGGTATAAGGTTGCGGCCTATAAAATGGCGCTTAATGGGTGTACACTCACACCCACCGCTTGCTTGATTGGTGGAGGGTCGTTAGCCGAACGGGTAGGATAGGGCAACCTTATCTTCTCATTAAAAGTATAATAAGAAATACAAAGTAACTACACGTTTTAAAAATTTCCCAATCTTAGTTACTTTAGGAAAAGTGAATTGATGCAATCCCATGAAATTACACTTTGCACCTTGCTAAGAAGTTAGTGGAGCGTGTGTGGTTTACCGGCACACTAATTGGTTCTAAGCGAAG
This sequence comes from Lactuca saligna, assembly GCF_052625555.1. Classification (NCBI taxonomy): domain Eukaryota; kingdom Viridiplantae; phylum Streptophyta; class Magnoliopsida; order Asterales; family Asteraceae; genus Lactuca; species Lactuca saligna. Next base: position 175,817,574 of record NC_136418.1, read on the forward strand.
GTGGCAAAGGGTGATTCATTGTTTATCATAGTTCGATGGAGCGTGTGTGGTTTACCGGCACATCGAATAGGTGATCGTTACAATGAAGGCACCATGTGAATTTGCATGGTAATTCACACCCGCTTTCCAATCACAAACGATAGGGGCATATCGAGATTTAAACATGCCATTGAATAGTTTCAATGAATCTCATCCGAACCTAGGAATTCTCAAAAACACTTAGGACTAATAGTTTAAGTTTTGTAATGGAGAATTAGTGAATCGTCATTCACTTACCTTCAATTTATTTGCATGTTAGATTACGGCATCCCTTTTCTAGTATGTAAATGTTATTGTTGGATCCTATCCCTAATTTTCTTATTGGGTGATAATTAGGGATTATCATTCTAATCTATCTTTGTCCTTTTTTCTAATTGAAGATGTCGAACGCAAACAACGCCGCTGCTAGTTCTTTCACGTTGATGAGCCTTTGCCAAAAGGTCACCTTCGATGGAACGAACTTTAGCGAATGGATAAGATACATTCGCACCATTGCTCGCTATGAGGATAAGGAGTATGTCCTCGATGAGAAGCTCGAGAAAATCAACCCCGAAGTTGCTACTCCCGACGAAATCACCGCCTTTGAAACTTATGAGCGAGATGCAACGAAGGTACATTGCATCATGATCGCCACCATGAACTCCGAATTCCAAAAGTCCTACGAGGACATGTATCCATACGAGATGCATCAAGACTTGTTGGAGAGATACCACCAAAACGAGAGACAAGAGCATTATGAGATTTTCACTAACATGATCTCCACTAAGATGGGTCATGGAGAATCTCTTACCGTGCACCTGCAAAAGATGCAAAGGTATGTCGACCGCCTTCGCAAGTTAAATGTTGACTTCGGTGAAGACTTGGCGATCGATATGGTGCTTCACTCTTTGCCTCCGATGTATAACCAATTTAGGATGACCTACAACATGAACAAAGAAGAGGTCACCCTAAGCAAACTCCAAGGTCTCTTGAGGGTCGCTGAAAGCAACTTCAAGGACAAGTCTGTTGCACCTACTCCCAATCCGTCTGCTGCTCCTGTCTTGGCTATTGGTCAAGGAAGGGAAAGAAGAGGAAAGCTTCATCGAATAACTATCGCAAGGTGAAAGCCCGAGATGGTGCCTCTTCTAGTGGGACCAAAGTTGATCCCGCTAAGCCCTGCTCCAACCCAAAGGAGGCAGAGTGCCACCACTTCCACAAGATAGGACATTGGAAGAGAAGCTACCCGGATTACCTGCAAGCGATCAAAAAAGGAAAGATCAAGTCGTCTTTCGCAGGTATATACACAATCAAATCTAACGATTCTAATCATGCTATTTCTTGGGTTCTTGATACCGGTTGTGGTTATCACATTTGTTCTAATGTGCAGGGACTAAGAAGAAGTAGGGATGTAGAGCAAGGAATGATCAATCTAATCATGGGGAACAGAAGATCGTCGCCTGTGACCAAGATTGGAGTGTATTCTTTAGTGCTTAGGAATAGTTTGGTTTTAGATTTGAACAATTGTTGCTATTCGCCAGAAATGGCTAGAAACATCATTTCATTTCATGGTTTATACAGACAAGGATTTAGATTTTTTTTAATAATGAGAATGGTTCTATTTTGGCTTATCTAAATGGTGTCTTTTACTTTGAAGCTATACCATGTAATGGAATATATGAAACTGTTATGATTGTTGATAACTTAGGAAATGATGTTTTGAATATTGATTCTTCCACTAGTATGGATAAAGCATCCTTGTGGCATTGTCGTCTTGGACATGTCAACAAGAAACGCATAGCACAACTCCAAAAGGATGGAGTGTTGGAGTCATTCGACCTTAGGGAAGATGACACATGCGAGTCTTGTTTACTTGGAAAGATGACTAAGTCACCCTTCACGAGTACTTGTGAAAGGGGTGAGGGGCTATTGGACCTAATACATACCGATGTATGTGGACCCTTTAGATCAACCACGAAGGATGGGAACCGCTTCTATGTGACTTTTACCGATGACTATAGTATATATGGGTATATCTACTTAATCAAGCAAAAGTCAGACACCTTTGAAAAGTTCAAAGAGTTCAAGAATGAAGTGGAGAATCAATTGGGCAGGAAAATCAAGATGCTTCGATCCGATCGAGGAGGAGAGTACCTAAGTCTTGAATTCCACGATTATCTCAAGGAGTGTGGAATATTTTCGCAATTGACGCCTCCTAGGACACCGCAGTTGAATGGTGTGGCAGAAAGGCGTAATCGAACCTTATTGGATATGGTTCGCTCTATGATGAGTCGTGCTTCACTACCTATCTTCTTTTGGGGGTATGCCTTAGAGACTGCCACCCATATCCTTAACCGAGTCCCTACTAAGAAGGTTGCCAAAACACCTCACGAGATGTGGACAGGGAAAGCTCCCTCGTTGGCACATATCAAGGTTTGGGGTTGCGAGGCTTTCGTAAGACGAGATACTCACGACAAGCTTGAACCTCGAAGTGAGCGATGTATCTTCATCGGCTACCCGCAAACATCCTTTGGATATCTCTTCTATAGACCGAAAGACAATGTTGTCTTTGTTGCGAGGAGAGGAGTTTTCCGAGAGCGAGAACTCATAAGCCAAGGAGACAGTGGGAGGCAAATCGAACTTGAAGAGATTCAAGAGTCGATAGATGAAGGAACCTCTACCGCTGGCATTCAACCCGAGGAGGAAACTCCGGTTGAACCGATTGACGAATCCTCACCTCTCAGACGTTCCGATAGAGTTAGAGTTCATCCCCAGTTTTATGGTTTTCATATTACTACCGAAGGGGACACGTATATTAGTGATGGTACACTAGTAAATCTTGATGAACCTAATAGCTATAAGGAAGCCATGGCAGGCCCGGAGTCTGCGAAATGGAAAGAGGCAATGGATAGCGAGATCCAATCCATGTACGATAACCAAGTTTGGAATTTGGTTGATTATGTGCCCGAACGTAAGACCGTTGGGTGCAAATGGATCTTCAAAAAGAAGACCGACGTGGATGGGAACGTACACACATATATGGCGCGATTGGTCGCGAAGGGCTTTACTCAAACTCCTGGAGTTGACTATGATGAGACCTTCTCACCAGTTGCGAAGATTAAATCTATTAGAGTGATGCTAGCAATTGTCGCATTTCATGATTATGAGATTTGGCAAATGGATGTCAAGACCGCTTTCCTTAACGGAAAGTTGGCTGAGGATGTTTACATGGCTCAGCCAGAGGGGTTTGTGGATCCGAAGCATCCGAATAGAGTGTGTAAGCTTGAGAAGTCCATTTATGGACTTAAGCAAGCGTCTCGCAGATGGAATCTTTGCTTCGATGAGAAAGTCAAAGAGTTTGGATTTGTACGAAGCGAAGACGAATCTTGTGTATATGTCAAAGCCAGTGGGAGTATAGTAAGCTTTCTCGTTCTATATGTCGATGACATATTACTCATAGGAAACAACATCCCGACTTTGCAGGAAGTCAATTCCTGGCTCGGGAAGTGTTTCGCTATGAAGGACCTCGGAGAGGCTTCTTACATTTTGGGAATAAGGATAGTAAGAGAAAGAAGTAAGAGACTAATTGGACTTAGTCAGAATACTTACTTAGAGAAGGTACTAAAACGTTTTAGTATGGAAAACTCAAAGAAGGGAGAATTACCGATACAAGGAAATGCCAAGTTGAGTAAGACTCAAAGTCCGAGTACTGAAGCTGAGATAGCAGAAATGATCCGAGTACCATACGCTTCCGCAGTTGGCTCAATCATGTACGCTATGACTTGTACTCGCCCTGATGTAGCCTTCGCCTTGAGCATGGTTAGTAGATATCAAGGGAACCCTGGCAAAGCACATTGGATTGCGGTGAAAAACATCCTTAAGTACCTTCGGAGGACGAAGGAATGGTTCTTAGTCCTCGGAGGGAGTGATGACTTGAAGGTGAAAGGGTATAGTGACGCAAGCTTTCAGACCGACAGGGACAACTATCGTTCGCAGTCGGGCTGGGTCTTTACCCTAAATGGAGGAGCAGTGACATGGAAAAGTTCCAAGCAAGAAACCGTAGCTGATTCAACGTGCGAATCAGAGTACATCGCAGCGAGCGAAGCGTCGAAGGAGGCAATATGGCTAAAGAACTTCATTGGTGATCTTGGAGTTGTGTCGGCCATAAAGGAGCCCATGGAGATTTTCTGTGATAACGAAGGTGCGGTTGCCTTGACCAAGGAACCGAGGGATCATGGTAGATCTCGACATATCGACAGAAAATATCACTTCATTAGACAACTCGTAGTGAAGAGGATATCATCAAAAGATAACCCAGCAGATCCGCTTACGAAGGGACTGAGTAGGGTTAAGCACTTGCAGCATGCTAGGAGTATTGGGCTGAAGGATGATATTAGTATAGATTAGATAGTATTAGAAACGTATAATAGATAAATGTAATTAACATTTGATGATTAAATAAAGGAGTTTTATTTATGAGTAAAGTTACTGTCACATGTTAATTGTTTAACTATTGTTTCACTTTGCATGTTTTGACTTCCAGAATAATTGAGTTTATTAGGAATAATCGAATTATTCAAATGGTCCACAATCGTTCATATGTTGGGAGTAGATATGAATGAAGATTGTCATGAATTGGTGTGTAGAATGTCTAAATGGTGTTAGACATAGCAAGGGTTGCTGCAACGTTCATGAGTGCTTATGAACTGGTTTTGAGCATTGGAATAAACCCGCGCTTGCTGGAATCACTTTATGGAATACGATATAAAAGGTGATCGCAAGACGATAATATCATATAGTCTTAAAACCTAGATATATGATTTATTATTTGTTAATTGATTGTGCATTGATAATGCGAAAACGCATCAGTAACTTGGTGTTATAAAACACATTGTTGTGTATAGTTGGTTAATGAATAAGTAAATGCATATAAGGCGAAGTTTATCTGTAAATTTTATCCTAAGAGGGTAGAAGAGATATCTTGGCCACTCGATGATTTGATTTGACTTATGTGCCGGGCCCGATCAGAACTGAATTGATGTGTTTGATTAAGTTCTATGTCGAATAAATCAGAGATCGAGAAATCTAAATGCTTGACTAACCATTCCATAGGATTGTCAGCATGATATCTAACAGAGGACTGTACGATCCCTTATCTAAAGGACAAGATTGATTAGATCAGGGTTTGATAGCGTCTTTGAGAGCTACGATTGCAAACCGAATTGTACTTGTATAGTTACTAGACTCATCCAAGTGGGAGACTGTTGGAATAGTGTCTAAGGCTGAAACTATATTAGGCAAGTATTTGATCCGGTTGTGCATGGTCCTTTTGGGTTGCCTTCACCATAGCAACTTGATGGATGATTTGTTAAAAGAGAGTAAATATTATAAGGAATAATATATGGTTATTTGATTAATATAAGTCATAGATTAATTGGAATTAATTTGGTGACTTAAAGAGATTAATTAAATAAGAGGGTATAAACTGTCAATTGTTTGATAGTTAGACTTTAGACTATAAATCCTTATCCTAGATAGGATGGACGATTTCTAGGGCTTGGATAAGCCAAAATCGTCCATAGGGTTATCAAGGAAAGGATATGGATCAACTTAAAGTCTAAGTTATCCAATTAGGGTTAAAGCTGTAATCCTTAAGGAGTCTACAAGTATAAATAGACCCTAGGGGGAGGGAATTCGAGTAATCACAACACACCATCTAAAGTAGAGATACTCTGGCTGAATTCCTCCCCTCTCCTCTCTCCTAAATCATCTTGCTTGCTATTGGTGTTTGTAAGCCATTAGAGGAGTGACCTTTGTGACTCTAGAAGCTCCAAGACAACAAGATCAACAAGGAATCCAAAGGTATGATTCTAGATCTATTTCAATGTTGTTATTTAACCTAATTAGTCATTTGAAGTCTTGGATTCAAAGCATGTTTAATTAGAAAGCCTAGATCCAAGCATTAGGGTTTTGCATGCGCACATAGGAAAGTTCTTATGGCTAAAACCCATCAGGAACCTCTAACACTAGCACTCAACCCGAGGAGGAAACTCCTATTGAACCGATTGACGAGTCCTTACCTCTTAGACGTTCCATTATAGTTAGTGTTCTGCATGTGTTGTATATTTTTCATACAACAACTAAAGGTGATACGTTTATTAGTTATAGTACACAAGTAAATTTGGACGAACCTAACAACTACAAGGAAGCCATGGCAGGCCAGAAGTTTGCGAAGTGGAAAGAGGCTATGTACAACGAGATTCAGTCCATGTATGACAATAAAGTTTGGAACTTGGTTGACAATGTGCAAAGTCGTAAGACGGTCGGGTGCAAATGGATCTTCAAGAAAAATACTGACATGGATGGGAAGGTACACACTTATAAGGCGCGATTAGTTGCGAAGGGTTTTACTTAAACTCCCGGAGTTGACTATGATGAGACCTTCTCGCCAGTTGCGAAGATAAACTCTATTAGGGTTATACTAGCCATAGCTGCGTTTCATGATTATGAAATATGGAAGATGGATGTAAAAACATCTTTCCTTAATGGGAAGGTGGGTGAAGATGTTTACATGAATCAGCCAGAGGATTTTGTTGATGCAAAACACCCTAATAGAGTGTGTATGCTTGACAAATCTATTTATGGATTGAAACAAGCATCTCACAGATGGAATCTTTATGTTGATGAGAAAGTCAAAGAGTTTGGTTTCTTTCGAAGCGAGGATGAGTCCTGTGTATATGTCAAAGATACTGGGAGTATAACTAGCTTCCTAATTTTGTATGTCGATGACATACTACTCATAGGAAATAACATCCCAACCCTGCAGGAGGTTAAGTCCTCGCTTGGAAAGTGCTTCACTATGAAGGACCTTGGAGAAGCTGCTTATATTCATGGAATAAGGATAGTGAGAAATAGGAGTAAAAGACTAATAGGACATAGTAAAAGTACTTACTTGGATAAAGTACTAAAGCGTTTAAGTACGGAGAATTCCAAGAAAGGGGAGTTACCAATCCAAAGCAATGCCAAGTTGTGTAATACTCAAAGCCCGAGTACCAAAGCTGAGATAGCAGAGATGAGAAAAGTACCTTATGCTTCCGTAGTTAGCTCTATCATGTATGTTATGACTTGTACTAGCCCTGATGCGGCCTTCGCTTTGAGCATGGTCAGCAGATATCAAGGGAACCCTGGTAGAGCACGTTGGACTGCAATCAAGAATATTCTTAAGTACCTTCGGAGGACTAAGGAATGGTTTCTTATCCTCGGTGGGAGTGATGACTTAAGGGTGCAAGGGTATAGTGATGCCAGTTTTTAGATCGATCAAGACAAGTTCCACTGTCATTCGGATTGTGTCTTTACCCTGAATAGAGGAGCAGTAAATTGGAAAAGTTCCAAGCAGGAGACTGTAGCTGATTCAACATGCGAATCAGAGTACATAGCAGCAAGTGAAGCGTCGAAGTAGGCGATATGGTTGAAGAACTTCATCGGAGATCTTGGAGTTATGCCAACCATAAAAGAGCCTATGGAGATTTTCTATGCTAATGAAGGTGTGGTTTCCTTAACCAAGGAACTGAGGGATCATGGCAGATCCAGACATATCGACAGGAAATATCATGTTGTTAGACATCGGGTAGAAGAGGGGCTCCTCGTAGTGAAAAGGGTATCGTCAGAGGAGAACCTGACAGATCCCCTCACGAAGGGAGTGAGCAGGGTTAAGCACTTGCAGCATGTTAGGAGCATTTGGCTGAAGGACGATATTAGTTTTAGTGATTAGGTAGCTTTTAGATACTTGTAATAGCAAATTGTAATTAACATTCAATGATTAAATAAAGGTGTTTTATTTATAAGTAAAGTTAATGTCTTGTATTAATAATTTACTATGGTTTCACTTTGCATGTTTTGACTTCCTAAATATTAAGATTATTTAAACTCTCCACAATCGTTCATATGTTGGAAGTAGATATGAAAGAAGACTGTCATGAATTGACTTGTAGACTGTCTAAAGTGTATTAGACATAGCAAAAGTTTGCTGCAATGTTAATGAGTACTTATGAAATAAGTTTGCTGCTTGGTGGCTAAGTAACTGGATAAGGACTCTGACTGAAACCCTAGTCTCACACCTATATAAAGGACCCCTATGCTTCATATTTCGGCTACCACTTGAACCCCAGAGATCTAAGAGCTGATTTTGAGCCTTTTCCCTCTCTCGAAGATCTTCCAACTTGCTTTGGTGTTTGTGATTCATTAGAGGCATCGCATTTGAGGTGCTAGGTTCTCATAATCGCAAGATCTTCAAGCAACAAACAAACGTATAATCTTAACTCGTCATTAGATGTAGATTTTGATTTTTTTTGTATGCTAGATTAAGGTTTGCAAGTCTTGGACAATTATGCATGTACAATTAGAAAAACTAGATCCAAGCAATTAGGGTTTGCATGAACACCATAGGAATGTTGTTTTGTTCATAACCCATCATTAACTCTGTCTGCTAATCATTTACCACGATGTGTTTATCAGGAAAACACATCGTGTTATCACCAATGGCATCATCAAATTGTAAATATTGGCTTGAACATGCCATGTTTATCTCATCACCACGGTGTGTTTCTTCTTGAGACTTCCTTGTACATTTTTCAACTGCACTTCCTTCAATGAACTTTTCCAACTCTTGTAGGTCTTTTTTACATCAAAGTCTCCCTCTGATAAGAATGTGAATTCCCTTGAACTATCTCCTTTCCAATTCACTAATTACGTTACTAGTAACTCATGAACCATATCCACCGAGGAGATTTTCTTATCACTATATCTTGAATGCTTCATTGCTCGACCAGCTCCAAAGGTGATAACATCTTCTCCTATCTGGAGAGTGGGTTTAGACTCTCTCACATCCACTAGGGCTCGACCAGTTCTTATAAACAGTCTTCCAAGGATTATCATCACTTGTTGATCTTTTTCATATCTAGCACGATAAAATCTGCAGGAAACACGAATTTGTCAACTTTCACTAAAAGATCTTCACATATTCCTCTTGGAAATGTCATCATCTTGTTTGCTAGATGAATCGCCATTCGGATGGGCCTCGGTTCCAGAAGATTCAACTTTTTGAAGAATGAGTAGGGCATAAGGTTTATACTAGCTCCCGAATCAGCCAATGCATAAGTAGTAGTCAAATTCCTAAATTGACATGGCAAATTTAACATCACGGATGAGCAATTTTTGTTAAGAACCACCTTAGATGCCTCCTCCATATTGTTTCAACTGATGAGGAGTTCCTTTAAGAGTTTTGCATATTTTGGCATTTGTGCAACCGCTTCAATGAATAGGATGTTGATTTGGAGGGATTTCATATGCTCTAGAAACTTCTTATACTCTTTATTTTGTTTGTCTCGTATATCTTGGCCCGGGAATGGCAATGGAGGTTGATATGGCTTTATTGGAGGGTTCTTATTCTCTTCAGTTGGCAAACACGCCATTCTTGGTTGGCAGAGTGTGATTCTCAGTTCTCTTCTTTCACTTCATATGTAACCTTAGGATTTTCATTCGGTATTGGTGTTAAGGGAGTTAAAATTTTCACACTCGTTGTTACTACATTTATATATGCTACTCTCGGGTTTTGCTCGGTGTTACTTGGAAGTCCGCCTGGTGACCATTCATTGAATTGCTTGGCAAGTTTCCCGAGTTGTTTCTCTATGGTGAGGATTGAAGCTTGCTGATTCCTCATAAGGGATTGTTGATCTCTCATCATAGCCTTTTGATCTCTTATTTTTGCATCTATTTCATCATGCCTCTTTACGATGCGGATGCAAAACGAATGAACATTACTTCAAGAACCGTCTTCTTCCCGGTTACCGATTCTTCCTTTTGATAGAACCCTCTCGCCTTTTGCTTGTATTTTTCCTCCTTTTCCTTCATGTACTCATCATAGGGTAGCCATTCCTTCTTAGGTTTCCTCCAATCTTCATCAAATCTACCCCCGCTTGAATAACTCACTTGCGCCTTTCAGTTTCCGTTCTCGTCAAGGTCACAATCTTTATTTAAATGAGGATCGCTACAATTATCACACCGCATAAGAATGTTATGGATGGATTGGTCAATCTTTGTCATCCTACGATCCATGTTTTCCAATTTTTCCATCACTGTTGCCATATCATCCGTAGTTGCATTCACCGTCCCTCGAGTCGTATCATTTCGAGGATTATGGTATTATCTTGAGTGTTTAGAGAATTCTTCAATCAACTCCTTTATCACATATGATGCTTTCTTTGTGACTAGTCCTTGGGAGTTAAAGAGTTGCATGGTTTTCATATTTAACCCATCGTAGAAAATGGATACTTCCTGTTGCACATTGAGGTCATTTCGTGGACAATTTCTCAGCAAACATTTGTATCTCTCCCATGCTTCATAAACTGACTCACCTCCTTGTTGTTTAAAATTAGTGATTGCTTTCTTTAACCTTGACACCTTTGGGGGGGGGGGGGGGTGGAGAATATTTGAATGAACTCTTCATGTATCTTTGGCCATGTGGTTATTGATCCCATAAGGAGTGCTTTCAACCAATCCTTCGTAGCACCCTTGAATGTAACAGGTAGCATCCTTAGTAGCACAATCTCGGGAGGCACATTCATAATGTCAAAGTTTGCTATTGCTGGAATGGTTGGTTGCACAAGACCTGGTCCAGTATCATCATGCATCCTCTTCTTGCATTCCTCCATGGATATGTCTGCGATGTCCGCCATCTCTCCTTTTAACTTAGTTTCACTCCCCTCTTCAAATTCGGGTGTTTTGGGTTTGTTTTCAGCTGCCCTCTTGTCTTGATTTCTCTTGACGCTTTCGAAACCTCTTGATTCCATGATTTCTTTGTCTTTCATTTTGTGAAAAGTTGATTATGGATCTTCCAATAGTAGTCCTATTGGAGATTTGGAACTTTGGGTCATAAACTACCTGAAATAAAACAAAAAATTACACGTAACACGAAGAAAAATGAAAACTAGAAACACGAGAAACACGACGTATTCAAAAATGACCACGACGTGTTCAACGCGAAATAGAATTTTATATATATATATATATAACATAAAAACTTGTGACTTTATACACAAAGGATCGATAATAATTAGCAAATAAAATTAATTATTTAGAACCGTTCCCAAGCAACGGCACCAAAAAATTAATACATGTGAAATATACTAGTTTAATCCTAACTAACTTAAAAAAAAATCAACACACGAAGGAAGTGTACCTAACCGAATAATAGTTTAGTGCAGGTAAGTAAGGTATCAAACACAGGGAACAGTAAACAATTAAAACTATCATTAATGTTAACTAATTAAAACAATCATTAAGAAGGGGGTTTTCTCTAGTTTTGCAAGACTAGAAAAATTTAGACAATCAATTAAGCACTTAACTAAGAAACAATAAACAACAAGTTGAAGTGAAAAAAGACAACTTGATTCAAGTATATTAAAGAGAATTTTGTTTAGATTCGATTCACGTATTTCTATTGTTGATTCAGTGGCAAGTGCAATGGATTAATGTATCATCAATTACCGATTTCTAATGTGATTAGGTTCATTTTCACTATTACTAATCCTTTAGCAAACAATTTAATTCAAACAGTGATCAATTGATTAAACTAACAAGTTTCCTAGTGTTAAGTTCGAATCATCCAAGACTTGTAATAGTAGTTAATTATACTGGGGTCTCAGCAATGTTCGGAGACCATTGTGTTTTGAGTTAATATAATATTATTTAGAATAAATAATATTAATCAAGTTATAGTATATTTCATAATGGTTCCGAACATATAAAGAACGCCGAAATCCGAGTTATAACAAAGAAGTTATGACCAGTCGACGTTTTACGGCAAAACCGACACGACACCGGGAATCGTAAAAAGTAAATTTTTGATAAAATACTTTTTAGCCTTATAGATATAAATGAAAGTTTCAGTATACATTAAACCGAGAACATACATAAAAAGAACGCCCAAATCTGACTTCGTATGAGGAAGTTATGATTTTTCTAAGATTTGATATAGCAGTGCACAATCCGAAATTTGAATTTTAGATCAATTGATTTTATACCCACACAACCTAAATGAGAATTGAAAATCTCATTAATAGGAGCTCAATGATAAAAACACAGACGAAAACGGAGTCCGTGTGTAGAAGTTATGAATTTTACACGGTCATTTAACAATGTAATCTTCATTCTTCTCATACTGTTAAATTTAAAATCGAACAGGATTTAGCCAATGAAGGTAAAAGGAGAGTTGTAGATCTTGTCAATACCTACACGTAGATATCAAGAACATTAAAAATGGAGCTTCTATGCGAAAGTTATGATTTTTTTTTAGGATTGACTGTTTTAGTTGCGTTTAGCGCCACATGTTAGCACCAGGCAAAGCCCTGGAGCCTACGCATGTCCATCATGCGGAACATCTCCAGACATCCTATAAATAGAGGCGTAACTCACCCCAAAAACTCACACTTTCACCCATCTTTCTCCCTCAACACTCCCAATCTCTCATTCCCAATCCCTAGCAACTTCTAAGTGCTAGAGGCGAGTCCCGGAGCGCCAGAAGGATCGGAGAAGAAGAGCACTCAGCTCGGAAGTTCTACCCCTGCAAAGCCCAGTTCCTAGACAAATCCCCGGTAAGTGATTTATGCTTACCCTACTTTAAGTATAACTTATGTTTAAGTTCATTATCTTTATTATGAACGTATAAACAAGGTTTATCAGTGATTCCAAGTCGTTATACTGATTGAATTACTTACAGGGATGATGTATAGGATGTGATTTAGTGAGGTGTTTTAAGTGGGATTTCAAATAGTATTCTTCATTTACCAAACAGACTCTACCTCCGATATGATCCTACCTGGTTGTTCCTTACTTGAAAGATCATTAAAGTAGACTTTGAGTTAATGATGAATCTAGACTAATAATTAGTCGCAATAAATATTAGACTAAAACTTAGCAATAACAATGTTAGGTTTCGTTGAATGAAAATAGAATTGAAGCGCTGCCCGAGTTTGGAATCATCACTTTAACAAGTGATTGCATAGCTACTTTCATCTTATACATAGATATGAAGTATTTTATACAAATTACGTGTTATGTGTGCATATAACATGTATACTTGCTATCTATGCTGGATGAATGATTTTATACATGTTTTAAATAATTTAAACTGCATATGAATTTTATATTTGCGAATATGTTGGGTAAAACGTGGGTAGATGAATGATGTGAGATGAAAGATGATATGAGTGAACATTGGCAGCTATATACTTAGTGCCTAATAAATAACATCGGGTCAGTTATGGACTTAGAGCCTATTAGATAGATGTTGGCAGCTATGGACTTAGTACCTGTTAGATAAACGTTGGTAGCTATGGACTTAGTACCTATTAGATAAACATTGGTGGCTATGGATTTAGTACCCGATAAATGAACTTTAACAGCTATAGAATTAGTGCTTTAAGAACGAGCATTGGCAGCTATGGACTTAGTGTCTGTCGTATAAACCCTGGAAGCAATGGACTTCGGACTGAACGAATGTACGATAAATGATTTTTAGGGTAGACCCTTAAGAATAAAGAAGATATTGCATGGGTAATTGGGTTAATTGTTTGATGATTAAACATAATAATTATATTATTGTGGGTTGAAAACCCTATGTACTCACCAAGTTTCCCAACCTGACCCACTCAGTTTATTTGTATCACAGGTGTCGATATGAAGTTACATTACACCGAGAGATTAAGGAGATGTAAATCACTAGTGATGATGAATGTAAGTTCTGTTTATGCTTATGTTTCTAAATTGACGATGACATCCCAGTGTTTTAAAAATGAATAAAGTACATTTCTTTGGAAATGCTTGATAACGTATTTATCATGTTTTTCTAGGAACAAATTCTACAAAACTTTTCTTTAAAAGGTTACTCTTATTTTCAAAATAAAGCATAAACAAATCAGTCTTTTCTGGCCGAGAAAATGGGGATGTCACACAAAGCGGAAGGATCGAGGTTTAATGCATGCGTATATACGTGGAACATGGGTCATGAGTTGAGTACTAGGTTGGGATGAGTGGTTCCAACTCTGTGTCGGGTGGATTTCATTCTGAGAGGGATGTGTTTCCCATTTGATGTTTTAGACTTGGGTGAACCTGTTCATTGGTTTGAGGAGGACCACGACACGCATGAGGTAACAAGTGGGAGGCGACTGAGGTCGTCTGTGGGGTGTGATTTCAAATCGGTTGTAGTAATCGCTTGGGGTAAAGCAAACTTCGTGATTGTGGAGTTTAGTGTGATTGGATGAGTCAGCTCAGTTGGATAAGACTATTGTGAAGTCGTATTACCGAATAGGCTAGGGTAGCCTTGGATATTCTACTGTTGGATCGAGAGTCGATCTTGTATTCATATTTGGTGTCAAGCATTAAGAGGCAGTTGGAGTTATCTCTCCGAATATCACTGGATAGTTCGGTAAGGCATGGTCATCAATTTCGGAGCTGGAGCTGAATCATCCTGGGGTCGGTAGTGAAATGATTCTGTCTGACGGGAGGTTGGACCTAGTGTATAGTTTTGGTTCCCATGTGGATAGGCATGTATTCATTTAGTGTTAAGGACATAGTATTGAGGTTCACTCTTCAGATGGGTTCTGATGGCAGTATTGGAGGTTGGTCATTGGTGCAAGATGACCCCCGTTTATTTGGGTTTCGGTCAGAGTTGACCAGTGTGTCAGGAATAAGTGTTCAACAGCTAATTATAGTCAATGACTTGTTCCATCACCCGTAACAAGTAATCAAAGTTGGAGGTGTTTTATCGAGTCTGTTTTTGAAGAGCGAATGACATGGGGATATATCACATGAGCAGTCAGTCGAGGAGACATACCACTACAGATTCCAAGTTTTAGAGAGACATAGTGGGTTCACCAATGGCAAAGGGTTCGTTCTTCTTTGGGTTAGAGGCTTCTAATTAGTTTCGGTTGTCTTAGGGAGATCGTTTATGTTCCGTATATTCGGTTGCGCTTCTTGGGCTAGTTGATTGGATCTGAGTAATGATAAGGAGTGATTTCAAGAGCAAAATCAAATTTAAGCGGGGGAGAATTGTAACATCCTGTTTTAGATCGTCTGTGATTTAGGGTTTGTGGGTTGAAACCCAGGCATGAGAAATCCTTGAGGCTGCGACGAGTTACCAGAAGTATACGGCTTCTCACCATCTTTCTGTGGATATTAGGATTCATTGGAAAAGGACTTATAACAAAGAAGCTATCATAGTTTGAAGTTTTGGCAAGTTTATTCCTTATTGAGAAAAAGGTGGTAGATGAGTACACAGGGCGTACGTGTGTGTACGCTCAGTGTACTCATGAGCGTGAATTGGACGCAGAGGTCACCTAGTACGATGTGCGTACACACACGTACGCCCTGTGTACTCAGCTACCACCTTTTTCTCAATAAGGAATAAACTTACCAAGACTTCAAACTATCATAGCTTCTTCGTTATAAGTCCTTCTCCAACGAATCCTCATATCCATAAAAAGATGGCGAAAATCCCTACGCTTCTGGTAACTCATCGCAGCCTCAAGGCTTTCTCATGCCCGGGTTGCATCCCACGAACCCTAAATCACAGACGATTTGAAACAGGATGTTACAATTATCCCCCACTTAAATTTGATTTCACCCTTGAAATCCCTCCTTATCATTACTTAGATCCAATCAACTAGCCCAAGAAGCACAACCGAATATTCATAACATAAACAGTCTCCCCAAGACAACCAAAACTAATCAGAACCCTCGAAACCGAAGAAGAACGAACCGTTTTCCATTACAAAACCCACTCTATCTCTCAAAACTTTGAATATGTAGTGGTATGTCTCCCTGACTGACCGCTCATGCGGTATATCCCCGTGTCATTCACTCTTCGAATAATAGACTCAATAAAACACCTCCAACTCTAATTACTTGTCATGAGTGATGGAACAAGTCATTGACCATAATTGAGTATGGGCCTTTAGGGAGTCCAGATCGGAGAGTATAGCTATGGTGTTAACGGGTTAATACCAAGGGAGTGGGAAAAACAAGTGTGAACGTACGCCAAGCGTAATCCTAGTACTCCTCGTGTACTGATCTAGTGTCCCCAATCTAGATTCGCATGTACGCTGAGCGTACCAAGGAAGGTACGCCCCGCGTAATCTCGTTGTGGCCTTTTGGGGCTAAATTCATATTGGGCCTTAAGTGTTGGGCTTGGATTTTGGGCTTGTTATAGTGGAGATTTTGATCAGAGGAATATACAAACATATGTCTTGGGCTCTTGTGTTGGGCTTGCAATTTGGACTTAAGTTTAAGAGTTGGGCCTTTGGAGAGCCCATTTAGTATTGGGGCTTAGTGGGCCCAATGAGTTTGGGTTATTTATGGGTCGGGTAGTGGACTATCTTTAGATCTAATGATCAAGGGTTTGGTATTAGATCCTAATTGGGTTAATTATGGGTTTTGGCTTAGTGTTAGAGGCTGGTGTACAACAGCAACATTTATAGGAGCTGTTCATCATCCGAGTTGAGTCTTCTCACTATACTTACCATGAGTGGTAACCTTATGCGACCAGAGGGTCTTGTATGTTTGTATTGACTATTGTGATATCCTATATTATGTATTTGAGATTTATGATGTGTATTATTCTGAGCTTTATTGAGTTAGGACTGGAGGGTCCACTCGAGTTGCGGGACCGGAGGGTTCCACTGAGACACATTGACCGGAGGGTCTTATTCGAGATATAGCCATGACGGGCTAATGAGATATGTGTGGTATTTTGGGGAACTCACTAAGCTTTGTGCTTACCGTGTTATGTGATATGCGTTCGGGTACTTCTCAGGATCGCGGGAAGGCGCCGACTTGATTGTACACACGAGACGGAGTCATGTTTTTGAAGATACTGGATTTTTATTCAAACAATTATGGATATGTGTGTTTTTGATAATTTGATACTTGGGGGTTTTTATGAAATGTGTTAATGAGAATTATGTGATTTTAAAATGAAAATTTTGTTTGAAATTTTACGGTGTTACAAATAAGGGATCATATGATTCTCCGTTTTGCAAGATATCCTGTGAACAAATCGCATGGAACAAAATCATTCTCATTTTCCAACAGGTTGTTTCCCGATATCTGATTTGTAATGACAAAGAACTAAATCAAACACATCAATTCAGTACTGATCGAGCCCGACACATAAGTCAACACCATATAGCCTTAATGGCTGGCACTACTCCAAGATTTCCAATGAAGTTCTTCAACCATATAGATTCCTTCGATGCTTCGCTCGCGGAAATATACTCTGATTCACAAGTAGAATTAGCCATGGTCTCCTGCTTGGAACTTTTCCAAGTTACTGCTCCTCCATTAAGGGTAAACACCCAGCCTGAATGAGAATGGAAGTTGTCTCTGTTTGTCTAAAAGTTGGGGTCACTATACCCAATAACTCTTAAGTGATCACTGTCACCAAGCACAAGGGTCCAATCCTTAGTTCTTCACAGATACTTAAGTATGTTTTTAACCGATGTCCAATGAGCTTTACCCGGATTTCCTTGATATCTACTAACCATGCTCAAAGAAAAAGCCACGTTAGGGCGAGTACATATCATAGCATACACGATCGATCCAAAGATGGAAGCATATGGAACTCGACTCATTTGTGCTACTCTGCATCGGTACTCGAACTTTGAGTCTTACTCAACTTGGTATTACTTTGGATAAGTAACTTCCCTTTCTTTAAATTCTCCATGCTAAAACACTTTAGCACCTTATCCAAATACATACTTTGACCAAGTCTAATTAGTCTTCTACTCCTATTTTTCAATATCCTTATTCCTAGAATATAAGCAACCTCTCCCAGATCATTCATAGCGAAACATTTTCCAAGCCGGAACTTAACTTCTTGCATGGTTGGAATGTTGTTTCCTATAAGTAGTATGTCATCAACATATAATACCGGGAAGGTGTCTATACTCCCATTAGATTTCACATATACACAAGATTCATCCTCACTTCTATAGAAACCAAACTCTTTGGATTTCTCATCAAAGCAAAGATTCCATCTGTGAGAAGATTATTTCAATCTATAGATTGATTTCTCCAGCTTACAAACTCTATTGGGGTATTTAGCATCTATAAAACTCGTTAGCTGACTCATGTAAACATCCTCAACCAACTTTCCATTAAGGAAATGGTTTTGACATCCATATGCCAAATTTCATAGTCATGAAATGCAGCTATGGCTAACATAACACTAATAGATTTAGTCTTGGCCACCAGTGAGAAGGTTTCATCATAGTCAACCCCTGATGTTTGAGTAAAGCCCTTCCCAACCATTTGAGCCTTGAAGGTGTGCACCATTCCATCCACATCGATTTTCTTCTTGAAGATCCATTTGCACCCAACTGTCTTACAACCTGGTACATTGTCAACCAAGTTCCAAACTTGATTGTTATACACGGACTGGATCTCGCTGTCCATTGCCTCTTTCCATTTAGCAGACTCAGGCCCCATCATGGCTTCCTTTTAGTTAGAAGGTTCTTCCAAATTTACCAGTATACTATCACTGATAAACATATCATCATCTGTAGTAATATGGAAACCATAAAACTCCGGTGTTATTCTAACTTGAGTGGAACGTCTAAGAGGTAACGAATCGTCAATAGGTTCAACAGGAATTTCTTCCTCGGGTTGAGAGCTAGTGTTAGAGGTTCCTTCATCGCTTGGATCTTGAATTTCTTCAAGATCAATTACACTCCCACTTTCCTCTTTTCATATCATCTATCTCTTGAGAAAGACTCCTCTTCGTGCGATGAAGACAACGTTCTCACTAGGTCTGTAGAACAAGTATCCAAAGGACGTTTGTGGATAGCCGATGAATATACATCGCTCACTTCGAGGTTCAAGCTTTTCGTGAGTCTCTCATCTAACAAAAGCTTCACAACCCCAAACCTTGATATGTGCCAACGATGGAACCTTCCTCGTCCACATCTCGTGAGGTGTTTTAGCAACCTTCTATGTTGGAACACGATTAACAATGTGGGCGGTAGTCTCTAAGGTATACCCCCAGAATGAGATTGGTAGTGAAGCTCGACTCATCATGGAACGAACCATGTCCAATAAGGTTCGATTACGCCTCTCAATCATACCATTAAGTTGTGGTGTCCTAGTAGGTGTCAATTGTGAAACAATTCCACATTCCTTGAGGTAGTCGTGGAACTCGATACTAAGATACTCACCACCTCTATCAGATCTGAGCATCTTGATCTTCCTACCCAATTCATTCTAAACTTCATGTTTGAATTCTTTTAACTTTTCAAAGGTTTCTGACTTATGCTTGATTAAGTAGATATATCCATATATGTTATAATCATCAGTAAAAGTCACATAAAATTAATTTGCATCCCTTGTGGTGGATCTGAAGGACCCATACACATCCATGCGTATGAGATCCAACAATCCCTCACCTCTTTCACATGAACCCGTGAAAGGTGATTTAGTCATCTTTCCAAGCAAACAAGACTCGCATGTATCGTCCGACCTTAAGCCGAATGATTCCAACACTCCATCCTTTTGGAGTTGGGCAATGTGTTTCTTGTTAACATATCCAAGATAACAATGCCACAAACATTCCTTGTCTAAACCATTAGGCGAATCAATTTGCAACACACTATTTCCTTAATTGTCTACAACCATCATAGTTTCATACACGTCATCATAAGGTAATACTTCAAAATAAAATACACCAGTATAATAAGCATGAATAGAACCATTCTCATTGTCAAAAGAATATCTAAAACCTTGTCTACATAAACCATGAAATGAAATAATATTTCTTGTCATTTATGATGAGTAGCAACAATTATTTAAATCTAAACATAAACCACTACTAAGCACTAAAGAATAAACACCAATCTTGGTAACAGACAACGATCTCCTATTGCCCATAATTAGGTTCATCTTCCCATGACCCACATCTTCACTTCTTTTTAGTCCCTGCAAGTCAGAAAAAATGTGAAAACCACACCCTGTATCAAGAACCTAAGAATTCGAATGTGATGAGTTTTTAGATAGAATACTGTAAATACCTACCGAGGTTGGCTTAACCTCTCCATCCTTTATGTCTTGCAAGTACTTGGGGCAACTTCTCTTCCAATGCCCTTTTTCATGGAAATAAAATCAAGTAGCCCCCTTCAGATCAGAGGCAGGGGGAGATTCGGAACTAGATTTGCCTTTAGGGCCATTACTTGATGACCCGACTTGAGACTTTCCCTTCCAGTTCTGTTTCAAGGGATATTTCCTCTTCTTCCTTTTCCGTTGGCCTATGGCCAAAATGGGAGCAACAACAGTAGGAGTGGAGGCAATACCTTTTCCCTTCATCCCACCCTCGGCGGTTCTCAGCAAGCTTTGGAGTTGACTCAATGTGGTTTCCTCCTTGTTCAGCAGATAAGTCATAACAAAATGATCATAACAGCTAGGCATTGAGTGCAATACAATGTCAATAGCCAATTCCTCATCGAAGTTAACATTGAGCTTCAACAGATGATCCACATAACGTTGCATGCGTTGCAAATGGTTCGTGACGGAATCGCCATCTTTCATCTTGTTGGTTATGAGTGACTTGAGTATTTCGTACCTTTCTTGAAGGGTTGGTTGATGGTACTTATCCATCAAGTCCTTGAACATATCATAAGGCCAATAGTCCTCATAGAACCTTTACAATTCGGGAGTCATAGTAGCCACCATGATGCATGCCACTTTGGTAGCATCATTACAGTGTCTCCTATATTTAACAATTTCTTCGGGAGTAGATTTAGTTTCATCAATCTCGTTCAGCTCATTTTCGAGAACGTATTCCTTTTCCTCGAATCACAAGGCCATTCTAATGTTACAGATCCAATCATTAAAATTAGAACCATCAAAGGTGACCTTCAAGCAGATGCTCAAGAGCGAGAAGTGGTTGGAGGAACTGAAAGCGTTGTTTGAAGTTGACATTTGAAACCAAAAAAGGACATGATTTGATTAGATAAGAAAAATATTAATATAACACCCAAATGAAATATTCATGTTATGATCCAACTAAATAATTCACAATTTAGAAGAAGGATGGCGTAATCTAATTGCAAATTATTTAAAGGTAGGTAAATGACAATTTTACCAATTTCACCACCACGAAAACGAAATTTTAAGCGAATTAAGTTTAAATGAAATTCCTAGATCTTTTGAGATTCATTTAACTATTAAATGACATGTTTAATCTCGATTATTCCCCTTCCACTTGTGACTGGGATACCGATGATCACAAACAAGGTGTGAATAACCATGCAAATTAGCTTGGTTCTCTCGATGCCATTTATCATCTGATTAATGTGCCTGTTAAACATACACGCTCCATTAATTAACAATAATTTATGAGCTACCCATTCCCACCCTTTATTAGTCCATATTAGTGTGTCGGTTAACCACACGCGCTCCACTAACCACTTTTATAAAGTGTAGTGGGCAATTTCATGGATTAGCATCAAATTCACATTTTCCTATAGTAACTAAGATTGGGAATTTTATGAAAAACATTTAGTTATTTTATATATTTCATTATACCTATTAATGAGAATCATGTGTCCTATCAAACCCGTTTGGCTAACGACCCTCCACTAGTTAAGGGAGCGGTGGTAAGAGTGGATACCCAATGATCATCATTTTATAGGCCGCTTCCTTAAACTCCCCTTATAGACCAACTTCGTGAATGATACCTACTAACAGTAAGACTGACTTTTCTTATACATATATGTAAGTATTAACTTTTAATTTTACAATATATATATATATATATATATATATATATATATATATATATATATATATATATATATATATATAAGGATGTATTTTAAACTTTAAAACTAATGATGTATTTTTAAAACTTTTCAAAAAGACTAGGTTAAATTTTTAATAATTAAATTAACAAATTGATTTTCTCTTTATAAAAAACTTTAACCCAATCATGAATTCATGATAAGGATACAAAATTACTGATTAAAATATCAAAATTTAAACCATTAAAACGAATTTAAGGTAATTATCTTAATCAATCCATGAGACAATTATCAAAATCGAAATTTTAGGATCTGACAGTGCAACTCGTCGAGTTGGGCAATGACCTCGTCGAGTTGCATGTCTACTTGTCGAGTTCAAAGACCAACTCGACGAGTTCGACGAACAAAATGACAGTTTTGTTCCCTTCTCCTTTGAACAATTCACAATTGCATCATATTCAACAGAAAACTAATCCTAGGCTCTAATACCACTGATGGGTTTTGAGCAAAACAACAATTCATATGTGTGCATGCAACCCTGATGCTTTGGATCTAAGTTTTCTCTAATTAAACATGTAAACTTAAACACAAAAGGAGAAACCATAGGAAGTGTGTACAATTTTCAAAATCCATATAAATCTAGGGTTAGGTTACATACCTTGATTGTTATATTGTAATAACAATGATTGCCTTGTAGATCTTGAAGCTTGAGAACTTAGTGTCACAAGTGTAACACCTCTAATGGATCACAAACACACAATGCAAGATAATGATATGAGAGAGGAGGAGATGATCAACATTTCGATTATAGCATCTTTCAAAGAGTAGCCGAAAATCCAATGCCTAAGGACTCTATTTATAGTGCACCAAGGATGCCATGGATAACCCTAATCTCAAATATGGTAATTATCCACCTCCTTTGATTATCCATATATGATAAGATATTCTTGAAACTCTAGAATAATCTTACATATATATATATATATATATATATATATATATATATATATATATATATATATATATATATATATATATAAAACTGTCCCACCCTTCCCATAGAAAGGTTCGGGACCGTTTTGCTCAACTATTGAACAGTTGCACTTATAGTCCCTGCACTTTTAATTAATTCCTTTAATCCTAAAATTAATTCCAAATTAATTTCTGATTAAATATTAATTAATAATACGATTACCAATTAATATATTATTTCCATAACATAGTAATAAATCATGTATTCCAATTTATTAATCAAGTTAATAAATTCTTCCTCTTCCTCAATAATCATCTTGTCTAGTTGCACGTGTGAAGGAAATCCAAAAGGACCATGCCACTATCAATTCAAGTACATAAAAATTATAATTATGGGATTAGACACATAATCCAACACTTATCACACCCAAAAATCCTCTGCTCTATTGGTCCTGATATTGTGTCGGTGGGCTTTAACCACTTGGTCGCCGACTGCAACTGTACTGAAACTAGCCTCTGCTCTTTCCTATGGCTCTTTAACTCAATCTATCTCCTCTTGGGATTAGACTGCAACTCATATAAGGTTCGATGATTGAGTCGACACGAACCCTCGAATCTCCGTCTTGAGCATACTCAAGTATCACGACATCTGCACATGCTCTGAAGCGCATACACCGGACATAAGAGGTCTCTCTCTGTAAACATCTTGGTGATCTCCATCACTGACTTAATCGTCTTCTTGAGCAACATGTACTCTTGTGCCAATCTCCTTCTCTCCACAAGTGGAACATACTACACACGAAACATCTCCGGAAACTGTTCCCAAGTCACTGCAGCTCACTCTACATGTGAAAAGGTCTGGGTCACAAACTCCCACCAATCATTCGCCCCCACGCGAAGTAGATTCAGCGAAAATTTTATTTTCTAGTACTCGGGACACGGACACGTGTAGAAACATTCCTCCATGTAAGATATCCATATCAAAGTAATAATTGGGTCCTTATCGCCTATGACCTCCAGAGGCTTCGTACTATCGAACTCTTGGTATTGCATTATCCCACCCTTCTGAAATCCTACAACAGCGACGATTGTAGTAGTTGTAGCAGCGGCAACATGCGTGGCAACGACATAATGCCTGTCAAACTCCTCAATAGAATGGTCTTAACCAACCCATAACTCCAAAATCGCCTCTTTGATCTCCACGACCACCTTGGAAGCAATGATCCCATGGATCTCCTCATCACTTAGACTCTCCTCTCGGTGAAGCCAATACTTGATCCTGAACCTCTAATAGCCACCATACTGAAAGATACAATGGAAAGGTAAAACATCAAGACATAGTGCTCAAAAACACTACTCCTTCACCTATTAGTTCCTTAGTAGCCTTGAGACTCCTTCTGATTCTCATATGGAAAGGTAAGTGTGGAAGGTAGTACGGGCCCATACTACCTTCCACACTTATTCGTAGTAATCCCCAAATTTGTCCCAAAGTTCTGTGTGACTACATTAGACCACCCGTAGGTGTATCAACACCCATATGATCCTAAGACCCAGAACTAACACCCTAGGCTCTCCTCCTAAGATTCCCCTCAATTACGTTTCTGCACTGCTAGAATCTCTTCCAACATAGTTGGTTGCATCGTGCATGCAAGTTGTACACAACATATGATAAAATAGACTGTTGAATAAATGACTCTACCTTAATTTTCACAACCAAACAAGGAACAGGAAATAAGGCTAAGTCATTCCTTCTAGGGTTGTATACTTATAATCGTACATAACTATATAACATATACCTAGCAACAACATGATCACATAGCACATAACAAACAATATCTGTGCTATAAGGCATCACAAAAATCAGGCAACTCTATCATGTAATTACTTAAGGGATCCGTAGCCCATCAACTAGCATACATCTCTAATATCTCATATAACAAAAAAATCAATCACATCATATAAAACAAGCATGGATATTTTGGGAAATCGCTTTTCTCGAGCTCCGACTGACTGTACACATCATATCTTCCCTTCCTTTATTAAGAATTACTCCTTTCTGAAAAGTTTTTATGAAAAAAATTCTCAGATCCTTAGTTTAAGTCTAGAATCACACGAGTGTTCATCCAAATCCCTCAAACCAGGGCTCTGATACCAACTTGTAACGTCTCATTTTCACAAGAAAAACATTTTTAAATAAGGTAAAATCATCATTTACATAGAATCCAAGTTATAAATATCCATTTGTTCCAAAATATAGTTGCTTGAAAATCAGAGTAATATTGATAATGTGGAATCTCCATTGTTGTTGATGTGTGTATACAATCATTCCTTTTCCTTTTCATGATCACCAATGGTACATGAAAAACATTTAATCCATAATTGTAAGTTAAAGCTTAGTGAGTTCCCCAAAAATATCACATACAACACATCATATAAACAATTATGGGTTATCGGCAATCTTGAGGAATATCAGCAGTCCCAATGGTCTAACAGTACGCCCTGTAGGTTATCAGCAGTCCCAATTAGCTAACAACATGCCCTATGGGTTATCAACAACCCTAGGGACTATCAATAGTCCCAATGGGCTAACATCATGCCTTAGAGCTATCAGCAACTCAACATCACAAACAACAAACATCAAATAAGAACATAAACACATGCAACACCTAAACTAGTCTACCAGACTAACAATTTACTATCGTACGTCAGACCTCACATAGTACTCTACATCACCATTATTAGGCCACTATTGAATGCATAGCCATATGTAATCAAAGGTGAGACAGACAGTCAAATAAGCGATCCCACTCTAGAGCCACAACCAAACAACGGACATGCAAGAAAACCTAGATCAAGAGTTCTTAGTTTATCCTACATGACTGCATATAACCCCCAATTCACTCAATTAGACAATCACCGACCTTCAGGTACTCTAACCAACATACCACAAACATTATATCAATATAACAACTATGGGTTATCCGCAACCTTGGGATTATCAACAGTCATCGAGTTATCAGTAACTCAGTAACTAACAACCAGCAACAACTAAGACTCATCTATTCTAGCTTGCCCCTAATATGAAATAGGTAATATAGTGAGAAAGATCACTTGAATCAAGGAACCAAAGAAACACAACAAGACCCTCATTCCTTGCACCGATCGCTCCCGCCAACCGACTAGCACCAAATAAAGGTAGAACCTTACTCAATCACCCAATTCCTTCAATTTTAACCCAAAGTCAAAATGGTTAAAACTCAATGGTCAACGGTCAACAAAATTCAATGGTTAAGCCCCCAACACAATGTGGGAACATCTGGAAAAAACAGTCGTGAGATCCTCTTACGCCACGATGTGACAGGCATATCGTCACGTTGTGGGAACTGATTATGGATGGCTTAATGGATTAACCCTTTAATCTCTTAAGCCACAGACTAATCCCCTCCAATAGGCTTCCTTACACCCAAAGAGTTAGAAAGATTATTGCTTTATAGTCGTGCATGTCCAATGCATGTCTTTCCCCAAGCTAAGTCATAACAATGGTGGAAATTAGATCAAAAATCTCATGCATGAGCCAAAAACCAACCAAATCTCAGATCTAAAACATTAAACCTCAAAGGGACCTCAAGGATCCTTAAAGTTGCCAAATTTATGGAATCCAACCACTCAAACTCACCCAAACATGGAAAAAATGTAAAAAAAATTATAAAAAAAAAGAGTCTAGATTTAGAAGCATCAAACATAAAGCTTGGAACTTGAACACTCACAATGGTCCAAAGTAAGTGCTAGAAGATGATGATGAAACTTGAAAGTTGGATCTATACACCAAGGATGTTTCATTCTCCTTCAAGACACTAAAAACACCACCGAAAGCTCAATAAATCAACAATGGAGGCTAGAGTTTTGTTGAAAAGGTTGAAGGCTGAGGAGGATGCCCTATTAAAGGCTTAAATATACAAGAAACCCTAAAAGATCATGGGCTTCGGATGCAGCTGTTGTTACGTCGTGACATTCCTCTCGTCACGTCGTAACGGCCATCCTGGATGCACATTCAAGAATTTGGCATGCCACATTGTGTTGCTCCAACCACCATATCGTGGTATGAGGTTTTTCCCAAAAATATTTCTTTTGATCATTCTAAACCCTCAACCGATTTATCTTGGAAAACGAGTGTTACACATTTTTTTTTCATATTGTTTCACAGTCACTTGTGTGTAAGTTGTTGAGGTTGTTGTAAATTCCGTTGAATTCGGTAATTTCAACCTTATATCACGCTAATTCGAAGAAATTTGGTCGGGATTTTGTTTTTCATTTCCCATTAGATTGAAGGAGATAATTTGAACTTTTCCCAAACTATTTGTCATTTGAGTATCTCTGACGATGGGGTCTTGGGAAACCGAAATCCACGCTAGTGCTAAATTTAATTTTTCATCCTTTCAACTCACCCTTTATTCGGTCGGAGCAGTTTGAGTTTTCTTGCCTTTCTTTTTTGATGGCCGTGGTTACTCTAGCTTTGTTTCCGCTACAAAATAGAGAGAATCTGGTTGTGAAGGGTGTGCTTGTGAATGATTTGGTTGTGAAGGTTATGGTCAATAAGGTTGTTGGAATACAAAAGATTGAAAAGTTTGTTGATAGGGTTGGAAATGTTAGAATTGTTGTTGAAGAAATGTCGTTGGGATAGCGGATTTGCTTTGGATTAATTTACAAAATCCATCGTGGGGTGATTTTATGTTCGGATATTAACGAGGTTTTGTGTTTTGCCCAAACAAATTGTCAAAATTAGGCTTTGGATTTGTTGGTGGAGTGTTTGGATTTTGATATGGGATGAAGTGTTTGACTTTTGGCAATATGTGTGTCTATGTGTGTGCATAAAGTAAAGGGAGAGAATAATAAATTGTGTGAAAAAAATAAGGTAGTTTACTTTTGTATTTATTAGGGTAATGTGTTAAATTGTGAATGATTTTTCTTATTTTAAAATTAAAACCTTTTACAATGATTGGAATATGATCAAAAAAATAGTTAGCAAAATGATCTCATTGGCTGTTCTCCATTGTGGCGGTGACTATATTCACAATACCAGAACCACCATGTCACACACGGGATGGGGTGCAAGGTCGTGACGAGTTGTTACCATCTTTAAGATTGCATTTCATAAAAGTTTTAGATACAAACGAAACATTTATATTGGGACACAAATTTGACAACATTGACGCATTGACAAATGTTTATTTATACAAACAGAGAGTTTCAATTTTTAACGAATTATTTTTTTTATTTATAAAATATAATTAATTTAAAAGAAAACAAAACAAGCTTTCTAGGCAATTAGAACATTGTATCCTTTATTTTGCGATATTTTGGTAAAACAATAATATTTTATGAAAAATAAATAGGTCGTGAACTATTTATCACAAAACCCAAAGCCTATCACGAATAAAAACTTAATTTATTTGCAAATATGATATTTCAACATCCTTGAACTGATGTAATTTTATTACAAATCAATTTTCAAAATTATATAAAATACATTCATATACCAACTCTTAACATTTTTCTCGTTCATCATCTTTACAAATATCACTTTGTCCTTTATATTATATTATATTATATTATATTATATATATATATATATATATATATATATATATATATATATATATATATATATATATATATATATATATTAGTTGTGAGACTCGTATTTTATACGGGTTGGATAAAACAAAACAAAATTTTAATATGAAGTTTTAAACAAAAATTTATTTAAATTTGAAATTTAAAAGGAAACATATTAAATACTATATGAGTTGTAATATTGTAATTTATTAGTTATTTTCAATTAAAGCAATTATTAATTAAGGTGTAAATATGATGTGTTAATTAAAAAAGATAAAAAAAAATAAGAAAATGACATGAAAAAAATATTTATTCAATATATCCACAAAATGACAAGTATCAAAACTTATAAAAATTTGACATGTGGAAAAAAAAACCTTCATTTATTAAGGAGGAATATATATATATATATATATATATATATATATATATATATATATATATATATATATATATATATATATATATATATATATATATATATATATGGGAAAAGTGAATATACCCTTAAGGGTATATAAGCTTAGGTACCCAAACTCACCATACTACATCGTTTTGTATCATATATAGACATTGTAATTATCCAATGTTCTTATAATTCAACTTCTAAATTGAATTACTTCAAAGATTTTTATAAATTTCATATTTATCTTCCTCTTACATAATTGTCATTTTCAACAATAATATACATAGCCTAGTAAGTGTTCGACAAAAAGATATGATGTAAAAAGAAGATAATAGTGAAAATTTAAAAATATTGAATATAAATCAAGTTAAGGATTGAAGTTTAACAATATTATAATAAATATATCAAACAAAACGACGTATTATTATGAGTTTGGGTACCTAAGCTTATATACCCTTAAGGGTATATTCACTTTTCCCTATATATATATATATATATATATATATATATATATATATATATATATATATATATATATATATATATATATATATATATATATATATATATATATATATATATATATATATATATAAAGTACTGAACTGAAAGATGGACAACCTGTAAAATACCTTAATTCGTATTCGAGTTTACTTTTATTTTAGTTTTATAATATTTGATTTCCATAAAAAGTCTTCTACAAAATAATAAAATTTCCATTTTGTCCGTCCCTTCATGTGTGGTCACATATTCTTTGTATGTTAAGTATTAAACTTCTTGTATTACAATTCACCAAAATTAGGTTATATTAAAAGTAGCTAATACTCAATGTCATAGTAGGTCTAGAAATATACTCACTTCAACAACAATTTTCCATTTCGTTGATACTAAGATTTCCTTTTAAATATAAAAAAAATAAATGCTTACACTGTGAAATACAATTGATCAAGATCTGGTCGTATCAATATGTTTCTCTTTTTATAAATTTCTATCCGGCTTTGATTATAAGTATCATAAATTTTATATAGTATAGCTTTTAACCATATATAATATTGTGTAAGAGTGGATATGGTGAATAACTCTCGTTATGTTGTTATCTCTAAACCACGAGTGATACACTTAGTGTTTACTTTTGGTTTTTATAATTAATAGAGTTTAATGGGGTTGAATATATTTTGGCATTCTTCAGTCTAAAATTAATGAATACAGTGATATTTTTGTTTCTTTGTTTTTATCTTACATATAATAATTCATTCATGTTTTATCTTATTGTACAACGCAATTCACAAAATCTTGATGAAAAAGTGTTTTGTTTCCACTATTGTTACCAAAAGCTTGAATCATATAGTACATTTCTTCTATGCAATTTCAAATTTAAATAAATAGTGACCACAACCAACCTACTACAAAAACAGGAAACACCTCTTTTTGGTAGGGTCTCAACAAGCCCTAAAAATCCTTAAATCGACACACACGTAGTACATAGTATGTATGGTGTCCTTTCTTACCATTACACACACAGTCGGTGTGTGTTTCTATGTGAGAGAAAACCAACAACGAAAGAGAAAGAGAAAGAGAACCCAATCTTTTTTCGTATTTACGCTTTGGTAAACCCACACTAAAACCTCTTACATGGCATCTGTTCATCTGCTTCTTCTTTCTAACCTGTTCTTCATTTTTTGTTTATTTTTTCAATCAAGATCTTCACTTACATCAAAAAATGCCATTTTACCACTCAAGATTAAATCAGATTCATCTAGCATCTACATACAACCGCCAAAGAAGCTCCCTTTTCAACATAATGTTTCTCTCACCGTCACCCTCGCCGTCGGCTCACCTCCACAGCCGGTTACCATGGTCCTCGACACCGGCAGCGAGCTTTCATGGTTTCACTGTAATAAAACACCAACCACACCTTTGTCGTACGACCCATTACATTCCAAATCCTACACCCCTGTTCCCTGTAGCTCCCCAATTTGCATGACCCGAACCCGAGACTTCACTGTCCCCGCTTCTTGCGACGCGAAAAAACTTTGCCACGCTACTCTCTCCTACGCCGACGCCACTTCCGTCGACGGCAATCTCGCCTACGATACCTTCCACTTCACGGATTCGGACCTTCCCGGAGTAATATTCGGTTGCATGGATATGGAATCAAGCTCTAACCAAGATGAGGATTCGAAAACAACCGGGCTAATGGGTATGAACCGGGGGTCGTTATCTTTTGTGACCCAAATTGGGTTCCCAAAGTTCTCGTATTGCATATCGGGTCAGGATTCCACCGGCGTATTACTGTTCGGAGAATATAATGTCTCTCTGCTCCGGCGGCCGTTAACTTACACATCCATGGTTAAAATGTCAACGCCGTTACCGTATTACGACCGGGTGGCATACACGGTTCAGCTTGAAGGAATCAAGGTTGCGGGTACGGTTCTACCCTTGCCGAAATCCATATTCGTACCCGACCACACCGGAGCCGGTCAAACCATGATTGATACGGGTACCCAGTTCACTTTTCTTCTTGGACCTGTTTACACTGCTCTGAAAAACGAGTTCTTGAAACAAACCAAGAATGTATTACGGGTGTATGAGGATCCGAACTTCGCGTTTCAAGGTGCAATGGACCTTTGTTACCGGGTTGAACGGAGTCGAGTCGGGTTACCCGTGTTACCTAGTGTGAGCATGATGTTTCGGGGCGCCGAAATGGTTATTTCGGGTCAGAAGCTCCTGTTTAAAGTGGCGGGTGTAACCAAGGGTGGTGATGACATACATTGCTTTACGTTTGGGAATTCAGATTTGTTAGGAATTGAAGCATACATCATTGGACATCACCATCAACAAAATATGTGGATGGAATTTGATCTTGCAAACAATCGGGTCGGGTTTGGTGAGGTTAGCTGTGATTGTGTAAGTCAAAAGCTTGGAATTGACTTGTAAAAGGACTTGATATGGCTTCTCTCAACCGTTGGATCATAGTGTCGCTCTCATGATCATCTTATACATTTACTCCTTGATTGATGTTCCGTTGATATGGATTCATTTGAGTTCCTTGTTCCACATAATGTAGCTAAACTAACTCTCTTAAAACGACAAAATGTAGACAAGTACACAAAAAATGATATAAAACACACAAATTAAAGTAAATAAACAACACGTTTTATTTCAAATTTGAAATTTCTCTTGAAAATAAATCTGGCTATGGTGAGTTAGATGGTTTAGGTGGGTAGGAGGGTTTAGCCCAGATGTTGGGTTTGGGTGAGGAGTGAGGAGTGAGGACTGAGGACTGAGGAGGGGGACCAAACAACTAAATATCTTCTCTTCTTCTGACAAAATTCGCTTCACTTAAATTTTGTATCCACAGTCCACTGACTTGTATGTTGTTTTGAGTTGTTTTCACACGTGATCGACTTCATTTAATTGATATAAAATACTTTACACGCATACCAGACTTATTGGTATGTGTATTTTTACATTTGGTTCTCGTAAAACAGAACCACACTGTATATATTGTCTTTGTTATCTTGATTGGGTTCCTATAAAATGGGGTTTGGAAGTGAATGGCGTGGATGGGTCTCCATAGCGTTAGAATCTTTCGTCCTAAGGTTGTTTGATATGATTTAAATTTTTAAGATTAAAATGTCTGAATTTGTAAAATAATTTTTAGGGTTGTTTGATAAGATCTAAATTTTTATGATCTAGATTTCTAAAAGAACCTGAATTTTTAAAATGTTGTTTATTTGAAACCTCGAATTGTTGTATTCAATTATAAAAATAATCATTTTACCATTTTATCTTAGATTTTGTTGAATTTAATATTTTTGTTTATAAAATAACCGAATAAACTCTTTAAACAGGGCCGCATTAGAGGTTATGGCAACATGAGCGATGGCTCGGTGTCTCCAAATTTTCGGGGTCATTTTTATGTATTTACTTATATTATTTAAAAAAAAAAAAAAAAAAAAAAAACTTTTGGTATTGAGTCGTTGTAGAGGCAAAAAGCGTCTCATTTTTTTATTCTTTCTGGGACCTCAAATCGACTTGAGTCGGTCCTGTCCTTGAATAATTATAAAAAAATAGAAACACCAGACAAAATAGAAATTTTAAAATACAATGCACTAATAGGAAGAGGTAAAAGTATGATACTATAATAAAGAATTCAATATAAATATGTTGTTATTTCATGTATTTAACTCTTACAAAAACAAGCTTCCAGTAACTATGAAAACATGCTTAAATGTATGCTTATATGGATCACATTACATGTATGCAACTTGATTCACTTAAACATCATAACAAGTACAAATGGTTTCTTGAAAAAAAAACAACCAAAATAGTTATTAAAAATGCTTTCTTAAAAAAAAAAACTTTCTCATGTGAAATTCCAAGAGAAAGCCAAAATACCCCTTGAAAATTTTCTTGCACCCAACCTTCAAACCATTAAACCAACTCCCTTTTTCCTCACGCCATCCAAAGTCTCGATGCTTCATGAAATCTAGAACAATTCAGTCGCACTTGATAATAACAAAGAAAAGACCATTATCCCCTTTGTTTTTATTTTTGCACCAAGTCATCTAATATCTTTTATCTTCAATTAAATAAATCCTCTTAAAGAGTAATAAAACACATTAATCTCTATGGCTTAACATGTTTATATGACTACAACTAATAGAAAGACATAATCATGTTTCCTAATTTTACCAATGTAAACAACACTCGTATTTTAGACTATTTGATGATGTTAGTGTTAGAAATTGGTGATGAAAAGAATTGCTTGGATTCTTTGAAAATCATGAAACGCTATCAAATTGAAGTATTTTGATGGTACAAAGTCGAACACTCAATTAGATAAAATTCAAAGTTTTCAGAAGAGAGAATGTTGGTAAAATTGTTCTTCAAGTGTACCGGAAAATGACCAAAAATAGGTATATGATTTTCTTATCTGAAATTGTCACATGACAGTTTTAAATTATCATTAAAAAAACTAATTTTAGGATAAGGGTCAAATGAGTCGCTTTTCCAAAAACTGGATTTCTGATGCAATTTTTTATATAGCAACATAACCCAAATAAAAAAAATTCCGCGTAGCTCGACACCAGCCAGGGGTTGTCGCCACTTGGACCCCGCTCCCAGTGGCACTGCCCTACAGACTCCGTTCGTTCAGGGGATTTGCCCTTAAATGACAGTCTACTTTGAATCTTAAACAAACTTAAACAAATGTGTACTTTGCACCTCCCTTACTTGTTTAATATTTGTCAAGATTATATTTGATCAACAAATTAATCTATTACACTTAAATATACATTGGTGATACAAATCACCAAAAAACCTCCCCCATTTAAGTGTAATCTTGATTAACTTTAAAAACAAAACATAAAAACAACAAACATGTGCATAAATGAAATGTCGTGACGATTGAATTTCACATTAGTATATTATTCATTCCAAATATTTGAATATTATGGTGTAAGGATTAAACCCTTTCTATTCATAGTGTGTAACACTAAATTTTTCAAACAAAATTTTCGATTTTTATAAAACATAATTCCATCAATATTCATAGAAACAACCCCTTTTAATTGTTCAACAAAATAGTATAAAATCCCAAGATCAACATGTCAAGCTCCAAACGTGTGTGTACGGATCAAGCCGGCGCCTTCCCACGGTCGTCACTAGTACCTGAAACAAATAACATCAACACTGTAAGCACAAGGCTTAGTGAGTTTCCCAAAATACCGCATATAACACATATTAGCCACTCGAGGCTATAACTCTGTGGGTCCGTGCACCCAAACTCTGTGAACCCTCAGGTTCTAACTCTGTGAACCTTCCGGTTCTAATTCTGTAAACATGCACAGCATCAAACACATGAAAGTAATGTAGTACAACACATAACATACATAGCATACAAATACTCTATCACATAACTCTGGTTACCTACTCAAGGTAAAGTATAGTGAGAAGACTCACCTCGTGTGTCTCGGTAAACCGTAACCCTGAAATCGCTAAACACTCGATCTGCCGAGCTGAAGTCCCCCTATAGCACAATATATCTCTAATTAACACTTTCCCAACTAGGGTTGACCATACCATAACAGGATAATCTAGGTCAACGCTGGTCAACGGTCAACTTGACCGGACTCGGCGAGTGCACTATAGCGACTCGGCGAGTCTGAGCGCATTCACCAATTTTCCTGGAATCCTCTCTTGACACGTCGAGCATCCCCTCCCAACTCGACGAGCTCCACCTGGCACGAGTTGTGGGGCCACCACGACTCAACTCGCCGAGTCTCAAGAACAACTCGGCGAGTCCGGTTTGACTCGGTCCACCTGTCCATCCTGACTCCCCCTTGACCCACTGAGTTCACTCATCCCAACTCGGCGAGGCCACTCGCTGAGTGGTCGTGCAGCATTCAAGCTACTCGCCGAGTCTGTTCTTCGGACTCGGCGAGTCAGAGCCATGCACTGACTCAATCTTGCACCAAAGGCCAGATCCAGACCACTAATCCATAGATCCAGTCCCCCCATGCTTATTTAGCACGTAAAGTCACAATCTTGATGCATAAATAACCTCTACATGATCACAAATGATGTTTTTGACCCAAATACTTCAATACAAGGCCAAGGACTCCATTTCCATCCATAAAGCTTGATGAGTGAGGCCCTCTGGACCTCTATGGATCCAGATCCATGGTCTCAACTCCAAGAGGGAACCAAAGGGGCACCAAATCACCCCATAAATGATCATATTAAACCCTAACATGCATCAAGTTTCACCAAACAGAAAATGGTCCGAGAATAATACCTCTAAAGTGATGATCCAAGCTCCAAATCCACGAAATAGCAACCTCCTTTACCTCCTCTTGCCTAGAGCCTCCTTCTTCTTGCTAAACAACACTCACAAGGTCAAGATTTGCTCTCAATCCTTCACCAAACGCTCAAGAACTCTAGGGACACACTCTGGGGGTTGGATGAGCGCAAATGACGGCCATAAGGCCCCTTAAATAGGCCACAAACCCGGAGATTTAGGGTTTCATAACACAGCGCAGACTCGCCGAGTCCATACCCTGGACTCGCCGAGTCCAAGTGCGCACCCTCGATCAATCCCGCGTCCCTACTCGGCGAGTCTGAGCCCCGACTCGCCGAGTCCCTCTCACAATATAACACAATTAAACTTACATTATACCTGGTAAAATCCGGATGTTACAACTCTCCCCCACTAGAACTGGACTTCGCCCTCGAAGTCCCGCTCTAAAACAGCTCCGGATGCTGCTCCCGCATCATACCCTCCGGCTCCCAGGTCATCTCTGATCCCTTCCGATGTTGCCACTGAACCAACACCAGAGGTACCTCCTTGTTCCTCAAAACTTTGATCTTCCGATCCCTAATAGCCACTAGTCTCTCTGCATAATTCAGGCTCGCATCAACCTGAATATCCTCGAGTGGAACCACTGCCGACTCATCGGCTATACATTTCCTCAACTGCGATACATGAAAAGTGTTGTGAATCTGTCCCAACTCTGCTGGTAACTCCAGCCGATAGGCTACCCGGCCTACCCTGGCGATCACACGAAACGGGCCAATAAACCGGGGTCCCAATTTGCCCCTCTTCCTGAACCGGATCACTCCTTTCCAAGGAGAGACCTTCAGGAGAACAAAGTCGCCGACCTGAAATTCCAACTCGGACCGGCGCCTATCCGCGTAACTCTTCTGCAGGCTCTGAGCGGTCAATAACCTCTGCCTGACCAGCTGTATCTGCTCTGTTGTCTGATTCACGATCTCTGTACTGCCCATTACCCTTTGCCCAACCTCTCCCCAACATATGGGAGTCCGACACCTCCTACCATATAACAGCTCAAAGGGCGGCATACCAATGCTCGAATGATAGCTGTTATTGTAGGAAAACTCCGCTAGAGGCAAATACGAGTCCCAACTACCCCCAAAATCCAATACACAAGCTCGAAGCATGTCCTCGAGTGTCTGTATCGTCCGCTCACTCTGACCGTCGGTCTGGGGGTGGTATGCGGTACTAAAATGCAACTTAGTACCCAACTCCTCATGAAATTTCTTCCAAAAACGGGAAGTGAAACGCACATCGCGGTCTGAAATAATCGAGATCGGCACCCCATGCCGAGATACAACCTCCCTCACGTAAACCTCCGCCAACTTCTCTGCTGAAGAACTCTCACTGATGGCAAGAAAGTGAGCGCTCTTTGTCAATCTATCCACAATCACCCATATTGCATCAACTCCTCTGGCAGTCCTCGGCAATTTGGTGATAAAGTCCATAGTGATCTGTTCCCACTTCCACTCGGGAACCTCCAATGGCTGCAACTTGCCATGCGGTCTCTGGTGTTCGGCCTTTACCCTTCGACAGGTCAAACACCTCTCGACAAACCATGCTACATCCCTCTTCATACAGGGCCACCAATAGTCCTTCCTTAGATCCAAATACATCTTCGTGGCCCCGGGGTGGATCGAAAATTTCGATCTATGAGCCTCCTCCATCAATGTAGCACGGGTACCGCCTACAAACGGTACCCAGATCCTGCCCTGATAAGTCATAAGGCCTCGACTATCCGATATAAACTCAGATACCATCCCAACAACCCGCTCTCTCTTTTGCATCTCCGGACGCACGACCTCGGCCTGAGCCCCACGGATGGCGTCCAGAACTGGAGCTATCACGGTCAATCTCAAACATACATCTCGCAGGGGAGTACTCTCCGCCCTGCGACTCAATGCGTCGGCTACCACATTAGCCTTGCCCGGGTGGTACAAGATCTCACAATCATAATCCTTGACCACGTCTAACCATCTCCTCTGCCGCATATTTAGGTTAGGCTGATCCATCAAGTACTTCAAACTCTTATGGTCCGTGTAAATCGTACAACGAACCCCATACAAGTAGTGCCGCCAAATCTTGAGGGCGAACACCACTGCTCCCAACTCCAAATCATGTGTGGGGTACCTTGTCTCGTGAGGCTTCAACTGCCTCGATGCATAAGCTATCACATGACCCTTCTGCATCAATACCGCTCCCAATCCTAGGATCGATGCATCACAGAATACCACAAAACCTTCCATACCTTCCGGAAGGGCTAATACTGGAGCTTCACACAACCTCTGGCGAAGCGTCTCAAAGGAGGTCTGCTGCTCGGGACCCCATGCAAATGCCACACCCTTCCGGGTCAATCTGGTGAGTGGAACCACAATCTTGGAGAAATCCTTAATAAATCTCCGATAATACCCTGCCAACCCGAGGAAACTCCGTATCTCAGAAGGTGACCTCGGCACCTCCCACCTCATCACTGCATCAACCTTGGCCGGATCGACCAATATCCCCTTCTGGTTAACGAGATGTCCCAGAAACTGGACCTCCCGTAACCAGAAATCGCACTTGGAGAACTTTGCGTAAAGTTTCTCCGCTCTCAAAACCCCAAGCACCTCCCTCAAATGCTCCTCGTGCTGCTCACTAGATTTCGAATATACCAGAATATCATCAATGAAAACAATCACCGACCGATCCAACATCGGCCGACATACCCTGTTCATGAGGTCCATGAACACAGCCGGGGCATTAGTGAGCCCAAAAGGCATCACCACAAACTCATAATGCCCATAACGCGTCCTGAATGCTGTCTTCTGGACGTCCTCGTCCCGCACTCTCACCTGATGATAGCCCGACCTCAAATCAATCTTGGAGAACCAAGATGCTCCCTGTAGCTGATCGAATAAATCGTCGATCCTCGGCAGCGGGTAACGGTTCTTGACCGTCAGCTTATTCAATTCCCGGTAATCAATACACATGCGATGCGAGCCATCCTTCTTTTTCACAAACAAGATGGGTGCTCCCCACGACGAGCTACTCGGCCGAATAAACCCCTTCCCCAGCAACTCCTGAAGTTGCGAGGATAACTCCTGCATCTCTTGAGGCGCAAGGCGATACGGCACCTTAGCAATAGGCGCGGCCCCCGGAACCAAATCGATGCCAAACTCCACTTGCCTCGCGGGAGGCACACCTGGTAACTCTTCGGGAAATACATCTGGAAACTCCCGCACCACCGGAACTTCCTCCACAGAGCTCGGTCTCTCGGAGATCACTCGCGTATCCATCACATACGCTACATAACCCTTACAACCCTGCTGTAAACACTGCCTCGCCCTAGCAGCCGAACAAAAAGCTGATCCAGAACGTGTACCCTTGCCGTATACTGAAAGAACTCCCCCACTAGGATCCCGTATAGTCACCAGCTGATGCTCGCAATCGATAACCGCACCGAATCGGCTCAACCAATCCATGCCCACTATAACACAGACATCACCCATCGCAATCGGAATCAGGTCGATCGGAAACTCGACCCCGAATATCTCCAATACACATCCCCGGAAGACCTCTGTAACACAAATCACTCTGTCGGCGGCTATGGAAACCCGCAGGGGCCGACTCAATACTCCACGACTAACACTGATACGCTGACTAAATGCCAAGGACACAAAAGATCGACTCGCACCCGAGTCAAATAACACTAAAGCAGGTACAAAATTCACAAGGAAGGTACCTAAGCATAGCATGATATAAGCATAATATCTCAACACCATAAACAATAATGAAAAGGAAACATACCAGCCACAACGTCGGGTGCGGCGTGGACCTCTTCCGCAGTCAGCTGGAAGGCTCTCCCCCGAGCCCTAGGTGCCTCGGCCTTCACGGGCCGACTCTCTGCAGCAGCAGCTCTGATGGCGGCGGGAGCAGACCCCTGAGATGCCCCGCGCAGCAGCGGACACTCCGCCTTCCGGTGTCCGGTCTGGTTGCAGTGGAAGCACACTGCAAATCCCTTGGGGCAATCCTTAGCCATATGCCCCTCCTTGCCACATTTGTAGCAAGACCCTGCCCGACAGGCGCCATCGTGACCCTTGCCGCACTTCCCACAAGTGCGGCCCTTCTGGCTCCCGGGTCTGGAATCAGCGGGCTTGGCCCGCTTGGCTGCCGGCTGGGACTGTGCCGGCTGCCGATCCCTCCCCATAGACTCCGCCTCCTCCCTGGCCTGAGTCTCAAGCTCAATTTCCCTCTTCCGAGCATTTGCCTGAAGCTCGGCAAATGTCCGGTACGAGGAGTTCGCAGCGAACTCCCGAATATCCCGCCTCAAAACGCTCAGATAACGGCTCATACGTGCCTGCTCGGTGGACACGTGCTCAGGGCAAAACATCGCCCTCTCCTGAAACATCCTCGTAATCGCTGTAACTGACTCGGTACCCTGCTTGAGGGTCAGAAACTCCTGTGCCAGACGTTCCCTCTCCACCTGAGGAACATACTCATCTCGGAACATGGAAGTGAACCTCTCCCAGGTCACTGC
Source organism: Lactuca saligna (assembly GCF_052625555.1). Classification (NCBI taxonomy): domain Eukaryota; kingdom Viridiplantae; phylum Streptophyta; class Magnoliopsida; order Asterales; family Asteraceae; genus Lactuca; species Lactuca saligna. The sequence goes on from NC_136418.1 coordinate 175,857,779, forward strand.
CGAAAGCTCAGTCGGTGTGAAATGCGCAGTCACAAACTTCCACCAGTCCTTCGCTCCCAAGCGAAGCTGGTTCAGCGCGAACCGAACCTTCAAATGCTCAGGGGACGAGCAAGTGAAGAAGCATCCCTCCATATCAGATATCCACCTCATAGCTGCCACCGGGTCCTGTGTACCATCAAACTCTGGTGGCTTGGTGTTGCTGAACTCCCTGAACAACATCGCATCACCTCCCTGGGGTCTTGCCGCAGCAATCGCTGCGGTAGCTGCTGCAACCGCAGCCTCAGAAAGAGCGGCATAGCGCTCGTCAAACGTCTCAATCAAAGCGGTCTTAATGGACCCGAACATCTCTGGTATCTCGGCTCTGATGACCGCAGCCACCTCCTCATGAATGATCTGTCGAATGTCCTCATCACTAGATCCGGCATCCTCCGGCATGTGTCGTGTCCTCACCATGATCAACCTCTGAAATACAACATGCGATAATTAGAATTTACTCGAACACCCTTACATTCAACAATCCACCCCTCCTTGATTCTTGGCATCCCCAGATTCTTATTTTGAACTGTGTACCGCTCCGGTGCTTTTAGTAGTACGGGCCCAATACTACTATCCGCACCGTCTCGGTACACACCCCAAATCGTCCTCTTCGGATCCCAGTCCCCAAGTACTCTATTATACTTAAATCTCTCTGAACAGATCTCACACAAAACCCTAGCTGCTACCTAATTACTCTCAGCGTCTCATAGCCGCTCACCATTCCCTAAGCTAAGGCATCACAAAACAGGCCACTCTAGCTCTATCAGCAATACCTAGCCTACTCTAGCATGCACACACATCACAATAATAGTTATTACATAACAAAAGATATTTTGGGAATTCACCGTTCGGGCGCTGACTGATCGTACACACGTTTCTTCCTGGAAAACCCTTTACTCTTAGAAAATTTTGGTTTTTATTTTGAAAATATCTCTTCATTTCCTCAGTTTGAGTTCAAATACCCCCGAAGGTGTACCCGAATCCCTCAAACCAAGGCTCTGATACCAATTCGTAACACTAAAATTTTCAAACAAAATTTTCGATTTTTATAAAACATAATTCCATCAATATTCATAGAAACAACCCCTTTTAATTGTTCAACAAAATAGTATAAAATCCCAAGATCAACATGTCAAGCTCCAAACGTGTGTGTACGGATCAAGCCGGTGCCTTCCCACGGTCGTCACTAGTACCTGAAACAAATAACATCAACACTGTAAGCACAAGGCTTAGTGAGTTTCCCAAAATACCGCATATAACACATATTAGCCACTCGAGGCTATAACTCTGTGGGTCCGTGCACCCAAACTCTGTGAACCCTCAGGTTCTAACTCTGTGAACCTTCCGGTTCTAATTCTGTAAACATGCACAGCATCAAACACATGAAAGTAATGTAGTACAACACATAACATACATAGCATACAAATACTCTATCACATAACTCTGGTTACCTACTCAAGGTAAAGTATAGTGAGAAGACTCACCTCGTGTGTCTCGGTAAACCGTAACCCTGAAATCGCTAAACACTCGATCTGCCGAGCTGAAGTCCCCCTATAGCACAATATATCTCTAATTAACACTTTCCCAACTAGGGTTGACCATACCATAACAGGATAATCTAAGTCAACGCTGGTCAACGGTCAACTTGAACGGACTCGGCGAGTGCACTATAGCGACTCGGCGAGTCTGAGCGCATTCACCAATTTCCCTGGAATCCTCTCTTGACACGTCGAGCATCCCCTCCCAACTCGACGAGCTCCACATGGCACGAGTTGTGGGGCCACCACGACTCAACTCGCCGAGTCTCAAGAACAACTCGGCGAGTCCGGTTTGACTCGGTCCACCTGTCCATCCTGACTCCCCCTTGACCCACTGAGTTCACTCATCCCAACTCGGCGAGGCCACTCGCTGAGTGGTCGTGCAGCATTCAAGCTACTCGCCGAGTCTGTTCTTCGGACTCGGCGAGTCAGAGCCATGCACTGACTCAATCTTGCACCAAAGGCCAGATCCAGACCACTAATCCATAGATCCAGTCCCCCCATGCTTATTTAGCACGTAAAGTCACAATCTTGATGCATAAATAACCTCTACATGATCACAAATGATGTTTTTGACCCAAATACTTCAACACAAGGCCAAGGACTCCATTTCCATCCATAAAGCTTGATGAGTGAGGCCCTCTGGACCTCTATGGATCCAGATCCATGGTCTCAACTCCAAGAGGGAACCAAAGGGGCACCAAATCACCCCATAAATGATCATATTAAACCCTAACATGCATCAAGTTTCACCAAACAGAAAATGGTCCGAGAATAATACCTCTAAAGTGATGATCCAAGCTCCAAATCCACGAAATAGCAACCTCCTTTGCCTCCTCTTGCCTAGAGCCTCCTTCTTCTTGCTAAACAACACTCACAAGGTCAAGATTTGCTCTCAATCCTTCACCAAACGCTCAAGAACTCTAGGGACACACTCTGGGGGTTGGATGAGCGCAAATGACGGCCATAAGGCCCCTTAAATAGGCCACAAACCCGGAGATTTAGGGTTTCATAACACAGCGCAGACTCGCCGAGTCCAAGTGCGCACCCTCGATCAATCCCGCGTCCCTACTCGGCGAGTCTGAACCCCGACTCGCCGAGTCCCTCTCACAATATAACACAATTAAACTTACATTATACTTGGTAAAATCCGGATGTTACATAGTGAATACATGAAGTTAATATGCACAATAGTTTACATTCTCATAAGTCTAACTTGGCATTGTATTTTACTAGCTTGTATCATATCCTTCAATAAACATATCAAAGCTAAGTCTCAAAGCTTCTTGAAGCAACTAAACTTCATGTTTATATAGGTAGTCATTTTCTTCTTGCACTTGCAAATGCAATTTTTCAAAAGGACTATTAAGAAGTATAAATTCAATCTTCTTAACTTGTACTACTTAACACATACCTTGGGATGATGATAATAATGTGTTCCAATCTTCAAATATCAAGCTTTCTACATTGAATTCAACATCTAATATTACATTATATGGGAATTAGATATCTTAATATAAAAGATTTTAGGTGGACTTTAAACCCATCCCTACAACCGCCTCGTGCACAACTTGCTAACCCTTTTGGTTAGATGATCGGCTGATTTCAACTGAGTTCTCACAAACTCCACATATATCACACCAGTCATGATGATCTCACAAATCATGCTATGTGTAACACCTAAATGTCTATACTTTCCATTGTACACTTGACTATAATCCTTATCCAAGGTTCCAGCACTATCACACCTGATAGACGTGGTAGATATCAGTTTTGGCCATATAGGAATTTCATAAATCAAATTTCTTATCCATTCAACTTCTTACAAACTCAGAATCCATGGTTGAGTTAGTAATACAAGTTTGTTTCTTAGATTCCCAAGAAATGATACCTCCCCCCAAAAGAAACAATCAACCACTTGTAGAGGAGTGATCCTCTATGTTATTAATATAGCTAGCATCTAAATTACCTTAAAGAAAAAAAGGATATCCACTATATGTCAAACCATAACTTATGGTTCCTTTCAAATACTTGAATACTTTACTTACAACTTTCCAATTATGTGAACTAAGATTACTAGTATACCATAACATATGTTATACCAAGCCTAGTGCATATCATGGAATAAATTAGATAACCAATAGCCCTTGAGTATTCAAGTTGAGACACTGGAGATCCTTTATTAGGTAGAAGCTTAAGATTAGGATCTAGAGGATTGCTAACAGGAGAACAATTCTCAAATTTAAACTTTTTCAATATCTTCTTAATGTAATGATATTGAGAAATTGAAATCTCATTGTTTCCTTGTTTGATTATTATACCAAGAATCACCTCTACCCCCCCCCCCCCCGTGTCTTTAATTTCAAATCGGTACCAAAAATCAACATATCATCCATATATAGACAAATCATAAATCCTTTACTATAAGTATCAAATTTTCTATATACATACTTGTCAACTTGGTTTGATGTAAAACCATTATACAAGACAACATCATCAAACTTTTGATGTCATTGCTTTGGTGTTTGTTACAAACCATGTAATGATTTCTTCAACTTGCACACCTTGTGTTCATTTCCAGGCATCACAAACCCTTCATGTTGTTTCATGTAAATTTCATCATCTAAATCACCATTCAATAATGCAGTTTTTACATCTATTTGGTGAATCAAAAGATTATGTATAGCTGCAAGAGCTAACAATAATCTAATAGTGGAAATTCCAGCAACACGAGAATAAGTATCAAAGAAGTCAATATCTTCCTTTTTCTTAAAGCCTTGGATAACCAATCTAGCCTTATACTTATCTATTATGCCACCTGAAGGGTTTTGAGCATTCTAACACTCCTATGGTGTACATGCAACCCATGAAACCTTGGATCTATATTTTCTCTATTATACATGCAAATATTATTTTTCCAAGGTTCTCATCCTAACTAGCATATCCTGGGGTACTTGTAATATAAAAACTAGTAGAAAGACTTACCTTTTCTTATGGTTGGTTGCTTGGAGCTTCAAGAGCCTAGCACCAATATTGTGAATGCCCCAAGTGGAATCACAAATCACGAAAACAACTTGGAAGACTTTGAGAGAATATGAAGCACTTCTAGAAATCGGCCCACTCTTGTTCTCACACACACTAGTGCCATTTCATGTGCCAAATTGTCATAACTGGAAATTTTGTGTCATGTAATCTATACATTCAACCTAATGTGAATCAAAAACTTCAATCAAATACAATATACAAGTACTACAAATAGTCAGCAAACAATTGGAAAACCCTAGAAGTTCCAAGTTAAGTCCATTTTGGACTAGAACTTCCTTATTGGATCCAAATGGACCAATAAACTTCCAATTGGACTATCATGGGCTTAGGACCCTAATTGGGCTCTAATTGGACCCACATTCGTTTATTTCAATATTTTGGGCTAGGTAGAACCTAGAATGAAATAAATCACAAGCTTTGATCCATAATTTAACCTAACCTAGCTTAATGAAGCATAAAAATCACAATTTTATTTTATAAGGCCAATAAATACCCTAAACTACCTCTAATGTTGGGCTTAGGGGCAAAAAGCCCAATTTTTCCTTCTTCCCTTCCTCATTCTCGGCCCAAGGCCAAAATCCAAGAAGCTGAGGAAGAGTTGACTATTTGCTTGCCACCTCACTATTACCCATAGGACTTCCATGCATTATTTCCCATTCTTCCATGCAAATCACTTCAAGATCACATCTCTTCTTCTCTCCTCTCTCATTCTCGGTCGAACACCCACTCACACACACCAAAACTCTCTCAAAATCCTCTCTAGAACACTCAAGAACATTTCTCCCTCTCCACTCAAAAATCTCGAGTTCTAGGAAGCCTTCAAGAGGAAATCTCCACAAAATTCTTCATCTAAGGTAAGATATTGCATGGATCTATGATTCAAATTCTTTTGTTATCAAAATCCTTTCCTAAACTATGCAAAAATCGTGATCTTGCACCCTAGAACCATCTCAAACTCGAGATCCACCAAGGAAAGGTGCTAAGGCCAAAAATCATCAAGTTTTCTTCCATCTTTTCTTCCAAAAACCGAAACAACACCCAAGGTGAGTTTCATATCCCCTTATTTTCGATTTTTATGAGTTTTTATGGGGGAGAATACAAGAAAATGTGAAGATCCATCATTATGTGTATGTTGTGGTTGATTTCTATGCTTATATGTATGTTTTGTATGATTTTATTGATAGATCTAGGGTGATATGCTAAAAACCGAGACATACATTTTATCATAGCACAAAATAGACTATCACATGCAAAGTATACTAAGAAAATTTCTAAATAGCTTAACAACACTTAACTTGGGCTAAAAACTCATTTTTTTGACATAAAATGTTGAAAATGCAAAGTTGAAGGGCCTAACATGAAACATTTCGAAATCTGATGGGGGTGATGAGTCCAAACAGTTTGCATAATGTATTTTTCTGAAAATATACCATTTAGAGGGTTAAAAATATAAATTCCAAGCTTATTGGGCTAAACATGACATTTTCGGCCCAATAAGGCCCAATATGCGAAATTTTCTAAATTGGAGGACCAAAACTGCATTTTTCTGTAAAACAGTGGGCTACAAGTGTTCCATACGCTTTTCAAGGGTTTAAAATGCTTTCCAAATTTAAAGGGGACCAAAATTGTAAAATTTTTCCAAATTGGGTCAAAAATGTAAAAGTTGCGAAAAATAGGGGCTATAACCGAGAAAACTGAAGTTTCAAGGGCTTAAACTGTTTTCTATGATAAGTTGCTGGAAAAATACTTATGACAACAATTTTTGGTATAAAAATGTCAAAAAAATTGATTTAGGGACCAAACCGGAAAGTTTTTAAATAAAGGGGTAAAAAGAGTAAATTCCATAATTAAGGAAGGGCTGAAAACAGAAAATCTTCAAGGCTAGTTAATACATGCAATTTGACCAATTGATGGTAACACGCTTATCGACGAAATACAATATACTACAATACCAAAAGACGTTGTCAAACGAATTGGTTCGGTCTCGAACCAATAAAAATCCAAAACCACTAACACGACGAAGTTACGACATTTCGATTCATAACCATAACGATTACGATTACATGCGAGTGTGCACAGACGTCTACGCACCATCTTTGGGCCCCAAAAGTGTAAAATCTTGTCTGTTGAGCCTAGCTAGCCCAACGACCTGATCTTAAGGCCCGAAGGTCTCTCTCTCTTACGAAGTGTTGGGTTTTACCGACCCTACATGACGTAACAGGACTTTCAATGGCAATATGCTGCTGGTCCCCAAGGGTCCTTCAGTGCTGCTAGTAAAGTCTGTAACTCACGATTGCGAGTTGGGCTTCGGGCCCTTCGCAATTGCATTTGGTCTCGGACGACGCGGGGAAACCCTGAAGGTTTCGTACCTTTTTCCTTCCCTCCGGTCGTGGGACTTAACAAGTCCGGGAGGATCGAGTCGCGTGAAGATTTACGAGTGACGCCTATAAGGATCGCTTGTAAGGTTGTTGACTTGCCGTTTTCACTAACGCTTGTCCCAACACTTCACCACCCTCTGTACCCTCGATGCCTCCGGAATACAACGATACGACGATAGGAAAACGTCGGGTTTTCCTAGGATTTCAATAACGATTACAAATTTCCGATCGAACTTCACAACCCTTACGCTTACATCTATAGAATTCAAACAAGCATACTCATGGATCATCACTTATTATTTTTACACTAATCAATTTCTAGAAAATATCGGATTTTCTAAAGGTTTTCAAACAACACATCGGATTTCAAACTCTACTTATGAACTCACCAACATTTCATATGTTGACGTTTTTCAAAATACTTGTATTCTCAGGTAACAGATAAAGTGAAGGTGATTTGTACTCGCTGACGTTTTGCTATGATTTAAGTAATACCAAACAGTTATTTCTTTGAATGTAATTTTTGGAACAATGTAATGTATGTAAACGTTACCAGTTGTATCAATTCCAAATGTTGGTGATGTATAATGTTATGTTTCATATATATGCATTGTAATGGTATTCAATGAGTCACGATAGCCCCCGGACGTTTCCGCCGTCTGGTTCGGGGGTGTGACACAAATACCTCTTTATATAGTATGGTGGATTAGGGATACCTCCAAGTAAAACCCTAATACCCATGACCTTTCATTTCCATAGGATCCATGGGTTAAAACTCCATGGACTATCCATGCAAGTTTATCCCATCCTAAATGAACTTTGACCCATTCTATATATATAAGAGTCCATATTTAATTAGCTCCTTTTGATCACTAAATTAATTCAAATTACTTATTGATCAATATTAATTAAATAATATGATTTCATATTAATATATTATGACTTATAATATATTAATAAATCATAAATATACTATTCTCAAAATATTATCCATACAAATTGTTTTGGTGAAGTGCAACCCAAGTGGACCATGTCGGGTCGGGTCAAGTACATACCAAATATAGTTACGGACTTAGACACTTTATCCAACACCACCAACCTTCATTTTCCTTTTGAATCCATTGGAAAAGGTTTTCCACTTGAAGATGATGTTCCATGATTGGATTGTGGAAATGGAAATCATTCTTCACTTCCTCCACCTCCTCCAATAATTCTCCCTGACCCACTTGAAAATTTGAAGGTCACTCAAGCCCTATTAGCGAAAAGACACGAAGATGGAAAGTCGGTATGCACTCATGTCTTGGATATGAAGTTACATATTGATAGATTGGGAAGTATCGGTGTCGATGTCTCGGAGAAGTTGGGTGTTGACTTGGTTCTTCACTCACTTCCCGATTCATAGGGTAAGTTCGTTAGAGAGTATTATATGATGGAACATGACGTGAACCTCATTGATTTGACTTATTTGCTTATTGCTGCTGAATCAGAAATGATTTGGTGCACTGGTCGAGCAAATTTGTCTGGTAAATCAATATCCCAACCTTCTATGGGCAATGGCAACATTGGAAGTCCAGAAAAGTTTTCACTTCGCAAGAGAAAGGCTGAGTCTAAGATAGTCTTGTGTACCATTCTTGAAGAATCCATATGTTTCTACTGCTAAAAGAGGGGGCATTGGTTACGAAGCTGCCCTTACTATCTGAGAGATCTAAAAGATAGGAGAGTCAAGATGTATGACTCTGCTTCAGGTAAGATCCACTATCTAACTCTATTAAGTTTCTATTTGGAGATTCTTAATACGTGATGTGATACGATCGCATTTTAATGTGTTGTAGGATCGAAGAAAAGAAAGGAAGCTTAAAGGAAGAAGCATGTTGAGTCTGATCGCGAAGAAATGGATTTTGATCGTATGATTCGATGATCGGATTTTTAGAGCTGCTACTTAGAGAGTTATGATAGATTGCTTAGGAATATGTAATATCATAGTTTTCATTTGAATTGCATTGTAAGGATAAGTTTTTCTGCACCCTTTATAAATAAAATAAATTTTTGTTTTTGTCTTATTTATATGTTTCATTGCAATGACATGTATGAAAATTGATGTTTGTGCAATGTTGAAATGGATATGATTCTTTGTTATGTTATTTGTGGTAATGTCGAGAATTTACCAAATAAGGAAAGATTTTTGTCGCCCGAGTTTCAGTTGGACAGAAACTTGGAATCATATTTATGGTAATGTCGAGAATTTACCAAATAAGGAAAGATTTTTGTCGCCCGAGTTTCAGTTGGACAGAAACTTGGAATCATACAACGTGTATTGTATGATGAATGAGAACCTTCATATTTGGAAAATTAAGGTCCCGTTTGATAGTTTCTATCTGGGAAAGTGCTCTCTGGTAAAGTGTTGTCTGGGAAAGTTTTCTGACTGGGAAAGAAACCATGCTGTTTGGTTGTACATCTGATTGACTGTGCTGAATGATGAAAAAAAGTAATAATTCAATAAAAAATAAATTTAAAAAAAATTATTTAAAAAAATTAATAATCCAATAAATAAAGAAAGAGGCAGGGTTTGGTGTATAATTGTCTTTCCAGCCCATTCAGCCAGAAAGATATGATTTTGGGGATTTATGGGAAAGACATATCTTACCAGGAAAGACTCCTTCTTTTGTGCAAATCAAACAGTATTTTCGGTCCATTCAGCCAGAAAGATCTGTTTGGACCTGGAAATATGCGTATCAAACTGGGTCTAAGACTAATTCCTTGACAAGAGTCAAGTGAAGGACTAGGAGAACTGGTACATAATGTTGTGCACTGGTTAAGTCCACCACAAAGAATAATAAGATTACTCGTCATGATTTACTAAAATTCTAGTAAATGTGGTTATTCTTACAAGATTAAGTATAATTCTGAATCATTGAAAAGTTTCAATGAATGGTAGAACGAACAAGAATAATAAAATAGGCAGAAAGATAAAAGTTTCTCCAATCTGAAAAGATGACAGAGTACTTTAGTATCATGTTTTATAATCGTCTTGTTGATTATGAAACCATGTCACAATTAATCCTCTAAGGACACCTAAGTGCACTAGTATGGCTAAGAAGAGGAATCAAAAATTGTTGAAATGGTTAAATCAGAAGGATGAGTCATACTTCGTTCCAAAATAAAGTCTTAGAGTCATACTTTAAGATTGTGAATTGAGTGACACATCTTCAGAAGTTTTTAACACACTCATCGAATATGGAGTAAAAAATGTTTTTCTTACTCTTGCACATTTGAAATTGGTATGTTGTGATGTCTTGGATAAGATAAAGACCAACTAAGACCAATTGTATGTAATGTTTGTCTTGATGAGAATCATCACTAACTACTGAATATTTGTTTGTCAATAAATGTTTCTTAACAAGAGAATCTTATATATCAAGAGGTTATTGGGAGTCTAAATGATCTCGAAAAGGTTCAAGAACTAATCAAGAGTAAACCTGCTAAACACTAGCACACAACTTGAGGCTTTTAACCTATCATGTTGACATATTCTTATTTATGTGCCATTCCCGTAAAGTTGCTTATGCATATGAGTTCTATGAGTTCTCAATAGACTGTATAAAGGCAAACACTTTGTTCAATGAGAGTACATTCACTAGTATAGGTGAGCTGCAAAATGACTTGGAAGCAATGGTGGGACCCTTGATGGCAAGAAATTAAGAATGAACAAGTTCTGTCCATAAGAGTTTGGATTTGTCGTAAACATTATCTTATGATTATGGTTATGACAAATTCACATGGATAGGAACACATACACCATAAAATCTAAGTGTCATAAGTTTTCTTTCCATTTCATGAAAATGATTGTGAAGAAACATTTTCGCTAAGAGAGATTTCAAGGAGATAGCGATTGTGTAAATTGCATTCTCAAATTCAATTATGATTACGACATCCTTCTCCATAGTTCAAATTGTGAGATTTGGCAATTAGTTTGAACATTCGAGACTTATTGCTGTAAGTTCTAGAATTGTTGAGACTCACATGTGAGTTATCTAAGGGAAGGTGTATGAGTTTGAGAAGCTTAGATAAAGGCTTATCGAAGTATATCGTATTAGAAATATGAACTTTGGAAGTTAATAAGTGTTGATTTCTAGAAGTCCAACTGTTTTCTGAATACATGTCAAAGCTAGTGGGAGCATAAAAGTTATGTTGATATTGATATAATAATCATGTTAGCGGGAGCGTGATTATTATTTTAAGCGTTGCAAGTTAGCAATATTAATTATAGAAAACAAAAGTTTCACTTTGCAAAGTTGTAGGGGTTGAAAAGTTGTTTTGGTATAATTAAGGGAGAGAATATTATACTTCATTTCAAAATCTAAAAGCTTGGATCGAGAAATTTTAATCGAATTTAGTCAGAGGACATATATGGATATTATGTTGAAAAGATTCAACATAAAAGAATTCTATGTATGGAAATATTATAGCAAGAAATTGGTAAAGTATCACGTCTTTCAATATGAATCGTGTCCCATAGCTTCTGGTATAGGATCGATTACATATTCTGTAATATTCAAACGTTCTAAATTTTCCAAATGTCTAGGGCATTAAGAGGGAAAAAGGACTAGAATTGGATTTGACTAAATTAATTAAACAACTATCAAGGACAATCTAAGGTTCACCAAGGATTGGTCGCTTATAGACAACTGGAAGTATAGTAATACATGGACCATATTGACATTATTATGAATAGATAAGACTCTATTTAGAATGAGTTGTCATATGGCAAATATTAAAACATTTCCATATTGGGAGTTGGATATCAGGAATCTATGTCTAGATTAGAAACTTTTATGTAATAAGGATGTTCAAAGAAAAGTACTTTGAATGTGAGACTTCATATCTATGGAATTGTCTTGTAACAATCTCCAATAAAGGATTTTGTAATTTTATTGGCAAAGTCTTTGTGATTTTGGTGCTATGACATTACAAAGGGTCATTGCATAAAATGTTAGAATCAAACATATTCTAAATAAGTGGGAAGAATTTGGTATTATTACACTTTGCATGTTTTGACTTCCAGGATAACTAGGTTATTCAAACCATCCATAGTTGATCATACTTTGGAAGTAGGTATGAAAGAAGACTGTCATGAATCTGACTGTAGATTGTCTAAAGTGTCTTAGACATAGCAAAAGTTTGTTGCAGTATTCATGAGTAGTCCTATAAGATTAGAGTATTGGATTAAACCCACACTCACTTGGATCTCTTCATGGATTTTATCACGAGTGATTGGTGAGACGATAATATCTTATATTCTTGAAACCGAGATGTGTGAGTTGTATTCTGCAAGTCGGTTGCACATTGGTAATATGTAAATGCACAAGTAACTTGGTGTTATAAAACATATAGTTGTGTGTGATTAGATGAGTAGGTACAAGCGAGCATTTGAGTCGAAGTTTATTCGTTCCTTTTACCCAAAGTGGGATAAAAGCGATATTTGTGGGCCCCGTGATAATTTAGTGATGACACCCTAAGCATTTGGCCAAGCCGAGACTGAGTTGATGTGTTCAATTGTAGTCTGTTGTCAGTCGTCATAAATCGGAAATCGGGAAACAACACATGAACAAAGAGTATGATTAAAATCCATGTCCCAGTTCATACGATATCCAGAATGGAGGAATATATGATCCCTTATCTAAAGGATGCGCTACTGATAAGATCAGAGTTGACAGCGGCTTTTGAAAGCTACGATTGCTGATCAGGTTCATAATTCATATGCAAAATAGTTATTAGACTTATCCAAGTGGGAGACTGTTGGATTAGGTTTCTAAGTCCATAACTATTTTGGTATGTACTTGACCCGATTATGAGCATGATCCTTTTGGGTTGCCTTCACCATAGCAACTGATAGGATGAATTAAGGAGAAAGAGGATTAATTATCATTTATTAATATATTATAAGAATAATATATTAAAGAATAAATCATATTGTTTAATTAATATTAGTCAAGAATTAATTAAGAATTAGTTTTGTGGCTAAAAAAGATTAATTAAATAAAGGAATTGATATTGTAATTATATGATAGTTGCAATTGGGATATGGATTCCTAATGGAAAGGGGATTGGACGAAATCTATGGGAAGCCCATATGGATTTCGTCCAAGGGCTTTCTAGAGGGACTCCATGGGTTGCTTAAGGCCTAAGCAGAGAATTAGGGTTTCACCTAAAACCCTAGTAGCCCTCACAAGTATATAAAGACCCTTAAGGCTCCCAAAAATGTGGCTAACCTTCTAAGAGAACCCTAGGACGTTTTTGGAGGTTCCTCCCTCTCTCTTTGTTCATCTTGTTGCTCATGGTGTTTGTGATTCTATTAGAGGTGCAACATTTGAGGCACTAAGCTTTCAAGAGTCAAGATCAAGGAGATTTGTGATTGTTATCGCTACATAACTATCAAGGTAAGATCTAAACCCTTTTATTATGATAATATCGATTATTGTATGCTAGATCTAGGGTTTATGAGCTTTAGATGATTATTGCATGTTCATTAGACAAACTAGATCCAAAGCTTTAGGGTTTGCATGTACACCATAGGATTGATGTTTTGCTCAAAACCCATCAGGGTCAACATTGACTGTTGACCTTGACCATTGACTTGGACTTTGACCAAAGGTTGACTAGTTGACTTCTGGGGTATTTTGGTAAATTGGAAATTTATGGAAAAGGTCTTATGGTAAATATAGGTGGTGGAGTTCGTGGTCGTGGTTCGAGAGTTTGAGGTATCACTTCGGTTCAACAATTGAGAGGTGGGTTATCCTCACTATACTAAGGGGCCGAAGGCACCAATGTCGGCCATTGGATATGTTATCCTAGCACTTGATATTATGTCGAGTATGAGTTAGGTTTGTATGCTAGTTGTTATGCCAGTTTGATAGATCTATAGGACTATCTGTATTATTATATGATTATTTGTATGTGCATTAGTTATGTTATATGTCAACATATTATGTGGGTTGGGTTGATGTTGTATTGCTCCGTACGGTAGCCAAGAAACCCTAGAGTATTCCAGATATGAGTTGAGGGTCGGGCGGGGATTGCCAGTCTCATACTGAGGACTCAGGAGCATTCCAGATACGAGCTGAGGGCTGGTTAAGGTATGCCAAATGCGTACTGTGGGCTCGGGAGCATTCCAGATACGAGATGAGGGTCGAGTGGGGCATACCAGACTCATACTGTGGGCTCGTTGGTAATCCAAATGTGAGCTGTGGGCCCGGAAGGTAATCCAGACTCATACTGTAGACCCATGGGTAATCCAATCTATAAAGTCGTGGACCCAATACATGATGTTATTTGTATATGTGTTATGTGCAGTGTATCGGTATTTTTGGGGGAACTCACTAAGCTTTGGGCTTGCAGTTTTAGTTTTGTTTCAGGTACATCAGATGATCGCGGGAAGGCAAAGGCGTGATCGTACAACTCCTCATGGTTATGACTTGTTTATGGGATACTTTGATATTATACTATTTTGAAAACAAGTTTTGTAATAATTAATTGATTGAAATGTTTTGAAAAAGTTTAAATTTGGCATGATTTTTATGGATGTTACAAGTTGGTGTCAGAGCCTTGGTTTGAGTGAATTGGAGGAACACTTGTGTGAATCCAGTCTCAAACTAAGGAAAATATTTTCAAAATAGTTTTCAAAAAGGTTTTCAAAATATTAAAGGAGGATGCAGGGTGTACGATCAGCTGGATCCAGTAAGTAGACCCCAAATACCATACAGATTATTTGATATTGTGATATGTTAGAACAACATGCTAGTGCTAGGCTAAGGATCTTCAGGAATTGCATGATATAATTGCATGATTACATGATGCTTGATAGCCTAGGGTTTCCTTATTATAGCAACCTATTTTCAGATTGGTATTGGTCTCACAACTATAACTTCATTAAATCGTATACTTTCTTATCAACTTAAAATTTTGTAATAATCAAGATAATCTCCCTTATAGCATTAAATGACAAAAATACCCTTGTATAGTAGGTCATCTTAGTCGGCTAGAAATGGAATGGACTTAGATTCAATTTTGTTCCTTTGTTATACAATGGTTTGGTTTGTAAAGCTTTCAAAGGAAGTGGAATGAAAGTTATGTTAAATGACCAAAATACCCTTGTGAAATTGGTTCATCTTGGTATAGGGTTCATGTTATCTAATAAGTCCATTTTACTTGGCAAGAAAAGGAATGGAATTTAATTCCACTCTCTTGTTGTTTATATTAGTTTGGTCTGTGAATCAGTTAAAAGAATTGGAATGTAAATTATTGTTGAATGACCAAGATATCCTTTTTGTATTTGAACAGGGATTTGATCCTTACACCACTTCTTTAGCACCGTATGGACATGAATAGCAACAAGGTAGGTGCTTGAAATAATAATATTCATCAGTTATAACATAAGTGGATTTAAAAGGAAAAACACTAGTGTAAATGTGTAAAGAAATAGTGTTTTAATAGATTAAGCCTTTTTTGCCCTCAACTCATTATGTCATTAAGTGTGCGTTGTTGAGAGGGTAATTTTGTCTTTTCTATTTGAAAATATTTATGTATTTTCTATTTTTTTTTTTATGTTTCCAACCCGTTCTTCCCTAATTTATACTATTATTTATAGTTCTAGTGTAAATGTATATTTTTTAGACAAAATTGCAAAAAGGTCCTTATGGTATGCAAATTTTTGGGATTTTAGCCCAAACCCCGAGTTTTTGGATTCATGGTCTTTTTGAGCTAGTTTCGTTATGTTTTTGGTCCCTCAGAAAATTAAAAAGACTAAAATGCCCTTCTGATATATTTTTATGATTTTTTCTGTTTAATTTAAATTTTTATTAATTATAATTATGGGGCCCACCCCTCTCTCTCTCTCTCTCTCTCTCCCTCTCCCTCTCTCTCTCTCTCTCTCTCTCTCTCTCTCCAAACCACCCTATTTGCGTAAGTCAATTCAGAATGTTTGCACCTCAACCTACATCCAAAAATCATACCTCTCTTAAGATCCATCTCACTTATTGATTCCTTCTTGCTTTAAACAACCTCAATATGAAAAGATCAACTTTTGATCACACCCAGAACCATAAAAGGTATCACCGTGTAAAGATTGCAGCCTACACATCAATGGCTTCTGTGGTTGGACCAAGAAGAGCTTAGAGCCATGTGATTTTATGGAAGATCAAAAAACGAGGAGAAGAAACCCTAATAGAGAACATGTTAACCCGTTTTGGAATTCGGGTCTAGAAGTGAAGCTAAGGAGGCTTGTATCTGGTGCTGAAACGATGGATCCATGCGATTTGTTGGATGGAACTGTTGATTTATATAAAGCTAGGTCGAAGTCATGAAAACTCTGGTAGAGAAACGCAGTTGAAAAAAATTCAATTTTTTTTACATGCATGAAACCAACTTGATCGGAGAGATACCCAAAAACTTCAATTGATATCTATTGATGTAGAATCAAGACAATTGAAACTTTGAATGATAAGGCACTTCAAGATCTGGAGAAGGTTGTGTCGCCATGGTTAAAATGTACGAATTCAACAAAAGTCCTGGTGATTGTCTCTCAACATATTGAAGGTGATGGGGGGTGGAAAACGATGGTATTAGTTAACAAGATATCATCCCCTGTAGGCAAAGAACGGTGAAGGATATCGGGTTGATTCTGGTAATCCGATGAGAGAGAGAGAGAGAGAGAGAGAGAGAGGGGGATGTGGGCCAGTTGTATATTTAATAATAATATTAATAATTTAAAAAATTAAAAGAAAAATAATAACTAAATTCATTAAGGGTATAATAGTGATTTTAGTTTGAATAGGAATCAAAATTACAAATAAACTAACTTAAATCCAAAAACCTCAAAATTTGGATCAAAACTCTAAAAATTTACATACTACCACCATTTTTGCAATTTTATCTATTTTTTAATTAGCAAGTATGAGCACACGTGTATATGATATATGAACGGCATAATCTATTTTGAAAAAAGCAAAATACCAAAGACCCAAACACCCCCTTCCTAGCGGCCGAATCGACTCGATCGACAAGTGTATCTCCCAACTCCCAAGTCCCAACCGCTCGTGTACGCCCTCTTTAGTCTTGGCAGGCACATATATCACTGTTTGTTCTGGTTACCCCAAACGATTAATCATACGCTTAGATCAATCGACGTTAATTCAAACTCTGTAAGTATCAATTTCT
Source organism: Lactuca saligna (assembly GCF_052625555.1). NCBI lineage: Eukaryota > Viridiplantae > Streptophyta > Magnoliopsida > Asterales > Asteraceae > Lactuca > Lactuca saligna. The sequence goes on from NC_136418.1 coordinate 175,874,988, forward strand.
CTTTCTTGCCAATATTAAACGGATTTTGCAATCGTGTTGCTGATTTAGGGTTTCCTATTACTCTTTCTTCAGTGATTTGTAGCTCTGGATCGCATTTTGTTTGAATTCGTTCTTAGTTATAAAAAATATGTACTTTGTCCATTTCATTTCCTTAGAACCGGATGCCCTGTTCGTTTGAGAGGGGAAGTCCATGAGAGTTATGGGGTTTGAAGTTTTCGAAATTCTATAGCTGCATGGTTTATTTAAACATTTCTATCGCCGTGCTTCATTAAAACGTTGTTGTTCTTAATTCCAGCGCACAGATCCGTACCTTGTTTTTGAATTATTGGAGCAATGCTGTTAGGTCATCACTGTCACATCAAATATTCAAATGTTTTTTCTAGGGTTTCTGTTAGAGAAGACATGTCAAATTAGGTTTATTAGCTAGGTGAATTCCTTGATGCTGTTAACGATCTCATCATAGCTAGGTTTCTTTAGTGTGGAAATGATGTATGTAGCTAGAACTGGATTCATAACCTAAATGAATAATCTAAAGTACAGTCTGGAAGTTCATCGTTTGGATGGTTTCTAAGGCAAGGTGTTGGTCTGTTGGAGTCTCGATCTTAACTTGTTAATGACTTGTGAAATGGTTGGCTTGTTAATTTGTTGATTGCTGAAGGTTTTGGTGTAGGACTGGTTACTTCTGTGAAGTTGCTGATAAAGTTTTTGCATATAGAATTCAACAATTATGAGTTTTGTCTTTCGAGGGAGTAGGGGAGACATTGAAACCGGGTTTCCTGGATTTATACCTGAACGTCGCTCAGTGGTATACCCTATATATTTTATATATGTTTATATGGCTAAACCCATTAATATTGTGCTAAATTTTTGATACTCTATTTTCAGAGAATCCATGCAGCCCGACCTGTTAATACAAACTCTCTTGCCTTTCTTGTCACAGGTACATATGTGTTGTTGTGTATTTCATTTCACACAAATAGATACTTAATTTCATCCTTATCTGTGTTTCCATTTTACAGTTCTTTTGCTGTTCATGATATTGAACTCGCACCAAATGTCACCAAACTTTCTGGTAACCTGAATTTTTTTCCTCTTTTTTATATTTACAGTTTTCCTTGTGGATAGATAGTCTTTTAATGTGTGTTTCTTTTTCGATGATTTAGCTTTGGCTTGTACTTGGTGTGTTTTTGATGGCTACAAGCCTAAGAATGTACGCCACCTGTCAACAACTTCAAGCCCAAGCACAAGCAAATGCTGTGGCAGCTAGTGGGCTCCTTGGTCATACTGAACTGCGGTTGCAGATGCCACCTTCCATTGCACTTGCCACACGAGGCCGATTGCAAGGCCTCCGGCTACAACTTGCACTTCTTGACAGGGAGTTTGATGATTTAGGTACACGTTTACTGTCTGTGATGTATATAAAAAGCATTCGGATTTTTATTTATTATTACGTCTTTTTACATGTTTGTAGATTATGAAACTTTAAGAGCACTGGATAGTGATAGTGGTCCAACAGCCAATTCAATGACTGAGGAAGATGTAAATTCTCTTCCTCTCCATAAGTACAAGGCTGCCAACAACAACTCTAAAAGGTAATAATTTATCATTGGCTTCACTGTTAATTAAATAATGTAATTATGAAATTTATGGATATGCATGTTTTAATATGTCAGTGGCAGTGGGAGCTTATCAGAGGAACAAGGTTCATCTTCAGCCACCTCAGAGGTAATTACTAATTGTATGATATATGTATATATTTTTTGTTATATACATTACATATATTTGAATGAATTTGTGTAGCAGAAGAAGGTGGAGAGTGGTGGAAATGGAAATGGAAAAAGTTGTGAAGATGAATTGACATGCAGTGTTTGTTTGGAGCAAGTTAATGTAGGTGAACTGGTTCGTAGCTTGCCATGCTTGCATCAGGTAAAACATATTTTCAAAAATTAATGAAATTTGGTACAAAATAAAAAAATTGAATTGTGTATTGTGTGTTTGTTGTAGTTTCATTCAGAGTGCATTGATCCATGGCTACGACAGCAAGGAACCTGCCCTGTTTGCAAGTTCAGAGTTGGATCTGCATGGAGGCATGATGAGAACCAAGAGGAGATGGATGATGATGAGGATGATGATGATGATGCATCACTTGGAGTTTGATCCATCCGATTTAGCTTTTGGGCATTTGCAATTAAAGGAAAAAGACATTTAATGTTGATAATACACAACTACTTAACTGGAATACCTGTATGGATGAAATAGGCTCTGATTGTATGTAAAAAAAGCTAACAAATGTTACCATATGGGAAAAATAACAACAATAACCAACTCCCATATCATATGAATGGGCAAGGGCATGCCATTTTACAAACTTCCATCTTCGTCCTGTTCCCTCTCCTATGATTTTATCTACACTGTATGTATTAGTAAACCCTCCCCCTCACTAATTTTAATCGCTAATTCTTCCAAACACATACAAACAAAGATGAAGATGACGATGATCTCCTAAAAATGAAATGAAGTGTAAGCGGTGTGGGGCTAAAATATATACATACAAACAATAACATAATAAGGTAGGTAAATAGTTAGTAAGTAAGCAAGCAAATACTAATACCAACTTAACCATAAATAAGGATGAAACAGAAGCTAGAAACAAAACTATTATTACAAGCAAAAGAAAATACCCAAGGTGTTTATTCTCAACAGATGATATGCTTTAGTTTAGTTTGACTAGAGATATAAAAATGTTTTAAAAGTAAAGTTTATGTGAAAACAAATAATACTATTTTCCCCCCTTGGCCTTCCCTTTCCCTCCGCCTTTCTTAGCGTCCATCTTGGCCTGGATGCGAGCTGCAGCTGCTGCCTTTGCTTCTTCTCTCTTCTTCTTCTCTTCTTCCTTTTGAGCAGCTGCCATTTCCCTTTGCCTCTTCAGCTCCCTATTTATTATAAAAACATACAAATATATATTAATTTGTAATTAAAATTTTTATACATAAAAAAAAAAAAAAAAAAAAAAAGAAGAAACCACTTACTCTAGTCTAGCCCTTTCATCTGACACACTAGCCACACTAGAACCCTTCCTTGGCCTGCAGGCCACCAGCTCCACCTCAAATATAAGAGTTGCACTGCCAATGCCAAACATACAAAAAACGTCAGAGATGCAAACAAATTCAATTCATGGTTGGGTTTCTAAAATAAAATTAAAAAAAAAAGGGTTGAAGGTAAAATTACTTTGGTGGAATCTCAGGGGGAGAACCTGCAGTTCCATAGGCATAATCCGACTTGCAAGTAATTTTGGCAACCTCTCCAACCTTCATGGTTCTTAAAGCAACATCCCAAGCCTTTATCACAGATCCCTTTCCTATTTCAAAGCTGAATATTGTGTTGTCTTCATGTGTAGTATCAAATACTTCACCTGTCTCTGCCAGTGTCCCTTCATAATGCACTGCCCAATTCACAAACACCATAACATATCCATCCAATCAGATATTATCTATACTAAAGAATCCAAGCCAATCTGTTTTATTAGTTTTGGCTGAATACCATCAACAAGAGGTAGGTTGTCACATGGCCCAATTGCTTCAGGTTTGGCTCTCTTCACAATTGTCTTCATCACACCTCCATCTCCAGTCAAATCAATTGTTTCAGCCATACCTCCCCTCCTAACTGGGGTCGCCTCAACATAAAAATAGAGACAAAGTAAGATCATCAAAATACCACCTGCTTTACTTCCTCTTCAGTTCCCAATTTTATGAGTATATATTAATAGACATGCAACTGCAAACTAATTCAACTCCAACATATAATAAAACCATCTACCCCAGATGTGGATTATGTATTGTTTTTTACTCATCTGTCAGACATTCATTTTTAAATAATGAGCAAAAATGATTCCTCACTTAACTCAACTCTGGTTGAACCCTATGAGTTTCCAATATAAAAATCTTCAAGCCTACTACTCACAATCATGAGCATCAGACCATAATATTTGCAAAACTAGACTTATTAATGAAATATAGAGAGTATCTGCATCTAATTACGACATTTCAAAATCTATCCCCAACTAACAAAACCCTAGACTCCTAGACCACTCCATAACAAAAATTCACACACATCTCAAGCTCGAATCCCACAAATACAACTCCTATGATACACAAAGTACAATTAACAGCGATTTCGAAAAATGCACAGCTCGATAACAACTAAAACACATCGAACTCGATACCAACTACAGAATTTAAGACATATGTTGACAGATAGAAATCCTAATTATTAAGACCAGAAAACATTCAAGAAATTTATAAGTACCAGTTGCCGGAGACGATTGAAGTAGCGTGTAAAAGCTGCGGCGAAAATGGAAGAAATCGGAACGGCGATTTCACGGGAAAATTGCTGGCCATACCCTTCCGGTTTGTTTCCTTTTTCTTCTATAAGTGCCGCCCCGCTTTTCTTATAGGCTGAATGAGAATAAGAATAAACTGATCGCCACCACCACGCGCGCGCGGCGCGTGTGTTAGGCTAATATCATTTATAATCTTATTAACAATTATTTTTTGCAAATATTTTTAAATTGATAAGAATGCTTAATACTTTCTGATTTCTATACAAATTTAGTCTTTGAACTCTAAACAAATACTCAAAGATCAATAAGGGGATATGATTTGGGAGAAAGAACATTTTTGGAGACGGGTTGCCAAACATGGCAAACCAAAAGAATTAGTGTTCTTGAATAGGCCAATAGCCGCGAATTAGGGTTTTTCAATAAACAGCGAATGCTTGTCGCGTCCTTACTTAAGCGCGTCACATGTAAGGGTTTTTCTCAAAACCCATATTCCTTATCAAAGACTTGATAATTTCAGAAACAGGTGTTACAGTTCGAAACGAATCGATTGGTTTTCGCAAAATAAAAAACGGTTAAATCGGACTTGGTGGTCTTTTCATAACATACAATCTAATATCCTCTAACATAGTGATGATTGAGTTTTTCCTTGCATCCCAGATGACATTGTTAAAGTTCTCAAATAATCTATTTCTCCACTGTATCACACATCATTCCTTTCTGAAAGAATGCTATACTCCAAGATTTGGGGTTTGTTTCCATAAGATAAGCAAAGACTGCAAGGTTAAGCACTTCAATCTCGTTCATGAAGCATTGAATAAAGGCTCAATGGATGCCTTGCTTGCCTTCGAAAACATGGCCTTATAGTGTACACCACTAAATCTTTTCCTAAAGTTGACAACAATATGCCATGCACATTGTAACAACGTAAATTTTCAAACAAAATTTTAAATTTTAAAACTCATAATCACGTATAATAATTCTCAAAATCACAAGTGTCGATGTCATAAATTATTTCAAAATAGTTTTAAAAAGTACTTACTTAAATCCAGGATCCTCGTTCATGACTCTTTTCTCTTGTGTGTGTACAATCGAGCTGTCGCATTCCTGCGATTCTGATAATAACCTGAAACACATAACACAACACACGGTAAGCAGCTTAGTGAGTTCCCCAAAATACCACATACAACAAATTCGCCACTCGAGGCTATACTTTGTAGGACCCTCCGGTCCATGTGTCTCAGCGGGACCCTCCAGTACCGTAGCTCGTTGGACCCTTTGGTCTGGTCTGGTTGAGCCTTCCAGCCTCATATATCGTTGGACCTTTCGCTTCGGTTTGGTTGAGCCTTTCAGCCTCAATAATCGTTGGACCTTTCGGTCCGATCTACAATAACACATAGCATAATATCACATAGACAAGATGCATATCTCAAGTAAGCACATATGACCTTCCAGTAACACATAAATACCACTCTAGGTAACGTATAGTGAGAAGACTCACATCAGGTAAACTCGGATGATCTCGAACCCGAAACACTAATCTAGCCTCCGCCTAATCACATACAGAAATTACCTATAATTAAAAATGGCTCTCAAAGGCTAGACCATTCCTTTCCTATGCTCTCTGAGAAGGGTAAAAGACGGTTTTACCCCTCTAATGGTCCAAAAGCCCACTTGTTGACCAAACCCTAAAAGTCAACGAAAGTCAACCCTCCGGAGTACGCGGCGCGTACCAGCTCTGTACGTTGGGCGTACTTATATGCTATACAGAATCGGGGACACTCGACCCTTACGCTGCGCGTATTGGGATTACACCCAGCGTACGCCCCAGTTTCACCAACTTCATGATTTTGCTGTTAACTGGTTAAGACATAAGCTCATATCCCAGATCTGGTCACTCTAATGCCTCTTAATCCACAAAGTCAGTGACTTTAAGCCTTTGTATGGCTGTAAAGGTCACTATCACCCAAAACACACCACTTTCTTCCTTAAAGAGCTCATATTTCATGCATGGCTCACTTATAATGTCCAAGATGGTATTTTTATGGATCTAAAATACAACATACACTGAAAAGGAACATATCAAGGTTTATAGATCTCCTTTACTCATAAAGTCTCCACCTTTGGGACAAAAATCCTAAAAATGGTCCATAATACACAAATACAAAAAGGTTAAGAAAGCTTTGAGCTTTTTACCTCCAACTGATGCTCCAACCTCTAAAAAGCTCAGATCCAAGGCTTGTATTCCAACTCTAGCTTTTTCAGTGGCACCCTCTTCTCTTCAAAGGCACACAAGAACACTATCAAGCTCAAACACGCACACACACACAAGCTCTAAAACGAGGGTTTGGCACTCTTAAGGTTTCACTCTCTGGAAATGGTGGCTAAAAGTAAGGCCAATATGTTCCTTTTATAGGGCTCACCCCCACAATTAGGGTTTCAATTAGAACCTAGTATGCACAACGTACACTATGGTACACCCAACGTACTGGGTAGCCTCCGCGTTAAGAACACGCTCCTGAGTACGCGCATCGTACCCTCCAATACGCCTAGCGTACTCAATTGCCATAAATTATTTCAAGGTCTAAATTTGATATCTTGAGGAAAGAAATGATCAAAGAGATAGACCTGAATTATGGGATGTTACACACACTGCCTATGTTCAACATTAGGTAGTACTTCTTTGACAGCCTCTAACAACCCATATACAACAATGGTAACATGTTAGATAAAATGAAACCACCAAGTACAATATTTAAAAGTAGGAAGTAAACAACATACCTTATGCAAGGTCATCTCTAAGGTTCACAAAAATCATTACAAATTTTCTTTATTTTCTACACAGGCAACTGCCCATGTAATTGGGAATATGTGATTATTGGCATCCTTTCCTACAACACATATTAACTCTCTAGTACATAACCCCTTTAAGATGCATCCATCTAAATTTATAACCCTTCTACAACTCCTTATCTATCCTTGCTTTAGCCCATCAAAACACAAGTAAAACTTTCTAAAATAATTCTTACCATATGGCATAGAATTCACATTTATTTTGATGTTGATCTTGGGTTTGATATTCTAATCTTCACCATAGGACCATAACTTTGCATATTGCTCCACTAGTGTTCCTTCAATCAGTTCAATAGCATACTTCTTTGCTCTTCTACACCATTTCATGCTCACATCTATACTAAATTTCGCTTTAACCTCATCCCTAAGTAGCATGACACTAACCTTTTGTTTCTGTAAAAATTGTGTTGTGTAATGAGTACCTATCCATGAATAGTTTACAATTGAACCTAACTTGAAGTTTCTTGCACACTTATGCTTATTTATGAGACTCTTAATCTGAAAAGACTTTTCCTCACTCATCCAAGAAACCCACATTCTAAGTTTGCACTGCGTAGAACAACATTTCATTAAGAGCCTCTTACTATCATTTTTTGTAACATAATTGATAACCATTTGCTACAACGTAATTACACATCATATGTTTTAGTTGTTTAGGACTTACAAATCTTATACCTAATACAAGCTTATGCTTTTTCCAATGAACATTCTCATTGTAAATAGACTGGTCAGTAGATATTACCTCATCCTCATGTAAATGATCATATAGCTCTTCATGAGGTGGACTGGGGGGGGGGGGTGACTTGCTCCTTTGGGCACAACTTACTCAAAAACTCATCATTTTTTGTCTTGTTCATATGAATGCACTCATCAGGTTTAGTTTCCACTTCTATGTGAATCTCATCATCTTGCTCACCTTGCAAATCCTCTCTAGCACCTTGGATATCATCCCTACCACCATGTAAATCCGGCATGTCGATTCCATTATCCATATCCATACGACTTTGCACTTCTTCATGAACTTCATTTGCACCAGACAATTTGTCTAAAGAACTGCAAACTTCTGCTTACTTTTCAAGAATCCATTGATGTACATTAACATCAAGATGGTCCATGTATACATCAATTACACAATCAGAAGCTTACCTTACTTCGATTAGTTCCATGTAATCCATGTTAGTGGCGATTATCCTCAATCCATCAGGAACGACATTACCGGGCATACAAAAGTACACATTCAAACATCTCTTAACAACGAATCTTTCAAGGAACTCCACAAATTCGCTCTTGTCTATTCCAGCAAAATCAAAATCATCAAACCTATGCTTGGCTCCATTTGAGTAAGTAATAGAGGGGTACTTGGTAAAATTTCCGGCAAAATATAGATCAATCTTCATGGAAACGCCCATAGCAATGACAAAGTTCGCCGATTTAAGCGACGAACAGTTGAAGAGAAGGGTAGGATTGAAGAACAGTTGAACTGTTACAGAAGAAAGAGTTCGAAATAGGCAGCTGCTGGGTTTAAAACGTACACGATGTCTCATTAACTCACATATACGTGGCAATGACGTAGACTTAATAAATCTGATTGTATATTATGTGGAATTGGAAAACTACTACGTGGGATGGGTGTCACCGAGTGACCCCTTCATATTTCCAAAAGTGCCATTTTAAAACCAGAAAACAGAACTACATGCCCTTAAAATGCAAAAAAAATAGTCACGAGTGACCATTTAAACTATTGTATGTAACTTTGTAGAGCTACGGTGACAATAACCCTATGTTTTATACCTGCTTGACATATTTATTAAGTGAACGAACTAAAGAATTTATACTTTTGCTTATATTACGTTAATTTCCTGTATGTTGATCACTTTTTTTTTTTTTTTTTTTTTTTTATCTTATGTTAAAATTTTAACAACTCAATAGAAGTTATTGATGGTAAATTAAGGAATTCATCAATCATGCGACATTTTAGATACGTGAAATTCTATTTGGATTGATATAAAAGTGTCATCATTTGAAGAGATGGTTTGATTTTAATTTAGTTGTGTTATGTGATACCTCTCAAATTATAATTATAACTTGTAATATAAACCTAATTAAACCTTGTTCACCAAGGTACCGGTGAGAAACGGCACACACAGGAAACATAATGTAGGAAATACAAAAACAGGGGATAAGAGGGATTATGGGAATTTTACTTGTTCTCCAAGTATGTGATTGAAACAATCCTGAAAACTTAATGTTAAACATAAAGGTAACACCCTATTTATACCAACCGTGATGAGTCATCCAATACAAAAACTGAAAAAAAAAAAAAAAAAAAAAAAACTTTCCAAAACTACCCCCGAGACTAAAATGTCCTGGTTTCTAAACCATGCCAATATAACTTTTATTTTATTTGTTTGTGTGATTTCCAGTTGTATGGTAGTTGGTTTCTTGCTAAAAGCTTGTGGTTTTAACAGACATGCATTTACTTAGGTATCTAATTTGCTTCACTATAGTGTATGGGACTCCTTTTCCCACGAAAATTTGCACCTCTTAGAAATAGGGTTGTTTTAGTAAAGATCCAAAGATTCCGTTTTAGACCAAGGAAAACTTGGAATGATTTAATATCATGTCTTTGATATTGCTTAGCTCAATGAGGTTATATATATATATATATATATATATATATATATATATATATATATATATATATATATATATATATATATATATTAAAGCTCATTGAGCTTAGCAATAGTAACCTTTAGTGTCTTTACACTTTTACCATAGTTCTTTTGATACTTTTGGTCCTTACAGTTAAAATTTTTATATTTTGTCATAAAAATACAAAAAACTTGTAGGTTTTGCCATATAATCCTTTAGTCACTTTGACACTTTTGATATTTATAATCAAAACTTTTACATTTTGACATAAAAAATACAAAAAAAAAAAAAAAAAAAAAATCTCGAGATGAAGTTAAGGGCGTGTTTGGCAAAAGTAGCTGTTAGCTGGAAGCGGAAAGCTATAACTTTTATTTGCTATATGAGTGTTTTGTAAAAGTAGCTGGAAGTTTTTGAAATATATAAAATTACATAAAATGACAACTGATTAAAAATAAATAAATATATAAATATATTTTTAAGGGTAATTATAGAAATTGATTTCAAAAGTTCAGTAGTGTTTTCTTAAACGCTACATGAAGTAGTTTTTAGATTTGGAGCGTTTTGTTTAAACTAAAACTAAACGCTCGTACTAGCAAACGAAGTTTTTTTTTTTTAAACTAGTGCGTTTTGTCAAAATCTAAAAGTTAGAAGCTCTCAAACACTTTCAAAAGCTATGTGACAAACACGCCCTAAATTTAAGGTGCATTAATTATAGAAAATATTTTTAATCTAAAAATATGAAATACATTGGAAAATATTCTCTTTAATTAGATGCCAAAATGCCAAACATATAACATTTTGTAAAGCACAAGTACCGTTTATGTAAATTCCCCTTTTCATCTAAAACTATATATTCCTTCGTCGCCTTCTCTTTTGCTTTCTCGTACTTGTCCTTTTGCAGCGTTTCAAATCGATATTTGCTTCCGCGGTTTTCTTTTTTCGGAATTCGATCCCTATTAACTATCACTGTTGAAATCTAAGTATATATTTTTCATATACTTCTGATTTTCAGGCTCTTAAATCTTGTAAAAACCCTAGAGATGGATTGGAATCCACAAACCCTGCAGTTTCTGTCGCAATCTTTTCTCGATACCCTCTCCCCTCAACCCGAACTCCGCCGCCGTGCTGAGAATAAGTTAGTCGACGCTGCAATACTCCTAACTACGGCCTTGCTGTTCTTCGACTGGTTGCTGATGTTGGGTTAATCGTTTATTTATCGGGTCATAGATTCGGGTCAATGGGTCGTGATCACGTAGCTTACGGGTATTGGTAACTGATGGAGGATATCCACATATAATAAACATGGAAAATAAGAAAGGTTTACTTGTTCAAAAGTAAGACCGATTCATGAGGGGTTTTATCCCATATCTAGCTTTACTTTAGGAGTAAGTTTACGTGATTATGATCTATTAATTAGATTAGATAGCATAGTTAGAGTAGTATATATAGCAGTAGCTTTCCTTGCATAAGTAGTAACTTTGTTTATTGAATATAAAGAACAAGTTTTTGTTCACATACATACGTGAGTAGTGTGTGTTGTGTGTATGTTTTTAAAGGGCCTGTACCAACAGCTGAATCTTCCGTTGACGAGCAGATCCGCCAATGCGCTGCTGTTAACTTTAATAACCATCTTAGGACCCGGTGGGTGCCCTCATCTGCTAACCATATTCCTGACTCTGAAAAAGAACAAATTAAGACTCTCATAGTGCCTCTCATTCTTTTTATTGAAATGGTGTCTGATTATTGCCGACTTTGTCTAATAATTGGCTACATTGTTACAGAGTACGTGTCCTGGTAATACAATAAATGGCTATAATCGGTTGATTTTTCAATGTTTATCTGCAAAACATATATTTAAAAGGTCATAACAGATATTAAGCATTTGAGATGGAAGATAAGTGAAACCATATTTACTTATACCATAGTTAAAAAAACAATAGATAAATAGTCACTACAAGTAACTACATGAAACTTGTAATAACAAAAAAGCACCCAATCTACATATATTAAAACATACATTTTAACAGTACACCTATTTCATGCAGCATAGGAGTTGCATGAAAAAATTACCACCGATAATCACTTTAACCTCCATTATCTGGGCCTTTAGTCACGGCAAAAAAAATAAGATAAAAACATCGTTCATGATAACAAAAACTTACACACTTGGTTTCCAGTAAGCCTTGATCTATTATGAGCTTATGGGTGCTAATCTTCGGTTCCATATTTTGAGCTGCATATCCATGTTTTGTGTTGCAGATCTTTTGTTTTCATGGATTTGGATGTGAGAAACAATTTTTATGTAAGATTTTTCTATTCTTAAGCTTTGAGTTCTATTTATCTGCTGTTTCTTTTTAGTTTTGTTAAAGCTCCAACAGAAGTTGTTTCAAGATTTGATTTCGGCTCCAACAGAAGTTGCTAAAACTAGCCTAATGGTGCATGATAGCACTCCCCATACGGTTGAGGTAATTTCTTCCAACTTTTATGCATATTCATAGAAACTTCATCTGTAACTTCCTACCTTTTAAACATGTTACCCTAGGATCAAACACTTTTTTTTTTTATTTAAAAAAATCCGATTAAAGTTTTTAAAAATAAAATATTTTAAATTTATACATGTTAGACTAAATTACATTCTTGGTTTCTGTGTCAAGGTGTTTTTAGGTATCACGTCTAAAAAGGTATATCATTTTACAAATTTCGGTCCTTTTCGAAAGATACTATAACATTTTTGGTTCCTATCCCAATTGAAAATGACTATTTTACCCTTAGATATATTTTTTTTATTATTATTTTTTATTTTTTACATTCCAAGTGATAGGTTCTAATGTTTTTATTTTTTTATTTTTTAAAATCCACGTGATAGGTACTAAGGCGGTTTCGGTGTGAGTTATTTAAATGGTACGACTTTCTCTTTATACTTTTTAGTATAACAAAAAAGTAAAATCGAGGCATTTTGGAATAAATATATATTAAAAAAAAAAAAGGACCTACTGTTTTGCGTTATAATCTGTCAAAGAAAAATGTGGTTTTTGGATTCTGTTTGCAGTTATAGTTTGTTTTCGGTTTAAAATATTGACAAACCAATCTCATTAGTGGATTTCACTCTAGGTAGTGTTTGATATGCTTCTAGTAAATGGAATTACTCTTTTACAAAATGTTTATTCTTCACTTTTGCCTTAGGAAGATTGAGTATTACATCAACAAACAATGTTTAACTTGAAATTTGGGACCAAATTTCTGCTTCCTAAACTATTGGATATCGATAAACTTTGAAAATTGAAAATTTCTTTTAACAATTTCCAAATAGCCCAAAGTAGGGCTGTAAACGAACCAAACGAACACGAACAAGGTCTTGTTCATGTTCGTTCGTTTAGGTTAGTCGAACAACAAACGAACACGAACGGATAAACGAACGAGATTTTCTTGTTCATGTTCGTTCGTTTAACAAATTACTTTGTTCATGTTCGTTCATTTATGTTCGTGAACATGCTAAACGAACATAAACGAACAAACATAAACAAACAAAGATAAAAAAAACACAATTGAACATATATGAACATAAACGAACATATAATATAGCAATATAATAAAAAATAATTGAATATAGATGAATATAAATAAACTTAAACGAACGAACATAAACGAACAACATAAACGAACGTTCACGAACATAAATGAACGAACGAGACCATTGTTCATGTTCATTCATTTAACTAAACGAACAATAATTTTTGTTCATGTTCGTTCATTTATTAAATAAACGAACATAAACGAACTTCCCGTCGAACAGTTCACGAACGGTTCGCCGAACGTTCAGTTCGTTTACAGCCCTAGCCCAAAGGTATGTTTTAGACGCACATTATTTGTATTATGTTTGCCGGCTTAAATGTGCTTTATGTGGCGTGAAACAAGCCTCACGTTGGTTTCAACACCTTAGTAATTTTCTCATGCGTTTCGGTTTCACTTGCAGTTGTGCCGATACATTTAGGGGTGTAAACGAGTTGAGTTGAGCCGAGTACCGCTAAGCTCGAGACTCGCTAAAATACTTGTGTTGGAAGCTCAACTCGAACTCGTCTCGAGCCTAAATTTGAAGCTCAGGCTCGGACTTGTGTAATACTCGATGCTATCAAGCTTGGTTCGCTTTTACTAAAATTAAAAAAAAAAAAAAAAAAAAAGTAAAAATCATCAAATATAAAAAAACATTCCGTTTTACATTGTTCAAAATAACAAAAAATCACAATAGCATCAACCATCTATATCATTGCATTTTACGTACATCCAAAATACCAAAAAGAAACATTCTCAAAAGTTATGAAATGCAATTTAAATCTTTACTCCTTAACCGTCATCTAAAAGCTAAAAGTATTTAAATGTTTTAGCAATTTAAAAATATATAAAGGGTAAAAATGTAATTTTATAAATACTCGATTAAGCTCGCGAGTTTACCATTCGAATAGCTCGAGCTCGTACAACGAGCCAACCACTTACCGCTTGTTAGTTTGGGCGCTTACGATCACAAGGTCCAATTTGTCTTATAAAGTAAATCAAGTAAACAACATTATTTCTTTTTACCCACGACTTCCAATGTTACAAGGTGGGAATGCTATTGTCCCGCGCAAAGTGAATAGCTTTATGTGGCGCCTTAGTTTGGGACGTCTTCCACTTGGGAATAAACTGATCGATTAAGGTATTGATGTGCATTCTATTTTGTGTCCGGTTTGTACAAACAAGTCAAAAGATGTCAATTATTTATTTGTGAAATGTGAGGTGACTGTTAGAACTTAGACTAATATTTTCAGATGGATAGAAATGAATAACCCGATGGTTGAATCCGTTATTCATATTCTTGGTTGGTTTGGTAGTGCACAGAAAAAAGAAAATCACGGTAGAATCGATAATCAATGCTGCTTTTTGGGTGTTGTGTTTTAAAAATGATGTTTTCGTTGGGAAAAAAATGTATGATCTTTGACACGATTAGGGATTTTTATTTTTCTTGGTTAAAAAGTAAGAATAAAAAATTTGTCATCTTTTGGGTTGATTGGTTGAAAACCCAACCAACTAATATTCTTTGTAATTTTCACTTTTTTCTAATGTCTTGTTTGAGTTTTATTTTTAATGATGTATAACCGTTCAAAAAATCTAGTAAGCTAATTTTTGTATGCCAAAACGATTAATCATCGTGAAGATGTCAAACAAATAGTATGATATGTTAGTCACTTTATTCTATGGACTCTTCTTTCAACATTACCATACTCCTTCATCATTGGATACTCTGTAACGTCCCAAAATTTATAAAGTAAAATTTTCATTTTTAATTAAACCTTAAACACCATTTATCATTTTCAATCATTTAAAAGCATATTAAAGTAAAAGTAGTTATCATAGTACAATCCCAAAATCACAAAGAGTGGAAACATGGGTGGATGTGCTACGATCAAGCCGGACATTTCCCTTTCAAACCGGAAGTACCTAAAACCATAACCATAAAACTGTAAGCACAAAGCTGAGTGAGTTCCCCAAAATACCTCATACCATACATATCAAACATACAATGGGCCATACCCCACAATCATCGGGCCTCGCCCGGAACAAATTTGTCAGTAACATGCGATGGGCCCCGCCCAGCACACTCATCAGGCCCCGCATGGCATCGGTCCCCACCCGGTATACATATAAAAACACATGAGGCATGCAAGAGTCACAAAGATAATTAGCATACTATAACATAATCAACTGGGCCGACATTGGTGCCTTCGACCCACAAGTACAATGACAACTACCATACTATAACACGCTCATCAGGCCCCGTTCGGTATACATATAACACATACAAGGTCACACAGCCAACTAGCAAACCAATAACCACAAATAATGGGCCGATATTGGTGCCTTCGAACCGTTAAACACTGGGAGGAGACTCACAGAATCATGTCGCCGAAGAAAATTGATCAACCCATCAACCAAACACCAACTCTTCAGATTGATGCAGCTACCTTTCAAGTTGCAGTCTCAGCTGCCATGATAGCTGTTCTGACTCACCTTAACGCTAACAACGCGAATGTTAGCGGGATCATTAACAATAATTCCAACCCAAGTAACAATCAAGTACCTCAGCGAGTAACAAACTACCATGACACCCCGAATCTCAAGACCAAGAATAACAAACAAAGGTTCTGGGCTAAAGCTAAAGGCAAATCACCCCAAGGGGCGAGAAAAAGACAACAACCTGTGGCAACCTTTGCAGCCACGACATCTGTACCTTTTACTACCATCCCTTTTGGTATCCCAATTCCCCCTAAACCAGCCAGATAGTATGCCAGAAACCTACAGAAATGCAATAAGTGCAGCTTCCATCATCTAGGTAGTTGTCGTCTGTTACACTGCTATAAATGCAATAAGAACGGACATACTACCAGCTACTGTAGGACTCGGATCCAACACATTACTTCAACCACTAATGTCGAAATCTCTCGGATATGCTATCTATGCGGTGTAATGGGACACTTCAAGAGGGACTGTCCAACAGAAAAGAACGACGTTGGATCAGGAGGAGTTTGACCTCAGAATGGAAAGAGGCAACGAGGGACCCTTCTATAGTATAGGTTCACTTCCAATCTTCAGTATTATGTATGATTTTTTTAAACATGTTTAAAACTAGTGCAACTCGAATCTTATCCTTTGCGAGATCCCGTCAGTTAAGGGACCCTCGTGCTGCGTACACTTACCTTTTGTAGTATACCTTGTTCGCAGCAATAGTCTTGTAGTAAATCGCAAGTACTATAACTCTGTTAAAAGTTGCATTGTTGTGTTTTGTCTGTAACGCCTTTATGTTCAAGTCAAATGTCTTTACTTCCAAGCAAGTCCGAGATTATCATACAACTTGAGGCAATTCGATCCGCACAATACCAGTTTCGTGCGCACATCTCTTTCTCCGAAATCGCCTTTCTAGCGAAGCTGTCATTCCAGAACTCCGAAGTACTCATGCATAGAGTACCTCATGTTTCTTATCCTTTCCGAAGAAAACTCAGCAAACCACCATGAAGTAGCACTTGTACAGTACGTCAAGTTCAATCCAAAGACCCATACGGTTGATCTATCACTGAAGAATGTATACATAGGAGTGGTATATAATCAAGGTTCTACAGGTTTAGAATTAATGATTCCACTTTAACTTCTTTTCCTCGTTGGGATTTGAGCTTAAAGATGAATCATTTATTCGACTAACTTTTTAATCTTAATTATATACGACTCGTATACACGAAACTGTGATTGATGAACCAAGTATAACTTCTAATATGAACTTCAGGACGGAGACTGCCCAAGACTACGGATAATCGCATCGCCATGCGAACAAGCTTAGAACCTAATACGACTCCTACAACCAGATCTCCCTACGGTATAACACCCACGGAGATACAAGAACCATCTAGACAACTTAACGAACTACTCAACAATGGAATGAAAAGACCAAGCTTCTCACCCTGGAGAGCTCCGGTCTTGTTCTTCGAGAGGAAAGACGAATGGTTTCGTAGGTCCATTGACTCAGAGACCTCGACAAGATTTTCATCAGAAATCATTATCCTCTACCTCGCATAGAAGAATTGGTTGATCAACCACAAGGAACTATTTACCTTTCAGAAATAGACCTGAATTCTGAATATCACCAGTTACGAGTGTTAGTGAAGGGTGTCCTGAGGACAATCTTCCAAACTCGATACGGACACTACGAGTCCGTAGTGATACCCCTCGAATAGGACCAATATGCCCGTAGTATTCATGAACTTAATGAATAGGATACGCCATTCTTGCTTGGATATGTTCGTCATTGTCCTTGTAAATGACTTACTTATCTACTCTCGTAGTAAGAAGGAAATCATAAAGAGCATCTACAACAAACCATGGAAACATTACAACCAGAGAAACTCTTCGTGAAATTCTCTAAATACGAGTTTTGGAAATTGAAGAGTCGAATTCCTGAAGCACACTATCAGTGATGTGGGAATTCTTGAGGACCCTTACAATAATCAAAACCGTTTAGAATTTGTCAGCACCGAAGACGACGACGGGAATTCACCAAATTCTAGGTCTCGCTGACCTACTGTCGTAGTTCATTTAGAACTCCTCACGGATTACGAAACCTCTTACGACTTTGACCCAGAAGGGAGTGGCCCTTGACTGGGAAGAGAAGCAAGAAAAAGAAAACTTTGGAATTCCAAGGGAGAGACCAAATCCTTTTGGAAGTCTCACATTAGAAAGGTTTGATACGCTTCGGAAAGCATGGTAAGCTAAATCCAGGATAGTTAGGACCTCCGAGATTCTTGACAGAATCGGCCCCGTAACTCACAAACCCAACCTACACTGCGAACTCAGTAACGTACATTTTACCCTTCACGTCTCGAACTTGAAAACGTACATTTATGTTAGGACTCTTGTAATCCCACTCGACGAGATCGAGATCAATGAGATCCTCACCTTCGTAGAAGAACCGTAGTTACCATCGACCGAGAAATCAAGCGAACGAAGCAAAACCGCTTCCCATTAGTGAAGGTTTGCTGGAATGCCAACCGAGGACCCGAATTCACTTAGTAGCGCGAAAATCAATTGATTAAGATGTATCCCCACTTCTTGACTCGATTATTCATACCTACTCATTACCTAAATTCTAATTTCAGGACGAAATTATCTCTAACGGGGGGATGATGTGACAACCCGAAAATTTCCATCCTGTTCAGTCTAACACTTCATTGGAATTTAAACTCATTCCTGCCATCTTTTAGCCCAAATAGGAGTCTGTTTGAGCATTTCGAGCCTTGTACACTTAAGGAATAAGTGTTGGAATGTAACTGCTAAAGCCTCAACACAAAATTTATGCCCCAAACTCCATGAGATGGAGTTTACGGCCGTAAACATGGAGGTGAGTTCATACCCCTTAATTAACCTTTTAAATGTTTCTAAATGTTGATAAATGCTTTATGGGGGGGGGGGGGGGAATACAAGTTGAATCATGCTAGTTATTATGTCAATCACATGTGATTAATAACTAGCATGCAAATG
The DNA here is from genome assembly GCF_052625555.1 of Lactuca saligna. NCBI lineage: Eukaryota > Viridiplantae > Streptophyta > Magnoliopsida > Asterales > Asteraceae > Lactuca > Lactuca saligna. The sequence goes on from NC_136418.1 coordinate 175,893,889, forward strand.
GATTTACTATATGTTAACCGTTTTACCAAACAGATTTCTTCAAATGACTTTCATAAACGTTTTTACATGTTAAAACTCTTTATCAAACTGCTTTATATACTGTATGTTTCCTTTCAAACTTTGTTACACTTATGTTTCAAGCAAAGGTTTTCCTTATACTTAAACTGTCTTATCAAACAAAATACTTTCAAATCGTTTTATAAACTGACATCAAGTCATCATTTCTTAGTATTAAACTTTTCAAAGGTTTTACAAAACTTCTTTTATACTCTTATATTGTCAAATGCATACCTAGATATGTATACTTATATAAGTAATGTTTAAAGGACTTAGGATGACTAGCTCACTTTATTTCCTTTTCCTCGTTAGGATGTGGCCTTAGGGCATCGGTTACCCATCCGAATGTTGTCTAAATATTAGTTATATATCATGTATACATACATAGACATAAAAGTTCCACCCGTCAGTTCATTATCTTTGGGTAGCAAAGGCATACTTTCGGTTACACACATACATTACTAGTAACTATAATAGCTATAGTTAGGAGATATTACTTACCATTCCAAGTACAAGGAATCAAACAAGAGTCAGTTCATTCATGAGTCTATACTAGTACATTACATATGAATAGATACGCTTACATGAATACCCTTACATGAATACGTTTACATAGATACGCTTACATGAACACGCTTACATGAATACATTTACATAGATACGCTTACATGAACACGCTTACATGAATATGTTTACATAGATATGCTTACATGAATACGCTTACAAGAATACGTTTACATAGATACGCTTACATGAATATGTTTACATCAATACGTTTAATAGATACTATTACATAGAATCTGTTTCAAACGTTACGGGACTTACCATTCCACCCCCAAGGCTATTAGCTACAGTAGGGAAAATGATCATCGACGGGTGTCTACGGTTGTACCTTTTCGGCGAGTTTCCACGTCGTGAATATCCTAGTGCAAAAGGATACATTTTTAGTTATTATATTATTTTCCTTCCTTTACTTTGTGACACATTCACATGAACGACGAGGTAGGATATATTTGATATAGATAAACTATTATCCTTATTACCTTTATATTGTGACTCATACACATAAACAACGAGGTAGACTATAACTATTATAATAATAGTTAAACAGAGGAAAAATCGTCACATTTACCGTGATGCTTACTTACAAAACAGTTGGGTCTTGGTAGAAGACTACTTTCAAAACATTCGGGTTTTGGTAGAAGACTACTTTCAAAACAGTCGAGTCTTGGTAGAAGACTACTTTTATACTAGTAGGAAATATGGAATTTTCTAGGGTTTTCAAACATTTACAAGTCTTTCCTTTACAGTTTTTTACAAATCAAAGACACATTAATACTTATGAATTCACCATCTTTATTGCTGATACTCGATTTCAAAATAACTTGTATTCTCACGTCACAAATAGACAGGTATGACGACCAGGTTTTGTGAATACTGAGCAGTCAAGACTCGTCTTTTATTTTGAACATTCATTATGTTGTTTATAATATGAAAGAACACACATTTATTTAAAATTATACTATTAATGCAATGGATGATGTTGTTGCTTGTTTACTACTTTACATTGTTGTGATACATTACATGACGTCCTCCGCCCCAAAACATTTCCGCCGTTCTCGGTTTTGGGGTGTGACACTACGAGGTTCAAGCTTGTCATGAGTCTCTCGTCTTATGAAAGCCTCACAACCTCAAACCTTGATATGTGCCAACGAGGGAGCTTTTCCTATCCACATCTCGTGAGGTGTTTTGGCAACCTTCTTGGTAAGGACTAAGTTAAGGATATGGGCGACAGTCTCCAAAGCATACCCCCAAAATGAGATAGGTAGTGAAGCAAGACTCATCATGGAACGAACCATGTCTAGCAAGGTTCGATTACGCCTCTCAGTCACACCACTCAACTGTGGTGTCCTAGGTGGCGTCAATTGCGAAATGATTCCACATTCCTTGAGGTGGTTGTGGAATTCAAGACTTAGGTACTCTCCACCTCAATCGGATCGAAGCATCTTGATTTACCTACCCAACTGATTCTTCACTTCTTGTTTAAACTCTTTGAACTTTTCAAAGATTTTTGACTTATGCTTGATTAAGTAGATATACACATATATGCTATAATCAGCAGTGAAAGTCACATAGAAGCGGTTTGCATCCCTTGTGGTAGATCTATAGGGCCCACACACATCAATGTGTATGAGATCCAACAAATCCTCACCCCTTTCATAAGTACCAATGAAGGGCGACTTGGTCATCTTTCCAAGTAAACAATACTCGCAAACGTCATCGTCCCTAAGGTCGAATGACTCTAACACTCCATCCTTTTGGAGTTGGGCTATGTGTTTCTTGTTGACATGTCCAAGACGACAATGCCACAAGCATGCTTTATCCAAACTATTGGAAGAATCAATACACAACACATCATTTCCTAAATTATTTACAAGCATCATAGTTTCATATATACCATTACAAGGCAATGCTTCAAAATAGAAAATGCCATTAAGATAAGTATTAATAGAACCCTTTTAATTATCAAATGAATATCTAAATCCTTGTCTATATAAACCATGAAATGAAATGATGTTTCTTGCCATATCTGGCGAATAGCAACAATTATTTAAATCTAATCCTAATCCATTACTAAGCACTAAAGAGTAAACTCCAATCTTGGTGACAGGCGACGATCTTTTGTTCCCCATGATCAAGTTTATCTCTTATGCTCCACTTCCCTCTTTCTTCTTAGGCCGTGTGAAGGACGGCTTGAGCTTTACATCCTTGATATCTTGCAGATACTTCGGGCAATTTCGTTTCCAATGCCCTATTTCATGGCAGTAGTGGCACTCTGCTTCCTTGGGGTTGGAGTTGGGTTTAGCAGAACCAACCTTGGTTACACTAAAAGAGGTACCATCTTGGGACTTTACCTTGCGGTTGCTCTTTGAGGGAGCCTTCCTATTCTTACCCTTTCCTTGCCTAATTTCCAAGACTAGGGCAGCAACACGAGTAGGAGTTGATGCGACAAATTTATCTTTGAGATTGCTCTCAACAGTCCTTAGCAAGCCTTGAAGCTTGCTCAAAGTGACCTCTTCCGTATTCATGTGGTAGGTCATGCGTAACTGGTTGTAGCAGGGAGGCAAGGAGTGAAGGATGATGTCAATTTCCAGCTCTTCAACAAAGTTAACATTTAACTTTAGCAGGCGATCAACATATCTCTGCATCTTATCCAAATGAGAAGAAAGGGACTCTCCATTACCCATTTTGGCAGTGATCATCAAAGTGATGATCTCGTACCTTTCTTGCCTAGCGCTTTGGTGGTACCGGTCCAACAGATCCTGATGCATCTCATAAGGATACATGTCCTCATAGGACTTCTGGAGTTATGCAGTCATAGTCGCCAACATGATGCAATGGACTTTCGTAGCATCACGCTCATGGGCCTCAAAGGCAGCGATATCATCGGCAGTGGCAGTGTTGAGGTTGATTTCTTTCAGCTTCTCATCGAGGACATACTCTTTGTCTTTGTAACGAGTGACCATTCAGATGTTGCAGATCAAATCATTGAAATTGGACCCATCAAAGATCACTCTCCCACACAAATTCATGAGTGAGAACGAGCCGGAGGAATTTGAGCCGGAAGCATTGTTGTTCACGTTCAACATCTGAAATAAAAAAGAGACAAGTTTGGTTAGAAATGAATCCCCAATTAAACACCCAAATGAGAAATTAGGGCTATGACCCAACAAAATTATTTACAAATTAGAAGAGGGATGCCGTAATCTAACATGCAAATAATTTGAAGGTAAGTGAATGACGATTCACTAATTCTCCACCATGAAAAACAAAAAAGAGATTAAGTTTTGAATGTATTGAGAACTCCTAGATATTTTGAGATTCATTGAACTTTCCAATGGCATATTTAAGTCTCAATATGCCCCTCAAGTTTGTGACTGGGATGTCGAGGATCGCAAAGTGGGTGTGAATAACCATGCAAATGTACATGGTGCCCCCAATATTACAGTCACCTAATCGACGTGCCGGTTAGCCACACACGCTCCATCGATCTATGACAAAAATCGAGTCACCCTTTGCCACCTTTACTTAGAGCCCAATTAGTGTGTCGGTTAACCACACACGCTCCACTAACGTCTTAGCAATGGTACAAAGTGTAATTTCATGGAATTGCATCAAATTCACTTTTGCCTAAAGTACCTAAGATTGGGAATTTTGTAAAAACATTTAGTGACTTTATAATTTCATTATACTTTTAATGAGGAAATGTATCCTACCTGTTCGGCTAATGACCCTCCACCCATCAAGGAAGCGGTGGGTAAGAGTGCAACCCATTAAACGGTCATTTTATAGGCCATAACCTTATACCCCCTTATAGATCGGCTTCGTGAATGAGGCCTACTAACGGTAAGAGTAACAGTTTTAATTATACATACATACATACATACATACATACATACATACATACATACATACATACATACATACATACATATATATATATATATAATAATAATAATAATAATAATAATAATAATAATAATAATAATAATAATAATAATAATAATAATAATAAATAAAGTATAAGTTTGAATTTGAACTTGTAAAATTCTAGGGTTTGAAATTTAAATAATTTAAATTAAACTTTTAATCAAAATTTTAAATTTCAAAACTTGAGGACAAGTTTTGAACTTTTCAAAACACATAGGATCAAATAATTTAAATCATACAATTAATTTAATGATTATCTAAATTTGAAATATTCCATTTTATTCACAAGATAATTCATCAAATAAATTAAATAATCAAATTTTAACATATAAGGAATTTATTATTCAGTTAATTTGTAATTATCTTTTGTTTTGGTAAGGATAATCACATAATAATAATAAAATTCAGATTTTATTAGTCAAAAACGATTTTGGTAATTATCCTTCAGCAAAACAGCAAAGAATCTCGCAAATCCCTCTGTCTGACTCCCCGACTCACCGAGTCACACACTGAATCGCCGAGTGTAGCTATTGACTCGCCGAGTCAATTCGGGCAGAGAGCAAAAAATGATTTTTTTCAGCAAGATGAACATACAAGGCATCAATATAATAGAAACCAATCAAGGATCTGATACCACTGATGGGTTTTACACAAAATTACATTCTATGTGCTCATGCAAACCCTAAAGCTTGGATCTAGATTTCTCTATTTCGAAATTTATCATATAAAACAGATCCAGATGATTACCTCTTCAACAATTGCTTGAATCTTCTTGTATTGGAGCTTAGAGTCACAAATATCACTCCTCTAATGGCTTACAAACACCACTCAAGCAAGAGGATGATATTAGAGAGAGGGGAAAGGCACAATTTCGGCTTTGAACTCTTCTAGGGTTTGAAGTGGCCGAAAATTGGATGCCCTGGGGTCTTTTTTTATATTGGTGCTGCTAGGGTTTCAGTCAAAACTCTAATGGGCATTGGACAACTTAGGCCTTAGGCAATCCAAGGAAGCTTCTGGAATAGGGCCCTTATGGCCAAAATTAGGATGGACACATCCCTAATTTCGTCCATGCCTAGTCCATTAGGCTCCTCAGCCCAATATTCAACTATCACATATTTGACAATTTAAGTCCCTTTTATTTAATTAATGTCTTTTAGTCACAGAATTAATTCTTAATTAATTCTTGTCTAATATTAATTAAATTATATGATTTCTCCTTTAATATATTACTCATATAACATATTAATAAACCATAATAACATCTCTCTCTTTCTCTCTCTCTCTCTCCATAAATCACCCTGTCAAGTTGCTTTGGTGAAGGCAACCCAAAAGGACCATGCACAATCGGGTCAAGTACTTACCAAATATAGTTACGGGCTTAGACACAAATCCAACAATATATAGACACCAATGTAACAGTCCTGGTGAATAATCCTAATGTGTGGTTGAAAATTGTTCCTATCAAGATTATCAGGTTTGTTTGGCGTGCTTGTATGGATAGTACTATGTGTGTTGTTGCTCTCTTTCGGTGGGGCATCACAGTCTCTTCTAATGCTTGTTACGGGTGTTCCACTAGGATTGATGATACATATCACTTACTTGTTTGCCGTCCGTTTGCTTCTGAGGTTCTAAGGCAGATCTTGATTTGGTGTGATACTCATAATCAACAATTTTCTTTGGTTTGTGGGCTCGTTACGTTTGCTGCGGATTGGGGTCATTACACAAAGAAACATATGATCTTGTTAGCCATCATGTATGTCTATCTGTAGAGTATTTGGAGGGCTCATAATGATAATTTTTCAATAAGAATTGTGTGTCGACTTGTAATTTGGTTGATGCATCATCAAAATGGTGTTTAGTTGGGTTAAGCATAAGAGGGGGTTATCAGAATTATAATTAGGGGGGGGGGGGGTGTGAATTTTCTGTCCTTTAAAAATTATGTAATCTGTAACTTGTTCTTGTTTGCTTCCTTTTCCCATCCTTGTTTCTTGATAGACTTGGGTTTTATATAATCTTCTCTGTTTTGACAAAGATGTTTTTCATATGCTCAGTTTTATTCCTTCGACCCATCAAAAATAAAGTCTAGTGGTTAGATTACAATTATTATGTTCGTGAATATTGTCAACTTTTAGTAGGTAATAGCTTCGGTTGGCTTACCTCCTAAATATTTTTTAATTATTTTATATTTTTTAATAAAAAATCAATGCATTAAATATTATTATAAATTATGTTAAAACGACAATAATCTGTGATTTTACTTAAACGAATACATGGTGTTAAATGCATTAGGATGCACGGTCTCGTGCTTTTTTACCAATGGAAAATCGATGCCATCTAGATTTTTAATGTTTTCCCTATGAATTTTTGGGGATTAGGGTGTTATGTTTTTGGCAAATGAAAGTATAAAAATGAGGGAATAGTGGAGACTTTGGATGGTGTAAGAGGAGAGAGGCATAGGTGAACTTCCACCTTCGGCACATTACCATCAGAAAAAAAAAAAAACACGGTACGACATCTGCCACATCAAATTACTGATAACAATGTTAGCGTATGTTTTATGATCCATATGTTTTGTATGTATAGAGTCAAGCCATCTCATGTTTGGTCAGTTTTTTGTTTTGTATTGTACGTGTGTGTGTGTGTGTGTGTGTGTGTGTGTATATATATATATAATGAAAGATCTTTATGGGGAAATATGGGCAATTACATGGTATCAGAGCATAGTAAAGTCTGATTGCCATAAACCCTAGCCGACGTCTCTCTTCTCATCGTGCATCATCATCTTTACCCATCTGATCTTTTATTCAACCTTTCCTCTTGATTTTTCTTTCTTCTCCCCCTCATCATGTCAATTACAGACAAGCCCTCCTCTACAATCAATATCAAACATGCAGTCCCATTTGTTCTAGATTTAGATCAAATGAATTACGATATTTGGCGAGAACTATTCGAAATTCACTGTATTGGGTATGGTGTCGATGATCATCTCAAGTCCTCTGCTCAAATAATGATTGAAAAAGAAAAAGAGATAGACAAAGCAACAGAATAATCAACGTCTGCAAAGGATGCATGGGTTCGCAAGGATTGTATCATGAAATCATGGCTATACACCACTCTCTATATCCCTCTTATTGATATGATCTTCAAGAATCAAGCAACGTTTTTAAATCTGGGAAAATCTTGAAAAAGTTTTTCGTGATAAGAAAGCCTCGAAGATCATTCAGCTTGATCGAGAATTGAGAAAGATCTCTCTTGGTAACTCTTCTATCGTAGACTACCGTAACAAAATAAAATTCCTCGTTGATAGATTAGAACACATGGATGCTAAGGTCTGTGAAACTAACCTGGTGGCATACATGATCAATGGACTGTCTAAAAAATTTCAATACGTAGCCATTAATATTCGACACAGGGATTGGCATCCATTTTTTTGGGATGCCAGATCCATTCTCCTTTGTGAGGAGCAACAGATGCTTCACGATGAACAGAAGGACTCTCTTCACAGACATGCCGACAATTCATCCTCCCCACATGCTCTCACTATTCAGAACTTGAACACTAGCTCATCTCAATGGCGTAATAACTTCACTAACAACAGTATTAATAGAGGTGGCTATTGTGGGGGTCGTAGTGTTCGTCGTGGTGGCCGGGGTGGAGAGCACTGTGGCGGTTGGTACAATAATGGCAGCGATAGAAATTATTTGAGTGGAAGTCAACAACAGCAAGGTCAGCGCCAGGGTGGTAATTGGGTGTGAGCCTACTCCCCTCAACCACCTCACGTATTAAATCAACAAGGCCTCCTACCAAGCCGAAGTGCTTTTCAGCATCACGAAAAATGGGCCCAAAATACATCCTGCCCAACAGAACAATAATCAACAACATCATTTTTTTCACAGGCCCAATAGCCTTTTTCTCACCAGTAAACATATCAAGTTCAATAGCAAAATCCTGAGCCCACAACACTTCCACAAATGTTCAATACTATGACATAAAATAATCCAAGCTCAGTTGAATGGTACATGGACACTGGTGCAACCTCGCATCTTCACTCAAATGCAGGTATACTCAAGTCAGTTTTGGATAAAATTAGTAATTCTTCTTCATCTGTCTTAGTTGGTCATGGATCTTTAATACCTATAACTAAAACTGGTCACAATACTCTTCCGTTTCCTAATCCTTATCGTAATTTGACTCTTCGAAATGTTTTAATTACCCCCTCCATAATTAAAAATCTAATTTATATTCGTCGTTTTGTTCGTGAAAATGACTGTTCCATTGAATTTAACACTTTTGGTTTTTCTGTGAAGGATTTCTGCACCAAACAGATTCCATCCTGTCACTTCTCAAAAAAAAAACAAGCCCTCATTTTCGTTGCTTCATCCATTTGGCATCAATGTATTGGTCACCCCGGTCAACACATTTTTAAGCAATTAGTTCATAATCGCTATATTTCGTGTTCATCTAATAAAAACTCTACTTTGTGTTTTGCATGTCAAATAGGCAAACATGTTAAGTTGCCTTTTAGTTCATCTATTTCTGATTCACACTTTCCTTCTGAATTAATACACTCTGATGTTTGGACTTCTTCTGTTGAAAGTTTGAGTGGTATTAAATATTATGTCATATTTTTAGATGATTTCTCTCATTATGTCAGGGTCTAGCCTATTCGTGCCAAATCCGATGTTTTTGAGAAATTTGTGTATTTTAGTAACTTTGTCAATAATCAATTTAAAACTGATATCAAGCCTTTTCAATGTGACAATGGAGGTGCATATGACAATAAAAAAATTCATCAATTTTTCTCTCAAATCAGTATCCAATTTCGTTTTTTGTGCCCTTATACATTGCAACAAAACGAGAAATCCGAACGCATGCTCCATACTTTAAATAACACCATTCGTACTCTTTTATTTCACGCTCGACTTCCTCCAACTTATTGGACCGAATCTCTTCATATGGCATCTCATCTTCTAAACATTCTTCCCTACACCACCCTCAATGATGACACCCCCTTTTTTAGATCACACAATAAACACCCATCCTATAACCACCATTATGTGTTCGTTTGTCTCTGTTTCCCACATATGCATGCTTATCACAAACTCTCCCCAAGATAAACTCCATGCATCTTTCTTGGATACCTAACCAACCACAAAGGATATTGTTGCCTTAATCTTAACACAAATAAAAACATCATATATCGCTAAATAGTATTTGATGAAACTGTTTTTCCATTCGGGTTAATGACACCAAACAAAGCTCCTTCCTACACATTTCTTGATGATCTTGACTCTTCTCACCCTCTCACTTCAACACCGGTACTAACTCATACCAGTCCTATCATACCCCCTATATCGTTACATATGAACCCACCAACCCAAAGCTCACCTCACCTACACTCCTCAGACCCATATCCTCCAACACCCACCATCTCAATTCAACCTACTTCATCTCTCTCTATTAGCTAAAACGAGTCTCCCGACTCTCCCCTTCCCATATATCGTCGACCATTCCTCAAACATTTACTCACTCATAACATCCAATGCTTACTCATGCTAAACAAGGGATATTTAAACCCATTCGAAAACTAAACCTTTATGTTGACACCACTGCTCATATTCCCAAAAATTATTTACAGGCTTTTAAGAATCCTAACTGGCTTAATGCAATAACTGATGAATATACTACTCTTATATCTAACAAAACTTGGATACTTGTTCTGAGATTTCCTATTGCTAACATCGTTAATTGTATTTGGTTGTTCAAAAAGAGACTTAATTCATATGGGTCATTATCGTGCTACAAGGCACCTTGTTGCTAATGGCCGCAGTCAACACCCTAGTATCGATTGTGACAAAACTTTTAGTCTAGTTGTGAAGCCCGCTACTATCCGTACAGTCCTTAGCATTGCCGTCACTCATAAGTGGCCTATCAGGCAACTAGATGTGAAGACATTTCTTCATGGAAGTTTGCAGGAGACAGTATATATGCACCACCAACCGGGTTTTCGGGATCCTTCTCGCCCTGATTACGTTTGCTTACTTCAGCGATTGTTGTATGGTCTAAATCAAGTACCATGAGTGTGGTTTTAGCGCTTTGCCACTTTTATCTCACGTATTGGCTTTGCTCATAACAAATGTGACTCCTCATTATTCATATATATAGAGGGCACTCATATAGCATATATGTTACTATATGTAGATGATATTGTTCTTATAGGCTCCTCTTCTCAACTTTTGACTCACATCATTTTTCTATTAAGTGTAGAGTTCTCTATGACAGATCTTGGGGATCTTCACTAATTTTCTAGGTATCTTTGCCACTCGTTCGTCTGCCGGGTTGTTTCTCTCTTAACACAAATATGACACTGAGATTCTTGATCAGGCATCTATGACAAACTGCAAACGTGGATCTACTTCAGCCGACTTGTCCACTAAGTTTGATGGAACTGGTCCTCCTGTTGCTAACCTCACCTTATATCGCAGTCTGGCTGGTGCGTTACAGTACCTTACATTCACTCGTCCGGATATTACGTATGTTGTCCAACAGATATGCTTATACATGCATGATCCACGAGAACCTCATTTCACTGCTCTCAAGCCTACCTTGTGATATATTCGAGGTACAACTATGCATGGTCTACACTTATATACCTCTCCAAGTAGTTCCTTCATTGCCTACTTTGATGTTGATTGGGTTGGATGTCCTATCACCCGACGATCTACATCTGGTTATTGTGTCTTTTTAGGACACAACCTTCTCTCATGGTCCTCCAAACGTCAGTATACGACTTCGCGGTCCAGTGTCGAAGCCGAATACAGGGACGTTGCCAGTGTTGTTGCTGAAGCATGTTGATTCATAATCTTCTTCTCGAACTTCACTATGTGCCTGCCAAGGCTACTATTGTTTATTGTTATAATGTTAGTGCAATTTATATGTCATCCAATCCTGCCCATATTCAACGTACGAAGCACATAAAGATTGATTTGTATTTTGTTCGAGACAAAGTTGTCACGGGTGATGTACGTGTTCTTCATGTCCCGTCTTCTTTGCAATATGCAAATATTTTTATGAAGAGTATTATGTCATCATTGTTTCTTGAGTTTCGATCAAGCTTGAACGTTCATGACTCTCGCCACATTCAACATGGAGAGGGTTGTTAGCGTATGTTTTATGATCCATATACTTTGTATTATAGAGTCGGTCCATCTCATGTGTGGCCCATTTTCTATTTTGTATTGTACGTGTATATGTATATATTGGCTATATGGAATGAAAGATCTTTATGGGAAAATATGAGCAATTTCAAGCAAAACTTATAGGACACCGCTTACTCTTAGAAACAACTAGATATGTTATATGGGACAACTTTCTACCTGTTACCTTTAGCTCGTTTTTTTGTACTGCTTAGTTAGTAAATATAACATATCTAGTTACATACTTTTTAATTTAGTCGTTATCATATAAACTACTATAAATGGTTGGTTGCCGTTCAAAAAAAAAAAAAAAAAAAAAAGATAAGACTTATGCAATTTGTTGATGAAACATTAAGAATCTCAACCATAACTGATTATTTATATTAGATTAGTTGATTAAAGTTTAATAAAGAACACATCGAAAACTAACATATCTAAACATTTAATTGATAGTATAATATTTTTGCGGGAGTCATGCTATGTTTAATTTATTCTAGACAAATCAAGTAAGCCCATAAAAAAAAAATCATTGATCACCTAAATTATTATTTATTACATTTTTATATATGCTTTAACAACTTGTTTTCCAACACACAAGCATTCAAAGATTATAAGATAAAAAGTTGTAGATGGACCAACTTAAGACAATGACATGTGACTCACCAATGGTACTAACATTATAAGTGCTTAAAGGACAAAATGAATAATATCTCCGAACTCATTTTGTCTAAATTAATTCCAATATATCATATCCTCAAATAGGTATGTTTAATTTCAACTTTGCCCAAAAAAGAAAAAATTGGGTTTATTATATAAAGATGATATCGTTTTAGTTATACGAAAATTATCTATTTTAGAAGATAAAAGGATAATATATGTATATCTACGGAATAGTTCAATTAAAACCCACAAATTTGTTAGAAAATTATAGATTTTTTTTTTTTTAATTTTAATATTTGTTATTATAAAAAAGAAACAATCAAATATATCAAGATTGATAATTATATATATTGGTAATTTTATATCACTAATATTATTTAACTGTAATGGGGTTAACTTATTGATCAATGTAACTTTAACAATTATCGAACAAATTAATATGGCAGGGAGTGTATATTTGTTTAATTTTGTTAAATTTTATCTTTGTTGAAAGTATATTGTTATTTAGAGGCGAATCCCCTGAACTGACGTGGATCCGGGGGTAGTGCCCCTAGGAGCGGGGTGCAACCCTCGTTGGGGTCTTTTATGTTGCTATATAAAAAATGCCTCATAAATCTGTATTTTCTATAAATACACTCGATTTTGTGATCCATATTTCAAACCCGGTTTTTTAAGTTAGTTTATTTGACCATTTTGGACAGGTTTGGGACATAAAACTATCATTTGGCAGTTTTAAGACATAAGTTTTATCCAATTATAGATTTTCAAGTGTACACTCGAAATGTTTTAATTTGAAAGTTTTTCACAACTTTCATTGATCCAAACAATTATATACCCCAATTATATATATATATATATATATATATATATATATATATATATATATATATATCTTTACTACTTATAAAAGAAATCTAACTATTTCTATAAATAGATTCAATATAATAATATTATTTTTTTAAGACGTACAAACGATTAAGCTAATATTACAAACAACCATTAATAAAATAATATTAAATTTTAAATTTGTTTTGATTCCTTATATTTCTCAGCAAAATCCTAATTTCATGGTCATTCAAAATTTAAAACCTTTTCATCCTAATACGCTTCAACAAATATCCTTTAAATGTTGCATTTGCAGCTGATTAAAATATCTCATAGCAGACGTGTGTTTGTTCTCTCCACCTTATAAACCCTGCTATAAATCCCACTGCCATGAAGTATTTCCCTTATAAACCCTAATCGTTTTTCTCCCTCTCTTAGACGAAGACAATGTGTTTTTTTTAAGAAAAAAAGTTTGAAAATATTCCAATTTCTCAAAAAAATTTACCCCAAATGCGAAACTGGGTAAAATTTTCCATTTTGCGAAGACTACAGGGATGCGAAATGAAAATTCTGCACTTTTGTCTTTTTATGACCCCATTTTGCGAAGTTGGACCACTTATATTATTTCTTGAAAAGATCAGGTGCCAAATGCGAAACTCTAAGCTTTCTTCCCCAATTCGCATTTATACATTAAAAACTTCGCATTTTCATTCAAATTCTTCGCATCTTGCATCCATCCGTCTTTGAGTTCATTCGCATTTCATCGCATTAACTGAGAAATTAATCAGTTGTCTCATATTCGCATTTCAGTTGTTTGAGAAACCCAGATACGAACCCAAATGCGAAACCCACTGATTTCAAATGCGAACCAACCAAAAATCATCAACCACGTACTTATGTCACCAAATGCGAACTGAATATCACCATTAAATTCTCCTCGCATTCTATAGATGCGAACACAATCCAGATCTCCGACTCCAAGCTTGCGAAATCAAAATCAATTAACCTCAAACAAATCGTGAACTTCTTATGCGAACTGTTTTGACCCACAAAACCAAATGCGAACTCAATTGATGTCATATGCGAACTGATTTCATAGATGCGAACACAATTGATTTCATATGCGAATCCACATCCATCGATATGAAACCAATACCAGTTACAAGCAATTAGTAGTAACCATCGATCCTCTAATTTTCAATTACTCAGCCTTCGCTTTTCATACAACCCGTCGACCCTGAAAAATCGATAAACACCAAATGTCTCATTTTTAGATCGATTTTCTGATTAAATGTCATATTTGAAGAATGATCGATTTTCTGATTAAATGACCCCATTTTGCGAAGTTGGACCACTTATATTATTTCTTGAAAAGATCAGGTGCCAAATGCGAAACTCTAAGCTTTCTTCCCCAATTCGCATTTATACATTAAAAACTTCGCATTTTCATTCAAATTCTTCGCATCTTGCATCCATCCGTCTTTGAGTTCATTCGCATTTCATCGCATTAACTGAGAAATTAATCAGTTGTCTCATATTCGCATTTCAGTTGTTTGAGAAACCCAGATACGAACCCAAATGCGAAACCCACTGATTTCAAATGCGAACCAACCAAAAATCATCAACCACGTACTTGTGTCACCAAATGCGAACTGAATATCACCATTAAATTCTCCTCGCATTCTATAGATGCGAACACAATCCAGATCTCCGACTCCAAGCTTGCGAAATCAAAATCAATTAACCTCAAACAAATCGTGAACTTCTTATGCGAACTGTTTTGACCCACAAAACCAAATGCGAACTCAATTGATGTTATATGCGAACTGATTTCATAGATGCGAACACAATTGATTTCATATGCGAATCCACATCCATCGATATGAAACCAATACCAGTTACAAGCAATTAGTAGCAACCATCGATCCTCTAATTTTCAATTACTCAGCCTTCGCTTTTCATACAACCCGTCGACCCTGAAAAATCGATAAACACCAAATGTCTCATTTTTAGATCGATTTTCTGATTAAATGTCATATTTGAAGAATGATCGATTTTCTGATTAAATGACCCCATTTTGCGAAGTTGGACCACTTATATTATTTCTTGAAAAGATCAGGTGCCAAATGCGAAACTCTAAGCTTTCTTCCCCAATTCGCATTTATACATTAAAAACTTTGCATTTTCATTCAAATTCTTCGCATCTTGCATCCATCCGTCTTTGAGTTCATTCGCATTTCATCGCATTAACTGAGAAATTGATCAGTTGTCTCATATTCGCATTTCAGTTGTTTGAGAAACCCAGATACGAACCCAAATGCGAAACCCACTGATTTCAAATGCGAACCAACCAAAAATCATCAACCACGTACTTGTGTCACCAAATGCGAACTGAATATCACCATTAAATTCTCCTCGCATTCTATAGATGCGAACACAATCCAGATCTCCGACTCCAAGCTTGCGAAATCAAAATCAATTAACCTCAAACAAATCGTGAACTTCTTATGCGAACTGTTTTGACCCACAAAACCAAATGCGAACTCAATTGATGTTATATGCGAACTGATTTCATAGATGCGAACACAATTGATTTCATATGCGAATCCACATCCATCGATATGAAACCAATACCAGTTACAAGCAATTAGTAGCAACCATCGATCCTCTAATGAGGAAACAGTTTCCTATTCGATTGTGCTTTGCAATGACAATCAATAAAGCTCAGGGAGAAACAATTCCATATGTAGGTATCTATCTTCCAGAACCAATATTCTCGCATGGACAACTTTATGTTGCATTGTCCAGAGGGGTTTCACGTTGCAATACAAAAGTATTAGTAAAACCTAACGAAAATTCAAAAGGTGATGGGGTTTATACAGCCAAATGTGGTGTATAAAGAAGTATTGCACGATTAATATTTTGTGTCGTCTTGACTGGTTGCTTTTTATTGGTTATTTGATGCATGATGTAACAAATAACACCATAGTTTGATTATATTGTCTTCAACATGTACTTTTTTTTAACATAACAATTTTGTAATGGAAACATATCACCGAAAGAACTCACGTGCCCCGCCGCTTTGCGCGGGTAGACGGCTAGTATATATATATATATATATATATATATATATATATATATATATATATATATATATATATATATATATATATATATATATATAACGATTACAAATCAAAATCTCTATGTGCGTCGTAACGTAATTATTTTGTTCTATAAATAAATTAATATCGATATTTTATTGTAAAGAATAAATAAATCTGTAAGTTTTAGATACTAATCAAAACGTTAAAAAAAACATATACATAATCATTCAGTAAATGTGAGATTCTTACCTTTGTCAACTTTTTTGTATTGGGTTTGATGTGAGCACTTCATATTAGGATCCAAGGAGTGGCCACAGATTGGCTATGGTTTTGCCACGGTGGCAGTGGGGGTTGGGGAACACCGCCTCCACCATACGGTCTCCGATACGGTTTGGCTGTGTGTGGCTAAATTTGACTTCATCTCACTCCTTTCTTCCTGTTCTATTCTCCTATCATCTTTCCTCTATCTTTTTTTTTCTTCATTTCTTCTCCATCACACCCACCTATGGTTTTACCACACCCCAAGCCTACGTGGAATTGAGGTGGAGTGTTTTGTCATGGTAAAACAATGTTACCATTCCCTTCAGTCTTATGCGTTTTATCTTTTTTTATATATTATCATATTATGTGTGAGGTTTATCAAAAAATCATGCTAATCATTGTAATCAAACAGTGAAAACTCCTTTAAATAGCTCCTTAGTCCTTACATTTAGCAAAATAAAAAATAAATGAATTGATTTACATTCTCATTTGGTGTTGCCATTAATAAATATAATGATAGTGATAATTAAATGAAAATGAAAAACACAAGAAAATAACATGTGAAAAAAAAACACTAAAAATCTTTAAAAGGAAAATGATATCTATCAAATTAATGAGAATTTAACATTTGGTAAAAACAGAAGCGTATCTATAATATACCAAGGTGGGTCCTAGGACCCACCTAATTATCTTAATTGCAAGTCTAATTATATTGCAAAAATTTTGGAGAACTATCTTAAATTTTTTGAAGAAACTACCTAATAATTTTTTACAAAAATAAAAATAGCATAATGCCTAAACCAACTTATTATTTATCCAACAAAAATTAGTCCAATCCATTAAAATTAAAATTAAACAAAATTAATAATAATAAACGAAAGCCCACAACTGAATCGTCGCCAACACTTTTGGCTTTTGCGCGTACGTATTGCACATTGATTCAATAGAACGACCAACTATAAATTTTATCATCTGAAAATGATGTATTCAAAAGTTTTGATTAAGATACCATTATCAATATATTTGAAGATATAAGTCCTCGCCGGATACAATTCTAAAAATGATGATATTTTGACCCAACCCGCTACTAGTATATTTTAGTTTGTTATATGTTTCATTGTTATTTATATAAGGAACCATGTAGTTTTAGGTTCTAAATTCGTCACAAATGATCTTTATTTATTATTTATTAGGATAGATAATTTTTTTAAATGTAATTATAGATTGCATATTATGTAACTGTTTTTTAACCCAATTGTGTTAATTTTAAATTAGAAAAGAAAAGATATTTGAAATCTCATACATAAAAAGAGATATAATTTAAAAGTAATGATATAAATGATTTGAGTACAAAGAATCCATTGCCCATAATTTTAAAGTAGATATCATGAAGTTTGAGTTAAGTTGGGAGGGCAACATCGGACCCCCTCCACGATTATTCTTAGTTTCTTTCATCTTTTATTGTCTAAGATTATTTGACTTTCTAAGCCCATATTTAATACAAAAACAATATTTTAAATTTCGCTTAGGTAGCCTTGTATGTCGTTGACGATAAACCATTAATTTTTTGGCAGAGAAGAAACGAGTTTCACAGTCAGTATCAATAATTATTGGTTTAGCCATAAAAATTGCATTTGATGTTAATACTGAAATTTAAGGGTCTTTGGATTATTGACGTGACGTTTGACCAAAGGTGGACCCTCCTTTTATTTTCACATTTTCTTTTTCTATGCTAAATACGGTGACACATATGTGACATAAATTTTGTGCCAATACCATGCAATACCACCATCAAATAGAGTAAATTACACGAATGGTCCCTATGGTTTGGGGTAATTTGCGCGTTTGGTCCCTAACTTATTTTTTTAACTCGGAAGGTCCCTACTGTTTGTTTTTGTTACGCGCTTGGTCCCTAATGTTTGTTTTTGTTACACGCTTGGTCCTTGTCTTACCCAAAATGACTATTATTTAAATAAAAAAAAATGATGGGGCAGGTAAGATAAAGTGAAAGGGGTGAGATTGGGGGTGTGTCTATTTAAATAGATTAAAAAATCAAAGGTAAAATAGTCTTTTTATGTATGATAGGGACCAAGCGCGTAACAAAAACAAACAATAGGGACCTTCCGAGTTAAAAATATAAATTAGGGACCAAATGCGCAAATTACCCTAAACCATAGGGACCATTCGAGTAATTTACCCATATAATAAAGTTGACAACAATCGATATAAGGAAAATTACTTGGAAGGGAATTAACTTTTCATTAAGTTTATATCTAGGTAATTTTTTTTTTTTTTTTTTTTTTATACATCTAGGTAACAAACGTGTTAGAAGTGTTCACATATAACCAATATGATCGGCTGTAGCAGATTATATCGTAGATATGAACCATTTCAACAAGTTCGTTACCTAGATGTGTATAAAAAAATAGTTACGAACAAAACGAAAAGCAAGAGTAAATTACATGAATGGTCACAATGGTTTAGGGGAATTTATGTTTTTGGTCCCTGCCTTATTTTTTTTATTCGGATGGTCCATACTGTTTATTTTTTGTTGCGCTTTTGGTCCCTGTCTTATCTAAAAAGATTATTGTACCATTATTAATTTATTTTTTTAATTAATTTTCTTATTTATGTGTTTATTTTTTATATATTAAAAAAAATTAATAGACCTCACATATTTGTATCTCGTCACCATAAACCTGAAACCACATTTAAGAAATTTAATCTGGGTCCCACTGGTCTTCATCCCATCTCTTATCCTGTAACAACCCAAATTTCTCGTCCAAAATTTTCATTTTTAATTAATGGATTTGCAAAACGTTTGTAAGTAACAATATGAAATCATATCATCTCATAAACAATATATCATGTCTGAAAACCCAAATACTGAAATAATATCATGTCAGAGTACAATTCCAAAATATCTCATAATGTAGAAGGTAACGAGAGTGTGTATGATGTGCAGCTACCGCGCCAGCTCCTTCCCCTTTGTTGAAGAGGTATCTGAAACCAAAACTGTAAACTGTAAGCACGAAGCTTAATGAGTTCCCCCATCGTACCACATACCATACAATCATATAACATAAATACTACCGGACAATTCTGGGGTGCCCGACTTACCCGGTACGGCCATTATGGGATGCCGACCTACCCGTGTCAAGCCATTCTGGGGTGCTGACCTACCCATGTTGTAACGATCGGCTTTTGAGGTATTAATTAATTAAATTTTCTTAAGTTATAGTTGGACTATGTTTGAAATTGACATCTTGGATTGGACCTTTAGACTTTTTGGGCCGAGTTGTAGGCTACCCATAAGTCGTACGCAGGGCGTAGTGTCATTGGATGTGCGGATTATTGGAGGCGTACACGCAGCGTACCATAAGGTACGCCTAGCGTACGTGATCAGACACTAAACCCTAATTTCAGGGTTTAAGAGCTATATAAACCCCATTATAGACACCATCCCTTGTTTCTTATCAACCTCCTCACCCACAAGAAAACCCTAACTTGTTCTTACCCTCTCCTTTGTGTTAAGTCGCTTTTGTGAGTGTTTTTAGTGAAAGAAAGTTGTGGAGAAGGAAGGGAAAGGTTGGAGAAGAAGCTTGAGCTTAGAGATCTAGACTAAACTCACTCTTTGTCATCAAAGGAAGGTATAAAGCACTGAACTTTCTTCCTCATGTTCTAGATCTAGGGTTATGGAAGTTTTGGATCTCTTTGGGCCCAAAGGTTGGACCTTGACCTTGTGAATCCGTTTTAGAGCTTGGGCTGCCATCCTTGAGGCTCAGAACACCTTCTTCGCAATAAAGTTTTAATCTTTGGGGCTTTCATGAAGCCATGCATGAAATCTAGCCACTTCCCTGGAAATAGATTATTGTTTTTAGAGTTTTGAGCTTGTGTGAGTCATGTAAGCCATCAAGTAAGCAACTTTACGGTTTAAGGCATGGAATAAGACTTGGATCTAAGTTTGTAGCTTCTGACTCAAAATATTAATCACTTAATAGGAAAAAGGACTTATCAGGGTATTACGCTGAGCATACGCGTAGGTACACCCAGCGTACTCGCCATCAAGCAGTTACGCTAAGCGTACTTTGGTGTACGCCCTGCGTAACACAGTCAATTGGGCTTTGAGTATTTGGGCCTCGGTGTGGGCTGTATTTTGGACTTTGAGCCTTAGTGGGCCAGCAGGAGTCAGATTATGGACCAATGGCAGTTTTAGGCTTAAGTAGGCCCAATGTAGAATAACTGGGCCATTAGTGGGCTAGTGGTGAACTTAGAAGGAATTAAATGGTTTGGGCCATGATTATGACCCACACCATAGCAGGGGTAAAATAGTCATTTTACCCATAGAAAGATCCTCATTTTGATTAAGTGTTTGATTTGTCATGATAGCCAGAGAGCAGCCGGGACAGCAGTTAGGGATCTTTCACGCGGGTTTTCAGCAGTCAGTTCTCCGAGGTGAGTTTCTTTCCAGTAGGAACGGGTCTACGGCCACAATGTCAACCCGTTTCGTTAGCAGTAGTTCCGGACCTCGGTCCGATGCAGTAGTTAGAGTGCTTGATGTCTTTGTGATTCAAGCATGTTTTGTGTTATGTGTTCCGGACTCTGGTCCGTTGCAGTATGCAGTATATGTATCCATGCTAGTTGATATGTTTATGTTATGATATGTTTAGTCAGTTTCTTGACTTCGGTCCGATGCAGGTGAGAAGGTCCCAGTCAGTTCCGGACTTTGGTCTGATGCAGTTAGTTTCGGACTTCGGTCCGATGCAGGGGATGGGGTACAGTCAGTTCCGAACTTCGATCTGATGCAGTTTTCAAACTTCGGTCCGATACATAGGGCAAGGCCCTGGTTAGTTCCGTACTTCGGTCCGATGCAGTTTCCAGACTTTGGTTCGATGTAGTGGGCAAGGCCTAATAGTTGTTTATATGTTATTGTATGGTATGTGGTAGTTTGGGGGAGCTTACTAAGCTTTGTGCTTACAGTTTCAGTTTTGGTTTCAGGTACCTCCGCTAGCAATGGGAAGAGCTCGGGTTGATGGCATGACACACACCACAATTGTAGTTTATTCCCTGGGAGTTTTATCCATATATTTTGATACGATATTAACTTCAGTTTTGAATTGATACATTTACTATGGTATTTTGAGACATACGATTCATGGTTTTATTATATAATAGTTGATGTTGTGGTTTTTAGTAATATTAAAACAAAAAATTTTGGGTCGTATTTTAGATCGTTACACATGACAAGCCATTCTGGGGTGCTGATCACCTACCCTTCGGTCCTAACAACCAAACCACGGGGACTATTCCACCCCTACCGCTACTTTCAAACATATATCATAACATAAACATACTGTCAGACATATCTGGGGTGTCCGACCTACCCTTCGGTCCTAACAACCGAACTTAGGGACTATTCCCTTCCTACTACCACCATCACATATAACATATCATGCCAGCATATAAACATCTCATAACATACTCTCATA
The DNA here is from genome assembly GCF_052625555.1 of Lactuca saligna. Taxonomy (NCBI): domain Eukaryota; kingdom Viridiplantae; phylum Streptophyta; class Magnoliopsida; order Asterales; family Asteraceae; genus Lactuca; species Lactuca saligna. Next base: position 175,915,975 of record NC_136418.1, read on the forward strand.
CATATCTGGGGTGCCTGACCTATCATTCGGTCCTAACAACCGAACTCTACTACTATCACATATAACATGACATGTCAGCATATAACTTATTAGGTAGTAGGAAACGTAGATGATATCACAAAGACAATCATCTAACATACAACTCCTACCGGTGGGCCGACATTGTGGTCATAGAACCACCTCTACTGAAAGGTAACTCACCTTGTAAACCCACCGCTACTGACTGCTGAAAAGCTGATCGACAAATGTCCGACTGCTGCTCTGGTGATCCTCCGGCTATAATTCCTATAAAACACTTGGTCAGACACTGATAACTGTTTTTATGGTAAAATGACAATTTTACCCCTGACCAAGTCAAAGTTAAAGTCAAAGTCAACTTACGGTTGACCTGACTCGCCGAGTTGGGCCTCCAACTCGTCGAGTCCCTACTCTTCATTTGTCCTTCTTCACGCTTCTACTCGTCGATTTTAGCAATGACTCGACGAGTTCTCCTTCTAAAACAACCTCGAATGAACCTTCATCTGACTCACCGAGTTGTATGAACAGCTCGTTGAGTTCATCCTTTTTCCTTTAAACAGTCCTGACCTTGACTCACCGAGTTTTATGAACAACTCATCGAGTTCATCTTCAAAAGTTGGGAGATTGCCTTGGACTCGCCGAGTCTGCTCATGCACTCGCCGAGTCCTATGAACTCTAGTTTTATGGCTAAGTCCAATGCGTTGGGTCACTCCCCCGGACCCTTCTAAGACCATTCTAACACTCACTGGGTTCCTTTGAACCCTAACAAAAAGGGGAGTCAGACCTCGGACTCGTCGAGTCCCTAGAACAACTCGCCAAGTCAAGGTTGTTCAAGTCTCATTTCTCGATTTCTGATGTACAAGACTTGTCCAAAAGATAGATCTAGGCTCCTAAGATCGATCTAGCATGTAAAGTTACAAACTTTACGTGCATGCATGGGAGAATAAGCTCAAAAGGCCCTAAAAGAATCTCTTAAAATGCATGGGGCTTTCTAAGGCCCCAAAGTTATCCACTTTATATCTTGTAGCCCCCTAAGGACCTTGAATCTGGAGTCTTAGCCTCAACCATGCTGGCACTCATAGTTGGTCTCCAAACATGGCTCCTTAAAGCCCTAATTCACTCCAAAAAGGGGTCTAGAACATGAATGAGCAAGGTATAAACTTTATACCTTCAAAGAACTGTAGATGCAACACAAACTCGGGATCTTCTGATTTTTCTCTTGGCTCTTCAAGCTTTTCCTTCCTTCTTGTGGTCACAAACCACCAAAATCCACCAAAGAGGCCTTAGATCTTCACCAAAGACGATTAGGGTTTAATGTGAGGGGGTTCTGAGGGCATAAGGGACGAGGGAGGCTGAATAAGACGTTTAAATAAGGTGCAAACCCTTGGATTAGGGTTTTGTCCAGCCAGAGGCTACTCGTCGAGTCATGTCGTCGACTCGACGAGTCCGCCACTTAACCCCCGGGTCCAAGTCGCTACTACTCGACGATTTGGGCCATCAACTCGCTAAGTCTTAGTCCAAATTGTGAAAAGTACTTGAATGAAATACATACCAGGGACTGGGTGCTACATATCCTTCTCAACTTCTATTTCATTTTCATCTTTACTGACATTGATGTCTTCACGATCCTTCTTTTTTTGGTCCTTTAACTCTGGCGAACCAACACCATAACACATTGTCTATTCATCTTTAGTGGGTTATGGTGCTGGTTCTTGTAACCCATTGTCTCTTTATCTTCAGTGGGTTATGGTGTTGGTTCATCAGAGTTCAAGGACCAAAAAAAGAAGGATGATGAAGATGTCAATGTTAATAAAGATGGAAATGAAATAGAAGTTGAGGAGGATGAGAGATGGGATGACGACCGGTGGGACCCAGATTAAAGTTCTTAAATGTGGTTTTAGGTTTAGAGTGAGGAGATACAAATATGTGAGGTGTATAAATTTTTTTAAATATATAAAAAATAAATACATAAATAAGAGAATTAATTAAAAAACAAATTAATAAGGGCACAATAATCTTTTTAGGTAAGACAGGGACCAAACACGCAACAAAAATAAAAAGTAGAGAGCATCCGAGTTAAACAAATAAGTTAGAGACCAAAAACACAAATTCCCCCCAAACTACAGGGACCATTCGTGTAATTTACTCTTACTTTTCGTTTTATTCGTATTTGGGTAACTATTTTTTTTGTACATATATAGGTAACTACTTTTCGTTTTATTCGTATTTGGGTAACTACTTTTCGTTTTACATCTATAATGTAAGTATTATATCCGATCATAATGATCATATGTAAACACTTTCAACAAGTTTGTTGATGTGTATAAAAAACTATAGTTACCCAGATATGAACTTGCTGAAAAGTTACCTACCTTCCTAAGTTATTTTCCCATCAAAATATATCTTATTTAATAAAAATGTATTTTTTTAGAATGATTGAGATTTTATAGAAAAAATAAAAGGGCTAGCAAAAAGAAACGAGTTTCACACTCACAAATAAGACAACGCCACAAATCTAAGTATCTTAGAGGCAACCCTTTTTTCTTACTACTATTCACCAAAAAAACACCAAAGCTTTAAGTGTTTACCATCTCCTGTTAAGTGGGTGTTTGTGATAGCTTTTCAAAAAATCTTATTAGTTTTTTAACTTTTTAAAAAGTTAATAAGTTAAAGAAGTGTTTGCCTATTTAAAAAACGTTTTTTTAAAACAACTTTTTGAACAGAAAAAAAAATAAAGCTTTCAAAAATTTGAAAAATCCTAGCTTTTTAGCTTTTCAATCATTTTACTGCTAAAAAAACAGTTTTTATTATCCAAACACTTTTTAAATCAGCTTTTCTTAAAATTCATAAGATAATAAACACTATTCTTAAAAATCATTTTTAGATATAAAAAAAAAAAAAAAAAAAACTAACCCAAACATACCCTAATTTATCATGAGTTGCAAGTGGATCATAAATTAGTCGGGCTAAATTGTTTTTAGTATTTGCGAAAAATATAAATTATTCGAGCCATGCTGTTTTACTTAAAAAATGTAATCTCAATTAGTTTCAACAATATAATTTAAATTTTTCATTTTTAATATTTTACTTTCAACAAACTATTTTAATTTTATAATAATTTATTAACCGTTTGGAGTATTTGATATATATATATATATATATATATATATATATATATATATATATATATATATATATATATATATATATATATATATATATATATATATATATATATGGAAAGCAAAAAACTTTAAAAATCATAAAAATACAAAAAAAAAAAACTTAGAGATTATAAATCTTTTTTTTTACTTTATTTATAAAAAAATTGCAGGCTTTTTTAATAAATTGGTTGAATTTTTTTTTTTTGAAAAAAAAAC